>NC_140994.1:83522999-84122999 GCF_052327205.1 Somniosus microcephalus | reverse complement strand
GGCTTTGTTGTGGGTGGGGTCTTTAGTGGTGTTGTGGGCGGGGTCTTTAGTTGTGTTGTGGGCAGGTCTTTAGTTGCAATGTGGGCGGGGTCTTAGTTGTGTTGTGGGTGGGGTCTTTTGTTGTGTTGTGGGCATGTCTTTAGTTGTGTTGTGGGCAGGGTCTTTAGTTGTGATATGGGCGGGGTCTTTATTTGTGATGTGCGCGGGGACTTTAGTTGTGATGTGGGCGGGTCTTTAGTTGTGTTGTGGGCAGGGTCTTCAGTTGTGATATGGGCGGGGTCTTTATTTGTGTTTTGGGCGGGGTCTTTAGTTCTGATGTGGGCGGGGTATTTAGTTGTGTTCTGGGCGGTGTCCTTTGTTGTGATGTGGGCGGAGTCCTTAGTTGTGATGTGGGCAGGATCTTTAGTGATGATGTGGGCAGGGTCTTTAGTTGTGATGTGCGCGGGGTCTTTAGTTGTGTTGTGGGCGGATGTTTAATTGTGATGTGGGGGGTCTTTAGCAGTGTTGTGGTTGGGGTCTTTAGTGGTGTTGTGGGTGGGGTCTTTAGTTGTGATGTGGGTGGTGTCTTTAGTTGTGTTGTGGGTGGGGTCTTTAGTTTTGATGTGGGCGGGGTCTTTAGTTGTGATGTGGGCAGCGTCTTTAGTGATGATGTGGGCGGGCTCTTTAGTTGTGATGTGCGCGGGGTCTTTAGTTGTGTTGTGGGCGGATTTTTAATTGTGATGTGGGTGGTCTTTGGCTTTGTTGTGGGTGGAGTCTTTAGTGGTGTTGTGGGCGGGGTCTTTACTTGTGTTGTGGGCAGGTCTTTAGTTGTAATGTGGGCGGGGTCTTAGTTGTGATGTGGGCGCGGTCTTTAGTTGTGTTTTGGGCGGGGTCTTCAGTTTTGTTGTGGGCGGGGTCTTTCGTTGTGAAGTGTGTGGGCCTTTAGTTGTGTTGTGGGCGGGGCCTTTAGTTGTGATGTGGGCGCGGTCTTTAGTTGTGTTTTGGGCGGGGTCTTCAGTTTTGTTGTGGGCGGGGTCTTTAGTTGTGTTGTAGGCGGGGTCTTTGGATGTGATGTGGGCGGGGCCTTTAGTTGTGTTGTGGGTGGGGTCTTTAGTTGTGATGTGGATTGGGTCTTCAGTTGTGTTGTGGGCGGGGTGTTTAGTGGTGTTGTGGGCGGGGTCTTTAGTTGTGTTGTGGGCGGATCTTTAATTGTGATGTGCGCGGGGTCTTTAGTTGTGTTGTGGGCGGATTTTTAATTGTGATGTGCGCGGGGTCTTTTGTTGTGTTGTGGGCATGTCTTTAGTTGTGTTGTGGGCAGGGTCTTTAGTTGTGTTGTGGGCGGGGTCTTTAGTTGTGATGTGGGCGGGGGCTTTAGTTGTGTTATGGGCGGTGACTTTAGTTGTGTTGTGGGCGGCGTTTTTAGTTGTGATGTGGGCAGGGTCTTTGTTGTGATGTGGGCGGGGTATTTAGTTGTATCCTGGGCAGTGTCTTTAGTTGTGATGTGGGCGGAGTCTTTAGTTGTGATGTGGGCGGGGTCTTTAGTTGTGTTGTGGGCGGGGTCTTTAGTTTTGATGTGGGCGGGTTCTTTAGATGTGATGTGGGCGGGGTCTTTAGTTGTGTTATGGGCGGTGACTTTAGTTGTGTTGTGGTCGGGGTCTTTAGTTGTGTTGTGGGCGGCGTCTTTAGTTGTGATGTGGGCAGGGTCTTTGTTGTGATGTGGGCGGGGTATTTAGTTGTGTTCTGGGCGGTGTCTTTAGTTGTGATGTGGGTGGAGTCTTTAGTTGTGATGTGGGCGGCGTCTTTAGTGATGATGTGGCCGGGCTCTTTAGTTGTGATGTGCGCGGGGTCTTTAGTTGTGTTGTGGGCGGATTTTTAATTGTGATGTGGGTGGTCTTTGGCTTTGTTGTGGGTGGGGTCTTTAGTGGTGTTGTGGGCGGGGTCTTTAGTTGTGTTGTGGGCAGGTCTTTAGTTGTAATGTGGGCGGGGTCTTAGTTGTGATGTGGGCGGGGTCTTTTGTTGTGTTGTGGGCGTGTCTTTAGTTGTGTTGTGGGCAGGGTCTTTAGTTGTGATATGGGCGGGGTCTTTATTTGTGATGTGGGTGGGGTCTTTAGTTGTGATGTGGGCGGGTCTTTAGTTGTGTTGTGGGCGGGGTCTTTAGTTGTGAAGTGCTCGGTGTCTTTAGTTGTGATGTGGGCGGGGTATTTAGTTGTGATATGGGCAGGGTCTTTAGTTGTGAAGTGGGCGGGGTCTTTAGTGATGATGTGGGCGGGGTCTTTAGTGGTGATGTGGGCGGCATCTTTACTTGTGATGTGCGCGGGGACTTTAGTTGTGTTGTGGGCGGTGTCCTTAGTTGTGATGTGGGCAGGGTCTTTGTTGTGATGTGGGCGGGATATTTAGTTGTATCCTGGGCGGTGTCTTTAGTTGTGATGTTGGCGGGGTCTTTAGTTGTGATGTGTGTGGTGTCTTTAGTTGTGTTGTGGGCGGGGTCTTTAGTTTTGATGTGGGCGGGGTCTTTAGTTGTGATGTGGGCGGGGTCTTTAGTTGTGTTATGCGCGGTGACTTTAGTTGTGTTGTGGTCGGGGTCTTTTGTTGTGTTGTGGGCGGATTTTTAATTGTGATGTGGGTGGTCTTTGGCTTTGTTGTGGGTGGGGTCTTTAGTGGTGTTGTGGGCGGGGTCTTTAGTTGTGTTGTGGGCAGGTCTTTAGTTGTAATGTGGGCGGGGTCTTAGTTGTGTTGTGGGTGGGGTCTTTTGTTGTGTTGTGGGCGTGTCTTTAGTTGTGTTGTGGGCAGGGTCTTTAGTTGTGATATGGGCGGGGTCTTTATTTGTGATGTGCGCGGGGTCTTTAGTTGTGATGTGGGCGGGTCTTTAGTTGTGTTGTGGGCAGGGTCTTTAGTTGTGATATGGGCGGGGTCTTTATTTGTGATGTGGGCGGTGTCTTTAGTTGTGATGTGGGCGGTGTCTTTAGTTGTGATCTGGGCGAGGTCTTTAGTTGTGATGTGGGCAGGGTGTTTAGTTGTGATGTGGGTGGGGTCTTTAGTTGTGTTGTGGGTGGGGTCTTTATTTGTGATGTGGGCAGTGTCTTTAGTTGTGTTGTGGGCGGGTCTTTAGTTGTGATGTGTGCGGGGTCTTTAGTTGTGATGTGGGCGGGTATTTAGTGGTGATGTGGGCGGGGTCTTTAGTTGTGTTGTGGGGGGGTCTTTAGTTGTGATGTGGGCGGGGTCTTTAGTTGTGATGTGGGCATGCACTTTATCTGTGATGTGGGCGGGGTCTTTATTTTTGATGTGGGCGGGGTCTTTATTTGTGTTGTGGGTGGGGTCTTTAGTTGAGATGTGGGCGGTGTCTTTAGTTAAGTTGAGGGCGGGGTCTTTAGTTGTGCTGTGGGCGGGGTCTTTAGTTGTGATGTGGGCGGGTATTTTGTGGTGATGTGGGGAGGGTCTTTAGTTTTGATGTGGGTGGGGTCTTTAGTTGTGTTGTGGACGGTGTCTTTAGTTGTGATGTGGTGGGGTCTTTAGTTGTGTTGTGGGCGGGGTCTTTAGTGTTGTGGGCAGGGTCTTTAGTTGTGTTGTGGGCGGGGTCTGTACTTGTGTTGTGGGGGGTCTTTAGTTGTGATGTGGGCGGGGTCTTTAGTGGTGATGTGGGCGGGGTCTTTAGTGGTGATGTGGGCGGGGTCTTTAGTTGTGATGTGGGTAGGGTCTTTTGTGTTTTGGGCGGGGTCTTTAGTTCTGATGTGGGCAGGGTATTTGTGTTCTGGGCGGTGTCCTTAGTTGTGATGTGGGCGGAGTCCTTAGTTGTGATGTGGGCAGGATCTTTAGTGATGATGTGGGCAGGGTCTTTAGTTGTGATGTGCGCGGGGTCTTTAGTTGTGTTGTGGGCGGGGTCTTTAGTTAAGTGCTCGGTGTCTTTAGTTGTGATGTGGGCGGGGTATTTAGTTGTGATATGGGCAGGGTCTTTAGTTGTGAAGTGGGCAGGGTCTTTAGTGATGATGTGGGTGGGGTCTTTAGTTGTGTTGTGGGCAGGTCTTTAGTTGTGTTGTGGGCAGGGTCTTTAGTTGTGATATGGGCGGGGTCTTTATTTGTGATGTGGGCGGGGTCTTTAGTTGTGATGTGGGCGGGTCTTTAGTTGTGTTGTGGGCGGGGTCTTTAGTTAAGTGCTCGGTGTCTTTAGTTGTGATGTGGGCGGGGTATTTAGTTGTGATATGGGCAGGGTCTTTAGTTGTGAAGTGGGCAGGGTCTTTAGTGATGATGTGGGCGGGGTCTTTAGTGGTGATGTGGGCGGCATCTTTACTTGTGATGTGCGCGGGGACTTTAGTTGTGTTGTGGGCGGTGTCCTTAGTTGTGATCTGGGCAGGGTCTTTGTTGTGATGTGGGCGGGGTATTTAGTTGTATCCTGGGTGGTGTCTTTAGTTGTGATGTTGGCGGGGTCTTTAGTTGTGATGTGTGTGGTGTCTTTAGTTGTGTTGTGGGCGGGGTCTTTAGTTGTGATGTGGGCGGGGTCTTTAGTTGTGTTATGGGCGGTGACTTTAGTTGTGTTGTGGTCGGGGTCTTTAGTTGTGTTGTGGGCGGCGTCTTTAGTTGTGATGTGGGCAGGGTCTTTGTTGTGATGTGGGCGGGGTATTTAGTTGTGTTCTGGGCGGTGTCTTTAGTTGTGATGTGGGCGGAGTCTTTAGTTGTGTTGTGGGCGGGGTCTTTAGTTTTGATGTCGGCGGGGTCTTTAGTTTTAATGTGGGCGGGGTCTTAATTGTGACGTGGCCGGGGTGTTTAGTTGTGTTATGGGCGGTGTCTTTAGTTGTGATGTGGGCGGAGTCTTTAGTTGTGATGTGGGCGGTGTCTTTAGTGATGATGTGGGCGGGCTCTTTAGTTGTGATGTGCGCGGGGTCTTTAGTTGTGTTGTGGGCGGATTTTTAATTGTGATGTGGGTGGTCTTTGGCTTTGTTGTGGGTGGGGTCTTTAGTGGTGTTGTGGGCGGGGTCTTTAGTTGTGTTGTGGGCAGGTCTTTAGTTGTAATGTGGGCGGGGTCTTAGTTGTGTTGTGGACGGGGTCTTTTGTTGTGTTGTGGGCGTGCCTTTAGTTGTGTTGTGGGCAGGGTCTTTAGTTGTGATATGGGCGGGGTCTTTATTTGTGATGTGGGCGGGGTCTTTAGTTGTGATGTGGGCGGGTCTTTAGTTTTGTTGTGGGCGGGGTCTTTAGTTGTGAAGTGCGCGGGGTCTTTATTTGTGATGTTGGCGGGTTATTTAGTTCTGATGTGGGCTGGTTATTTAGTTGTGAAGTGGGCAGGGTCTTTAGTGATGATGTTGGCGGGGTCTTTAGTGGTGATGTGGCCAGCATCTTTACTTGTGATGTGGGCCGGGTCTTTAGTTGTGTTGTGGGCGGTTCATTAATTGTGATGTGAGGGGTCTTTAGTTGTGATGTGGACGGGGTCTTTAGTGGTGATGTGGGTGGGGTCTTTACTTGTGTTGTGGGGGGTCTTAAGTTGTGATGTGGGCGGGGTCTTTAGTGGTGATGTGGGCAGGGTCTTTAGTTGTGATGTGGGCGGGGTCTTTTGTGTTGTGGGAGGGGTCTTTAGTTAAGTTATGGGCAGGGTGTTCAGTTGTGTTGTGGGCGGGGTCTTTTGTGTTGTGGGCGGGGTCTTTAGTTGTGTTGTGGGCGGGGTGTTTAGTTGTGATGTTGGCGGGGTCTTTAGTTGTGATGTGGATGGTGTCTTTAGTTGTGTTGTGGGCGGGGTCTTTAGTTTTGATGTCGGCGGGGTCTTTAGTTTTAATGTGGGCGGGGTCTTAATTGTGATGTGGGCGGGTGTTTAGTTGTGTTATGGGCGGTGACTTTAGTTGTGTTGTGGGCGGGGTCTTTAGTTGTGTTGTGGGCGGTGTCATTAGTTGTGATGTGGGCATGGTCTTTGTTGTGATGTGGGCGGGGTATTTAGTTGTATTCTGGGCGGTGTCTTTAGTTGTGATGTGGGCGGAGTCTTTAGTTGTGATGTGGGCGGGATCTTTAGTTGTGATGTTGGCGGGGTCTTTCGTTGTGATGTGGGTGCTGTCTTTAGTTGTGTTGTGGGCGGGGTCTTTAGTTTTGATGTGGGCGGTGTCATAGAGTCATAGAGTAATACAGCACGGATAGAGGCCCTTCGGCCCATCGTGTCCGCGCCGGCCATCAAGCCCTGTCTAATCTAATCCCATATTCCAGCATTTGGCCCGTAGCCTTGTATGCTATGGCATTTCAAGTGCACATCCAAATGCTTCTTAAATGTTGTGAGGGTTTCTGCCTCCACAACCCTTTCAGGCAGTGAGTTCCAGACTCCAACCACCCTCTGGGTGAAAAAGTTCTTTCTCAAATCCCCTCTAAACCTCCCGCCCTTTACCTTGAATCTATGCCCCCCTAGTTATCGACCCCTCTACTAAGGGAAAAAGCTCCTCAGCATCCATCCTATCTATGCCCCTCATAATTTTGTACACCTCAATCATGTCCCCCCTCAGCCTCCTCAGCTCCAAGGAAAACAAACCCAACCTGCCCAGTCTCTCTTCATAGCTGAAGCGCTCCAGCCCTGGTACATCCTGGTGAACCTCCTCTGCACCCTCTCTAACGCGATCACATCCTTCCTGTAGTGTGGCGACCAGAACTGCACACAATATTCCAGCTGTGGCCTAACCAGTGTTTTATACAGCTCCATCATAACCTCCTTGCTCTTATATTCAATGCCTCGGCTAATGAAGGCAAGTATCCCATATGCCTTTTTTACCACCTTATCCACCTGTTCCGCCGCCTTCAGGGATCTGTGTACTTGCACACACAGATCCCTCTGACCCTCCGTCTTGCCTAGGGTCTTTCCATTCATTGTGTATTCCTTTGCCTTGTTAGTCCCCCCAAAGTGCATCACCTCGCACTTTTCCGGGTTAAATTCCATTTGCCACTGTTCCGCCCATCTGACCAACCCATCTATATCGTCCTGCAGACTGAGGCTACCCTCCTCGCTATTTACCACCCTACCAATTTTTGTATCATCCGCGAACTTACTGATCATACCCTTTACATTCATATCCAAGTCATTAATGTAGACCACAAACAGCAAGGGACCCAGCACCGATCCCTGTGGTACCCCACTGGCCACAGGCTTCCAGTCACAAAAACAACCTTCGACCATCACCCTCTGCCTTCTGCCACTAAGCCAGTTTTGTATCCAATGTGCCAAGGCACCCTGGATTCCATGGGCTCTTACCTTCTTGACCAGTCTCCTGTGCGGGACTTTATCGAAGGCCTTACTGAAATCCATGTATACCACATCCACTGCGTTACCCTCATCCACACACCTAGTCACCCCCTCAAAAAATTCAATCAAATTAGTCAGACATGATCTTCCCTTGACAAAGCCATGTTGACTATCCCTGATTAATCCTTGCCTCTCCAAGTGGAGACAAATTTTGTCCCTCAGGATTTTTTCCAATAATTTTCCTACCACTGATGTTAGGCTCACTGGCCTGTAGTTCCCCGGTTTTTCCCTACTACCCTTCTTGAATAATGGTACTACATTAGCGGTTCTCCAGTCCTCTGGCACATCCCCTGTGGCCAGAGAGGTCCTGAATATATGTGTTAGAGCCCCCGCAATCTCCTCCTTTGCCTCACACAGCAGCCTGGGATACATTTCATCCGGGCCTGGGGATTTATCCATTTTTAGGCCAGCTAAAACCGCCAATACCTCCCCCCGCTCGATGTTAATATGTTCGAGCATATCACAGTCCCCCCGCCCTATTTCTATGTCTACATCGTCCTTCTCCATAGTGAAAACAGACGCAAAAAATTCATTCAGAACCCCTCCTACATCTTCCGGCTCCACACACAGATTGCCACTTTTGTCCCTAATGGGCCCTATTTTTTCCCTAGTTATCCTCTTACCCTTAATATACTTATAAAACATCTTCGGATTTTCCTTTATTTTGCTTGCCAGTGTTATTTCATGGCCCCTCCTTGATCTCCTAATTTCTTTTTTAAGTATCCCCCTGCACTTTTTGTACTCCTCTAGGGCTTCCTCCGTCTTTAGCCTTTTGTATCTACCAAAAGCCCTCCTTTTTTTCCTAATCCATTCCCGTATATCCCCTGACATCCAAGGTTCCCTGTGGTTTTTGGAACCACCCTTGACCTTTACGGGAACATGTCGCCATTGTATGATCTCAATCTCCCTTCTGAAAGCCTCCCATTGCTCCGATGCGGATTTTCCTACAAGTAGCTGATCCCAGTCCATTTTGGCCAGATCCTGCCTTATCCTATTAAAATCGGCCTTCCCCCAATTTAGAACCTTTATTTCCAGCCCATCCCTGTCCTTTTCCATGGCCACCTTAAATCTTACCATATTATGGTCACTATCACCAAAGTGCTCACCTACTAGCACTTTTTCCACTTGGCCGGCCACATTCCCTAGAATTAGGTCCAGTACCGCCCCCTCTCTTGTAGGACTTTCTACATGCTGGCTGGGTCTTTAGTTGTCATGTGAGCGGGGTCTTTAGTTGTGTTTTGGGCGGATTATTAATTGTGATGTGGGGGGGGTCTTTAGTTGTGATGTGGGCGGGGTCTTTAGTTGTGATGTGGGCGGGGTCTTTAGTTGTGATGTGGGCGGGGTCTTTAGTTGTGTATTGGGCGCTTTCTTTAGTTGTGATGTGGGCAGGGTCTTTAGTTGTGATGTGGGTGGGGACTTTAGTTGTGTTGTGGGCGGTGTCTTTAGTTGTGATGTGGGTGGGGTCTTTAGTTGTGATGTGGGCGGGGTCTTTATTTGTGATGTGGGCAATGTCTTTAGTTGTGATGTGGGCGGTTATTTAGTGGTGATGTGGGCGGGGTCTTTAGTTTTGTTGTGGGCGGGGTCTTTAGTTGTGATTTGGGCGGGATCTTTATTTGTGTTGTGGGTGGGGTCTTTAGTTGTGTTGTGGCCGAGGTTATTAGTTGTGATGTGGCCCGGCTCTTCAATTGTGTTGCGGGTGGGGTCTTTATTTGTGATGTGGGCGGGGTCTTTAGTTGTGATGTGGCCGGGGTTTTTAGTTGTGATGTGGGCGGGGTCTTTAGTTGTGATGTGGGCGGGGTCTTTAGTTGTGATGTGGGCGGGGTCTTTAGTTGTGATGTGGGCCGTGTCTTTAGTTGTGTTGTGGGGGGATCTTTAGTTGTGATGTGGGCGGGGTCTTTAGTTGTGATGTGGGCATGGTCTTTAGCTGTGATGTGGGCGGGGTCTTTAGTTGCGATGTTGGCGAAGTCTTTAGTTGTGTTGTGGGCGGGGTCTTTAGTTGTGATGTGGGCGGGGTCTTTAGTTGTGATGTGGGCAGGGTCTTAAGTTGTGATGTGGCCGGGGTATTTAGTTGTGATGTGGGCGGGGTCTTAAGTTGTGATGTGGGCGGGGTCTTTAGCTGTGATGTGGGTGGGTTCTTTAGCTGTGTTGTGGGCAGTGTCTTTAGTTGTGATGTGGTGGGTCTTTAGTTGTGATGTGGGCGGAATTTTTTAGTTGTGATGTGGGCGGTGTCTTTAGTTGTGATGTTGGCAGGGTCTTTCGTTTTGATGTGGGTGGTGTCTTTAGTTGTGTTGTGGGCGGGGTCTTTAGTTGTGATGTGGGTGATGTCTTTAGTTGTGATGTGGGCGGGGTCTTTAGTTGTGATGTGGGCGGGGTCTTTAGTTGTGTATTGGGCGCTGTCTTTAGTTGTGATGTGGGCAGGGTCTTTAGTTGTGATGTGGGTGGGGACTTTAATTGTGTTGTGGGCGGTGTCTTTAGTTGTGATGTGGGTGGGGTCTTTAGTTGTGATGTGGGCGGGGTCTTTATTTGTGATGTGGGCAATGTCTTTAGTTGTGATGTGGGCGGTTATTTAGTGGTGATGTGGGCGGGGTCTTTAGTTTTGTTGTGGGCGGGGTCTTTAGTTGTGATTTGGGCGGGATCTTTATTTGTGTTGTGGGTGGGGTCTTTAGTTGTGTTGTGGCCGAGGTTATTAGTTGTGATGTGGCCCGGCTCTTCAATTGTGTTGCGGGTGGGGTTTTTAGTTGTGATGTGGGCGGGGTCTTTAGTTGTGATGTGGGCGGGGTCTTTAGTTGTGATGTGGGCGGGGTCTTTAGTTGTGATGTGGGCGGGGTCTTTAGTTGTGATGTGGGCGGTGTCTTTAGTTGTGATGTGGGCCGTGTCTTTAGTTGTGTTGTGGGGGGATCTTTAGTTGTGATGTGGGCGGGGTCTTTAGTTGTGATGTGGGCATGGTCTTTAGCTGTGATGTGGGCGGGGTCTTTAGTTGCGATGTTGGCGAAGTCTTTAGTTGTGTTGTGGGCGGGGTCTTTAGTTGTGATGTGGGCAGGGTCTTAAGTTGTGATGTGGGCGGGGTATTTAGTTGTGATGTGGGCGGGGTCTTAAGTTGTGATGTGGGCGGGGTCTTTAGCTGTGATGTGGGTGGGTTCTTTAGCTGTGTTGTGGGCAGTGTCTTTAGTTGTGATGTGGTGGGTCTTTAGTTGTGATGTGGGCGGAATTTTTTAGTTGTGATGTGGGCGGTGTCTTTAGCTGTGTTGTGGGCGGGTCTTTTGTTGTGATGTGGGCGGGGTCTTTAGTTGTGATGTGGGCGGGTATTTAGTGGTGATGTGGGGAGGGTCTTTAGTTGTGATGTGGGTGGGGTCTTTAGTTGTGTTGTGGGCGGTGTCTTTAGTTGTGTTGTCGGTGGGGTCTTTAGCTGTGTTGTGGGCGGTGTATTTAGTTGTGATGTGGGCGGGGTCTTTGGTTTTGTTGTGGGCGGGGTCTTTAGTGTTGTGGCAGGGTCTTTAGTTGTGTTGTGGGTGGATCATTAATTGTGATGTGGGGGGTCTTTAGTTGTGATGTGGATGGGGTCTTTAGTGGTGATGTGGGTGGGGTCTGTACTTGTGTTGTGGGGGGTCTTTAGTTGTGATGTGGGCAGGGTCTTTAGTGGTGATGTGGGTGGGGTCTTTAGTTGTGATGTGGGTAGGGTCTTTTGTGTTTTGGGCGGGGTCTTTAGTTAAGTTGTGGGCAGGGTCTTTAGTTGTGTTGTGGGCGGGTCTTTTGTGTTGTGGGCGGGGTCTTTTGTTGTGTTGTCGGCGGGGTCTTTAGTTGTGATGTGGGCGGGGTATTTAGTTGTGTTCTGGGCGGTGTCTTTTGTTGTGATGTGGGCGGAGTCCTTAGTTGTGATGTGGGCAGGATCTTTAGTGATGATGTGGGCGGGGTCTTTAGTTGTGATGTGCGCGGGGTCTTTAGTTGTGTTGTGGGCGGATGTTTAATTGTGATGTGGGGGGTCTTTAGCAGTGTTGTGGTTCGGGTCTTTAGTGGTGTTGTGGGCGGGGTCTTTAGTTGTGATGTGGGTGGTGTCTTTAGTTGTGTTGTGGGCGGTGTCTTTGGTTGTGATGTGGGCAGGGTCTTTGCTGTGATGTGGGCGGGGTATTTATTTGTATTCTGGCCGGTGTCTTTAGTTGTGATGTGGGCGGAGTCTTTAGATGTGTTGTCGGCGGGGTCTTTAGTTTTGATGTGGGCGGGGTCTTTAGTTGTGATGTGGGCGGGGTCTTTAGTCGTGTTATGGGCGGTGACTTTAGTTGTGTTGTGGTCGGGGTCTTTAGTTGTGATGTGGGCAGGGTCTTTGTTGTGATGTGGGCGGGGTATTTAGTTGTGATGTGGGCGGGGTCTTTAGTCGTGTTATGGGCGGTGACTTTAGTTGTGTTGTGGTCGGGGTCTTTAGTTGTGATGTGGGCAGGGTCTTTGTTGTGATGTGGGCAGGGTATTTAGTTGTGATGTGGGCGGAGTCTTTAGTTGTGATGTGGGCGGCGGCTTTAGTGGTGATGTGGGCGGGCTCTTTAGTTGTGATGTGCGCGGGGTCTTTAGTTGTGTTGTGGGCGTATTTTTAATTGTGATGTGGGGTGTCTTTGGCTTTGTTGTGGGTGGGGTCTTTAGTGGTGTTGTGGGCGGGGTCTTTAGTTGTGTTGTGGGCGGGGTCTTTAGTTGTGTTGTGGGCGGGTCTTTAGTTGTAATGTGGGTGGGGTCTAATTGTGTTGTGGGCGGGGTCTTTTGTTGTGTTGTGGGCGTGTCTTTAGTTGTGTTGTGGGCAGGGTCTTTAGTTGCGATATGGGCGGGGTCTTTATTTGTGATGTGGGCGGGGTCTTTAGTTGTGATGTGGGCGGGTCTTTAGTTGTGTTGTGGGCGGCGTCTTTTTTGTGAAGTGGGCGGGGTCTTTAGTTGTGATGTGGGCGGGGTATTTACTTGTGATGTGGGCAGGGTCTTTAGTTGTGAAGTGGGCAAGGTCTTTAGTGATGATGTGGGCGGGGTCTTTAGTGGTGATGTGGGTGGCATCTTTACTTGTGATGTGCGTGGGGACTTTAGTTGTGTTGTGGGCGGTGTCCTTAGTTGTGATGTGGGCGGGGCCTTTGGTTGTGTTGTGGGCGGGGTCTTTAGTGTTGTTGTGCGCGGGATCTTTAGTTGTGTTATGGGTGGTTCATTAGTTGTGATGTGGACGGGGTCTTTAGTGGTGATGTGGGCGGGGTCTTTACTTGTGTTGTGGGGGGGTCTTTAGTTGTGATGTGGGCGGGGTCTTTAGTGGTGATGTGGGCGGGGTCTTTAGTTAAGTTGTGGGCAGGGTCTTTAGTTGTGTTGTGGGTGGGGTCTTTTGTGTTGTGGGCGGGGTCTTTAGTTGTGTTGTGGGCGGGGTCTTTGTGATGTGGGCGGGGTCTTTAGTTGTGTTATGGGCGGTGACTTTAGTTGTGTTGTGGGCGGGGTTTTTAGTTGTGTTGTGTGCTGTGTCTTTAGTTGTGATGTGGGCGGGGTATTTAGTTGTGTTCTGGGCGGTGCCTTTAGTTGTGATGTGGGCGGAGTCTTTAGTTGTGATGTGGGCGGGGTCTTTAGTTGTGATGTTGGCGGGGTCTTTAGTTGTGATGTGGGCGGTGTCTTTAGTTGTGTTGTGGGTGGGGTCTTTAGTTTTGATGTGGGCGGGGTCTTTAGTTGTGATGTGGGCAGGGTCTTTAGTTGTGTTATGGGCGGTGACTTTAGTTGTGTTGTGGTCGGGGTCTTTAATTGTGTTGTGGGCGGCGACTTTAGTTGTGATGTGGGCAGGGTCTTTGTTGTGATGTGGGCGGGGTATTTAGTTGTGTTCTGGGCGGTGTCTTTAGTTGTGATGTGGGCGGCGTCTTTAGTGAGGATGTGGGCGGGCTCTTTAGTTGTGATGTGCGCGGGGTCTTTAGTTGTGTTGTGGGCGGATTTTTAATTGTGATGTGGGGGGTCTTTGGCTTTGTTGTGGGTGGGGTCTTTAGTGGTGTTGTGGGCGGGGTCTTTAGTTGTGTTGTGGGCGGGTCTTTAGTTGTGATGTGGGCGGGGTCTTTAGTTGTGATGTGGGCGGGGTCTTTCGTTGTGATGTGGGCGGGGTCTTTATTTGTGATGTGGGCGGTGTAGTGTATGTACCCGTCTACCTTTAAGAGAACTATTGTATGTAACCGTTCACCTTTAAGAGAACTATTTTAGGTGTGGCACTACTTTGTTTGGCTTCTGTATACTGTAATACCGACGGTGACCACACCAGTATATAAGTGTTGTGTCAGGATTTATTGGGCAGATTCGCCCTGACTTTCGAATAGTAAAGTCCTGTTTTAAGTTACTCTGGTAGTCTGTGTATTAATTAACTAAACAACCCACAGACTTTACAGTGGCGACGAGTCCGATCGTACCCTGCGGCAACAATACTTCCGAAGCAGTTAACGAGCGTCGAGAAGAGGCAACCGCCCTCGTCGTTCTGCTGGGAGAAAACTCGAGGCTGCAGAACTAGAAAGGAGGAAGAATTTAGAGACAAAGACTTCCATCAGCAACAGGCACTGACTGTCCCTTCTGCCACGGTGAGGAGTGAGCCGATCAGCACGAGAAGCAAGGCGGCCACGGTGACTGTGAGTAAAGGAAAGTAAAAAGAATAACCGGAGGATAAGGGCGGTGCACTCGACCACGGTCGAGGGGGAAAGGAGCCGGACAGAAGTCGGGTCCAGAGGCGCTGAGACTGGGGCAGCGTGGAGCAAGGAAGCCACGGTACAGACAGGCTGGGGGACGCAACGGCATCGTGAGACAGCTAGACCGCGACCGGCGAAAAGGGCCGGGCAGCGACCGAAGCCACGAAGCGCTGCGACCGGGAACGTAGGCACGGGAAGAGATAAACTCAGCCGCAGCCGGGAAGGGAAGCACCGGACTGCGAGAGGGCTGGGAGGCGCGATTGGGAGCCGAGCGAGCGGGAGAGGCAGAGCCGACCAAGGGAGACTGAGCGAGAGCCAGTCCAGCGGCTGAAACTGTTCTCCGTCAACGGGGTGTACCCAGCGCCGGTAGAGCCGAGCGAGCGGGAGAGAGACAGAGCCCGAGCAAGGGAGACTGAGCGAGAGCCAGTCCAGCGGCTGAAACTGTTCTCCGTCAACGGGGTGTACCCAGCGCCGGTTGCCCTGCCGAGAAAAGGGAAAGCACTGAAGCCGACGCGCAGGCTGTGAACCTGAAAGCCAGCGGCCGTCGCCCGTGGGGAAAGTGTACCCCTCCCGCCAGGGAAGAAACGCGGGAAGCCGCCATTAGGCGGGGAAGAAGACAGAAGCGGGAAACCGCCATTGAAGTGAGCGGGGAGAGAAGATAAGCGCGGGAAACCGCCATTTTCGCGGGAACCGCCATCTTGAAAAAAAAAAAAATTTAAAGAAATAATTCGTGGTGTTTATCAGGAAGAGAGGAAGATGCCTAAGCGTAGTAACATCAATGATTTTAATTCCGAGGTAGAAGACTGGGCCACGTATGTGGAACGCATTGAGATCTATTGTGAGGCCAATAAAATAGAAGAAGATGACAAAGCTATAACCTTGCTAAACTCGATGGGCACGAAGACATACGGGCTCTTGAAGCATCTACTATCACCAGCTAAACCGGCGGATCAGACTTTCGATGATATTGTGGCTGTTCTGAAGGATCACTTGAACCCCACACCGTTGATGTTGGCGGAACGATTCAAATTCTATGCGAGAACGCAACGGAAAGACGAAAGCAACGCAGAATACTTGGTCGAACTGCGTAGACTAGCGAAATATTGCCAGTTTGGAGGGAATCTGACAGAGGCATTGCGAGACAAGTTCGTGTGCAGATTGGCAAAGGAAGGAACGCAAAAGCGACTACTCGAAG
Organism: Somniosus microcephalus; assembly: GCF_052327205.1. NCBI lineage: Eukaryota > Metazoa > Chordata > Chondrichthyes > Squaliformes > Somniosidae > Somniosus > Somniosus microcephalus. The sequence continues at coordinate 84,107,908 of NC_140994.1, read as the reverse complement.
AGAACGACCTTACACTTGACAGGGCTGTCCTTATTGCAGCATCGCACGAAGCCGCAGCGAAGGGAACTGCGGAAATGCAGCTAAAGACAGCGGCACTCAGTGTGGATCAAATTACCTCGACAACAACAAAATGTTATCGTTGTGGGAAGACAACACACGACCAGAACCAATGCTGGTTTAAGAACCAGGAATGTAGGAAATGTGGCAAACTGGGTCACATAGCTAAGGTATGCCGGTCAGGGAAGAAGACCAACAACCAAAGGACCAACAACCAAAGGAAGCCATCACAGGAAAAGTACAACAAGGTACACAAGGTGGCTGAGAAGAGTTCAGACGAACAGAATTCGGACTCAAACCCAAACGGCCAGGAGCTGGGTAGTCTGAGAATTCACAATGTGAGTAAGGAAGCTGACCTACAAACTATCTGGGTCATGCTAAAAATAGCTGGAGTCCAAGTGAAAATGGAGTTGGACACTGGATCAGCTCTATCAGTCATAAATCGAAGGGATTACCACCAGCTATTCTCACATATACCCTTAAGAGATACCAAGTTCGTATTGCAGACATACACGGGGCATAAAGCATACCCCATGGGAAAGATAAGAGTCAAGGTGAGAGATAGGGGTAAAGAACACCCAAGAATGAACTTATACGTACTACCTGAGGGAGGACCACCACTTCTAGGACGGGAGTGGATCAAGAAAATAGACATGGAATGGCACTATCTAAAAGCCATAACGAGTGAGGACTCGGTGCAGACAATCAGCTCAGATTCTGAATCGGATGATGATAAGACCAACCCAAATGTGAAAGACAAGGCTAAAATGGACTTGCCGACTAAGGTTGGGAAAACGAAGGCATGCAGAAAGGCTTATGCTCCAGAGAAGAACAAAGTTTCAGAACAGATCTCCACCGAACAACGACAACATAGTTTGACAGAGAATTCTGAGTCTGTTCAGTTTAAGGACATATCCATGACGGAAGAACACCGAGCTCGGACTCAACTTTATTTCAAATTACGACAACAATTAGAACAATTGAGTTACCGTCTCGTACAAGAGATGAAAACAATGAAAAAGTTCTATGACACCGAATGGGAGAATCTGGAAAGACAACAGAAGCAGCTAGCTCAAGCAGAGAGCGACCATAGAGCCATCGTGACCAACCACCGATCACATCTCCCTTATGATGTTCCGGAGTTAGAATATTTGCAGAAAGAAGCAAATGAAGAGGAATCTTCAGGAAGCCAGGATTTTATTCCAGTTCTTCTCTACGACTCCTTACAAGCAGAGTTTGAGAAGTTGAAGGAACAGTATGAACAGGCCCAGGCTACAATCCTGGAGGGGGTTAACTCGGCAACCTCCGAAAAGCTAGTTTCAGTGGAAGCTTATGAGCAACTAAAGGTTGAACATGAGCAAGAAGTCCAAAGGCTGCAGGAAATTCTTGATGAGCTCAAGGCCAAGACAGACTCATCGGTAGAAGTTCCATCCATAGATGAGAAATTAGAGGTGAAAGACATGGCAGAACATGAAAGTCAAGATGTCCAAGAACTCATAAAAATATTGAAGGAAACCCAAGACAAATATGAGGCGGCAATGACCGAGGTTCAACAACTTGAAGAACAGATTCAACTGGGAATTCTTTCAGTGAAAGAAAAGGCAACTGTAAGAAACACAGAGACTGTAAGAATGGCCCCTGAACATGAGCTAGAGAGCATCAAGGCGCAACTTCTCCAAGCGCTTAAAGCCAAAGTACAAGAGGAAAAAAAGGTGAAAGCATTGGAGGAAAAGGTGGATGAAATGGAGAAGACTCTGATCCACAGGGTCCCCGTGGAAGAGTTAACGGTCAGCCAACTCCTTCATATGCTGAGAGACAAGACTCTGCAATGGGAACCATTTGAACACGAGCTTCAATCTTCAAAGGGAAGGGGTTCGGAGCTCTCAAAAGTTTGGGGAATAGTTGAGGTTGCAACACAGATTTTACGGGGCTGCCGAAAGTACGCTGAATCACGTCAATGTGAACTACAGAATGTTGAAACAGCTGCTCCAGTAGAAGGATTGAATAGCCCGATCAATCAATCCCCGATGGAAGGGGAAGTATTGGAATCACAAATGAGGTCATTAGTGAAGGATTAGCAGGAAACCCAGGAAGAGCGGGATGAATATGAACGCATGAAGAAGTCTCTTCAGGAAAGATGTCTAGGGAGGGAACAACAGTCGGCTAACGTCCAGTTGGGTAAGGAAGAAGTAGCAGGCCCCCTCGCTAGACTAGCTCAGGACGACACCGAATATTACCATGACCTGTTGAGTGACACGGAATATTACGATGACTTGGTCTGCCCAGCTTGTGATGAAAACTCCCAAAGTGCAGAAATCAGGATGAAGCACTTAAAGTCTAAGGAACATAGGGAGATGGTGGCGCTACAGCTGGCAGCGGATAAGGGAGCCCCGAGAGTCTCCAAGAAGCAGAAAAGAAAAAGACGAAGCAGAAGACGATAACCATCTAAATCATTATCACTTCTATCAGATCATGCACGTGGGCCCTACGAAGGGGGCCAAATCAGTTGGAAAGTAGGAAAAATTACCAAGGCAGTCCAGCTGTTTGTAAAAGTCAGCACTGCTGGTTCAGCAGGACGGAAGTTCAAGCTGTTAAGCCAAGGGAAAGACTATTGGATGAGTCACGCTAGAAATGTGAACCGGCTACACCACAGAGATGTTGTTCGGACCGAGTCAAGACCAGAGACTGAATCTGTGAACTGTTCCCGCAGAGACTGAATCTGTGAACTGTTTCCCGCAGAGACTATATCTGTGAATTGTTTTACATGAAGTTGATTATATGTTATGTTTAATGGGGAATAAGTATGTTGTAAGCTAAAAAGGGAGGATTGTAGTGTATGTACCCGTCTACCTTTAAGAGAACTATTGTATGTAACCGTTCACCTTTAAGAGAACTATTTTAGGTGTGGCACTACTTTGTTTGGCTTCTGTATACTGTAATACCGACGGTGACCACACCAGTATATAAGTGTTGTGTCAGGATTTATTGGGCAGATTCGCCCTGACCTTCGAATAGTAAAGTCCTGTTTTAAGTTACTCTGGTAGTCTGTGTATTAATTAACTAAACAACCCACAGACTTTACAGGCGGGGTCTTTACTTGTGATGTGGGCGAGGTCTTTAGTTGTGTTGTGGGCCGTGTCTTTAGTTGTGATGTGGGCAGGGTCTTTAGTTGTGATGTGGGTGGGGTCTTTATTTGTGATGTGGGCAGTGTCTTTAGTTGCGTTGTGGGCGGGTCTTTAGTTGTGATGTGGGCGGGGTCTTTAGTTGTGATGTGGGCGAGGTCTTTAGTTGTGTTGTGGGCGAGGTCTTTAGTTGTGATGTGGGCAGGGTCTTTAGTTGTGTTGTGGGCGGGTCTTTAGTTGTGATGTGGGCGGGGTCTATAGTTGTGATGTGGGCAGGTATTTAGTGGTGATGTGGGCGGGGTCTTTAGTTTTGTTGTGGGCGGGGTCTTTATTTTTGATGTGGGCGGTGTTAAGTCTGTGTGTCCCAGTTATGCTTATTATAAGTCACTGGACACAGACCACAAGAATAACTTTTAACAGGTCTTTACTATTCGGAGGTCAGGGCTGAACTGCCCAGCAAATCCCTACACAACGTTTATATACCGGTGTGGTCACCACCGGTATTACAGTATACAGCAGCCAAGAGAAAGTAGTACATCTCTTAAGGTAGTTCTCTTAAGGTGGAGCAGGTTACATACACTACAATCCTCCCTTTTTAGCTTAACAGTTATATCCCCATTTAACATAACATAATAACATATAGATATATATATATACAACTTCATGCAAAACAGTTCAAAGATTCAGTCTCTGAGGAGGCCTCCTGATTCGAGTTGGATAACGCCTTTCAGGGGTCTCTGATTCTCGTTGCTGGGGTGATGATATACCTATGTGGTTTACCACAGGTGACTCATCTAGTTGATCTCTTATGGATTGGACATCATCCTCAGGTACATTCACTTCTGAGGTAGATGCTTCAGGTTCACTAACTTCTTCCACGGTTGTCTCTGCTGTAACCCTGGGTTCGACCCTTGTTCTCGATTCTACCAGTTGGTCAGCATGACGCCGTATTACATTTTCACCAATATCTACCATGTACATCAGGGGTCCTTGGCTGGCCCGAATTGTTCCAGATTGCCATTTCTCATTTTTATAGTCCCGGGCTAACACTGGTTGTCCTATTTCGAAACTCCGAGTGGTCTTGTTATTTATATGCTGGAACTGTTTGTTTTCAACTTCCCTCCGCACATTTGGTTTTAACAAGTCCAACCTGGACCGCAACCTCCTGTTATAGAGCATCATGGCAGGACTTTGGTTTGTCACTGCATGAGTGGCGTTTCGATATGCCAGTAGGAATTTGTCCACCTTGTGTTGTAGTGGAATCTGATCTTCGCTCATGGCCTTTATTGCTTTTTTTGAACGTTTGTACAAATCTCTCGGCCAACCCGTTTGTAGCCGGATGATATGGGGCAGAGGTATAATGTTTCACCCCATTCTTCTTCATGAATTTCTGGAATTCTTCTGACATGAACTGCGGTCCGTTGTCTGAACATATTTGTTCTGGCAATCCATTTCTTGCAAATATCGTTCTTAGCACCGCGATTGTCTTTTCCGAGGTAGTGGTAGTCATCTTAATCACTTCTGGCCATTTAGAATGTGCGTCCACCGCAATTAAAAACATGGAGTCCATGAATGGACCAGCAAAGTCAATATGTACACGTTGCCATGGGGTTGAAGGCCATTCCCATGGATGCAGCGGTGCAATCGGAGGTGCATTTTGCACTTTTTGGCACCCTGAGCAGCTTTTCGTCAGATCCTCTATCTGTTGGTCGATACCCGGCCACCACACATAAGCCCTAGCAAGGCCTTTCATCTTGACTCCCCCCAGATGACCTTCATGCAGTTCCTTTAGAACTCTCTCTCTTAACTTAGGAGGAATAATCACCCTTGTTCCATACATCAATGTTCCTTGACAGACGGACAGCTGTTCTCGTCTTGCTGAGAATGCCGGTAACAGTGGATCACCATGTGCTGGCCATCCCTTCACTGTCACTTCGTAGACCCGGGACAGTGTCGGGTCGTTCCTGGTTTCTCTTTCAATACTTGCATTGGTGACTGGTAAACATTCGATGATGGTCGAGTGAAATAACTCAACAGGGTCAACCGTCGGTGCCTCCTCCTCTGTAGGTAGTGGCAGGCGCGACAGCCCATCAGCATTACCATGCTGCTTTGTACCTTTGAATTCGATCTGATATTGATGTGCCCCTAGGAAAAGGGACCATCTCTGGAGTCTCTGTGCTGTCATCACCGAAACACCCTTCTTAGGGTTAAAAATGGATACCAACGGCTGGTGGTCTGTCAGAATCGTAAACTTTTGGCCCTGCAGGTAATGATTAAACTTCTTTACTCCCCACACAAGGCTGAGAGCCTCCCTATCTATCTGCGCATAGTTGCGCTCAGCGGAGGTCAATGATCTGGATGCGAACGCAACTGGCCTCTCCAGGCCATTTGGCAACTTGTGTGAGAGTACTGCCCCAATACCATATGGAGAAGCATCACAAGCCAAACGAATAGGCAGCGTTGGGTTGAAGTGAGCCAACACTTCCTCTGAGGTGATCAATGCCTTGCTTTTGCGAAAGGCCCTCTTACAGTCCTCGCTCCACTTCCATGGTACTCCCTTCTGCAAAAGAGCGTTCAGCGGGTGCAGCACCGTGGATAAATTTGGCAGAAACTTATGGTAATAGTTAATCAACCCTAGGAACGACCTCAACTGGGATACATTATCCGGAGCGAGAGCCTTCACAACAGCTTTGATCTTGTCAGGAGACTTATGAAGCCCCCCCTGGTCAATGACATGACTACAGTACGAGATCCGCTTCTGAAAGAACTCACATTTCTGGCTGTGGTAAACCACTGTTATACCTGTCTGTATGTGTATGTGTATTCCACTAGGTACAGGTCTGGACATGCCTCGGCTGACTCCTCCCACTATTCCAGGATTCCAGGTATAGAAGTGACTACCTCCCAGTCCCTTAGTATTCTGGACGGGTCGACCACTCGAGACAAGACCTTCATTCTTTAGTTAATAAAAGCCTGGTTGTTACTCGCTTAACCTCAGTCTTTTGAGTAATTGATGGCGCATCAATTTTATTAACTAAATTTTTTATAATGGAGAAGATCCTCACACCAGCATGCCTGGACCTGGACAGTCGGGAAGCGGACGCTTCCACCAAGTTTGCTCACTGGCTCACGTGCTTCGAGACATTCCTGACTGCCTCCACTGCAGTCGTAACGGATGCGGACAAACTGTCTGTCCTGATCTCCAAGGTGAACCACCGAGCGTACTCTGTCATCCGGGACGCAACCTCGTACACAGCCGCCCTCCAGCTCCTCAAGACCCAGTACACGCGCCCTGTGAACGAAGTATACGCCAGGCACCTTCTGGGGAGTCGCAAGCAACAACCTGGGGAATCGACTGAGGAATACCTCCAAGCACTGTCCGTGCTTGGCCGGGCCTGTGGGTGTAAGGCGGTAACGCCCGCTAAGTACACGGAGGAACTGATCCGGGATGCCTTCGTAGCGGGTCACAGGTCCAACTACACCCGACAGCGACTGCTGGAGCAGAGTGACCTCACCCTCGACAAAGCCTCTGAAATCGCACTAACGCTGGACGCAGCCTACCGGGGCATGGATGCCTACTCCTCTGCACCGTGGATGCCGCAGGGAACGACAACCTGGGACACGGTAGGACAGCCCCATAGTACCGTGCCACCCCAGCCACAGCCCAACAACGGCCCAACTACCGCAGCAGTGTCCCAAAGCCAGACAGCAGTATCCCAAGGCCAGAAATGCTACTTCTGTGGCCAGGCCAAACACCCCAGAGCGCGCTGCCCGGCGAAGAATGCGACCTGCTCGGGCTGCGGGAAAAAGGGACACTACGCCAGCGTCTGCAAGGCCAAAGCCACCCCGAACGCCAGCAGCGCCGCGTGTGGGCCGGGCGAGCCGCCATCTTGGGCCCCCAACAGCGCCGCGTGTGGGCCATGTGGGCCGCCATCTTGGGCCTCCCCAGCCATGTGCGAACCACCGCAGCAGCAGCCATCTTGGACGACTCCAGCCACATGGGAATCATGGACGCCGCCATCTTGGACACCAGCCGGGACGCAGCAGACCGCTAACCCCCCCCCATCTGATACCCGCAGTGACACACCGACCCCTACGCTGGCCTCTGTTACGCTGGACCAAACGAGACCGCACCAACTAGCTCGGTCCAAAATGGACGTCAAGGTAAACGGCCATGCAATAAACTGCCTTTTTGACTCCGGGAGTACAGAGAGCTTCATCCACCCCGACACGGTGCGGCGTTGCACTCTCCCAGTCCTGCCTGCGCACCAGCGGATTTCTATGGCCTCCGAGTCCCAGTCAGCGGACATTGGCGGCTACTGCGTGGTGACACTAGTAGTAGACGGGACTGTGTTCAATAATTTTAAACTCCTGGTCCTGCCCAACCTCTGCGCTGCCGTCCTACTGGGGTTGGATTTCCAGTGCCACCTCAAAAGCGTTACGATGGCGTACGGTGGCCCCCTCCCCCCACTCACAGTCCGCAGCCAGCAGCCTCCAAATTGCCCGCCGCGCACCAGATGCAACCTCTCCACACTCAGAGTCCCACCCCCCCCACTGTTTGCTAACCTCACCCCCGACTGTAAGCCCATCGCCACAAAGAGCAGGTGATACAGTGCCGGGGACAGGGTTTTCATCAAAACCGAAGTGGAGCGGCTCCTGAAGGAGGGGATTATTGAGGGCAGCTCCAGCCCCTGGCGAGCCCAGGTTGTGGTCGCTAAGACCGGCGAGAAACAACGCCTGGTCATCGACTACAGCCAAACAATAAACCGCTACACCCTGCTGGACGCCTACCCACTCCCCCGCATAGCCGATATGGTCAACCAGATCGCGCAGTACCGCGTCTTCTCGACCATTGACCTGAAATCAGCGTACCACCAGCTCCCCATCCGCCCTGAAGACCGCCAGTATACTGCTTTTGAGGCAAACGGCCGCCTCTATCACTTCCTTATGGTTCCCTTCGGCGTTACCAATGGGGTCTCCGTCTTCCAAAGGGAGATGGACCGGATGGTCAATCAAAACGCGCTGCAGGCCACTTTCCCTTACCTAGACAATGTGACCATCTGCGGCCATGACTTGCAGGACCATGACGCAAACCTCGAGAAATTCCTCCGCACCGCCCAACTCCTGAACCTGACATATAACAAGGAGAAGTGCATATTCCGCACAGACCGCCTCGCCATCCTTGGCTGTGTTGTGGAACACGGGGTCATCGGTCCCGACCCGGACCGGATGCGTCCCCTTATGGAACTCCCACTGCCCCACTGCCTAAAAGCCCTGAAGAGGTGCCTAGGGTTTTTTTCCTACTACGCTCAGTGGGTCCCCTACTATGCAGACAAAGCCCGTCCGCTGATCAAATCCACCTCTTTTCCCCTGATGGCAGAGGCCCGCTCGGCCTTCCACCGTATCAAGGTGGACATTGCCAAAGCCACCATGCACGCAGTGGACGAATCCATCCCCTTCCAGGTGGAAAGCGATGCGTCCAACTTCGCTCTGGCCGCCACCCTTAATCAGGCGGGGAGACCTGTGGCATTCTTCTCACGAACCCTCCAGGGCCCGGAGACCAGACACTCCGCGGTCGAGAAGGAGGCCCAGGCTATTGTGGAGGCTGTGCGTCATTGGAGGCACTACCTGGCCGGAAAACGATTTACCCTGCTCACTGACCAGTGTTCAGTTGCTTTTATGTTCAACAACAAGCAGAGGGGTAAAATCAAAAATGACAAGATCTTGAGGTGGAGAATCGAACTTTCCACCTACAACTACGAGATCTTGTACCGGCCTGGGAAGCTCAATGAACCCCCAGATGCCCTATCGCGTGGCACCTGCGCCAGCGCGCAGATCGATAGGCTGAGGGCCCTCCACAATGACCTCTGCCACCCGGGGGTCACCAGGTTCTTCCACTTCATTAAGGCCCGCAACCTGCCTTACTCCATCGAGGAGGTCAGGACCATGACCAAGAACTGTCAAGTCTGCGCTGAGTGCAAACCGCACTTTTATAGACCAGACAGAGCCCACCTGATAAAAGCCACTCGCCCTTTCGAACGCCTGAGCGTCGATTTTAAAGGGCCTCTCCCCTCCTCCGACCGCAATGTGTACTTCCTCAACATCATTGACGAGTACTCCCGTTTCCCGTTCGCTATCCCCTGCTTGGACATGACCAGTGCCACGGTCATTAAATCTCTGAACAGCCTCTTCACCCTGTTCGGTTTCCCCAGCTATATCCATAGCAACCGGGGCTCATCGTTTATGAGCGACAAACTCCGCCAGTACCTGCTCGCTAGGGGTATAGCCACAAGCAGGACCACCAGTTACAACCCCCGGGGGAACGGACAGGTGGAAAGAGAGAATGCAACAGTTTGGAAGGCCGTCCTACTAGCCTTAAAGTCTAGGGGCCTTCCGACCTCCCGCTGGCAGGAGCTGCTCCCCGATGCGCTCCACTCGATTCGGTCACTGCTCTGCACTGCCACCAATGCCACCCCTCACGAGAAAATGTTTGTCTTCCCAAGGAAGTCCACATCGGGGACATCGTTACCACCATGGCTGACGTCCCCAGGACCGGTACTACTGAGAAGACACGTGAGGGCCAATAAAACAGACCCCCTGGTCGAGAGGGTCGACCTCCTCCACGCCAACCCCCAGTACACTTACATTGCGTACCCGGACGGGCGGGAGGACACAGTCTCCATACGAGACCTCGCACCCTCGGGGACCGCTGTAGGGCGGGAGGACACAGTCTCCATACGAGACCTCGCACCCTCGGGGACCGCTGTAACCCACTACCCATTACCACCACCCCCCACGACCCGATATCCAACACCAGCAGCCGGCTCGCCTTGGACCGTCACCCACGAGGACTACACTCCAGGGCCCCAGCCTACACGGGACGCGACGCCGGAAGCTCCACCACCCCTGCCGTCGCCACGTCGATCACAGCGACAGACAAGACCTCCGGAGAGACTCCAATACACGAACTTTTAAATACACTTCACCCCGCCGGACTCATTTTTAAACAAGGGGTGAATGTGGTAAACCACTGTTATACCTGTCTGTATGTGTATGTGTATTCCACTAGGTACAGGTCTGGACATGCCTCGGCTGACTCCTCCCACTATTCCAGGTATATAAGTGACTACCTCCCAGTCCCTTAGTATTCTGGACGGGTCGACCACTCGAGACAAGACCTTCATTCTTTAGTTAATAAAAGCCTGGTTGTTACTCGCTTAACCTCAGTCTTTTGAGTAATTGATGGCGCATCACTGGCGATTAACTCGAAGTCCATATTCTTTCAATCTGGTGAGCACCAGTTCCAAATTTGCAAGGTGTTCCTCGTCATCATCTCCTGTAATCAGAATATCGTCCAGGTAACATTGTGTGCCTGGAATTCCCTGTAATACCTGCTCCATGGCCCTCTGCCAAATTGCTGGAGCCGATGCCACTCCAAAAACCAGTCTATTATACCGGTACAAGCCTCTATGCGTGTTGATCGTGAGATACTGGCATGACTCTTCCTCAACTTCCATCTGTAAGTACGCCTGCGCCAGGTCTATCTTGGTGAAGTGTTTCCCGCCAGACAACGAAGCGAAGATATCCTCAATCCGCAGAAGCGGATACTGCAACGTGTGAAGCACCGGATTAACAGTGATCTTGAAATCTCCACAGATGCGAACCTTCCCCGGTTCCCCCAGCTTGTTGCTCGATGAACGCTTCATGACGGGAACAATGGGCGTGGCCCACTCACTCCAGTCTACCTTAGACAGTACTCCTGAACGTTCTAGCCCTTCCAGCTCAGCTTCCACAGCAGGTCGTATCGCATAAGGTACCGGTCTGGCTTTGAAAAATTTTGGGTTTGCATGTTCTTCAACCTTGATGTTTGCCGTAATTCCTCTCAGTGTTCCCAGTCCCTGTTGGAACACCTCTTTAGCATCGTCCAATATTCTGGACAATCGTTTAGGTTTGACATCTTTTTTACCGGAATCTACCGTTAGTGCTTTTAAGGAATGCCAGTTCATATTTATTTTCCTAATCCACTCCCGTCCCAGTAGTGGTGGACCTCCCTCAGGTAGCACATATAAGTCCATTCCTCGGCTTTCTTTGCCCTTGTGGACCACCTTTACCTCTATCTTCCCGATGGGGTATACTCTTTGCCCCGTGTATGTTTTCAATACAATCTCCGTATCCCGTAGAGGAATATGTGGGAATAACCTTTTGTAATCTTGCTTATTCATGACTGTCAATGCCGATCCAGTGTCCAATTCCATCTTCACTTGGACTCCTGCTATCTGAAGTGTGACCCAGATTGTTTGGCGGTCTGCCTCATTACCAACATTGTGTACTCTTAGGCTACCCAGTTCATTACTGCTGGAGTCTGAATTTGGCTTCTGTTCGTTCGAACTGTTCTCTGTCACCTTGTGTACCTTTCTGTACTTTTCCTGCGGTGACTTTTTGTTGCTGGTCTTCTTTCCTGACCGGCATACTTTAGCTATGTGACCAAGCCTGCCACATTTTCTGCATTCCTGATTTTTGAACCAGCACTGGTTCTGATCATGTGTTGTCTTTCCACAATGATAACATTTTACTGTACCCAAGACCATTTGATTGGTGCTGAGTTCCGGTGACCGTAGCTGCATTTCCGCAGTGCCTCTCGCTGCGGCTTCGTGCGATGCTGCAATAGTGACAGCTTTATCAAGCGTAAGATCATTCTCCTCAAGCAGTCGCTTTTGTGTTCCTTCTTTTAACAATCCACACACAAATTTATCTCTCAGCGCATCTGCTAGTCCTGTTCCAAACTGACAGTACTTTGATAGCTTACGCAGTTCAATTAAAAATTCAGCGTTGCTTTCGTCTTTCAGCTGCGTTCTTCTGTAAAATTTAAATCGTTCCGCTATCATCAGCGGCGTGGGGTTTAAATGATTTTTCAGGACAGTAACAATATTCGCGAAAGTCTGATCCGCCGGTTTATCTGGTGATAGAAGGTGCTTCAATAGCCCGTATGTCTTCGCACCCATTGAGCTTAATAAGGTTAGTGCTTTCTCATCATCTGGTACCTTATTTGCTTTACAATAAACTTCCATGCGTTCTACATACGTGGTCAAATCTTCGATATCGCTATCAAAGGTATTAATGTTCCCATGTTTAGGCATCCTTGCAAGTTTTTAAATTTTTCTTTTTCTCAAAATGGCGTCTTCCCGCGCTTGTCTTCTTCCCCCGCCTACTAAAATGGCGGCTTCCCGCGCTTGGCGGTCTTTCCCACGCTCGTCTTCTTCCCCCGCCGACTACAATGGCGGATTCCCGCGTTTACCTTCTTCCCCCGCTGGCTGCAATGGCGATTGCCGTGCTGTTGCCGTTCTCGCCTCCCCAGCGGTTCTCAATTCCCCGACGCTGCTTTTACTCCCCCGTGGTTCCCGTGGGCATTCACGCTTCCCCTGCTGTTGCGCCTCTCAGCCCCGCATGCAGCCCGGTCCTTTACACCGGCTGCGTTTGAGTTCTCCGCGGCTCTCGTGCCTTAAGCTGCCCCAGTCGCTGCACCTCTCGGCCTCAATTGCAGCCCGGCCCTTTTCACCGGCCGTGGTCGAGTTCTCCGCCCTTTTTCCTCCGTTTTCCCTCCCCCACTCCACAGTCAACGCGGCCGACTTTCTGCTCGTGTCGCTGATCGGCTTACCCACCACCGTGGTAGAAGGGATGATCACTGCCTGTCGCTGATGGAGGGCTTCGTGGTCAGAATTTTTCTTTTTAACCCGGGTTCTCGATGCCTCCCGTGCGATGGTGCTCAGCAGGATGATGAGGGCGGATGCCTCTTCTCGACGCCCGTTCTGAGGACGAAGCTGCCTTGGATGTAAAACTGCCGCAGGGTAAGATCGGACTCGTCGCCACTGTTAAGTCTGTGTGTCCCAGTTATGCTTATTATAAATCACTGGACACAGACCACAAGAATAATTTTTAACAGGTCTTTACTATTCGGAGGTCAGGGCTGAACTGCCCAGCAAATCCCTACACAACACTTATATACCGGTGTGGTCACCACCGGTATTACAGTATACAGCAGCCAAGAGAAAGTAGTACATCTCTTAAGGTAGTTCTCTTAAGGTGGAACAGGTTACATACACCACAGGCGGGGTCTTTATTTGTGTTGTGGGTGGGGTCTTTAGTTGAGATGTGGGCGGTGTCTTTAGTTAAGTTGAGGGCGGGGTCTTTAGTTGTGTTGTGGGCGGGGTCTTTAGTTGTGATTTGGGCGGGATCTTTATTTGTGTTGTGGGTGGGGTCTTTAGTTGTGTTGTGGACAGGGTCTTTAGTTGTGATGTGGGCGAGGTCTTTAGCTGTGTTGTGGGCGGTGTCTTTAGTTGTGATGTGGGCGGGGTCTTTAGTTGTGATGTGGGCAGGTATTTAGTGGTGATGTGGGCAGGGTCTTTAGTTTTGTTGTGGGCGGGGTCTTTATTTTTGATGTGGGCGGTGTTAAGTCTGTGTGTCCCAGTTATGCTTATTATAAATCACTGGACACAGACCACAAGAATAACTTTTAACAGGTCTTTACTATTCGGTCAGGGCTGAACTGCCCAGCAACTCCCTACACAACGTTTACATACCGGTGTGGTCACCACCGGTATTACAGTATAGAGCAGCCAAGAGAAAGTAGTACATCTCTTAAGGTAGTTCTCTTAAGGTGGAACAGGTTACATACACCACAGGCGGGGTCTTTATTTGTGTTGTGGGCAGGGTCTTTAGTTGAGATGTCGGCGGTGTCTTTAGTTAAGTTGAGGGTGGGGTCTTTAGTTGTGTTGTGGGCGGGGTCTTTAGTTGTGATTTGGGCGGGATCTTTATTTGTGTTGTGGGTGGGGTCTTTAGTTGTGTTGTGGACAGGGTCTTTAGTTGTGATGTGGGCGGGGTCTTTAGTTGTGATGTGGGCAGGGTCTTTAGTTGTGATGTGGCCGAGGTTATTAGTTGTGATGTGGCCCGGCTCTTTAATTGTGTTGCGGGCGGGGTCTTTATTTGTGATGTGGGCGGGGTCTCTGGTTGTGATGTGGCCGGGGTTTTTAGTTGTGATGTGGCCGGGGTTTTTAGTTGTGATGTGGGCGGGGTCTTTTGTTGTGATGTGGGTGGGGTCTTTAGTTCTGATGTGGGCGGGGTCTTTAGTTGTGATGTGGGCGGGGTCTTTAGTTGTGATGTGGCCGAGGTTATTAGTTGTGATGTGGCCCGGCTCTTTAATTGTGTTGCGGGCGGGGTCTTTATTTGTGATGTGGGCGGGGTCTTTAGTTGTGATGTGGCCGGGGTTTTTAGTTGTGATGTGGGCGGGGTCTTTTGTTGTGATGTGGGTGGGGTCTTTAGTTGTGATGTGGGCGGGTTCTTTAGTTGTGATGTGGGCCGTGTCTTTAGTTGTGTTGTGGGGGGGTCTTTAGTTCTGATGTGGGCGGGGTCTTTAGTTGCGATGTGGGCGAAGTCTTTAGTTGTGTTGTGGGCGGGGTCTTTAGTTGTGATGTGGGCAGGGTCTTAAGTTGTGATGTGGGCGGGGTCTTTAGTTGCGATGTGGGCGAAGTCTTTAGTTGTGTTGTGGGCGGGGTCTTAAGTTGTGATGTGGGCGGGGTATTTAGTTGTGATGTGGGCAGGGTCTTTAGTTGTGATGTGGGCGGAGTCTTTGTGGTGTATGTAACCTGTTCCACCTTAAGAGAACTTAAGCCTGTTCCACCTTAAGAGATGTACTACTTTCTCTGGCTGCTGTATACGTAATACCGGTGGTGACCACCGGTATATAAGCACTGTGTAGTAAGATTGTATTTCATATAGTCTTGACCCCCAACCAGTAAAGACCTGTTGAACTTTAATCTTGTAGTCTGTGTGTTATTAATTACAACTAGAACACACAGACTTTACAGTGGCGACGAGGCAGATTCTTACCCTGCGGCAGTTATATCCACGGCAGCTTCGTCCACAGAACGGACGTCTAAGGGAGGCTTCCACCCTCATCACCCTGCTGGAAGACACGTCGCGCGGCAGACATCAAGAAACCAGAGTGCAGAAGACATCCTGAACTCGAAGCCTCCATCAGCGGCTGTCAGCTATCTTCTTTCTACCTCGGTAGTGGGTAAGCCGGGCAGCGGCGCGACCAGAAAATCGGCCGCGTTGGCTGTACAGACGGGGAGGGAAGACGGAGGAATAAGGGCGGTGAGATCGATCGCGACCGGAGATAAGGGCCGGGCCGCATTCGGGCCGAAAGGCGCAGCGCGGGGACATCGATCGCGGCTGGTGATAAGGGCCGGGCCGCATTCGGGCTAAAAAGGCGCAGCGTCTGGGGGCAACTGAAGGCGCGAGAGCCGCGGTGAAGCGGAGACAGCGTCGGGGGAAGGGTGAAGACCGCCAAGCGCGGGAGAACCGCCATTTTGTAGGCGGAGGACGAAGACAAGAGCGCGGAAGCCGCCATCTTGGATAAAAATAAAAAGAAATTAAATTGCAACGATGCCTAAACATGGGAACATTAATACCTTTGATAGCGACATCGAAGATTGGGCTATGTATGTAGAACGCATACAAAATTATTGTAAAGCAAATAAAATCCCAGATGAAGAGAAAGCACTAACATTATTAAACTTAATGGGTGCGAAGACATACGGGCAATTGAAACACCTTTTATCACCAGATGAACCGGCGGATAAGACGTTCGAGGAGATTGTTACTGTCCTGAAAAATCACCTAAACCCCACGCCGCTGATGCTAGCGGAACGATTTAAATTTTACAGCAGAAGGCAGCTGAAGGATGAAAGCAATGCTGAATATTTAATGGTATTGCATAAGCTAGCAAAGTACTGTCAATTCGGAACGAGATTGACAGAGGCGCTACGAGATAAATTTGTGTGTGGATTATTAAAAGAAGATACACAAAAGCGATTGCTCGAGGAGAATGAGCTGACGCTTGAGAAAGCGGTCACTATGGCAGCAGCACACGAAGCCGCAGCGAGAGGCACGGCAGTAATGCAGCTACGGTCGCCGGAACTCAGTACAAATAAATTGGGTTTGAGTACTGTAAAATGTTATCGTTGCGGAAAGACAATGCACGATCAGAACCAGTGTTGGTTTAAAAACCAAGAATGCAGAACATGTGGCAGGCTTGGTCACATAGCTAAAGTATGCCGGTCAGGAAAGAAGACCAGCAACAAAAAGTCACCACAAGGAAAATACATAAAGGTACACAAGGTGACAAAGAACAGTTCGACCGAACAGAAGTCAGATTCAGACGCTAGTAGTAATGAACTGGGTAGCTTAAGAGTACACAACGTTGGTAAGGATGCAGATCTCCAGACAATTTGGGTCACCCTTCAGATAGCAGGAGTCCAAGTAAAGATGGAATTGGACACTGGATCGGCATTGACGGTCATGAATAAGAAAGATTACAAAAGGTTATTCCAACATATTCCCCTACGGGACACGGAGATTATATTGAAAACATACACGGGGCAAAGAGTGTACCCCATCGGAAAGATAGAGGTAAAAGTGGTCCACAAGGGCGAAGAAAGCCAAGTAATGGACTTATATGTGCTACCTGAAGGAGGTCCACCACTACTGGGACGGGAGTGGATTAGGAAAATGAATATGGACTGGCACTCCTTGAAGGCACTAACGGTAGATTCCGGGGAAACAGATGTCAAACCTAAACGATTGTCCAGAATATTGGATGATGCTAAAGAGGTGTTCCAGCAAGGACTGGGAACACTGAGAGGAATTACGGCAAACATCAAGATTGATGAACATGCACAACCAAAATTTTTCAAAGCCAGACCGGTACCCTATGCAATACGACCTACTGTAGAAGCGGAACTGGAAGCGCTAGAACGTTCAGGTGTACTGTCTAAGGTAGATTGGAGTGAGTGGGCTACGCCCATTGTTCCCGTTATGAAACGTCCTTCGAGCAACAAGCCAGGAGAACCAGGGAAGGTTCGCATCTGTGGAGATTTCAAAATCACCGTTAATCCGGTGCTTCACACAGTGCAGTATCCGCTTCCGCGGATTGAGGATATTTTTGCTTCGTTGTCTGGCGGGAAACACTTCACCAAGATAAACCTGGCACAGGCGTACTTGCAGATGGAGGTTGAAGAAGAGTCACGCCAATACCTCACGATCAACACGCATCGAGGTTTGTACCGGTACAATAGGCTGGTTTTTGGAGTGGCATCGGCTCCAGCAATTTGGCAGAGGGCCATGGAGCAGGTATTACAGGGAATTCCAGGCACACAATGTTACCTGGACGATATTCTGATTACAGGTGATGGTGATGAAGAACACCTCGCAAACTTGGAACTGGTGCTCAACAGACTGAAAGAGTATGGACTTAGAGTTAATCGGCAGAAATGTGAGTTCTTCCAGAAGCGGATCTCGTACTGTGGTCATGTCATTGACCGGGAGGGGCTTCATAAGTCTCCTGACAAGATAGAGGCAGTTGTAAAGGCTCCCGCTCCGGATAATGTCTCTCAGTTGAGGTTGTTTCTAGGATTGATTAACTATTACCATAAATTTCTACCAAATCTATCCACGGTACTGCACCCGCTAAACGCTCTTTTACAGAAGGGGGTACCATGGGAATGGAGCGAAAACTGTAAGAAGGCATTTCGCAAAAGCAAAGAATTGATCACCTCAGAGGAAGTGTTGGCTCACTTCAACCCGACACTGCCTATTCGGTTGGCTTGTGATGCTTCTCCATATGGTATTGGGGCAGTACTCTCACACAAGTTGCCAAATGGCACGGAAAGGCCAGTCGCGTTTGCATCCAGATCATTGACCTCCGCTGAGCGCAACTATGCGCAGATCGATAGGGAGGCTCTCAGCCTTGTATGGGGAGTGAAGAAGTTTAATCATTACCTGCAGGGCCAAAAATTCACACTTCTGACAGACCATCAGCCGTTGGTATCCATTTTTAACCCTAAGAAGGGTGTTTCAGTGATGACAGCACAGCGTCTCCAGAGATGGTCCCTTTTCCTAGGGGCACATCAATATCAAATAGAATTCAAAGGTACGAAGCAGCATGGCAATGCTGATGGGCTGTCGCGCCTGCCACTACCTGAAGAAGAAGAAACGACGAAAGTTGACCCTGTTGAGTTATTTCATTCGACCATCATCGAGTGTTTACCAGTCACCAATGCAAGTATTGAAAGAGAAACCAGGAATGACCCGACACTGTCCAGAGTCTACGAGGTGACAGTGAAAGGATGGCCAACACGTGGTGATCCTCTGTTACCGGCATTCTCGGCAAGGCGAGGCCAGCTGTCCGTCTGCCATGGTACTTTGATGTACGGGACAAGAGTGATTATTCCTCCCAAGTTAAGGGAAAGAGTTCTAAAAGAACTGCATGAAGGTCATCTGGGGGGAGTTAAGATGAAAAGTCTTGCTAGGGCTTATGTATGGTGGCCGGGTATTGACCAACAGATAGAGGAGTTGACGAAAAGCTGCGCTGGGTGCCAAAAAATGCAAAATGCACCTCCGATCGCACCACTACACCCATGGGAATGGCCTTCAGCCCCATGGCAACGCGTACATATTGACTTTGCTGGTCCATTCATGGACTCCATGCTCCTAATTGCGGTGGACACACATTCCAAATGGCCAGAAGTGATCAAGATGAATACCACTACTTCAGAAAAGACAATTGCGGTGTTAAGAACAATATTCGCAAGGAACGGATTGCCAGAACAGATCTGTTCGGACAACGGACCACAGTTCGTGTCGGAAGAATTCCAAAAATTCTTAAAGAAGAATGGGGTGAAACATTATACCTCTGCCCCATATCATCCGGCGACAAACGGGTTGGCCGAGAGATTTGTCCAAACATTCAAAAAGGCAATAAAGGCCATGAACGATGACCAGATTCCGCTACAGCACAAGGTGGACAATTTCCTAATGGCGTATCGAAACGCCGCTCATGCAGTGACTAACCAAAGTCCTGCCATGATGTTTTATAACAGGAGGTTGCGGTCCAGGTTGGACTTGTTAAAACCAAATGTGCGGAGGGAAGTGGAAAACAAACAGTTCCGGCATATTAATAACAAGTCCACTCGAAGTTTCGAAGTAGGACAACCAGTGTTGGCAAGGGGCTATGGAAACGAAAAATGGCAGTCCGGAACAATTCGGGCCAGACAAGGACCTCTGATGTACACAGTAGATATTGGTAACAATGTGATAAGGCGTCATGCGGATCAACTGGTAGAATCAAGAGCAAGGGTCGAACCCATGGTTGCGACAGAGACAACTGTGGAAGACATTAATGAACCTGAAGCACCTACCTCGGCAGGGACTGTACCTGATGATGACGTCCAATACATAGGAAACCAACAAGAAGAGTCACCTCAGCAACAAGAATCAGAGACCACTGAAAGGCGTTATCCAGACCGAATCAGAAGGCCTCCTGAGAGACTGAACCTTTGAACTGTTTATACCTGAAGTTATATATGTATATATGTTATGATGTTATGTTAAATGGGGATATGACTATTAAGCTAATAAGGGAGGATTGTGGTGTATGTAACCTGTTCCACCTTAAGAGAACTAAGCCTGTTCCACCTTAAGAGATGTACTACTTTCTCTGGCTGCTGTATACGTAATACCGGTGGTGACCACCGGTATATAAGCACTGTGTAGTAAGATTGTATTTCATATTGTCCTGACCCCCAAACAGTAAAGACCTGTTGAACTTTAATCTTGTAGTCTGTGTGTTATTAATTACAACTAGAACACACAGACTTTACAGTCTTTAGTTGTGATGTGGGTGGGTTCTTTAGCTGTGTTGTGGGCGGTGTCTTTAGTTGTGATGTGGTGGGGTCTTTAGTTGTGATGTGGGCGGCGTCTTTAGTGATGATGTGGGCGGGCTCTTTAGTTGTGATGTGGGAGGGGTCTTTAGTTCTGTTATGGGCGGTGACTTTAGTTGAGTTGTGGTCGGGGTTTTTAGTTGTGTTGTGGGCAGCGTGTTTAGTTGTGATGTGGGCAGGGTCTTTGTTGTGATGTGGGCGGGGTATTTAGTTGTGTTCTGGGCGGTGTCTTTAGTTGTGATGTGGGCGGAGTCTTTAGTTGTGATGTGGGCGGCGTCTTTAGTGATGATGTGGGCGGGCTCTTTAGTTGTGATGTGCGCGGGGTCTTTAGTTGTGTTGTGGGCGGATTTTTAATTGTGATGTGGGGGTTCTTTGGCTTTGTTGTGGGTGGGGTCTTTAGTGGTGTTGTGGGTGGGTCTTTAGTTGTAATGTGGGTGCAGTCTTAGTTGTGTTGTGGGCGGGGTCTTTTGTTGTGTTGTGGGCGTGTCTTTAGTTGTGTTGTGGGCAGGGTCTTTATTTGTGATGTGGGCGGGGTCTTTAGTTGTGATGTGGGCGGGTCTTTAGTTGTGTTGTGGGCGGGGTCTTTAGTATTTTTGTGGGCGGGGTCTTTAGTTGTGTTGTGGGTGGTTCATTAATTGTGATGTGGGGGGTCTTTATTTGTGATGTGGACGGGGTCTTTAGTGGTGATGTGGGCGGGGTCTTTACTTGTGTTGTGGGGGGGGTCTTTAGTTGTGATGTGGGCGGGGTCTTTAGTGGTGATGTGGGCGGGGTCTTTAGTTTTGTTGTGGGCGGGTCTTTATTTTTGATGTGGGCGGGGTCTTTATTTTGTGTTGTGTGTGGCGTCTTTAGTTGTGATGTGGGCGGTGTCTTTAGTTAAGTTGAGGGCGGGGTCTTTAGTTGTGGTGTGGGCGGGGTCTTTAGTTGAGGTGTGGGCGGGGTCTTTAGTTGTGATGTGGGCGGGGTCTTTAGTTGAGGTGTGGGCGGGGTCTTTAGTTGTGATGTGGGCGGGGTCTTTAGTTGTGATGTGGCCGAGGTTATTAGTTCTGATGTGGCCCGGCTCTTTAATTGTGTTGCGGGCGGGGTCTTTATTTGTGATGTGGGCGGGGTCTTTAGTTGTGATGTGGCCGGGGTTTTTAGTTGTGATGTGTGCGGGGTCTTTTGTTGTGATGTGGGCGGGGTCTTTAGTTGTGATGTGGGCGGGGTCTTTAGTTGTGATGTGGGCGGGTTCTTTAGTTGTGATGTGGGCGGGGTCTTTAGTTGTGATGTGGGCCGTGTCTTTAGTTGTGATGTGGGCGGGGTCTTTAGTTGTGATGTGGGCATGGTCTTTAGCTGTGATGTGGGCGGGGTCTTTAGTTGCGATGTGGGCGAAGTCTTTAGTTGTGTTGTGGGCGGGGTCTTTAGTTGTGATGTGGGCGGGGTCTTTAGTTGTGATGTGGGTGGGTTCTTTAGCTGTGTTGTGGGCGGTGTCTTTAGTTGTGATGTGGTGGGGTCTTTGGTTGTGTTGTGGGCGGGGTCTTTCGTGTTGTTGTGGGCAGGGTCTTTAGTTGTGTTGTGGGTGGATCATTAATTGTGATGTGGGGGGTCTTTAGTTGTGATGTGGATGGGGTCTTTAGTGGTGATGTGGGCGGGGTCTGTACTTGTGTTGTGGGGGGTCTTTATTTAGTGGTGATGTGGGTGGGGTCTTTAGTTGTGATGTGGGTAGGTCTTTTGTGTTTTGGGCGGGGTCTTTAGTTAAGTTGTGGGCAGGGTCTTTAGTTGTGGTGTGGGCGGGGTCTTTTGTGTTGTGGGCGGGGTCTTTAGTTGTGTTGTCGGCGGGGTCTTTGGTTGTGATGTGGGCGGGGTATTTAGTGGGGTTCCGGGCGGTGCCTTTAGTTGTGATGTGGGCGGAGTCTTTAGTTGTGATGTGGGCAGTGTCTTTAGTTGTGATGTGGGCGGAGTCTTTAGTTGTAATGTGGGCGGGGTCTTTAGTTGTGATGTTGGCGTGGTCTTTAGTTGTGACGTGGGTGGTGTATTTAGTTGTGTTGGCGCGGTTATTGGTTTTGATGTGGGCGGAGTCTTTAGTTGTGATGTGGGCGGGGTCTTTAGTTGTGTTATGGGCGGTGACTTTAGTTGTGTTGTGGTCGGGGTCTTTAGTTGTGTTGTGGGCGGCGTCTTCAGTTGTGTTGTGGGCAGGGTCTTTGTTGTGATGTGGGCGGGGTATTTAGTTGTGTTCTGGGCGGTGTCTTTAGTTGTGATGTGGGCGGAGTCTTTAGTTGTGATGTGGGCGGCGTCTTTAGTGATGATGTGGGCGGGCTCTTTAGTAGTGATGTGCGCGGGGTCTTTAGTTGTGCTGTGGGCGGATTTTTAATTGTGATGTGGGGGGTCTTTGGCTTTGTTGTGGGCGGGGTCTTTAGTTGTGTTGTGGGCGGGTCTTTAGTTGTAATGTGGGCGGGGTCTTTAGTTGTGATGTGGGCAGGATCTTTAGTTGTGTTGTGGGCGGGGTCTTTAGTTATGTTGTGGACAGGGTCTTTATTTGTGATGTGGGCGGGCTCTTTATTTGTGATGTGGGCGGTGTCTTTAGTTGTGATGTGGGCGGGGTCTTTAGATGTGATGTGGCCGTGGTTTTTAATTGTGATGTGGGCGGGGTCTTTTGTTGTGTTGTGGGCGGGGTCATTCGTTGTGATGTGGGC
This sequence comes from Somniosus microcephalus, assembly GCF_052327205.1. Classification (NCBI taxonomy): domain Eukaryota; kingdom Metazoa; phylum Chordata; class Chondrichthyes; order Squaliformes; family Somniosidae; genus Somniosus; species Somniosus microcephalus. The sequence goes on along the minus strand of NC_140994.1, from coordinate 84,085,285 downwards.
GGGGTCTTTAGTTGTGATGTGGGCGGGGTCTTTAGTTGTGATGTAGGCGGGGTCTTTAGTTGTGATGTGGGTGGGGTCTTTAGTTGTGATGTGGGCGGGGTCTTTAGTTGTGATGTGGGCGGGGTCTTTAGTTGTGATTTGGGCGGGATCTTTATTTGTTTTGTGGGCGGGGTGTTTAGTTGTATTGTGGACGGGGTCTTTAGTTGCGATATGGGTGGTGTCTTTAGTTGTGTTGTGGGCGAGTTCTTTCGTTTTGATGTGGGCGGGGTCTTTGATTTTGATGTGGGCGGGTCTTTAGTTGTGATGAAGGCGGGTCTTTAGTTGTGATGTGGGCGGGGTCTTTGATTTTGATGTGGGCGGGGTCTTTAGTTGTGATTTGGGCGGGATCTGTATTTGTGTTGTCGGCGGGATTTTTATTTGTGTTGTGGGGGGTGTCTTTACTTGTGTTGTGGGCGGGTCTTTAGTTGTGATGTGGGCGGGGTCTTTGGTTGTGTTGTGGGCGGGGTCATTCGTTGTGATGTGGGCGGGGTCTTTAGTTGTGATGTGGGCAGGGTCTTTAGTTGTGTGGGCGGTGTCTTTAGTAGTGATGTGGGCGGAGTCTTTAGTTGTGATGTGGGCGGGTACTATAGTTGTGATGTTGGTGGGGTCTTTAGTTGTGTTGTGGGCGGCGTCTTTAGTTTTGATGTGGGCCGGGTCTTTAGTTGAGATGTGGGCGGGGTCTTTAGTTGTGTTACGGGCGGTGACTTTAGTTGTGTTGTGGTCTTTAGTTGTGTTGTGGGCGGCGTCTTTAGTTGTGATGTGGGCGGCCTCTTTAGTTGTGATGTGGGCAGGGTCTTTGTTATGATGTGGGCGGGGTACTTAGTTGTGTTCTGGGTGGTGTCTTTCGTTGTGATGTGGGCGGAGTCTTTAGTTGTGATGGGGCGGCGTCTTTAGTGATGATGTGGGCGGGCTCTTTAGTTGTGATGTGCGCAGGGTCTTTAGTTGTGTTGTGGGCGGATTTTTAATTGTGATGTGGGGGGTCTTTGGCTTTGTTGTGGGTGGGGTCTATAGTGGTGTTGTGGGCGGGGTCTTTAGTTGTGTTGTGGGCGTGTCTTTAGTGGTGTTGTGGGCAGGGTCTTTAGTTGTGATATGGGCGGGGTCCTTATTTGTGATGTGGGCGGGGTCCTTATTTGTGATGTGGGCGGGGTCTTTAGTTGTGATGTGCGCGGGTTCTTTATTTGCAATGTGGGCGGTTTCTTTTGTGTTGTGATGTGGGCAGGGTCTTTAGTGATGATGTGGGTGGGGTCTTTAGTGGTGATCTGGGCTGCACCTTTAGTTGTGATGTGCGCGGGGTCTTTAGTTGTGTTGTGGGCGGTGTCCTTTTTTGTGATGTGGGCGGGGTCTTTAGTTGTGTTGTGGGCGGGGACTTGTGTTGTGGGCAGTGTCTTTTGTTGTGTTGTGGGCAGGGTCATTCGTTGTGATGTGGGCGGGGTCTTTAGTTGTGATGTGGGCGGGGTCTTTAGTTGTGATGTGGGCGGGGTCTTTAGTTGTGATGTGGGTGGGGTCTAGTTGTGATGTGGGTGGGATCTAGTTGTGATGTGGGCAGGGTCTTTAGTTGTGATGTGGGCGGTGTCTATAGTTGTGATGTGGGCGGGGTCTTTAGTTGTGATGTGTGCGGGGTCTATTGTTGTGTTGTGGGTGAGTTCTTTAGTTGTGATGTGGGCGGTGTCTTTAGATATGTTTTCGGCGGGGTCTTTAGTTGTGATTTGGGCGGGATCTGTATTTGTGTTGTCGGCGGGATCTTTATTTGTGTTGTGGGCGGTGTCTTTAGTTGTGTTGTGGGCAGGGTCTTTAGTTGTGATGTGGGCGGGGTCTTTGGTTGTGATGTGGGCGGTGTCTATAGTTGTGATGTGGGCGGAGTCTTTAGATGTGATGTGGGCGGGGTCTATAGTTGTAATTTGGGCGGGATCTTTATTTGTTTTGTGGGCGGGGTGTTTAGTTGTATTGTGGATGGGGTCTTTAGTTGTGATATGGGTGGCGTCTTTAGTTGTGTTGTGGGCGAGTTCTTTAGTTTTGATGTGGGCGGGGTCTTTAGTTTTGATGTGGGTGGGGTGTTTAGTTGTGTTGTGGGTGTGTCTTCAGTTGTGATATGGGCGGGGTCTTTATTTGTGATGTGGGCGGGGTCTTTAGCTGTGATGTGGGCTGGGTCTTTATTTGCAATGTGGGCGGTTTCTTTTGTGTTGTGATGTGGGCGGGGTCTTTAGTTGTGTTGTGGGCGGGGTCTTTAGTTGTGATGTGGGCGGGCTCTTTAGTTGTGATATGGGCAGGGTCTTTTGTTGTGTTTTGGGCGGGGTCTTTAGTTGAGATTTGGGCGGGATCTTTATTTCTTTTGTGGGCGGGGTGTTTAGTTGTGTTGTGGACGGGGTCTTTAGTTGTGATATGGGTGGTGTCTTTAGTTGTGTTGTGGGCGGGTCTTTAGTTGTGATGTGGCGGGGTCTTTAGTTGTGATGTGGGTGAGGTCTTTTGTTGTGATGTGGGTGGGGTCTTTAGTTGTGATGTGGGCGGGTCTTTATTTGTGATGTGGGTGTGGTCTTTAGTTTTGTTGTGGGCGGGGTCTTTAGTTGTGATGTGGGCGAGGTCTTTAGTTGTTTTGTGGGTGTGGTCTTTAGTTGTGATGTGGGCGGTGTCTTTAGATATGTTTTGGGCGGGGTCTTTAGTTGTGTTGTGGGCGGGGTCTTTATTTGTGATTTGGGCGGGGTCTTTAATTGTGTTGTGGGCGGGGTCTTTATTTGTGCTGTTGGCCGGGTCTTTAGTTGTGATTTTGGTGGGGTCTTTAGTTGTGATGCGGGCGGGGTCTTTATTTGTGTTGCGGACGGGGTCTTTAGTTGTGATAAGGGTGGTGTCTTTAGTTCTGTTTTTGGCGAGGTCTTTAGTTGTGATGTGGGTGAGGTCTTTAGTTGTGATGTGGGTAGGGTAATTAGTTGTGATGTGTGCGGTGTCTTTAGTTGTGATGTGGGCGGTGTCTTTAGTTGTGATGTTCGCGGGGTCTTTAGTTGTGATGTGGGCGGGGTCTTTATTTATGATGTGGGCGGTGTCTTTGGTTGTGATGTTGGTGGGGACTTTAGTTGTGATGCGGGCGGGGTCTTTAATTGTGTTGCGGGCGGGGTCTTTATCTGTGCTGTTGGCGGGGTCTTTAGTTGTGATTGGGGCGGGATCTTTATTTTTGTTGTGGACGGGGTCTTTAGTTGTGATATGGGTGGTGTCTTTAGTTCTGTTGTTGGCGAGGTCTTTAGTTGTGATGTGGGTGGGGTCTTTAGTTGTGATGTGGGCAGGGTAATTAGTTGTGATGTGTGCGGTGTCTTTAGTTGTGATGTGTGCGGTGTCTTTAGGTGTGATGTGGGCGTGGTCTTTAGTTTTGATGTGGGCGGGGTCTTTAGTTGTGATGTGGGCGGGGTCTTTAGTTTTCTTGTGGGCGGTGTCTTTAGTTGTGATGTGGGCGGTGTCTTTAGTTGTGATGTTCGCGGTGTCTTTAGTTGTGATGTGGGCGGTGTCTTTAGGTGTGATGTTCGCGAGGTCTTTAGTTGTGATGTGGGCGGGGTCTTTAGTTTTGTTGTGGGCGGGGTCTTTAGTTGTGATGTGGGCGGGGTCTTTAGTTGTTGTGTGGGTGGGTCTTTAGTTGTGATGTGGGCGGGGTCTTTAATTGTGTTGTGGGTGGGGTCTTTAGTTGTGATGTGTTCGGGGTCTTTAGTTGTTATGTGGCCGGTGTTTTTATTTGTGATGTGGGCGGGGTCTTTATTTGTGATGTGGGCGGGGTCTTTAGTTGTGTTGTGGGCGGGGTCTTTAGTTGTGATTTGGGCGGGGTCTTTAGTTGTGATGTGGGCGGTGTCTTTAGTTGTGTTGTGGGCGGGTATTTAGTGGTGATGTGGGCGGGGTCTTTAGTTTTGTTGTGGGCGGGATCTTTATTTTTGATGTGGGCGAGGTCTTTATTTGTGTTGTGGGCGGGGTCTTTAGTTGAGATGTGGGCGGGGTCTTTAGTTGTGTTGTGGGCGGTGTCTTTAGTTGTGATGTGGGCGGGTATTTAGTGGTGATGTGGGCGGGGTCTTTAGTTTTGTTGTGGGCGGGATCTTTATTTTTGATGTGGACGAGGTCTTTATTTGTGTTGTGGGTGGGGTCTTTAGTTGAGATGTGGGCGGTGTCTTTAGTTATGTTGAGGGCGCTGTCTGTAGTTGTGTTGTGGGCGGGCTCTTTAGTTGTGATTTGGGCGGGATCTTTATTTGTGTTATGGGCGGGGTCTTTCGTTGTGTTGTGGACAGGGTCTTTAGTTGTGATGTGGCTGAGGTTATTAGTTGTGATGTGGCCAGGGTCTTTAGTTGTGTTGCGGGCGGACTCTTTCGTTGTGATGGGGGCGGGGTCTTTAGTTGTGATGTGGGCGAGGTCTTTAGTTGTGATGTGGGCGGGGTCTTTAGTTGTGTTGTGGGCGGTGTCTTTAGTTGTGTTGTGGGGGCGTCTTTAGTTGTGATGTGCGCGGGGTCTTTAGTTGTGATATGGGCGGGGTCTTTAGTTGTGTTGTGGGCGGGATCTTTGGTTGTGATGTGGGCGGACTCTTTCGTTGTGATGGGGCGGGGTCTTTAGTTGTGATGTGGGCGGGTCTTTAGTTGTGATGTGGGCGAGGCCTTTAGTTGTGTTGTGGGCGGTGTCTTTAGTTGTGTTGTGGGCGGGGTCTTTAGTTGTGTTGTGGGTGGTGTCTTTAGTTGTGGGCGGGGTCTTTAGCTGTGTTGTAGGCAGGGTCTTTAGTTGTGATGTGGGCGGGGCCTTTAGTTGTGATGTGGGCGGTGTCTTTAGTTGTGATGTTGGTGGGGTCTTCAGTTGTGATGCGGGCGGAGTCTTTAATTGTGTTGTGGGCGGGGTCATTATTTGTGCTGTTGGCGGGGTCTTTAGTTGTGATTTGGGCGGGATCTTTATTTGTGTTGTGGACGGGGTCTTTAGTTGTGATATGGGTGGTGTCTTTAGTTCTGTTGTTGGCGAGGTCTTTAGTTGTGATGTGGGCGGGGTCTTTAGTTGTGACGTGGGCGGGGTCTTTAGTTGTGATGTGGGCGGGTCTTTAGTTGTGATGTGGGCGAGGTCTTTAGTTGTGATGTGGGCGGGGTCTTTAGTTGTGTTGTGGGCGGTGTCTTTAGTTGTGTTGTGGGCGGGGTCTTTAGTTGTGTTGTGGGTGGTGTCTTTAGTTGTGGGCGGGGTCTTTAGTTGTGTTGTGGGCGGGATCTTTATTTTTGATGTGGGCAAGGTCTTTATTTGTGTTGTGGGTGGGGTCTTTAGTTGAGATGTGGGCGGTGTCTTTAGTTATGTTGAGGGCGCTGTCTGTAGTTGTGTTGTGGGCAGGCTCTTTAGTTGTGATTTGGGCAGGATCTTTATTTGTGTTATGGGCGGGGTCTATAGTTGTGTTGTGGACAGGGTCTTTAGTTGTGATGTGGGCGTTGTCTTTAGTTGTGATGTGGGCGGGGTCTTTAGTTGTGATGTGGGCGGGGTCTTTAGTTGTGATGTGGCTGAGGTTATTAGTTGTGATGTGGCCGGGGTCTTTAGTTGTGTTGCGGGCGGACTCTTTCGTTGTGATGGGGGCGGGGTCTTTAGTTGTGATGTGGGCGGGTTCTTTAGTTGTGATGTGGGCGGGGTCTTTAGTTGTGATATGGGCGGGGACTATAGTTGTAATTTGGGCGGGATCTTTATTTGTTTTGTGGGCGGGCTGTTTCGTTGTATTGTGGACGGGGTCTTTAGTTGTGATATGGGTGGTGTCTTTAGTTGTGTTGTGGGCGAGTTCTTTAGTTTTGATGTGGGCGGGGTCTTTATTTGTGATGTGGGCGGGCTCTTTAGCTGTGATGTGGGCGGGGTCTTTAGTTGTGTTGTGGGGGCGTCTTTAGTTGTGATGTGGGCGGGGTCTTTAGTTGTGATGTGGGCGGGGTCTTTAGTTGTGTTGTGGGTGGGATCTTTGGTTGTGATGTGGGCGGACTCATTCGTTGTGATGGGGCGGGGTCTTTATTTGTGATGTGGGCGGGTTCTTTAGTTGTGATGTGGGCGAGGTCTTTAGTTGTGTTGTGGGCGGGGTCTTTAGTTGTGATGTGGGCGGGTCTTGAGTTGTGATGTGGGCGAGGCCTTTAGTTGTGATGTGGGCGGGGTCTATAGTTGTAATTTGGGCGGGATCTTTATTTGTTTTGTGGGCGGGGTGTTTAGTTGTATTGTGGACGGGGTCTTTAGTTGTGATATGGGTGGTGTCTTTAGTTGTGTTGTGGGCGGGTCTTTATTTGTGATGTGGGTGTGGTCTTTAGTTTTGATGTGGGTGGGGTGTTTAGTTGTGTTGTGGGTGTGTCTTTAGTTGTGATATGGGCGGGGTCTTTATTTGTGATGTGGGCGGGCTCTTTAGCTGTGATGTGGGCGGGGTCTTTATTTGCAATGTGGGCGGGGTCTTTAGTTGTGTTGTGGGCGGGGTCTTTAGTTGTGATGTGGGCGGGGTCTTTAGTTGTGATGTGGGCGGGGTCTTTAGTTGTGTTGTGGGCGGGATCTTTGGTTGTGATGTGGGCGGACTCTTTCGTTGTGATGGGGCGGGGTCTTTATTTGTGATGTGGGCGGGTTCTTTAGTTGTGATGTGGGCGAGGTCTTTAGTTGTGATGTGGGCGGGGCATTTAGTTGTGTTGTGGGCGGTGCCTTTAGTTGTGTTGTGGGGGCGTCTTTAGTTGTGATGTGGGCGGGGTCTTTAGTTGTGATGTGGGCGGGGTCTTTAGTTGTGTTGTGGGCGGGATCTTTGGTTGTGATGTGGGCGGACTCTTTCGTTGTGATGGGGCGGGGTCTTTAGTTGTGATGTGGGCGGGTTCATTAGCTGTGATATGGGCCGTGTCTTTAGTTGTGATGTGGGCGGGGTCTTTAGTTGTGTTGTGGGCGGTGTCTTTAGTTGTGTTGTAGGCGGGGTCTTTAGTTGTGTTGTGGGTGGTGTCTTTAGTTGTGGGCGGGGTCTTTAGCTGTGTTGTAGGCAGGGTCTTTAGTTGTGATGTGGGCGGGGTCTTTAGTTGTGATGTGGGCGGTGTCTTTAGTTGTGATGTTGGTGGGGTCTTCAGTTGTGATGCGGGCGGGGTCTTTAATTGTGTTGTGGGCGGGGTCTTTAGTTGTGATTTGGGCGGGATCTTTATTTGTGTTGTGGACGGGGTCTTTAGTTGTGATATGGGTGGTGTCTTTAGTTCTGTTGTTGGCGAGGTCTTTAGTTGTGATGTGGGCGGGGTCTTTAGTTGTGATGTGGGCAGGGTCTTTAGTTGTGATGTGTGCGGTGTCTTTAGTTGTGATGTGGGCGGTGTCTTTAGTTGTGATGTTCGCGGGGTCTTTAGTTGTGATGTGGGCGGGGTCTTTAGTTGTGGGTGGGGTCGTTGGTTGTGATGTGGGCGGGGTCTTTGGTTGTGTTGTGGGCGGGGTCATTCGTTGTGATGTGGGCGGGGTCTTTAGTTGTGATGTGGGCGGTGTCTTTAGTTGTTATGTGGGCGGGGTCTTTAGTTGTGATGTGGGTGGGGTCTTTAGTTGTGATGTGGGCGGTGTCTTTAGTTGTGATGTGGGCGGAGTCTTTATTTGTGATGTGGGCGGGGTCTATAGTTGTAATTTGGGCGGGATCTTTATTTGTTTTGTGGGCGGGGTGTTTAGTTGTATTGTGGACGGGGTCTTTAGTTGTGATATGGGTGGTGTCTTCAGTTGTGTTGTGGGCGAGTTCTTTAGTTTTGATGTGGGCGGGGTCTTTAGTTTTGATGTGGGTGGGGTGTTTAGTTGTGTTGTGGGTGTGTCTTTAGTTGTGATATGGGCGGGATCTTTATTTGTGATGTGGGCGGGCTCTTTAGCTGTGATGTGGGCGGGGTCTTTATTTGCAATATGGGCGGGGTCTTTAGTTCTGTTGTGGGCGGGGTCTTTAGTTGTGATGTGGGCGGGGTCTTTAGTTGTGATGTGGGCGGGGTCTTTAGTTGTGATGTGTGCGGTGTCTTTAGTTGTGATGTGGGCGGTGTCTTTAGTTGTGCTGTTCGCGGGGTCTTTAGTTGTGATGTGGGCGGGGTCTTTAGTTGTTGTGGGTGGGGTCGTTGATTGTGATGTGGGCGGGGTCTTTGGTTGTGTTGTGGGCGGGGTCATTCGTTGTGATGTGGGCGGGGTCTTTAGTTGTGATGTGGGCGGTGTCTTTAGTTGTGATGTGGGCGGGGTCTTTAGTTGTGATGTGGGCGGTGTCTTTAGTTGTGATGTGGGCGGAGTCTTTATTTGTGATGTGGGCGGGGTCTATACTTGTAATTTGGGCGGGATCTTTATTTGTTTTGTGGGCGGGGTGTTTAGTTGTATTGTGGACGGGGTCTTTAGTTGTGATATGGGTGGTGTCTTTAGTTGTGTTGTGGGCGAGTTCTTTAGTTTTGATGTGGGCGGGGTCTTTAGTTTTGATGTGGGTGGGGTGTTTAGTTGTGTTGTGGGTGTGTCTTTAGTTGTGATATGGGCGGGGTCTTTATTTGTGATGTGGCGGGCTCTTTAGCTGTGATGTGGGCGGGCTCTTTATTTGCAATGTGGGCGGGGTCTTTAGTTGTGATGTGGGCGGGGTCTTTAGTTGTGATATGGGCAGGGTCTTTAGTTGTGTTGTGCGCAGTGTCTTTAGTTGTGTTGTGGACAGTGTCTTTATTTGTGATGTTGCCGTGGTTTTTAGTTGTGATGTGGGCAGGGTCTTTTGTTGTGTTGTGGGCGGGGTCATTCGTTGTGATGTGGGCGGGGTCTTTAGTTGTGATGTGGGCGGGGTCTATAGTTGTGTTGTGGGCGGGGTCTTCAGTTGAGATTTGGGCGGGATCTTTATTTGTTTTGTGGGTGGGGTGTTTAGTTGTGTTGTGGACGGGGTCTTTAGTTGTGATATGGGTGGTATCTTTAGTTGTGTTGTGGGCGAGTTCTTTAGTTATGATGTGGGCGGGGTCTTTAGTTTTGATGTGGGTGGGGTCTTTAGTTGTGTTGTGGGCGGGTCTTTATTTGTGATGTGGGTGTGGTCTTTAGTTTTGTTGTGGGCGGGGTCTTTAGTTGTGATGTGGGCGGGGTCTTTAGTTGTTTTGTGGGTGTGGTCTTTATTTGTGATGTGGGTGGGGTCTTTAGTTGTGATGTGGGTGGGGTCTTTAGTTGTGATGTGGGCGGGTCTTTAGTTGTGATGTGGGCGGGTCTTTAGTTGTGATGTGGGTGGGGTCTTTAGTTGTGATGTGGGCGGGTCTTTAGTTGTGATGTGGGCGGGGTCTTTAGTTGTGATGTGGGCGGGTCTTTATTTGTGATGTGGGTGTGGTCTTTAGTTTTGTTGTGGGCGGGGTCTTTAGTTGTGATGTGGGCGGGGTCTTTAGTTGTGATGTGGGCGGGGTCTTTAGTTTTGATGTGGGTGGGGTCTTTAGTTGTGTTGTGGGCGGGTCTTTATTTGTGATGTGGGTGTGGTCTTTAGTTTTGTTGTGGGCGGGGTCTTTAGTTGTGATGTGGGCGGGGTCTTTAGTTGTGATGTGGGCGGGGTCTTTAGTTGTGATGTGGGCGGGGTCTTTAGTTGTGATGTGGGCGGGTCTTTAGTTGTGATGTGGGCGGGTCTTTAGTTGTGATGTGGGTGGGGTCTTTAGTTGTGATGTGGGCGGGTCTTTAGTTGTGATGTGGGCGGGGTCTTTAGTTGTGATGTGGGCGGGTCTTTATTTGTGATGTGGGTGTGGTCTTTAGTTTTGTTGTGGGCGGGGTCTTTAGTTGTGATGTGGGCGGGGTCTTTAGTTGTGATGTGGGCGGGGTCTTTAGTTTTGATGTGGGTGGGGTCTTTAGTTGTGTTGTGGGCGGGTCTTTATTTGTGATGTGGGTGTGGTCTTTAGTTTTGTTGTGGGCGGGGTCTTTAGTTGTGATGTGGGCGGGGTCTTTAGTTGTTTTGTGGGTGTGGTCTTTATTTGTGATGTGGGTGGTGTCTTTAGTTGTGTTGTGGGCGGGGTCTTTAGTTTTGATGTGGGCCGGGTCTTTAGTTGAGATGTGGGCGGGGTCTTTTGTTGTGTTACGGGCGGTGACTTTAGTTGTGTTGTGGTCTTTAGTTGTGTTGTGGGCGGCGTCTTTAGTTGTGATGTGGGCGGCCTCTTTAGTTGTGATGTGGGCAGGGTCTTTGTTATGATGTGGGCGGGGTACTTAGTTGTGTTCTGGGTGGTGTCTTTCGTTGTGATGTGGGCGGAGTCTTTAGTTGTGATGGGGCGGCGTCTTTAGTGATGATGTGGGCGGGCTCTTTAGTTGTGATGTGCGCAGGGTCTTTAGTTGTGTTGTGGGCGGATTTTTAATTGTGATGTGGGGGGTCTTTGGCTTTGTTGTGGGTGGGGTCTATAGTGGTGTTGTGGGCGGGGTCTTTAGTTGTGTTGTGGGCGTGTCTTTAGTGGTGTTGTGGGCAGGGTCTTTAGTTGTGATATGGGCGGGGTCCTTATTTGTGATGTGGGCGGGGTCCTTATTTGTGATGTGGGCGGGGTCTTTAGTTGTGATGTGCGCGGGTTCTTTATTTGCAATGTGGGCGGTTTCTTTTGTGTTGTGATGTGGGCAGGGTCTTTAGTGATGATGTGGGTGGGGTCTTTAGTGGTGATCTGGGCTGCACCTTTAGTTGTGATGTGCGCGGGGTCTTTAGTTGTGTTGTGGGCAGTGTCTTTTGTTGTGTTGTGGGCAGGGTCATTCGTTGTGATGTGGGCGGGGTCTTTAGTTGTGATGTGGGCGGGGTCTTTAGTTGTGATGTGGGCGGGGTCTTTAGTTGTGATGTGGGTGGGGTCTAGTTGTGATGTGGGTGGGATCTAGTTGTGATGTGGGCAGGGTCTTTAGTTGTGATGTGGGCGGTGTCTATAGTTGTGATGTGGGCGGGGTCTTTAGTTGTGATGTGTGCGGGGTCTATTGTTGTGTTGTGGGTGAGTTCTTTAGTTGTGATGTGGGCGGTGTCTTTAGATATGTTTTCGGCGGGGTCTTTAGTTGTGCTGTGGGCGGGGTCTTTAGTTGTGATTTGGGCGGGATCTGTATTTGTGTTGTCGGCGGGATCTTTATTTGTGTTGTGGGCGGTGTCTTTAGTTGTGTTGTGGGCAGGGTCTTTAGTTGTGATGTGGGCGGGGTCTTTGGTTGTGATGTGGGCGGTGTCTATAGTTGTGATGTGGGCGGAGTCTTTAGATGTGATGTGGGCGGGGTCTATAGTTGTAATTTGGGCGGGATCTTTATTTGTTTTGTGGGCGGGGTGTTTAGTTGTATTGTGGATGGGGTCTTTAGTTGTGATATGGGTGGCGTCTTTAGTTGTGTTGTGGGCGAGTTCTTTAGTTTTGATGTGGGCGGGGTCTTTAGTTTTGATGTGGGTGGGGTGTTTAGTTGTGTTGTGGGTGTGTCTTCAGTTGTGATATGGGCGGGGTCTTTATTTGTGATGTGGGCGGGGTCTTTAGCTGTGATGTGGGCGGGGTCTTTATTTGCAATGTGGGCGGTTTCTTTTGTGTTGTGATGTGGGCGGGGTCTTTAGTTGTGTTGTGGGCGGGGTCTTTAGTTGTGATGTGGGCGGGCTCTTTAGTTGTGATATGGGCAGGGTCTTTTGTTGTGTTTTGGGCGGGGTCTTTAGTTGAGATTTGGGCGGGATCTTTATTTGTTTTGTGGGCGGGGTGTTTAGTTGTGTTGTGGACGGGGTCTTTAGTTGTGATATGGGTGGTGTCTTTAGTTGTGATGTGGCGGGGTCTTTAGTTGTGATGTGGGTGAGGTCTTTTGTTGTGATGTGGGTGGGGTCTTTAGTTGTGATGTGGGCGGGTCTTTATTTGTGATGTGGGTGTGGTCTTTAGTTTTGTTGTGGGCGGGGTCTTTAGTTGTGATGTGGGCGAGGTCTTTAGTTGTTTTGTGGGTGTGGTCTTTAGTTGTGATGTGGGCGGTGTCTTTAGATATGTTTTGGGCGGGGTCTTTAGTTGTGTTGTGGGCGGGGTCTTTATTTGTGATTTGGACGGGGTCTTTAATTGTGTTGTGGGCGGGGTCTTTATTTGTGCTGTTGGCCGGGTCTTTAGTTGTGATTTTGGTGGGGTCTTTAGTTGTGATGCGGGCGGGGTCTTTAATTGTGTTGTGGGCGGGGTCTTTATTTGTGCTGTTGGCCGGGTCTTTAGTTGTAATTTGGGCGGGATCTTTATTTGTGTTGCGGACGGGGTCTTTAGTTGTGATAAGGGTGGTGTCTTTAGTTCTGTTTTTGGCGAGGTCTTTAGTTGTGATGTGGGTGAGGTCTTTAGTTGTGATGTGGGTAGGGTAATTAGTTGTGATGTGTGCGGTGTCTTTAGTTGTGATGTGGGCGGTGTCTTTAGTTGTGATGTTCGCGGGGTCTTTAGTTGTGATGTGGGCGGGGTCTTTATTTATGATGTGGGCGGTGTCTTTGGTTGTGATGTTGGTGGGGACTTTAGTTGTGATGCGGGCGGGGTCTTTAATTGTGTTGCGGGCGGGGTCTTTATCTGTGCTGTTGGCGGGGTCTTTAGTTGTGATTGGGGCGGGATCTTTATTTTTGTTGTGGACGGGGTCTTTAGTTGTGATATGGGTGGTGTCTTTAGTTCTGTTGTTGGCGAGGTCTTTAGTTGTGATGTGGGTGCGGTCTTTAGTTGTGATGTGGGCAGGGTAATTAGTTGTGATGTGTGCGGTGTCTTTAGTTGTGATGTGTGCGGTGTCTTTAGTTGTGATGTGTTCGGGGTCTTTAGTTGTTATGTGGCCGGTGTTTTTATTTGTGATGTGGGCGGGGTCTTTATTTGTGATGTGGGCGGGGTCTTTAGTTGTGTTGTGGGCGGGGTCTTTAGTTGTGATTTGGGCGGGGTCTTTAGTTGTGATGTGGGCGGTGTCTTTAGTTGTGTTGTGGGCGGGTATTTAGTGGTGATGTGGGCGGGGTCTTTAGTTTTGTTGTGGGCGGTGTCCTTTTTTGTGATGTGGGCGGGGTCTTTAGTTGTGTTGTGGGCGGGGACTTGTGTTGTGGGCAGTGTCTTTTGTTGTGTTGTGGGCAGGGTCATTCGTTGTGATGTGGGCGGGGTCTTTAGTTGTGATGTGGGCGGGGTCTTTAGTTGTGATGTGGGCGGGGTCTTTAGTTGTGATGTGGGTGGGGTCTAGTTGTGATGTGGGTGGGATCTAGTTGTGATGTGGGCAGGGTCTTTAGTTGTGATGTGGGCGGTGTCTATAGTTGTGATGTGGGCGGGGTCTTTAGTTGTGATGTGTGCGGGGTCTATTGTTGTGTTGTGGGTGAGTTCTTTAGTTGTGATGTGGGCGGTGTCTTTAGATATGTTTTCGGCGGGGTCTTTAGTTGTGCTGTGGGCGGGGTCTTAAGTTGTGATTTGGGCGGGATCTGTATTTGTGTTGTCGGCGGGATCTTTATTTGTATTGTGGGCGGTGTCTTTAGTTGTGTTGTGGGCAGGGTCTTTAGTTGTGATGTGGGCGGGGTCTTTGGTTGTGATGTGGGCGGTGTCTATAGTTGTGATGTGGGCGGAGTCTTTAGATGTGATGTGGGCGGGGTCTATAGTTGTAATTTGGGCGGGATCTTTATTTGTTTTGTGGGCGGGGTGTTTAGTTGTATTGTGGATGGGGTCTTTAGTTGTGATATGGGTGGCGTCTTTAGTTGTGTTGTGGGCGAGTTCTTTAGTTTTGATGTGGGCGGGGTCTTTAGCTTTGATGTGGGTGGGGTGTTTAGTTGTGTTGTGGGTGTGTCTTCAGTTGTGATATGGGCGGGGTCTTTATTTGTGATGTGGGCGGGGTCTTTAGCTGTGATGTGGGCGGGGTCTTTATTTGCAATGTGGGCGGTTTCTTTTGTGTTGTGATGTGGGCGGGGTCTTTAGTTGTGTTGTGGGCGGGGTCTTTAGTTGTGATGTGGGCGGGCTCTTTAGTTGTGATATGGGCAGGGTCTTTTGTTGTGTTTTGGGCGGGGTCTTTAGTTGAGATTTGGGCGGGATCTTTATTTGTTTTGTGGGCGGGGTGTTTAGTTGTGTTGTGGACGGGGTCTTTAGTTGTGATATGGGTGGTGTCTTTAGTTGTGTTGTGGGCGGGTCTTTAGTTGTGATGTGGCGGGGTCTTTAGTTGTGATGTGGGTGAGGTCTTTTGTTGTGATGTGGGTGGGGTCTTTAGTTGTGATGTGGGCGGGTCTTTATTTGTGATGTGGGTGTGGTCTTTAGTTTTGTTGTGGGCGGGGTCTTTAGTTGTGATGTGGGCGAGGTCTTTAGTTGTTTTGTGGGTGTGGTCTTTAGTTGTGATGTGGGCGGTGTCTTTAGATATGTTTTGGGCGGGGTCTTTAGTTGTGTTGTGGGCGGGGTCTTTATTTGTGATTTGGACGGGGTCTTTAATTGTGTTGTGGGCGGGGTCTTTATTTGTGCTGTTGGCCGGGTCTTTAGTTGTGATTTTGGTGGGGTCTTTAGTTGTGATGCGGGCGGGGTCTTTAATTGTGTTGTGGGCGGGGTCTTTATTTGTGCTGTTGGCCGGGTCTTTAGTTGTGATTTGGGCGGGATCTTTATTTGTGTTGCGGACGGGGTCTTTAGTTGTGATAAGGGTGGTGTCTTTAGTTCTGTTTTTGGCGAGGTCTTTAGTTGTGATGTGGGTGAGGTCTTTAGTTGTGATGTGGGTAGGGTAATTGGTTGTGATGTGTGCGGTGTCTTTAGTTGTGATGTGGGCGGTGTCTTTAGTTGTGATGTTCGCGGGGTCTTTAGTTGTGATGTGGGCGGGGTCTTTATTTATGATGTGGGCGGTGTCTTTGGTTGTGATGTTGGTGGGGACTTTAGTTGTGATGCGGGCGGGGTCTTTAATTGTGTTGCGGGCGGGGTCTTTATCTGTGCTGTTGGCGGGGTCTTTAGTTGTGATTGGGGCGGGATCTTTATTTTTGTTGTGGACGGGGTCTTTAGTTGTGATATGGGTGGTGTCTTTAGTTCTGTTGTTGGCGAGGTCTTTAGTTGTGATGTGGGTGCGGTCTTTAGTTGTGATGTGGGCAGGGTAATTAGTTGTGATGTGTGCGGTGTCTTTAGTTGTGATGTGTGCGGTGTCTTTAGTTGTGATGTGGGCGGTGTCTTTAGGTGTGATGTTCGCGAGGTCTTTAGTTGTGATGTGGGCGTGGTCTTTAGTTTTGATGTGGGCGGGGTCTTTAGTTGTGATGTGGGCGGGGTCTTTAGTTTTCTTGTGGGCGGTGTCTTTAGTTGTGATGTGGGCGGTGTCTTTAGTTGTGATGTTCGCGGTGTCTTTAGTTGTGATGTGGGCGGTGTCTTTAGGTGTGATGTTCGCGAGGTCTTTAGTTGTGATGTGGGCGGGGTCTTTAGTTTTGTTGTGGGCGGGGTCTTTAGTTGTGATGTGGGCGGGGTCTTTAGTTGTTGTGTGGGTGGGTCTTTATTTGTGATGTGGGCGGGGTCTTTAGTTGTGTTGTGGGCGGGGTCTTTAGTTGTGATTTGGGCGGGGTCTTTAGTTGTGATGTGGGCGGTGTCTTTAGTTGTGTTGTGGGCGGGTATTTAGTGGTGATGTGGGCGGGGTCTTTAGTTTTGTTGTGGGCGGGATCTTTATTTTTGATGTGGGCGAGGTCTTTATTTGTGTTGTGGGTGGGGTCTTTAGTTGAGATGTGGGCGGTGTCTTTAGATGTGATGTGGGCGGTGTCTTTAGTTGTGATGTGGGCGGGTATTTAGTGGTGATGTGGGCGGGGTCTTTAGTTTTGTTGTGGGCGGGATCTTTATTTTTGATGTGGACGAGGTCTTTATTTGTTTTGTGGGTGGGGTCTTTAGTTGAGATGTGGGCGGTGTCTTTAGTTATGTTGAGGGCGCTGTCTGTAGTTGTGTTGTGGGCGGGCTCTTTAGTTGTGATTTGGGCGGGATCTTTATTTGTGTTATGGGCGGGGTCTTTCGTTGTGTTGTGGACAGGGTCTTTAGTTGTGATGTGGCTGAGGTTATTAGTTGTGATGTGGCCAGGGTCTTTAGTTGTGTTGCGAGCGGACTCTTTCGTTGTGATGGGGGCGGGGTCTTTAGTTGTGATGTGGGCGAGGTCTTTAGTTGTGATGTGGGCGGGGTCTTTAGTTGTGTTGTGGGGGCGTCTTTAGTTGTGATGTGCGCGGGGTCTTTAGTTGTGATATGGGCGGGGTCTTTAGTTGTGTTGTGGGCGGGATCTTTGGTTGTGATGTGGGCGGACTCTTTCGTTGTGATGGGGGTGGGGTCTTTAGTTGTGATGTGGGCGTGTCTTTAGTTGTGATGTGGGCGAGGTCTTTAGTTGTGATGTGGGCGGGGTCTTTAGTTGTGTTGTGGGCGGTGTCTTTAGTTGTGTTGTGGGCGGGGTCTTTAGTTGTGTTGCGGGTGGTGTCTTTAGTTGTGGGCGGGGTCTTTAGCTGTGTTGTAGGCAGGGTCTTTAGTTGTGATGTGTGCGGTGTCTTTAGCTGTGTTGTAGGCAGGGTCTTTAGTTGTGATGTGGGCGGTGTCTTTAGCTGTGTTGTAGGCAGGGTCTTTAGTTGTGATGTGGGCGGGGTCTTTAGTTGTGATGTGGGCGGGGCCTTTAGTTGTGATGCGGGCGGAGTCTTTAATTGTGTTGTGGGCGTGGTCATTATTTGTGCTGTTGGCGGGGTCTTTAGTTGTGATTTGGGCGGGATCTTTATTTGTGTTGTGGACGGGGTCTTTAGTTGTGATATGGGTGGTGTCTTTAGTTCTGTTGTTGGCGAGGTCTTTAGTTGTGATGTGGGCGGGGTCTTTAGTTGTGACGTGGGCGGGGTCTTTAGTTGTGATGTGGGCGGGTCTTTAGTTGTGATGTGGGCGAGGTCTTTAGTTGTGATGTGGGCGGGGTCTTTAGTTGTGTTGTGGGCGGTGTCTTTAGTTGTGTTGTGGGCGGGGTCTTTAGTTGTGTTGTGGGTGGTGTCTTTAGTTGTGGGCGGGGTCTTTAGTTGTGTTGTGGGCGGGATCTTTATTTTTGATGTGGGCGAGGTCTTTATTTGTGTTGTGGGTGGGGTCTTTAGTTGAGATGTGGGCGGTGTCTTTAGTTATGTTGAGGGCGCTGTCTGTAGTTGTGTTGTGGGCAGGCTCTTTAGTTGTGATTTGGGCAGGATCTTTATTTGTGTTATGGGCGGGGTCTATAGTTGTGTTGTGGACAGCGTCTTTAGTTGTGATGTGGGCGTTGTCTTTAGTTGTGATGTGGGCGGGGTCTTTAGTTGTGATGTGGGCGGGGTCTTTAGTTGTGATGTGGCCGAGGTTATTAGTTGTGATGTGGCCGGGGTCTTTAGTTGTGTTGCGGGCGGACTCTTTCGTTGTGATGGGGGCGGGGTCTTTAGTTGTGATGTGGGCGGGTTCTTTAGTTGTGATGTGGGCGGGGTCTTTAGTTGTGATATGGGCGGGGACTATAGTTGTAATTTGGGCGGGATCTTTATTTGTTTTGTGGGCGGGCTGTTTCGTTGTATTGTGGACGGGGTCTTTAGTTGTGATATGGGTGGTGTCTTTAGTTGTGTTGTGGGCGAGTTCTTTAGTTTTGATGTGGGCGGGGTCTTTATTTGTGATGTGGGCGGGCTCTTTAGCTGTGTTGTGGGCGAGTTCTTTAGTTTTGATGTGGGCGGGGTCTTTAGTTGTGTTGTGGGCGGGGTCTTTAGTTGTGATGTGGGCGGGGTCTTTAGTTGTGATGTGGGCGGTGTCTTTAGTTGTGTTGTGGGGGCGTCTTTAGTTGTGATGTGGGCGGGGTCTTTAGTTGTGATGTGGGCGGGGTCTTTAGTTGTGTTGTGGGTGGGATCTTTGGTTGTGATGTGGGCGGACTCTTTCGTTGTGATGGGGCGGGGTCTTTATTTGTGATGTGGGCGGGTTCTTTAGTTGTGATGTGGGCGGGGTCTTTAGTTGTGTTGTGGGCGGGGTCTTTAGTTGTGATGTGGGCGGGTCTTGAGTTGTGATGTGGGCGAGGCCTTTAGTTGTGATGTGGGCGGGGTCTATAGTTGTAATTTGGGCGGGATCTTTATTTGTTTTGTGGGCGGGGTGTTTAGTTGTATTGTGGACGGGGTCTTTAGTTGTGATATGGGTGGTGTCTTTAGTTGTGTTGTGGGCGGGTCTTTATTTGTGATGTGGGTGTGGTCTTTAGTTTTGATGTGGGTGGGGTGTTTAGTTGTGTTGTGGGTGTGTCTTTAGTTGTGATATGGGCGGGGTCTTTATTTGTGATGTGGGCGGGCTCTTTAGCTGTGATGTGGACGGGGTCTTTATTTGCAATGTGGGCGGGGTCTTTAGTTGTGATGTGGGCGGGGTCTTTAGTTGTGTTGTGGGCGGGATCTTTGGTTGTGTTGTGGGTGGTGTCTTTAGTTGTGGGCGGGGTCTTTAGCTGTGTTGTAGGCAGGGTCTTTCGTTGTGATGGGGCGGGGTCTTTAGTTGTGATGTGGGCGGGTTCATTAGCTGTGATATGGGCCGTGTCTTTAGTTGTGATGTGGGCGGGGTCTTTAGTTGTGTTGTGGGCGGTGTCTTTAGTTGTGTTGTGGGCGGGGTCTTTAGTTGTGTTGTGGGTGGTGTCTTTAGTTGTGGGCGGGGTCTTTAGCTGTGTTGTAGGCAGGGTCTTTAGTTGTGATGTGGGCGGGGTCTTTAGTTGTGATGTGGGCGGGGTCTTTAGTTGTGATGTTGGTGGGGTCTTCAGTTGTGATGCGTGCGGGGTCTTTAATTGTGTTGTGGGCGGGGTCTTTAGTTGTGATTTGGGCGGGATCTTTATTTGTGTTGTGGACGGGGTCTTTAGTTGTGATATGGGTGGTGTCTTTAGTTCTGTTGTTGGCGAGGTCTTTAGTTGTGATGTGGGCGGGGTCTTTAGTTGTGATGTGGGCAGGGTCTTTAGTTGTGATGTTCGCGGGGTCTTTAGTTGTGATGTGGGCGGGGTCTTTAGTTGTGGGTGGGGTCGTTGGTTGTGATGTGGGCGGGGTCTTTGGTTGTGTTGTGGGCGGGGTCATTCGTTGTGATGTGGGCGGGGTCTTTAGTTGTTATGTGGGCGGGGTCTTTAGTTGTGATGTGGGCGGCGTCTTTAGTTGTGATGTGGGCGGTGTCTTTAGTTGTGATGTGGGCGGAGTCTTTATTTGTGATGTGGGCGGGGTCTATAGTTGTAATTTGGGCGGGATCTTTATTTGTTTTGTGGGCGGGGTGTTTAGTTGTATTGTGGACGGGGTCTTTCGTTGTGATATGGGTGGTGTCTTCAGTTGTGTTGTGGGCGAGTTCTTTAGTTTTGATGTGGGCGGGGTCTTTAGTTTTGATGTGGGTGGGGTGTTTAGTTGTGTTGTGGGTGTGTCTTTAGTTGTGATATGGGCGGGATCTTTATTTGTGATGTGGGCGGGCTCTTTAGCTGTGATGTGGGCGGGGTCTTTATTTGCGATGTGGGCGGGGTCTTTAGTTCTGTTGTGGGCGGGGTCTTTAGTTGTGATGTGGGCGGGGTCTTTAGTTGTGATGTGGGCGGGGTCTTTAGTTGTGATGTGTGCGGTGTCTTTAGTTGTGATGTGGGCGGTGTCTTTAGTTGTGCTGTTCGCGGGGTCTTTAGTTGTGATGTGGGCGGGGTCTTTAGTTGTTGTGGGTGGGGTCGTTGATTGTGATGTGGGCGGGGTCTTTGGTTGTGTTGTGGGCGGGGTCATTCGTTGTGATGTGGGCGGGGTCTTTAGTTGTGATGTGGGCGGTGTCTTTAGTTGTGATGTGGGCGGTGTCTTTAGTTGTGATGTGGGCGGAGTCTTTATTTGTGATGTGGGCGGGGTCTATAGTTGTAATTTGGGCGGGATCTTTATTTGTTTTGTGGGCGGGGTGTTTAGTTGTATTGTGGACGGGGTCTTTAGTTGTGATATGGGTGGTGTCTTTAGTTGTGTTGTGGGCGAGTTCTTTAGTTTTGATGTGGGCGGGGTCTTTAGTTTTGATGTGGGTGGGGTGTTTAGTTGTGTTGTGGGTGTGTCTTTAGTTGTGATATGGGCGGGGTCTTTATTTGTGATGTGGCGGGCTCTTTAGCTGTGATGTGGGCGGGCTCTTTATTTGCAATGTGGGCGGGGTCTTTAGTTGTGTTGTGGGCGGGGTCTTTAGTTGTGATGTGGGCGGGGTCTTTAGTTGTGATATGGGCAGGGTCTTTAGTTGTGTTGTGCGCAGTGTCTTTAGTTGTGTTGTGGACAGTGTCTTTATTTGTGATGTTGCCGTGGTTTTTAGTTGTGATGTGGGCAGGGTCTTTTGTTGTGTTGTGGGCGGGGTCATTCGTTGTGATGTGGGCGGGGTCTTTAGTTGTGATGTGGGCGGGGTCTATAGTTGTGTTGTGGGCGGGGTCTTCAGTTGAGATTTGGGCGGGATCTTTATTTGTTTTGTGGGTGGGGTGTTTAGTTGTGTTGTGGACGGGGTCTTTAGTTGTGATATGGGTGGTGTCTTTAGTTGTGTTGTGGGCGAGTTCTTTAGTTATGATGTGGGCGGGGTCTTTAGTTTTGATGTGGGTGGGGTCTTTAGTTGTGTTGTGGGCGGGTCTTTATTTGTGATGTGGGTGTGGTCTTTAGTTTTGTTGTGGGCGGGGTCTTTAGTTGTGATGTGGGTGGGGTCTTTAGTTGTGATGTGGGTGGTGTCTTTAGTTGTGATGTGGGCGGGTCTTTAGTTGTGATGTGGGCGGGTCTTTAGTTGTGATGTGGGTGGGTCTTTATTTGTGATGTGGGTGTGGTCTTTAGTTTTGTTGTGGGCGGGGTCTTTAGTTGTGATGTGGGCGGGGTCTTTAGTTGTGATGTGGGCGGGGTCTTTAGTTTTGATGTGGGTGTGGTCTTTAGTTTTGTTGTGGGCGGGGTCTTTAGTTGTGATGTGGGCGGGGTCTTTAGTTGTGATGTGGGCGGGGTCTTTATTTGTGATGTGGGCGGGGTCTTTAGTTGTGATGTGGGCGGGTCTTTAGTTGTGATGTGGGCGGGTCTTTAGTTGTGATGTGGGCGGGTCTTTATTTGTGATGTGGGTGTGGTCTTTAGTTTTGTTGTGGGCTGGGTCTTTAGTTGTGATGTGGGCGGGGTCTTTAGTTGTTTTGTGGGTGTGGTCTTTAGTTGTGATGTGGGCGGTGTCTTTAGATATGTTTTGGGCGGAGTTTTTAGTTGTTTTGTGGGCGGGGTCTTTACTAGTAATGTGGGCGGGGTCTTTAGTTGTGATGTGGGCAGGGTCTTTAGTTGTGTTGTGGGTGGTGTCTTTAGTTGTGGGTGGGGTCTTTAGCTGTGTTGTGGGTGGTGTCTTTAGTTATGATGTGGGCGTGGTCTTTAGTTGTGATGTGGGCGATGTCTTTAGTTGTGATGTGGGCGGGGCCTTTAGTTGTGTTGCGGGCGGGGTCTTTAGATGTGAAGTGGGCGGGGTCTTTAGTTGTGATTGGGTGGGGTCTTTAGTTGTGATTGGGTGGGGTCTTTAGTTGTGATGTGGGCGGAGTTTTTAGTTGTTTTGTGGGCGGGGTCTTTACTAGTAATGTGGGCGGGGTCTTTAGTTGTGATGTGGGCAGGGTCTTTAGTTGTGATTGGGTGGGGTCTTTAGTTGTGATGTGGGCGGAGTTTTTAGTTGTGATGTGGGCGTGGTCTTTAGTTGTGATGTGGGCAGGGTCTTTAGTTGTGATGTGGGCGGGGTCTTTAATTGTGATATGGGTGGTGTCTTTAGTTGTGTTGTGGGCGGGGTCTTTAGTTGTGATGTGGGCAGAGTCTTTAGTTGTGTTGTGGGTGGGCTCTTTAGTTGTGATTTAGGCGGGGTCTTTAGTTGTGATGTGGGCGGGGTCTTTAATTGTGTTGTGGGTGGGGTCTTTAGCTGTGTTGTGGGTGGTGTCTTTAGTTATGATGTGGGCGTGGTCTTTAGTTGTGATGTGGGCGATGTCTTTAGTTGTGATGTGGGCGGGGTCTTTAGTTGTGATGTGGGCGGAGTTTTTAGTTGTTTTGTGGGCGGGGTCTTTACTAGTAATGTGGGCGGGGTCTTTAGTTGTGATGTGGGCAGGGTCTTTAGTTGTGATGTGGGCGATGTCTTTAGTTGTGATGTGGGCGGGGCCTTTAGTTGTGTTGCGGGCGGGGTCTTTAGATGTGAAGTGGGCGGGGTCTTTAGTTGTGATTGGGTGGGGTCTTTAGTTGTGATGTGGGCGGAGTTTTTAGTTGTTTTGTGGGCGGGGTCTTTACTAGTAATGTGGGCGGGGTCTTTAGTTGTGATGTGGGCAGGGTCTTTAGTTGTGTTGTGGGTGGTGTCTTTAGTTGTGGGTGGGGTCTTTAGCTGTGTTGTGGGTGGTGTCTTTAGTTATGATGTGGGCGTGGTCTTTAGTTGTGATGTGGGCGATGTCTTTAGTTGTGATGTGGGCGGGGTCTTTAGTTGTGATGTGGGCGGAGTTTTTAGTTGTTTTGTGGGCGGGGTCTTTACTAGTAATGTGGGCGGGGTCTTTAGTTGTGATGTGGGCAGGGTCTTTAGTTGTGATTGGGTGGGGTCTTTAGTTGTGATGTGGGCGGAGTTTTTAGTTTTGTGGGCGGGGTCTTTACTAGTAATGTGGGCGGGGTCTTTAGTTGTGATGTGGGCAGGGTCTTTAGTTGTGTTGTGGGTGGTGTCTTTAGTTGTGGGTGGGGTCTTTAGCTGTGTTGTGGGTGGTGTCTTTAGTTATGATGTGGGCGTGGTCTTTAGTTGTGATGTGGGCGATGTCTTTAGTTGTGATGTGGGCGGGGCCTTTAGTTGTGTTGCGGGCGGGGTCTTTAGATGTGAAGTGGGCGGGGTCTTTAGTTGTGATTGGGTGCGGTCTTTAGTTGTGATGTGGGCGGAGTTTTTAGTTGTTTTGTGGGCGGGGTCTTTACTAGTAATGTGGGCGGGGTCTTTAGTTGTGATGTGGGCAGGGTCTTTAGTTGTGATTGGGTGGGGTCTTTAGTTGTGATGTGGGCGGAGTTTTTAGTTGTGATGTGGGCGTGGTCTTTAGTTGTGATGTGGGCAGGGTCTTTAGTTGTGATGTGGGCGGGGTCTTTAATTGTGATATGGGTGGTGTCTTTAGTTGTGTTGTGGGCGGGGTCTTTAGTTGTGATGTGGGCAGAGTCTTTAGTTGTGTTGTGGGTGGGCTCTTTAGTTGTGATTTCGGCGGGGTCTTTAGTTGTGATGTGGGCGGGGTCTTTAGTTGTGATGTGGGCGGAGACTTTAGTTGTGATGTGGGCAGAGTCTTCAGTTGTGTTGTGGGTGGGATCTTTGGTTGTGATGTGGGCGGGGTCTTTAGTTGTGATGTGGGCAGGGTCTTTAATTTTTATGTGGGCGGGGTCTTTAATTGTGTTGTGGGCGAGTCTTTAGTTGTGTTGTGGGTGGTGTCTTTAGTTATGATGTGGGCGATGTCTTTAGTTGTGATGTGGGCGGGGTCTTTAGTTGTGATGTGGCCGAGGTTATTCGTTGTGATGTGGCCGGGGTCTTTAGTTGTGTTGCGGGAGGACTCTTTCGTTGTGATGGGGGCGGGGTCTTTAGTTGTGATGTGGGCGGGTTCTTTAGTTGTGATGTGGGAGGGGTCTTTAGTTGTGATGTGGGCGGTGTCTTTAGTTGTGTTGTGGGGGCGTCTTTCGTTGTGATGTGCGCGGGGTCTTTAGTTGTGATGTGGGCGGGGTCTTTGGTTGTGTTGTGGGCGGGATCTTTGGTTGTGATGTGGGCGGACTCTTTCGTTGTGATGGGGCGGGGTCTTTATTTGTGATGTGGGCGGGTTCTTTATTTGTGATGTGGGCGAGGTCTTTAGTTGTGATGTGGGCGGGGCGTTTAGTTGTGTTGTGGGCGGTGTCTTTAGTTGTGTTGTGGCGGGGTCTTTAGTTGTGATGTGGGCGGGGTCTTTAGTTGTGTTGTGGGCGGGATCTTTGGTTGTGATGTGGGCGGACTCTTTCGTTGTGATGGGGGCGGGGTCTTTAGTTGTGATGTGGGCGGGTTCATTAGTTGTGATATGGGCCGTGTCTTTAGTTGTGTTGTGGGCGGGGTCTTTAGTTGTGATGTGGGCGGGTCTTTAGTTGTGATGTGGGCGAGGCCTTTAGTTGTGATGTGCGCGGGGTCTTTAGTTGTGTTGTGGGCGGTGTCTTTAGTTGTGTTGTGGGCGGGGTCTTTAGTTGTGTTGTGGGTGGTGTCTTTAGTTGTGGGCGGGGTCTTTAGCTGTGTTGTCGGCAGGGTCTTCAGTTGTGATGTGGGCGGGGTCTTTAGTTGTGATGTGGGCGGAGTCTTTAGTTGTGATGTGGGCGGTGTCTTTAGTTGTGATGTGGGCGAGGTCTTTAGTTGTAATGTGGGCGGGGCGTTTAGTTGTGTTGTGGGCGGTGTCTTTAGTTGTGTTGTGGGCGGGCTCTTTAGTTGTGATATGGGCAGGGTCTTTAGTTGTGTTGTGCGCAGTGTCTTTAGTTGTGTTGTGGACAGTGTCTTTATTTGTGATGTTGCCGTGGTTTTTAGTTGTGATGTGGGCAGGGTCTTTTGTTGTGTTGTGGGCGGGGTCATTCGTTGTGATGTGGGCGGAGTCTTTAGTTGTGATGTGGGCGGGGTCTATAGTTGTGTTGTGGGCGGGGTCTTCAGTTGAGATTTGGGCGGGATCTTTATTTGTTTTGTGGGTGGGGTGTTTAGTTGTGTTGTGGACGGGGTCTTTAGTTGTGATATGGGTGGTGTCTTTAGTTGTGTTGTGGGCGAGTTCTTTAGTTATGATGTGGGCGGGGTCTTTAGTTTTGATGTGGGTGGGGTCTTTAGTTGTGTTGTGGGTGGGTCTTTATTTGTGATGTGGGTGTGGTCTTTAGTTTTGTTGTGGGCGGGGTCTTTAGTTGTGATGTGGGTGGGGTCTTTAGTTGTTTTGTGGGTGTGGTCTTTATTTGTGATGTGGGTGGGGTCTTTAGTTGTGATGTGGGTGGGGTCTTTAGTTGTGATGTGGGCGGGTCTTTAGTTGTGATGTGGGCAGGTCTTTAGTTGTGATGTGGGCGGGTCTTTATTTGTGATGTGGGTGTGGTCTTTAGTTTTGTTGTGGGCGGGGTCTTTAGTTGTGATGTGGGCGGGGTCTTTAGTTGTGATGTGGGCGGGTTCTTTAGTTTTGATGTGGGTGTGGTCTTTAGTTTTGTTGTGTGCGGGGTCTTTAGTTGTGATGTGGGCGGGGTCTTTAGTTGTTTTGTGGGTGTGGTCTTTATTTGTGATGTGGGTGGGGTCTTTAGTTGTGATGTGGGCGGGTCTTTAGTTGTGATGTGGGCGGGTCTTTAGTTGTGATGTGGGCGGGTCTTTAGTTGTGATGTGGGCGGGTCTTTATTTGTGATGTGGGTGTGGTCTTTAGTTTTGTTGTGGGCGGGGTCTTTAGTTGTGATGTGGGCAGGGTCTTTAGTTGTTTTGTGGGTGTGGTCTTTAGTTGTGATGTGGGCGGTGTCTTTAGATATGTTTTGGGCGGGGTCTTTAGTTGTGTTGTGGGCGGGGTCTTTAGTTGTGATTTAGGCGGGGTCTTTAATTGTGTTGTGGGTGGGGTCTTTAGTTGTGTTGTGGGTGGTGTCTTTAGTTGTGGGTGGGGTCTTTAGCTGTGTTGTGGGTGGTGTCTTTAGTTATGATGTGGGCGTGGTCTTTAGTTGTGATGTGGGCGATGTCTTTAGTTGTGATGTGGGCGGGGCCTTTAGTTGTGTTGCGGGCGGGGTCTTTAGATGTGAAGTGGGCGGGGTCTTTAGTTGTGATTGGGTGGGGTCTTTAGTTGTGATGTGGGCGGAGTTTTTAGTTGTTTTGTGGGCGGGGTCTTTACTAGTAATGTGGGCGGGGTCTTTAGTTGTGATGTGGGCAGGGTCTTTAGTTGTGATTGGGTGGGGTCTTTAGTTGTGATGTGGGCGGAGTTTTTAGTTGTTTTGTGGGCGGGGTCTTTACTAGTAATGTGGTCGGGGTCTTTAGTTGTGATGTGGGCAGGGTCTTTAGTTGTGTTGTGGGTGGTGTCTTTAGTAGTGGGTGGGGTCTTTAGCTGTGTTGTGGGTGGTGTCTTTAGTTATGATGTGGGCGTGGTCTTTAGTTGTGATGTGGGCGATGTCTTTAGTTGTGATGTGGGCGGGGCCTTTAGTTGTGATTGGGTGGGGTCTTTAGTTGTGATGTGGGCGGAGTTTTTAGTTGTTTTGTGGGCGGGGTCTTTACTAGTAATGTGGGCGGGGTCTTTAGTTGTGATGTGGGCAGGGTCTTTAGTTGTGATTGGGTGGGGTCTTTAGTTGTGATGTGGGCGGAGTTTTTAGTTGTGATGTGGGCGTGGTCTTTAGTTGTGATGTGGGCAGGGTCTTTAGTTGTGATGTGGGCGGGGTCTTTAATTGTGATATGGGTGGTGTCTTTAGTTGTGTTGTGGGCGGGGTCTTTAGTTGTGATGTGGGCAGAGTCTTTAGTTGTGTTGTGGGTGGGCTCTTTAGTTGTGATTTAGGCGGGGTCTTTAGTTGTGATGTGGGCGGGGTCTTTAATTGTGTTGTGGGTGGGGTCTTTAGTTGTGTTGTGGGTGGTGTCTTTAGTTGTGGGTGGGGTCTTTAGCTGTGTTGTGGGTGGTGTCTTTAGCTGTGATGTGGGCGGGGTCTTTAGTTTTGATGTGGGTGTGGTCTTTAGTTTTGTTGTGTGCGGGGTCTTTAGTTGTGATGTGGGCGGGGTCTTTAGTTGTTTTGTGGGTGTGGTCTTTATTTGTGATGTGGGTGGGGTCTTTAGTTGTGATGTGGGTGGGGTCTTTAGTTGTGATGTGGGCGGGTCTTTAGTTGTGATGTGGGCGGGTCTTTAGTTGTGATGTGGGCGGGTCTTTATTTGTGATGTGGGTGTAGTCTTTAGTTTTGTTGTGGGCGGGGTCTTTAGTTGTGATCTGGGCGGGGTCTTTAGTTGTTTTGTGGGTGTGGTCTTTAGTTGTGATGTGGGCGGTGTCTTTAGATATGTTTTGGGCGGGGTCTTTAGTTGTGTTGTGGGCGGGGTCTTTAGTTGTGATTTAGGCGGGGTCTTTAATTGTGTTGTGGGTGGGGTCTTTAGTTGTGTTGTGGGTGGTGTCTTTAGTTGTGGGTGGGGTCTTTAGCTGTGTTGTGGGTGGTGTCTTTAGTTATGATGTGGGCGTGGTGTTTAGTTGTGATGTGGGCGATGTCTTTAGTTGTGATGTGGGCGGGGCCTTTAGTTGTGTTGCGGGCGGGGTCTTTAGATGTGAAGTGGGCGGGGTCTTTAGTTGTGATTGGGTGGGGTCTTTAGTTGTGATGTGGGCGGAGTTTTTAGTTGTTTTGTGGGCGGGGTCTTTACTAGTAATGTGGGCGGGGTCTTTAGTTGTGATGTGGGCAGGGTCTTTAGTTGTGATTGGGTGGGGTCTTTAGTTGTGATGTGGGCGGAGTTTTTAGTTGTTTTGTGGGCGGGGTCTTTACTAGTAATGTGGGCGGGGTCTTTAGTTGTGATGTGGGCAGGGTCTTTAGTTGTGTTGTGGGTGGTGTCTTGTGTTGTGGGTGGGGTCTTTAGCTGTGTTGTGGGTGGTGTCTTTAGTTATGATGTGGGCGTGGTCTTTAGTTGTGATGTGGGCGATGTCTTTAGTTGTGATGTGGGCGGGGCCTTTAGTTGTGTTGCGGGCGGGGTCTTTAGATGTGAAGTGGGCGGGGTCTTTAGTTGTGATTGGGTGGGGTCTTTAGTTGTGATGTGGGCGATGTCTTTAGTTGTGATGTGGGCGGGGCCTTTAGTTGTGTTGCGGGCGGGGTCTTTAGATGTGAAGTGGGCGGGGTCTTTAGTTGTGATTGGGTGGGGTCTTTAGTTGTGATGTGGGCGGAGTTTTTAGTTGTTTTGTGGGCGGGGTCTTTACTAGTAATGTGGGCGGGGTCTTTAGTTGTGATGTGGGCAGGGTCTTTAGTTGTGATTGGGTGGGGTCTTTAGTTGTGATGTGGGCGGAGTTTTTAGTTGTGATGTGGGCGTGGTCTTTAGTTGTGATGTGGGCAGGGTCTTTAGTTGTGATGTGGGCGGGGTCTTTAATTGTGATATGGGTGGTGTCTTTAGTTGTGTTGTGGGCAGGGTCTTTAGTTGTGATGTGGGCGTGGTCTTTAGTTGTGATTTAGGCGGGGTCTTTAGTTGTGATGTGGGCGGGGTCTTTAATTGTGTTGTGGGTGGGGTCTTTAGTTGTGTTGTGGGTGGGGTCTTTAGCTGTGTTTTGGGCAGGGTCTTTAGTTGTGATGTGGGCGGGGTCTTTAGTTGTGATGTGGGCGGAGTCTTTAGTTGTGATGTGGGCGGTGTCTTTAGTTGTGATGTGGGCGAGGTCTTTAGTTGTAATGTGGGCGGGGCGTTTAGTTGTGTTGTGGGCGGTGTCTTTAGTTGTGTTGTGGGCGGGGTCTTTAGTTGTGATATGGGCAGTGTCTTTAGTTGTGTTGTGGGCGGGGTCTTTAGTTGTGATGTGGGCGGGTCTTTAGTTGTGATGTGGGCGAGGCCTTTAGTTGTGATGTGCGCGGGGTCTTTAGTTGTGTTGTGGGCGGTGTCTTTAGTTGTGTTGTGGGCGGGGTCTTTAGTTGTGTTGTGGGTGGTGTCTTTAGTTGTGGGCGGGGTCTTTAGCTGTGTTGTAGGCAGGGTCTTTAGTTGTGATGTGGGCGGGGTCTTTAGTTGTGATGTGGGCGGAGTCTTTAGTTGTGATGTGGGCGAGGTCTTTAGTTGTGATGTGGGCGGGTTCATTAGTTGTGATATGGGCCGTGTCTTTAGTTGTGTTGTGGGCGGGGTCTTTAGTTGTGATGTGGGCGGGTCTTTAGTTGTGATGTGCGCGGGGTCTTTAGTTGTGTTGTGGGCGGTGTCTTTAGTTGTGTTGTGGGCGGGGTCTTTAGTTGTGTTGTGGGTGGTGTCTTTAGTTGTGGGCGGGGTCTTTAGCTGTGTTGTAGGCAGGGTCTTTAGTTGTGATGTGGGCGGGGTCTTTAGTTGTGATGTGGGCGGAGTCTTTAGTTGTGATGTGGGCGGTGTCTTTAGTTGTGATGTGGGCGAGGTCTTTAGTTGTAATGTGGGCGGGGCGTTTAGTTGTGTTGTGGGCGGTGTCTTTAGTTGTGTTGTGGGTGCGTCTTTAGTTGTGATGTGGGTGGTGTCTTTAGTTGTGGGTGGGGTCTTTAGCTGTGTTGTGGGTGGTGTCTTTAGTTATGATGTGGGCGTGGTCTTTAGTTGTGATGTGGGCGATGTCTTTAGTTGTGATGTGGGCGGGGCCTTTAGTTGTGTTGCGGGCGGGGTCTTTAGATGTGAAGTGGGCGGGGTCTTTAGTTGTGATTGGGTGGGGTCTTTAGTTGTGATGTGGGCGGAGTTTTTAGTTGTTTTGTGGGCGGGGTCTTTACTAGTAATGTGGGCGGGGTCTTTAGTTGTGATGTGGGCAGGGTCTTTAGTTGTGATTGGGTGGGGTCTTTAGTTGTGATGTGGGCGGAGTTTTTAGTTGTTTTGTGGGCGGGGTCTTTACTAGTAATGTGGTCGGGGTCTTTAGTTGTGATGTGGGCAGGGTCTTTAGTTGTGTTGTGGGTGGTGTCTTTAGTAGTGGGTGGGGTCTTTAGCTGTGTTGTGGGTGGTGTCTTTAGTTATGATGTGGGCGTGGTCTTTAGTTGTGATGTGGGCGATGTCTTTAGTTGTGATGTGGGCGGGGCCTTTAGTTGTGATTGGGTGGGGTCTTTAGTTGTGATGTGGGCGGAGTTTTTAGTTGTTTTGTGGGCGGGGTCTTTACTAGTAATGTGGGCGGGGTCTTTAGTTGTGATGTGGGCAGGGTCTTTAGTTGTGATTGGGTGGGGTCTTTAGTTGTGATGTGGGCGGAGTTTTTAGTTGTGATGTGGGCGTGGTCTTTAGTTGTGATGTGGGCAGGGTCTTTAGTTGTGATGTGGGCGGGGTCTTTAATTGTGATATGGGTGGTGTCTTTAGTTGTGTTGTGGGCGGGGTCTTTAGTTGTGATGTGGGCAGAGTCTTTAGTTGTGTTGTGGGTGGGCTCTTTAGTTGTGATTTAGGCGGGGTCTTTAGTTGTGATGTGGGCGGGGTCTTTAATTGTGTTGTGGGTGGGGTCTTTAGTTGTGTTGTGGGTGGTGTCTTTAGTTGTGGGTGGGGTCTTTAGCTGTGTTGTGGGTGGTGTCTTTAGCTGTGATGTGGGCGGGGTCTTTAGTTTTGATGTGGGTGTGGTCTTTAGTTTTGTTGTGTGCGGGGTCTTTAGTTGTGATGTGGGCAGGGTCTTTAGTTGTGATTGGGTGGGGTCTTTAGTTGTGATGTGGGCGGAGTTTTTAGTTGTGATGTGGGCGTGGTCTTTAGTTGTGATGTGGGCAGGGTCTTTAGTTGTGATGTGGGCGGGGTCTTTAATTGTGATATGGGTGGTGTCTTTAGTTGTGTTGTGGGCAGGGTCTTTAGTTGTGATGTGGGCGTGGTCTTTAGTTGTGATTTAGGCGGGGTCTTTAGTTGTGATGTGGGCGGGGTCTTTAATTGTGTTGTGGGTGGGGTCTTTAGTTGTGTTGTGGGTGGTGTCTTTAGTTGTGGGCGGGGTCTTTAGCTGTGTTTTGGGCAGGGTCTTTAGTTGTGATGTGGGCGGGGTCTTTAGTTGTGATGTGGGCGGAGTCTTTAGTTGTGATGTGGGCGGTGTCTTTAGTTGTGATGTGGGCGAGGTCTTTAGTTGTAATGTGGGCGGGGCGTTTAGTTGTGTTGTGGGCGGTGTCTTTAGTTGTGTTGTGGGCGGGGTCTTTAGTTGTGATATGGGCAGTGTCTTTAGTTGTGTTGTGGGCGGGGTCTTTAGTTGTGATGTGGGCGGGTCTTTAGTTGTGATGTGGGCGAGGCCTTTAGTTGTGATGTGCGCGGGGTCTTTAGTTGTGTTGTGGGCGGTGTCTTTAGTTGTGTTGTGGGCGGGGTCTTTAGTTGTGTTGTGGGTGGTGTCTTTAGTTGTGGGCGGGGTCTTTAGCTGTGTTGTAGGCAGGGTCTTTAGTTGTGATGTGGGCGGAGTCTTTAGTTGTGATGTGGGCGAGGTCTTTAGTTGTGATGTGGGCGGGTTCATTAGTTGTGATATGGGCCGTGTCTTTAGTTGTGTTGTGGGCGGGGTCTTTAGTTGTGATGTGGGCGGGTCTTTAGTTGTGATGTGCGCGGGGTCTTTAGTTGTGTTGTGGGCGGTGTCTTTAGTTGTGTTGTGGGCGGGGTCTTTAGTTGTGTTGTGGGTGGTGTCTTTAGTTGTGGGCGGGGTCTTTAGCTGTGTTGTAGGCAGGGTCTTTAGTTGTGATGTGGGCGGGGTCTTTAGTTGTGATGTGGGCGGAGTCTTTAGTTGTGATGTGGGCGGTGTCTTTAGTTGTGATGTGGGCGAGGTCTTTAGTTGTAATGTGGGCGGGGCGTTTAGTTGTGTTGTGGGCGGTGTCTTTAGTTGTGTTGTGGGTGCGTCTTTAGTTGTGATGTGGGCGGGGTCTTTAGTTGTGATGTGGGCGGGGTCTTTAGTTGTGCTGTGGGCGGGATCTTTGGTTGTGATGTGGGCGGGCTCTTTCGTTGTGATGGGGGCGGGGTCTTTAGTTGTGATGTGGGTGGGTTCATTAGTTGTGATATGGGCCGTGTCTTTAGTTGTGTTGTGGGCGGGGTCTTTAGTTGTGATGTGGGCGGGTCTTTAGTTGTGATGTGGGCGAGGCCTTTAATTGTGATGTGGGCGGGTTTTTAGTTGTGTTGTGGGCGGTGTCTTTAGTTGTGTTGTGGGCGGGGTCTTTAGTTGTGTTGTGGGTGGTGTCTTTAGTTGTGGGCGGGGTCTTTAGCTGTGTTGTAGGCAGGGTCTTTAGTTGTGATGTGGGCGGGGTCTTTAGTTGTGATGTGGGCGGGGTCTTTAGTTGTGATGTGGGCGGTGTCTTTAGTTGTGATGTTGGTGGTGTCTTCAGTTGTGTTGTGGGCGGGGTCTTTATTTGTGCTGTTGGTGGGGTCTTTAGTTGTGATTTGGGCGGGATCTTTATTTGTGTTGTGGACGGGGTCTTTAGTTGTGATATGGGTGGTGTCTTTAGTTCTGTTGTTGGCGAGGTCTTTAGTTGTGATGTGGGCGGGGTCTTTAGTTTTGATGTGGGTGGGGTGTTTAGTTGTGTTGTGGGTGTGTCTTTAGTTGTGATATGGGCGGTGTCTTTATTTGTGTTGTGGGCAGGGTCTTTAGTTGTGATGTGGGCGGGGTCTTTAGTTGTGATATGGGCAGGGTCTTTCGTAGTGTTGTGCGCAGTGTCTTTAGTTGTGTTGTGGACAGTGTCTTTATTTGTGATGTGGCCGTGGTTTTTAGTTGTGATGTGGGCAGGGTCTTTTGTTGTGTTGTGGGCGGGGTCATTCGTTGTGATGTGGGCGGGGTCATTCGTTGTGATTTGGGCGGGATCTTTATTTGTTTTGTGGGCGGGGTGTTTAGTTGTGTTGTGGACGGGGTCTTTAGTTGTGATATGGGTGGTGTCTTTAGTTGTGTTGTGGGCGAGTTCTTTAGTTTTGATGTGGGCGGGGTCTTTAGTTTTGATGTGGGTGGGGTCTTTAGTTGTGTTGTGGGCGGGTCTTTATTTGTGATGTGGGTGTGGTCTTTAGTTTTGTTGTGGGCGGGGTCTTTAGTTGTGATGTGGGCGGGGTCTTTAGTTGTTTTGTGGGTGTGGTCTTTATTTGTGATGTGGCGGGGTCTTTAGTTGTGATGTGGGTGAGATCTTTTGTTGTGATGTGGGTGGGGTCTTTAGTTGTGATGTGGGCGTGTCTTTAGTTGTGATGTGGGCGGGTCTTTAGTTGTGATGTGGGTGAGGTCTTTAGTTGTGATGTGGGCGGGTCTTTAGTTGTGATGTGGGCGGTGTCTTTAGATATGTTTTGGGCGGGGTCTTTAGTTGTGTTGTGGGCGGGGTCTTTAGTTGTGATTTAGGCGGCATCTGTATTTCTGTTGTCGGCGGGATCTTTATTTATGTTGTGGGCGGGGTCTTTAGTTGTGTTGTGGGCGGGGTCTTTAGTTGTGATGTGGGCGGGGTCTTTAATTGTGTTGTGGGTGGGGTCTTTAGTTGTGTTGTGGGTGGTGTCTTTAGTTGTGGGTGGGGTCTTTAGCTGTGATGTGGGTGGTGTCTTTAGTTATGATGTGGGCGGGGTCTTTAGTTGTGATGTGGGCGATGTCTTTAGTTGTGATGTGGGCGGGGCCTTTAGTTGTGTTGCGGGCGGGGTCTTTAGATGTGAAGTGGGCGGGGTCTTTAGTTGTGATTGGGTGGGGCCTTTAGCTGTGATGTTGGCGGAGTTTTTAGTTGTTTTGTGGGCGGGGTCTTTACTAGTAATGTGGGCGGGGTCTTTAGTTGTGATGTGGGCAGGGTCTTTAGTTGTGATGTGGGCGGGGTCTTTAATTGTGATATGGGTGGTGTCTTTAGTTGTGTTGTGGGCGGGGTCTTTAGTTGTGATGTGGGCAGAGTCTTTAGTTGTGTTGTGGGTGGGGTCTTTAGTTGTGATTTGGGCGGGGTCTTTAGTTGTGATGTGGGCGGGGTCTTTAGTTGTGATGTGGGCGGAGACTTTAGTTGTGATGTGGGCAGAGTCTTCAGTTGTGTTGTGGGTGGGATCTTTGGTTGTGATGTGGGCGGGGTCTTTAGTTGTGATGTGGGCAGGGTCTTTAATTTTTATGTGGGTTGGGTCTTTAATTGTGTTGTGGGTGGTGTCTTTAGTTATGATGTGGGCGGTGTCTTTAGTTGTGATGTGGGCGATGTCTTTAGTTGTGATGTGGGCGGGGTCTTTAGTTGTGATGTGGCCGAGGTTATTAGTTGTGATGTGGCCGGGGTCTTTAGTTGTGTTGCGGGAGGACTCTTTCGTTGTGATGGGGGCGGGGTCTTTAGTTGTGATGTGGGTGGGTTCTTTAGTTGTGATGTGGGCGGGGTCTTTAGTTGTGATGTGGGCGGTGTCTTTAGTTGTGTTGTGGGGGCGTCTTTAGTTGTGATGTGCGCGGGGTCTTTAGTTGTGATGTGGGCGGGGTCTTTAGTTGTGTTGTGGGCGGGAACTTTGGTTGTGATGTGGGCGGACTCTTTCGTTGTGATGGGGCGGGGTCTTTATTTGTGATGTGGGCGGGTTCTTTAGTTGTGATGTGGGCGAGGTCTTTAGTTGTGATGTGGGCGAGGCCTTTAGTTGTGATGTGGGCGGGGTCTTTAGCTGTGTTGTGGGCGGTGTCTTTAGTTGTGTTGTGGGCGGGGTCTTTAGTTGTGTTGTGGGTGGTGTCTTTAGTTGTGATGGTGGTGTCTTCAGTTGTGATGCGGGCGGGGTCTTTAATTGTGTTGTGGACGGGGTCTTTAGTTGTGATATGGGTGGTGTCTTTAGTTCTGTTGTTGGCGAGGTCTTTAGTTGTGATGTGGGCGGGGTCTTTAGTTGTGATGTGGGCAGGGACTTTAGTTGTGATGTGGGCGGGGTCTTTAGTTGTTGTGGGTGGGGTCGTTAGTTGTGATGTGGGCGGAGTCTTTATTTGTGATGTGGGCGGGGTCTATAGTTGTAATTTGGACGGGATCTTTATTTGTTTTGTGGGCGGGGTGTTTAGTTGTATTGTGGACTGGGTCTTTAGTTGTGATATGGGTGGAGTCTTTAGTTGTGTTGTGGGCGAGTTCTTTAGTTTTGATGTGGGCGGGGTCTTTAGTTTTGATGTGGGTGGGGTGTTTAGTTGTGTTGTGGGTGTGTCTTTAGTTGTGATATGGGCGGGGTCTTTATTTGTGTTGTGGACGGGGTCTTTAGTTGTGATGTGGGCGGGGTCTTTAGTTGTGATATGGGCGGGGTCTTTAGTTGTGTTGTGGGCGGGGTCATTCGTTGTGATGTGGGCGGGGTCTTTAGTTGTGATGTGGGCGGGGTCTATAGTTGTGTTGTGGGCGGGGTCTTTAGTTGAGATTTGGGCGGGATCTTTATTTGTTTTGTGGGCGGGGTGTTTAGTTGTGATGGGGGCGGGGTCTTTAGTTGTGATGTGGGCGGGGTCTTTAGTTGTGATGTGGGCGGTGTCTTTAGTTGTGTTGTGGGGGCGTCTTTAGTTGTGATGTGCGCGGGGTCTTTAGTTGTGATGTGGGCGGGGTCTTTAGTTGTGATGTGGGCGGGGTCTTTAGTTGTGATGTGGGCGGGGTCTTTCGTTGTGTTGTGGGCGGGAACTTTGGTTGTGATGTGGGCGGACTCTTTCGTTGTGATGGGGCGGGGTCTTTAGTTGTGTTGTGGGCGGGATCTTTGGTTGTGATGTGGGCGGGCTCTTTCGTTGTGATGGGGCGGGGTCTTTAGTTGTGATGTGGGGGCGTCTTTAGTTGTGATGTGGGCGAGGCCTTTAGTTGTGATGTGGGCGGGGTCTTTAGTTGTGTTGTGGGCGGTGTCTTTAGTTGTGTTGTGGGCGGGGTCTTTAGTTGTGTTGTGGGTGGTGCCTTTAGTTGTGGGCGGGGTCTTTAGCTGTGTTGTAGGCAGGGTCTTTAGTTGTGATGTGGGCGGGGTCTTTAGTTGTGATGTGGGCGGGGTCTTTAGTTATGATGTGGGCGGTGTCTTTAGTTGTGATGTTGGTGGTGTCTTCAGTTGTGATGCGGGCGGGGTCTTTAATTGTGTTGTGGACGGGGTCTTTAGTTGTGATATGGGTGGTGTCTTTAGTTCTGTTGGCGAGGTCTTTAGTTGTGATGTGGGCGGGGACTTTAGTTGTGATGTGGGCGGGGTCTTTATTTGTGATGTGGGCGGGGTCTATAGTTGTAATTTGGACGGGATCTTTATTTGTTTTGTGGGCGGGGTGTTTAGTTGTATTGTGGACGGGGTCTTTAGTTGTGATATGGGTGGTGTCTTTAGTTGTGTTGTGGGCGAGTTCTTTAGTTGTGTTGTGGGCGGGTCTTTATTTGTGATGTGGGTGTGGTCTTTAGTTTTGTTGTGGGCGGGGTCTTTAGTTGTGATGTGGGCGGGGTCTTTAGTTGTTTTGTGGGTGTGGTCTTTATTTGTGATGTGGCGGGGTCTTTAGTTGTGATGTGGGTGAGGTCTTTTGTTGTGATGTGGGTGGGGTCTTTAGTTGCGATGTGGGCGGGTCTTTAGTTGTGATGTGGGCGGGTCTTTATTTCTGATGTGGGTGGGTCTTTATTTCTGATGTGGGTGTGGTCTTTAGTTTTGTTGTGGGCAGGGTCTTTAGTTGTGATGTGGGTGGGGTCTTTAGTTGTTTTGTGGGTGTGGTCTTTATTTGTGATGTGGGCGGTGTCTTTAGATATGTTTTGGGCGAGGTCTTTAGTTGTGTTGTGGGCAGGGTCTTTAGTTGTGATTTGGGCGGCATCTGTATTTCTGTTGTCAGCGGGATCTTTATTTATGTTGTGGGCGGGGTCTTTAGTTGTGTTGTGGGTGGGGTCTTTAGTTGTGTTGTGGGTGGTGTCTTTAGTTGTGGGTGGGGTCTTTAGCTGTGTTGTTGGTGGTGTCTTCAGTTATGATGTGGGCGGGGTCTTTAGTTGTGATGTGGGCGATGTCTTTAGTTGTGATGTGGGCGGGGTCTTTAGTTGTGTTGCGGGCGGGGTCCTTAGATGTGAAGTGGGCGGGGTCTTTATTTGCAATGTGGGCGGTTTCTTTTGTGTTGTGATGTGGGCGGGATCTTTAGTTGTGTTGTGGGCGGGATCTTTGGTTGTGATGTGGGCGGACTCTTTCGTTGTGATGGGGCGGGGTCTTTATTTGTGATGTGGGCGGGTTCTTTAGTTGTGATGTGGGCGAGGCGTTTAGTTGTGTTGTGGGCGGTGTCTTTAGTTGTGTTGTGGGGGCGTCATTAGTTGTGATGTGGGCGGGGTCTTTAGTTGTGATGTGGGCGGAGTCTTTAGTTGTGTTGTGGGCGGGATCTTTGGTTGTGATGTGGGCGGACTCTTTCGTTGTGATGGGGGCGGGGTCTTTAGTTGTGATGTGGGCGGCTTCATTAGTTGTGATATGGGCCGTGTCTTTAGTTGTGTTGTGGGCGGGGTCTTTAGTTGTGATGTGGGCGGGTCTTTAGTTGTGATGTGGGCGAGGTCTTTAGTTGTGATGTGGGCGGTGTCTTTAGTTGTGTTGTGGGCGGGGTCTTTAGTTGTGTTGTGGGTGGTGTCTTTAGTTGTGTTGTGGGCGGGGTCTTTAGTTGTGTTGTGGGCGGGGTCTTTAGTTGTGTTGTGGGTGGTGTCTTTAGTTGTGGGCAGGGTCTTTAGCTGTGTTGTAGGCGGGGTCTTTAGTTGTGATGTGGGCGGGGTCTTTAGTTGTGATTTGGGCGGGATCTTTATTTGTGTTGTGGACGGGGTCTTTAGTTGTGATATGGGTGGTGTCTTTAGTTCTGTTGTTGGCGAGGTCTTTAGTTGTGATGTGGGCGGGGTCTTTAGTTGTGATGTGGGCAGGGTCTTTAGTTGTGATGTGTGCGGTGTCTTTAGTTGTGATGTGGGCGGTGTCTTTAGTTGTGATGTGGGCGGTGTCTTTAGTTGTGATGTTCGCGGGGTCTTTAGTTGTGATGTGGGCGGGGTCTTTAGTTGTTGTGGGTGGGGTCGTTAGTTCTGATGTGGGCGGGGTCTTTGGTTGTGTTGTGGGCGGGGTCATTTGTTGTGATGTGGGCGGGGCAGTTAGTTGTGATGTGGGCGGGGTCTTTATTTGTGATGTGGGCGGGGTCTTTAGTTGTGATGTGGGCGGTGTCTTTAGTTGTGATGTGGGCGGGGTCTATAGTTGTAATTTGGGCGGGATCTTTATTTGTTTTGTGGGCGGGGTGTTTAGTTGTATTGTGGACGGGGTCTTTAGTTGTGATATGGGTGGTGTCTTTAGTTGTGTTGTGGGCGAGTTCTTTAGTTTTGATGTGGGCGGGGTCTTTAGTTTTGATGTGGGTGGGGTGTTTACTTGTGTTGTGGGTGTGTCTTTAGTTGTGATATGGGCGGGGTCTTTATTTGTGTTGTGGGCGGGGTCTTTCGTTGTGATGTGGGCGGGGTCTTTAGTTGTGATATGGGCAGGGTCTTTAGTTGTGTTGTGCGCAGTGTCTTTAGTTGTGTTGTGGACAGTGTCTTTATTTGTGATGTGGCCGTGGTTTTTAGTTGTGATGTGGGCAGGGTCTTTTGTTGTGTTGTGGGCGGGGTCATTCGTTGTGATGTGGGCGGGGTCTTTAGTTGTGATGTGGGCGGGGTCTATAGTTGCGTTGTGGGCGGGGTCTTTAGTTGAGATTTGGGCGGGATCTTTATTTGTTTTGTGGGCGGGGTGTTTAGTTGTGTTGTGGACGGGGTCTTTAGTTTTGATGTGGGCGGGGTCTTTAGTTTTGATGTGGGTGGGGTCTTTAGTTGTGTTGTGGGCGGGTCTTTATTCGTGATGTGGGTGTGGTCTTTAGTTTTGTTGTGGGCAGGGTCTTTAGTTGTGATGTGGGCGGGGTCTTTAGTTGTTTTGTGGGTGTGGTCTTTATTTGTGATGTGGCGGGGTCTTTAGTTGTGATGTGGGTGAGGTCTTTTGTTGTGATGTGGGTGGGGTCTTTAGTTGTGATGTGGGCGGGTCTTTAGTTGTGATGTGGGCGGGTCTTTATTTCTGATGTGGGTGTGGTCTTTAGTTTTGTTGTGGGCGGGGTCTTTAGTTTTGATGTGGGCGGACTCTTTCGTTGTGATGTGGGCGGGGTCTTTAGTTGTGATGTGGGCGAGGTCTTTAGTTGTGATGTGGGCGGGGTCTTTAGTTGTGTTGTGGGCGGGGTCTTTAGTTGTGTTGTGGGTGGTGTCTTTAGTTGTGGGCGGGGTCTTTAGCTGTGTTGTAGGCAGGGTCTTTAGTTGTGATGTGGGCGGGGTCTTTAGTTGTGATGTGGGCGGGGTCTTTAGTTGTGATGTGGGCGGTGTCTTTAGTTGTGATGTTGGTGGGGTCTTCAGTTGTGATGCGGGCGGGGTCTTTAATTGTGTTGTGGGCGGGGTCTTTATTTGTGCTGTTGGCGGGGTCATTAGTTGTGATTTGGGCGGGATCTTTATTTGTGTTGTGGACGGGGTCTTTAGTTGTGATGTGGGCAGGGTCTTTAGTTGTGATGTGGGCGGTGTCTTTAGTTGTGATGTTCGCGGGGCCTTTAGTTGTGAAGTGAGCGGGGTCTTTAGTTGTTGTGGGTGGGGTCGTTAGTTGTGATGTGGGCGGGGTCTTTGGTTGTGTTGTGGGCGGGGTCATTCGTTGTGATGTGGGCGGGGTCTTTAGTTGTGATGTGGGCGGGGTCTTTATTTGTGATGTGGGCGGGGTCTTTAGTTGTGATGTGGGCGGTGTCTTTAGTTGTGATGTGGGCGGAGTCTTTATTTGTGATGTGGGCGGGGTCTATAGTTGTAATTTGGGCGGGATCTTTATTTGTTTTGTGGGCGGGGTGTTTAGTTGTATTGTGGACGGGGTCTTTAGTTGTGATATGGGTGGTGTCTTTAGTTGTGTTGTGGGCGAGTTCTTTAGTTTTGATGTGGGCGGGGTCTTTAGTTGTGTTGTGCGCAGTGTCTTTAGTTGTGTTGTGGACAGTGTCTTTATTTGTGATGTGGCCGTGGTTTTTAGTTGTGATGTGGGCAGGGTCTTTTGTTGTGTTGTAGGCGGGGTCATTCGTTGTGATGTGGGCGGGGTCTTTCGTTGTGATGTGGGCGGGGTGTATAGTTGTGTTGTGGGCGGGGTCTTTAGTTGAGATTTGGGCGGGGTCTTTAGTTGTGATGTGGGCGAGGTCTTTAGTTGTGTTGTGGGTGGTGTTTTTAGTTGTGATGTGGGCGGGGTCTTTAGTTGTGGTGTGGGCGGTGTCTTTAGTTGTGTTGTGGGCAGGGTCTTTAGTTGTGATGTGGGCGGGGTCTTTAGTTGTGTTGTGGGTGGGGTCTTTACTTGTGTTGTGGGCGGGGTCTTTAGTTGTGATGTGGGCGGGGTCTTTTGTTGTGATGTGGGCGGGGTCTTTAGTTGTGTTGTGGGCGGGGTCTTTAGTTGTGTTGTGGGCGGGGTCTTTAGTTGTGTTGTGGGCGGGGTCTTTGGTTGTGTTGTGGGCGGGGTCTTTAGTTGTGTTGTGGGTTGGGTCTTTAGTTGTGATGTGGGCGGGGTCTTTAGTTGTGATGTGGGCGGTGTCTTTAGTTGTGATGTGGGCGGGGTCTTTAGTTGTGTTGTGGGCGGCGTCTTTAGTTGTGATGTGGGCGGGGTCTTTAGTTGTGATGTGGGCGGGGTCTTTAGTTGTGATGTGGGCGGGGTCTTTAGTTGTGATGTGGGCGGTGTCTTTAGTTGTGATGTGGGCGGGGTCTTTAGTTGTGATGTGGGCCGGGTCTTTAGTTGTGATGTGGGCGTGGTCTTTAGTTGTGATGTGGGCGGGGTCTTTTGTTGTGATGTGGGTGGGTCTTTTGTTGTGATGTGGGCGGGGTCTTTAGTTGTCTTGTGGGCGGGGTCTTTTGTTGTGATGTGGGCGGGTCTTTTGTTGTGTTGTGGGCGGGGACTTTAGTTGTGATGTGGGTGGGTCTTTTGTTGTGATGTGGGCGGGTCTTTTGTTGTGATGTGGGCGGGGTCTTTAGTTGTGATGTGGGTGGGTCTTTAGTTGTGATGTGGGCGGGGTCTTTAGTTGTGATGTGGGCGGGGTCTTTAGTTGTGATGTGGGCGGGGTCTTTAGTTCTGATGTGGGCGGGGTCTTTTGTTGTGATGTGGGCGGGGTCTTTAGTTGTGATGTGGGCGGGTCTTTAGTTGTGCTGTGGGCGGGGTCTTTGGTTGTGATGTGGGCGGGGTCTTTAGTTGTGATGTGGGCGGGGTCTTTAGTTGTGATGTGGGCGGGGTCATTGGTTGTGTTGTGGGCGGGGTCTTTAGTTGTGATGTGGGCGGTGTCTTTAGTTGTGATGTGGGCGGTGTCTTTAGTTGTGATGTGGGCGGTGTCTTTAGTTGTGATGTGGGCGGGGTCTTTTGTTGTGTTGTGGGCGGGGTCTTTAGTTGTGATGTGGGCGGGTCTTTAGTTGTGATGTGGGCGGGGTCTTTAGTTGTGATGTGGGCGGGGTCTTTAGTTGTTATGTGGGCGGGGTCTTTAGTTGTGATGTGGGCGGGGTCTTTAGTTGTGTTGTGGGCGGGGTCTTTAGTTGTGATGTGGGCGGGGTCTTTAGATGTGATGTGGGCGGGTCTTTTGTTGTGATGTGGGCGGGTCTTTTCTTGTGATGTGGGCGGGTCTTTTGTTGTGATGTGGGCGGGTCTTTTGTTGTGATGTGGGCGGGGTCTTTAGTTGTGATGTGGGCGGGTCTTTTGTTGTGATGTGGGCGGGTCTTTTGTTGTGATGTGGGCGGGGTCTTTTGTTGTGATGTGGGCGGGTCTTTTGTTGTGATGTGGGCGGGGTCTTTTGTTGTGATGTGGGCGGGGTCTTTTGTGATGTGGGCGGGTCTTTTGTTGTGATGTGGGCGGTGTCTTTTGTTGTGATGTGGGCGGGTCTTTTGTTGTGATGTGGGCGGGGTCTTTAGTTGTGATGTGGGTGGGGTCTTTTATTGTGATGTGGGCGGGTCTTTTTTTGTGATGTGGGCGGGGTCTTTTGTTGTGTTGTGGGCGGGTCTTTTGTTGTGTTGTGGGAGGGGTCTTTAGTTGTGATGTGGGCGGGTCTTTAGTTGTGATGTGGGCGGGGTCTTTAGTTGTGATGTGGGCGGGGTCTTTAGTTGTGATGTGGGCGGGGTCTTTAGTTGTGATGTGGGCGGGTCTTTTGTTGTGATGTGGGCGGGGTCTTTTGTTGTGATGTGGGCGTGGTCTTTTTGTTGATTCTGGGACGGTGTCTTTTTTCTTTTGCGTGTCTATTCCCATATCCGGAACTGAGTACATTATTAATATTATGCCAGCACAATTGTCATTGAGGTGAAACAGTTTCCAATACAATGCACTTTGTATTAAAAACTTTTGCCTTATAAATATGTTTCGAGGGTCTGTGCATGAAAGACACCAGCCTTCAGTGACCACTGATTGGAGCTGACTAATTAACAGCAGATTGAAAATAGCCTGAGTGCAAGCATTTCTACCTCCCGCTAATACAATAGCATCAGCAAGGTATTCTGTTAACAATTAAAGGCTTTACATTAATTACACAGGACGCTTCCTGTTATAATTCACTGTAAAACCATGTGTAGGTGTGTCGTAGCCTTTCAGTCTGATGTTTCATGTGATTGAATCTAAACTAAAACATAACTTAGGGAAAATAAAATAAATCATCTTAATGCAGAGAATGGATATTTGGTCCCTGTAAAATGATAAGGGAATTAGGAGAAATGATTGAACACAAAATGTGATATTTGACACACTTATCTAACCACGTCAATTACTGCAGCAATTGGCTGGTACCAGAATTTTGTGTGCTGATTTAGAATTCAACGAAGCATGGCACAAAGCACTTCAAAAATTTAATGCTGAACTAATTATTCCATCAACCAACTCAAATAATCACTTATCACAACCATCAGTTTTATCTGGCTTGCCATTTCACCGACACACAATGCAATTTCTACAACATACAGCAGTCCCTAACGAGCGCTACCTGTTACATGCTGTAATTTGACAAGAAGAAAAATACACATAATGCAGAATCACGTAAGAGGGTAAAAGCACAAATTGGACGCATTTCCGATGCCTTCGCGTTTTTCAAGATAGCCCACTAGGTCACCAGCATGTTGTTTCCGCTTGTTGTACTCTTACAGCTGCATAGAAAAGAAATCCGGCTCGAAATCAGAGATCTCAAAAATATACAACAAAGCACAAAAAAGAGAGAGAGAGAAAGAAAGACATTAGTCTTAATGTGTGGGTGAAATACCTTAGAAATGTAGATGAACGTATAATGGTCTAATGGCTTTACATGTGTAGTGGTAAGAAAGAAATAATTGTCAAGCAGAGCAAGTCTCACAGGGATCCCTTTTGTTTGAAAGTGCTGCTTCAAAGAATATGGTATTCCTTTACTCCCTTTGAGCAAGACCCTGTGTGGGAGGATATGTGGGCTTCCCTATCATGACACAACTGGTTGAGCCTTTAGCTAGAGCATAACTCAATTGCACAAACTAGGCAGATCCCCCCAAAAAAGCACACAAAGGATAAATAAAAGCAACTAAGTGATAAGCAAAGTGTGGGTTGAAGAATGTTACCTCCTGAGGAGGTGACAGCTTAGAGAAGCCAGCTCATCATAAGTCTGAAAGCAGCAATAGACAGGTAGGTCACAATTAAACATCTCCCCCTCTCCACAGCAAAACCACTGCTCAGCAGCACAAATTGCTGCCGTCATCTGTGGTTGTGGTAGATATTTATTGGCGGTTTTTGCACACACAAATAAAACAGGACAGGCTGACACAGTGAATTACTCTTTGTGGCACGTTACTGGGGCAGAATTGGCTGCTGCATTTGCCCACACGACAGTCATTGCACTACAAAAGAACTACATGATGTGAAGTGCTTTGAAACATTTTGACTCGATAAGGCACTTTCCAAATGCAAGTATATTCGTATAAATAGCAAACTAGTAATCGCTGTCGCTGAATTGTGTGACAGCATCAATGGAGATTGGAAAACAGTTGAAACCAGGAAGAGCATCAAATTCTGATCATGACAACTTCAAGTGTTTAAATTCTGAAACATGTGGGGGATTATTTTCCTCTCTGTAAATTTCCGTGAAAAGGAAGATGTGTATAAGCCGAGGGGAGCGAAGGCGGTAGAAAGTGCTGATTTTATTTTTGTCCATTACTCCTATGTCCCTACTCTGAGGTTTGGTCCCATTCACAAATGACTGAATGGAAATAAGTCAGAAAAACAACCATTTTTTGCTTATTGACATCATGTTAAAGGCCAATCTTGGGAAACTCATGCAGAGTTACTCAGGGTCAGAGGGGGAAGGAATATACACTAAATTAAAAATGAGTTCTGAATTCATACTAAGAACTTTCATCAGTCTCAGAAATGCTTAGAACTTACAACAAGGAAACAGGCCATTCCACCCAACCAGTCTGTATCAGCATTTACCCTCCACGCGAGCAAATAGTCCAAACCACGCTGTTCCCATATCCCTTCAACCCTTCATACTCCTGTTTAATCTAATCTTGAATGTTGACATAGTTTCTGCCTCAACTACTAACCCTGGAAGTGAACTCTACAGCCTCTCAACTCTCTGTCAATCAAAGATGTTCAAGTATCATCACAGCGCTGACAGTACAAAGGAGTTTTTTAATCCTATGTCATTTGGTTGGGTGCTGATGCAGTAGGAGCAGGAGAATGGGAGAGTGTGAGAGGCATTTATTGATAGAATTTTTTAAAATTAACTTGGCATGTAGGGACAAGTACTAGAGGAGACAATATGTTAGATGTGGTGACCTGAAAATTTGGACCATTTCATAATAAAGATTTAAATTATGGGGTGCAGGGGTAATAATGTGCTGGTGCCACATTTTAGAAAGGTGCAGGTTATGGAAACTTAGCATTGGTTAAATGCGAGTGGGATGACAGCAACGCACAAAAACATGGGATACTTTTAAGAAAATTCAGAAACAAAAAGAAGCCTTATACCTGTATAAATCCTTCTGGAGGGGAAAGAGTGCAGAATAAGAGACAGCCACACGGCTACGTGAGGAGTTAGTTCAACAACTGGCACTGACGAAAGGGTATTTTAGAAGTTGTAAAGAGAGTTACAGTCCTTAACATAGCGAACGGTACCAATAAGAGCATTGACTAAAAAAGTATTAGGAAGGCTAAAATGAATCTAAAAAGCAGTACAGGAGAAAATAGTCAGGGCAATGGGAAAGTGTTTTTTGCTAATGTTAGGAGTCAATGATCAGTTAGGGATAAACTAGGACCTGGGAATAATTAAAACTGATAAGAAAGATATGGCAAAAATGTTGAATATACCTTGGATCTGTTTTTAACTGTGAGAAGGTTGGATCTGTTTCAGCTGCAG
Source organism: Somniosus microcephalus (assembly GCF_052327205.1). Lineage (NCBI taxonomy): Eukaryota > Metazoa > Chordata > Chondrichthyes > Squaliformes > Somniosidae > Somniosus > Somniosus microcephalus. The sequence goes on along the minus strand of NC_140994.1, from coordinate 84,040,726 downwards.
CTCAGTTGTTAGCACACTTGCCTCTGAGTCAGAAGGTTGTGGGATCAAGTCCCACTCCAGGAACTTGAGCACAAAAATCTAGGCCGACACTCAACTGCAGTGCTGAGTGGGTGCTACACTGTTGGAGATGCCATCTTTTGGATGAAACGTTAAACTGAGGCCCCGTCAACTCTCTCAAGTAGACGTAAAAGATCCCATGGTACTATTTCGAAGAAGAGCAGGGGTGTTATCCCCGGTGTCCTGACCAATATTTATCCCTCAATTAACATCACTAAAAACAGATTACCTGGTCATTATCACATTGCTGTTTGTGGGAGCTTGCTGTGTGCAAATTGGCTGCTGTGTTTCCTACATTGCAACAGTGACTAAAATCCAAAAGTACTTAATTGGCTGTAAAGCGCTTTGAGACGTCCGGTAGTCACGAAAGGCGCTATATAAATGCAAGCCTTTCTTTCTTTTTTTTCTTTTCATGCCTAGTAGAAAGGTGTAATACTCAAGAGTGGCTGTTTGCATATGATGAGGGGGAAGGAGCCAGCTAAATTGATATGTCTCAAGGTAGAAGGAACAGCAGGGCCAGAGTTAGTTTATCCTGAAGAAATGGCAGAGGTGTTGTGTGATGCCCTGGTAGATGTTTTCATTGAGATCTGGGTTAGTGCCAGAGGAGTGAAGTGATGCAGGTGATGTTACTTTATCACTCAGTGTCCCTGACAGGTGCAACTTCACCTCTTTTCCTGTCTAGCCAGTGCTTCCTGAATACTCTAAGTGTTGTAATTATCCACTTACTGCTCCAAGTGGATTCTGGAGAACAGAAACTACTCCAAACTCCTCCTCTCTAGCACAAACTGCTTTCTCAGACCTCTCTCCTCCAAACTTGGGCCTCAGCTATTTATATCAATTACTTAAATGAGGGGACCATGCGTAATATATCCAAGTTTGTTGATGATACAAAGCGAGGTGGGAAAGTAAATTGTGAGGAGGATGCAAAGAGGCTGCAAAGGGATATAGACAGGTTAAGTGATTGGACAAGAAGGTGGCAGATAGAGTATAATGTGGGCAAGTGTGAAATTATCCACTTTTGCATGAAGAATGGAAAAGCAGAATATTTTTTAAAAGGTGAGGCTAATAAATGTTGATATTCAGAGGGATTTGGGTGTCCTTGTACACAAATCACAGAAAGTTAACATGCAGGTACAGCAAACAATTAGGAAGGCAAATGGTATGTTGGCCTTTATTGCAAAGGGTTGGAGTATAAGAGCAAGGAAGTCTTGCTACAATTGTACAGGGCCTTGGTGAGACCACACCTGGAGTACTGTGCACAGTTTTGGTCTCCTTATCTAAGGAAAGATATACCTTCCGTAGAGGGAGTGCAACAAAGGTTCACGAGATTGATTCCTGGGATGAGAGGGCTGTCCTAAGAGGAGAGATTGAGTAGAATGGGCCTTTATTCTCTGGAGTTTAGAAGAATGAGAGGTGGTCTCATTGAAATGTATAAAATTCTTAGAGGGCTTAACAGGGTAATTGCTGAGAGGCTGTTTCCCCTGACTGGAGAGTCTAGAACTAGGGGGCATAGTTTCAGGTTATGGTTCGGCCATTTAGGACTGAGATGAGGAGAATTTTCTTCACTCGGACGGTGGTGAATCTTTGGAATTCTCTACCACAGAAGGCTGTGGATGCTCTGTGATGAGTATATTCAAGACTGAGATCGATAGATTTTTGGGCACTAAGAGATATGGGGATAGGGCGGGAAAGTGGAATTGATGTAGAAATTCAGCCATGATCTTATTGAATGACGGAGCAGGCTCGAGGGGCCGTATGGCCTACTGCTTCTCCTATTTCTTATGTTGTTAAACTCCCATCCTCACTTCAAACTCAAAATGCAAGTAACTCATGCACTTATCAATGTCCAAAACCAAGTTGCTGCTGACTCCTCTGTCTGTCCCACAATCCCCCACCTCAACTCCCGGCTCTCCCCCCAATCATGCCCACCGCGTCTTCGTTCAGCAGTTTATTCGCCATCTTCCCCCAGCCTTCCACACAATCATCTCATCTATGAAACCTACCACCAACTCTCCCAATACCCTCCTATCTCAACCCATGACTATTCAACTTCACCATACTTGCAGACATTGCCAAACTGTTTCCATCCTCTGGCATTGGCCCTACCTCCTGTATAACTACTGTTATCAATCAGCTTCAAAAAAAGCAGCTTCCACCCCTCTATTATCTCCAACTAACATTCTATCTCCAACCTTCCCTTTCTTTCCAAAGTCATGAAATGCATCATTGTCTTGCAACCACGTCTCCATACTCCAACCTGGCTTTCACCCTGTCCAGAGTCCTGAAACTGCACTGGTCAAAGTGATAAATTACATCCTATGTGGCTGTGACCACAGTTCCCAATCTCTCCTACTGAACCTCACCATTATTTTGACATTGTTGGCAACTGCACTCTCCTCTAATATTTCTCCTCTGCATCCCACCGTAAAAGTACTGCTCTCCTCTAGTTCCACTCACACCTGTCGTAACAAAGACGTTGCATCATCTCCCATGGCTTCTCCTCCTCTACTTTCTCGATCACCACTGGTGTAACCCAGGGCTTCATCCTCAGACCCTTCCTTTTCATCAGAGTGCAGCTCAAAAGCACTCAGCACTTGAGATTGTTTTACATCAGTAACAGATTGTGATGTCTGGCATGTGGCTGACTGTGGGTGCTGTTGTATTATAGATAGCTGATTAACATAGTACATACAGCTAACTTCATCAGGCTCAAAGTCTTTGAGAGCCTCCCCGGTTATTAATTTCACATTTCTCAGTTCCACGCGGGTTGTCCTGGATGAATGCGTTTGTTGCAGACCTCTTGTCCTCCTACTATTTACAAGTTTGTCATCAGAGCAGCAAGATTGACTTAGAAATTCATTAATTTCTCTGCGTGAGTCGTAGCCACACAATAACTTACACCCAACTTTGCCCTCAGAGCTGTCCTTTGCTGATGCCATACAGCATTCTCCTGCCCTTACCTTGGTCCTCTTTATCTTAGCTTTTCTCTCCACCCCATTCTCCCTCAAAGGTGTTGACTCTCTCACTACAATATGGCTCCATAGTGGTGCTCGCTCTGCAGTTTATCGCCAACATAATCATTATTCATGCTTGAGTCTTGCCAGTGAATGTTGGCAGGTTTTCCAACTGTGGAGCACATCACAACTGAGCCCAATTCTGTCCTTGCACACACACAGTTCTGGCGATGATTGGTGTAACGCGATCAGGAGGGCTTTCCCTGCATCCACTCACAGATCTTTCATTGCAGCCCCAGCTAATAGCAACTGCGTCTGCTGTGGCTCAGTGGTAGCCCTTTCAACTCTGAGTCTGTAGGTTCAAGTCCCACTCCAAGGACCTGTGCACCAAGTCTAGGCTGATCCTTCAGAGCAGCACACAGGGAGCGCTGCACTGTCCGAGATGCCGTCTTGGATGAGACGTTAAACCGAGGCTCCGTCTGTCCTCTCAGGTGGATGTAAAAGATCCCATCACACTATTTGAAGAAGAGCAGGGGAGCTTCCACCAGTGTCCTGGCCAATATTTATCCCTCAACCAACATTGCTAAAAAAAATCTATCTTCTCATTGCTGTTTATTGGAGCTTGCTGTGTGCAAATTGGCTGCAGCATTTCCTACATTATCACAGTGACTACACTTCAAAAGTACTTAATTGGTAGTGAAGCACTTTGGGATGTCCTGAATTTGTGAAAGGTAAATGCAAGTTCTTTTAACAGCAAAAGACCAAGGATCAGACCTGGGACCTGCCTAATCTGTACAGCTCAAATATACCACCTCTGAGACATCCCCACCCCAACTGACCCACCTCCCAAGACAATTTCCCGCCCTCCCACAACTGAAGAGTTACAGCGGGGTGCCCATTTGGTGCCGCGTGTTAATGAGGCCCGGGATTCAAGATGGCTCAAGCTTCAGGGCACCAACAGTGGCCGAACGCCATTGAGGCTCCACCCGTTACCTGCTGCCCGCAGTTCTCCGCCTGAATTGTCCTACTTAGCATCACACTGTGTAACTCGTGCAAATTATGTACACTTGATTGTCAGAAATGTCATATTCTTAGAACAGTGAAAAATTACAACAGGTATGGAATATAGAATCATAGAGAATCATACAAAGTTACAACACAGAAGGAGGCCATTTCGGCCCATTGTGTCCGCGCCGGCCAACAAAGAGCTATCCAGCCTAATCCCACTTCCCAGCTCTTGGTCCGTTGCCCTGCAGGTTAGAGCATCCCAAGTGCACATCCAAGTACTTTTTAAATGTGGTTAGGGTTCCTGCCTCTACCACCCTTTCAGGCAGTGAGTTCCAGACCCCCACAACCCTCTGGGTGAAGAAATTTCCCCTCAAATCCCCTCTAAACCTTCCAGCAATTACTTTAAATCTGTGCCCCCTGGTTTTTGACCCCCTCTGCTAAGGGAAATAGGTCCTTTCTATCTACCTTAGGCCCCTCATAATTTTTTACACCTCAATAAGGGCTCCCCTCAGCCTCCTCTGTTCCAAGGAAAACAAACCCAGCCTATCCAGTCTTTCCTCATAGCCAAGATTCTCTACTCCCGGCAACATCCTTGTAAATCTCCTCTGTACCCTCTCTAGTGCAACCACATATTTCCTGTAATGTGGTGACCAGAACTGCACGCAGTACTCTAGCTGAGGCTTAACTAGTGTTTTATACAGTTGAAGCATAACCCCCCTGCTCTTGTATTCTATGCCACATCTAATAAAGGCAAGTATTCCGTATGCCTTCTTAACCACCTTATCTACTTGGCCTGCTACCTTCAGGGGTCTGTGGACATGCATTCCAAGGTCCCTTTGTTCCTCTACACTACTCAGTGTCCGACTATTTAATATATATTCCCTTTCATTGTTAGCCCTCCCCAAATGCATTACCTCACACTTCTCCGGATTGAATTCCATTTGCCACTGTTCTGCCCACCTGACCAATTTATTGATATCTTCCTGCAGTCTACAGCTTCCTTCTTCAGTATCAACCACACAGCCGATTTTAGTATTGTTGTGTATGTACCTTTAAGAGAATAACTGGTCTCAGACTGCAGTACCGGCAGTGACCACCCCTGTATAAAAGGCGCTAGTGAGCCTCTGTGTTTTTAGTTTCACTATTGATTTCCACCAGTAAAGACTTATTTTGTTCCACTCCTGCAGTCCGTGTCTCAATTATTCACGGACGTAATACTGGTGACAAGTAAGAAACGAACTTACCTGCAACTCGGCAGCACCTCAGACGACGTTTTTGAAGGTCGAAGCCAGAAGAAGAAAAAAAAATAGAATCCACAGAAACTCGAGAAACGGGCGTCGACCGTGGGCAACCGCCCTCCAAATCATTGGATTGAAAACTTGCAGGAGAGACTGTCAAGAGCCAGGCTTGGTTCCCCAGTCTGTGGTTTCCCAGCTAATCGGGCTGGTGGCAGGTAGTGCACTGATCCTTCCTGGGCTGCGACGGGCTAGAGCTCGATCGGGTGGCTCTGTAACAGGGCCTGGCAGCGAGTCGGGAAGCAAAGAGAGAGAGAGGGTGGAGCACACAGGGCGCAGTCGGTGCTTCAAAGCCGGGCAGCGTTGGGACCTAAGAAGAGGGAGGGAAGTGTCCCAGAGGGTCCGCTCCAAGACGGGAAAATAATTTTTAAAAATATTAAACGTGCAAGAAACCGTGGAAAGCAGCGCTAACAACAGCGGGGAAGAAGGCAAAGCGCAGGAGGCGCCATTTTGTTAAATCGGGGAAGAAGGCAAAGCGCGGGAGGCGCCATTTTAGATTTGCAAGATGCCGAAGACTGGCTGTATCACTGCTTTTGATAATACAATAGAGGACTGGACCACGTATGTGGAAAGAGTCGAGGTATATTTCGAGGCAAACGAAATAGCGGAGGAGAAAAAGGCATCGATATTGCTAAACTTAATGGGCGCTAGAACGTACGGCCTATTGCGGGACCTGATTACTCCAGCCAAACCGAAGGTGAAGAGTTTTAATGAAATTGTTGCTGTCCTACAGGAACACCTAAACCCTGCACCGCTGTTGATAGCAGAAAGATTTAAATTCCACAGGAGAACTCAGCACAAAGATGAGAGCAATGCTGAGTATCTTACGGAACTACGCAAGCTATCAAAGCACTGCCAGTTCGGAGCAGGACTGGCAGATACCCTACGGGACAAATTTGTCTGTGGACTCCTGAGTGAAGGAACACAGAAGAAGTTACTCACAGAGAAAGAGCTGACGCTAGATAAGGCTTTCAGCGTGGCAGTATCGTATGAAGCAGCAGCCAGGGGAGCTGCAGAAATTCAACAAAAACCACAGGAATACGGCACCCACGAAATGACACGGGGATTTGCAAAATGTTATCGCTGCGGCAGAACTAACCATGACCAGAAGGACTGCTGGTCCAAAGACAAAATATGCAGGCAATGCGGGAAGATGGGACACATTGCACGAGTTTGCAGGTCTGGGAAGAAGACCAGCGACAACAAAAAGGCTACTAAGGAACCGTACAAGAAAGTACAAAAGATGACGGACAGTAGTTCCGAAGACCAGGTGAGCGATAGTGAATCCGGGAACAGGAGACTAAGCTGTCTCAAACTTCACAATGTAATCGCAAAAGAGGATCACCGAACCATTTGGGTCACCCTCACGATAGCAGGGTCCCAAGTTAAAATGGAATTGGATACAGGATCAGCGCTAACCGTCATGAATCGACGAGACTACGAGCGGCTATTTTCACACATACCCTTGAGAGAGACATCCATCGTCTTGACGACGTATACGGGGCAAAAAGTATACCCCAGAGGAAAAATAAGGGTGCCTGTCGAATACAACGGCAAGAAAATACGGAAATTGTATCTCTACATACTGCCAAATGGTGGACCACCGTTATTGGGACGGGAATGGATCAGTAAGATAAACTTAGGTTGACACTCCATTCATGCAATGACGGTGGACGGTAAAAAAGATGAAGACGTCACTCCTGGACGATGGTCAACAATCTTAGCTAACGCCAAAGAGGTATTTCAACAAGAACTGGGCACGCTTAAAGGCGTAACCGCCTCGGTAAAAATAGAAGAGAATGCAGTTCCCAAGTTTTTCAAAGCATATGCAATTCGCCCAGCCGTCGAGGCAGAGCTGGAGAATCTGGAGAAGGCGGGCGTGTTGTCTAAGGTCGACTGGAGCGAGTGGGTGACACCCATCGTTCCTGTCATGAAGAAAACGTTAAGCAATAAGTCCGGGGAGCCAAGGAAGATTCGCATCTGTGGGGATTTCAAGGTGACGGTGAACCCAGTCCTTCACACAGTACAATATCCTCTTCCAAGGATAGAAGACATCTTCGCCTCACTGTCTGGAGGGAAGCGTTTTACAAAAATTGACCTAGCACAAGCATATTTGCAGATGGAGGTTGAAGAGTCCTCTAGGAAGTATCTCACGATAAACACTCACAAAGGTCTTTACCAGTATCATCGATTGGTATCCGGAGTAGCATCAGCTCCGGCGATATGGCAAAGAGCGATGGAACAAGTACTGCAAGGGATTCCGGGGACTCAGTGTTACTTGGACGACATCCTTGTGACAGGTGAAGATGACAGTGAACACCTTAACAACCTAGAACAGGTGCTCACTAGACTACGGGAACATGGGCTGCGAGCCAACCGCCCCAAGTGCGAGTTTTTTAAGAAACAGATATCGTATTGTGGCCACGTGATTGATGAAGAGGGGTTACATAAGTCCCCTGACAAAATTGAAGCGGTTGTTAAGGCCCCAGCGCCTGAAAATGTGTCGCAACTGAGGTCATTCCTCGGATTGGTGAATTACTATCATAAGTTTTTGCCGAATTTGTCGACAATTCTGCACCCACTGAACGCCCTGCTACGAACGGGGGTAGCATGGAAATGGAGCGATGATTGTAAGCGTGCTTTTCAGAAGAGTAAGGACTTAATCACTTCAAGGGAAGTAGTGGCTCACTACAACCCAGCACTGCCGATCAGACTGGCGTGTGATGCGTCTCCCTACGGCATTGGGGCGGTACTGTCACATAAACTCCTTGATTGTTTAGAGAGGCCGATAGCTTTTGCGTCACGCTCGTTATCTTCTGCCGAGCGTAACTACGCCCAGATTGACAGAGAGGCCCTCAGCCTAGTGTGGGGGGTGAAGAAGTTCAATCACTACCTGCACGGTCAAAAATTTACTCTACTAACCGATCATCAACCTCTTATCTCCATTTTCAACCCTCAGAAGGGCATACCGATAATGACAGCACAACGGCTGCAGAGATGGTCCCTTTTCCTAGGGGCACACCAATATGACATCGAGTACAAAGGAGCTAAACAGCATGGAAATGCTGATGGATTGTCACGTCTACCGTTGCCGACGGTGGAAGAAGAAGACCTTGCAGTGGATCCAATGGAGTTATTCCACTCAACCATAGTCGAATGTCTCCCTGTGACGAATGCAAACATAGAAAAGGAAACACGGAATGACCCGACAATATCACGGGTCTATGATTTAACGGTGAAGGGATGGCCAGCACATGGCGAACCACTGCTGCCAGCATTCTCGCCGAGAAGAGAACAGTTGTCAGTGTGCAGAGGAACCTTGATGTGTGGATCCAGAGTAGTAATTCCACCTAAGTTGATGGATAGAGTGCTCAATGAGCTTCATGAGGGTCATCTGGGTGAGGTAAAAATGAAGAACTTAGCCAGAGCGTTTGTGTGGTGGCCGGGAATCGATAGAGAAATCGAAGAGATAACCAAGAGCTGTGCAGGATGCCAGAAGGTTCAAAACGCCCCACCACAAGCTCCTCTGCATCCATGGGAGTGGCCCTCATCTCCATGGCAAAGGGTGCACATTGATTTTGCTGGTCCCTTCATGGAGTCGATGTTTTTAATTGCGGTGGATGCATATTCAAAGTGGCCAGAGGTAATAAAAATGTCCTCAACCACCACGGAAAAAACTATCAGTTTTACGAACCATATTCGCCAGGAATGGGCTGCCTGAACAGATTTGCTCTGACAATGGACCACAGTTTGTGTCTGAAGAGTTCCGGAGGTTCTTAAAGAACAATGGTGTTAAGCATTACACATCTGCCCCATATCATCCAGCCACTAATGGATTGGCCGAGAGGTTTGTCCAAACATTCAAGAAGGCTATCAAGGCAACGTGTAATGAAGATATACCCCTACAACACAAGGTGGACAACTTCTTGTTTGCCTACCGGAATGCGACACATGCGGTTACCAACCAAACTCCAGCCATGATGTTCTTCAATCGAAGACTACGATGCCGCTTGGATTTGGTTAAGCCAAACATCCGAAGAGATGTGGAGAACAGGCAGTTTCAGAATATGAATGAAAGGCCGACCAGGAGTTTTAAGATAGGTCAACCAGTTTTGGCCCGGGACTACCGCACTGAGAAATGGCAGCCAGGAACGATTTGTACACGACAAGGACCTCTCATGTATACCGTGGACGTTGGGGAGAGCATTGTAAGACGCCATGTTGACCAGATTCGAGAGTCACTGGAAAACGTCAACTCCACACCACAATCTGATACACCTGGTAATGAAATCGACGTTCCAATTGCAGCTACCGCAGAACCGGTAATATTGGAAGCAGATGAACCAAACAACGACATTGATCCCGACTCAACATTGCCAGAAGAACCTGATACCCCAAAGAGGCGTTATCCAGACAGAATCAGGAAGCCTCCTCAAAGACTGAACTTATAATTGCTTAAACTTAACCAATGTATCTAGCAACAGTAATTGTGATTGTAATTCGTTATCATTTAGTTGTTAAATGAATGTTATGTACTGTTTATCTAAAAGGGGAGGAATTGTTGTGTATGTACCTTTAAGAGAATAACTGGTCTCAGACTGCAGTACCGGCAGTGACCACCCCTGTATAAAAGGCGCTAGTGAGCCTCTGTGTTTTTAGTTTCACTGTTGACTTCCACCAGTAAAGACTTATTTTGTTCCACTCCTGCAGTCCGTGTCTCAATTATTCACGGCCGTAATAAGTATCATCTGCAAACTTCTTAATCATACCCCCTATATTCAAGTCTAGATCATTGATATATGCACAAAAAGCAAGGGACCTAGTACTGAGCCTGTGGAACCCCACTGGAAACAGCCTTCCAGTTACAAAAACACCCATCAACCATTGCCCTCTGCTTCCTGTCTCCAAGCCAGTTTTGAATCCAACTTGACACTTTGCCCTGGATCCCATGGGCTTTTTTAACTTCGTGACCAATCTGTCATGTGGAACCTTATCAAAAGCCTTGCTAAAGTCCATATACACTACATCAAACGCACTACCCTCATTTACCCTCCTTGTTACATCCTCAAAAATTCAATCAAGTTTGTCAGACATGACCTTCCCTTAACAAATCCATGCTGACTATCCTTGATTAATTTGTGTCTTTATAATTGAAGATTTATCCTGTCCTTCAGAGTTCTTTCCAATAATTTTCCCACTTCAACATTTAGCAACCAGGAATTACAACTAGCAATCAGCAATTTCAAACAACTTCCAATCAAAATCTGCAAGTCAGGAAGCAGCTACCAACAGCAAGGAGCAAAATGTGAACCAATGAAATAGCTCTAAATACTTTTTGAAAGTCCTTTTGGCTGTCATCTTGTTTCTCCATTTGTGAGTTTTTACTACTAGAAATAAGATTTGGAACATAGTAAAGATATTAAAATTATAAAATTTACATGCAAATTGTTTAACTTGCCTGAACAGTAGCGTTTTATGGGTCAAGGATATCTCGGAGTGACTGCAGAGCATTCTGGAGGGGGAGGGTAAACAACCAGTTGTCGTGGTGCATATAGGTACCAACGATATAGGTAAAAACCGGGATGAGGTCCTAAAAGCTGAATATAGGGAGTTAGGAGGTAAATTTAAAAATAGGGCCTCAAAGGTAGTAATCTCAGGATTGCTACCAGTGCCACGTGCTAGTCAGAATAGAAATAGCAGGATATTTCAGATGAATATGTGGCTAGAGGAATGGTGCAAGGGGGGAGGGATTCAAATTCCTGGGACATTGGAACCGGTTCTGGGGAGGTGGGACCAGTACAAACTGAACGGTTTGCACCTGGGCAGGACCGGGACCAATGTCCTAGGGGGAGTGTTTGCTAGTGCTGTTGGGGAGGGTTTAAACTAAAATGGCAGGGGGTTGGGAACCTGTGCAGGGTGACAGAGGAAAGGGAAACAAGGATAGAAGCAAAAGACAGGAAGGAGAAAAGTAAAAGTGGCAGTCAGAGAAATCAAGGGTTTAAATCAAACATGGCCACAGTAAATAATAATTCTAAAAGGTTTAAGAGTGTTAACAAAAAACCTGAAGGCTTTGTGTCTTAATGCGAGGAGCATTCGTAATAGGGTGGATGAATTAGCTGCGCAAATAGATGTAAACGGATATGCTATGATTGGGATTACGGAAACATGGCTCCAGGGTGACCAAGGCTGGGAACTCAACATCCAGGGGTATTCAATATTCAGGAAAGACAGGCAAAAAGGAAAAGGAGGTGGGGTAGCATTATTGGTTAAAGAGGAGATTAACACAATAGTAAGGAAGGATATTAGCTCTGATGATGTGGAATCTGTATGGGTAGAGCTGAGAAATACCAAGGGGCAGAAAACATTAGTGGGAGTTGTATGCAGACCCCCAAACAGTAATGCTGAGGTTGGGGATGGCATTAAATGGGAAATTAGAGACGCATGCAATAAGGGCACAGCAGTTATCATGGGTGACTTTAATCTACATATATAGATTGGGCTAACCAAATTAGTAACAATACTGTGTATACGGGATGGTATCCTGGACATCTTAGACTGGGTATTATGTAATGAGAAAGGATTAATTAGCAATCTTGTTGTGTGAGGCCCCTTGGGGCGGAGCGATCATAATATGATAGAATTCTTCATTAATTTGGAGAGTGAAGTAGATGACTCAGAGACTAGGGTCCTGAATTTAAATAAAGGAAACTACGATAGTATGAGGCGAAAGTTGGCTTGGATGGATTGAGGAACGTTACTTAAAGGGTCGATGGTGGATAGGCAATGGCAAACATTTAAAGATTGCATGGATGAACTACAGAATTTGTTCATCCCTGTTTGGCATAAAAATAAAACAAAAAAGGTGACTCAACCGTGGCTAACAAGGGAAATTAGGGATAGCATAAGATCCAAGGAGAGGATATATAAATTGGCCAGAAAAAGCAGCAAACCTGAGGATTAGGAGTAGTTTAGTATTCAGCAAAGGAGGACAAAGGGATTAATTAAGAGGGGGAAAATAGAATATGAGTGTAAGCTTGCAGGGAACATAAAAACTGACTGTAAAAGCTTCTATAGATATGTGGAGAGAAAAAGATTGGTGAAAACAAGCGTAGGTCCTTTGCAGTCAGAATCAGGGGAATTTATAATGGGGAACAAAGAAATGGCAGCCCAATTAAATACATACTTTGGTTCTCTCTTCACAAAGGAGGACACAAATAACCTCCCAGAGATGTCGGGGAACATAGGGTCTAATGAGAGGGAGGAACTGAATGAAATCAGTATTTGTAGGGAAATGGTGTTCGGGAAATTGATGGGATTGAAGGCCGATAAATCCCCAGGGCATGGCAATCTACATCCTAGGGTACTTAAGGAAGTGGCCCTAGAAATAGTAGATGCATTGCTGGTCATCTTCCAAAATTCTATAGACTCTGGAACAGTTCCCATGGATTGGAGGGTAGCAAATGTTACCCCACTATTCAAAAAAGGTGGTAGAGAGAAAACGGGGAATTATAGACCGGTAAGCCTGACATCGGTAGTGGGGAAAATGCTAGAGTCCATTATAAAAGATGTAATAGCACAGCACTTGGAAAACAGTGACAGGATCGGACAAAGTCAACATGGATTTACAAAAGGTAAATAGTGCTTGACTAATCTACTGGAATTTTTTGAGAATGTAACTGGTAGAATAGATAAGGGAGAACCAGTGGATGTGGTGTATTTGGACTATAGAAGGCTTTCGATAAGGTCCCGCATAAGAGATTAGCGTGTAAAGTTATAGCGCATGGGATTGGGGGTAAGGTACTGATTGGATAGAGAACTGGTTGGCAGACAGGAAGCAAAGAGTTGGAATAAATGGGTCTTTTTCCGAGTGGCAGGCAGTGACTAGTGGGGTACCGCAGGGATCGGTGCTAGGACCCCAGCTATTCACAATATCTATTAATGATCTAGACGAGGGAACTAGATGTAATATCTCCAAGTTTGCAGATGGCACAAAGCTGGGTGGGCGTGTGTGCTGTGAGGAGGATACAGAGAAACTCTAGTATGATTAGACAGGTTGGCTGATTGGGCAGATGCATGGCAGATGCAGTATAATGTGGATAAATGTGAGGTTATCCACTTTGGTAGCAAAAACAGGAAGGCAGATTATTATCTGAACGGCAATAGATTGGGAAAAGGGGAAGTGCAACGAGACCTGGGTGTCCTTGTGCACCAGTCGCTGAAGGTAAGCATGCAGGTGCAGCAGGCGGTTAAGAAGGCAAATGGTATGTTGGCCTTCGTAGCAAGAGGATTTGAGTACAGGAGAAAGGATGTCTTGCTGCAGTTGTACAGGGCCTTGGTGAGACCACACCTTGAGTATTGTGTGCAGTTTTAGTCGCCTTATCTGAGGAAGGATGTTCTTGCCATGGAGGGAGTGCAGCGAAGATTCACAAGGCTGATACCTGGGATGGCAGGAATGACGTATGATGAGAGATTGGGTCGATTGGGCTTACACTCGCTGGAGTTTAGAAGAATGAGAGGGGATCTCATTGAAACATAAAATTCTAACAGGACTAGACAGACTAGATGCAGGAAGGCTGTTCCCGATTGGTGGGGGAGTCCAGAACCAGGGGTCACAGTCTAAAGATAAGGGGTAAGCCATTTAGGACAGAGATGAGGAATTTCTTCACCCAGAGAGTGGTGAACCTGTGGAATTCTCTACCACAGAAGGCAGTTGAGGCCAATTCATTAAATATATTCAAGAAGGAGTTGGATATATTTACATAGAAACATAGAAGATAGGAGCAGGAGTAGGCCTTTCGGCCCTTCGAGCCTGCTCCGCCATTCAACGAGATCACGACTGATCATCCAAACCCTAGCACCCGGTCCCTACACCGACAGCCATCCCACCCAAGCCCTATCCCCGCGTATTTAATCCCCCCTAACACTAAGGGCCAATCTTTTTTTTATCATGACCAATCAACCTAACCTGCACATCTTTGGACTGTGGGAGGAAACCGAAGCACCCGGAGGAAACCCACGCAAACATGGGGAGAATGTGCAAACTCCACACAGACAGTCACCCGAGGCCGGATTTGAACCCGGGTCCCTGGCGCTGTGAGGCAACAGTGCTAACCACTATGCCACCATGTCTGCCCGTTTCTTAAGGCTAAAGGGATCAAGGGATATGGGGAGAAAGCAGGGACAGGGTACTGAATTTGGATGATCAGCCATGATCTCATTAAATGGCAGAGCAGGCTCGAGGGGCCGAATGGCCTACTCCTGCTCCTATCTTCTATGTTTCTATGTTTCAATATGCCTACCAATGTTTTCCATTGGATCTTACATCGCTCTGAGAAGTCGAGGGCTTTTTTAAAATTCAATCATGGGATGTGGGCATCTCTGGCAAGTCCAGCATTTATTGCCCATCCCTAGTTGCCCTCGAGAAGGTGGTGGTGAGCCGCCTTGAACCACTGCAGTCCATGTGGTGAAGGTACTCCCACAATGCTGTTAGGTAGGGAGTTCCAGGATTTTGACCCAGCGACGATGAAGGAACGGCGATATATTTCCAAGACAGGATGGTGTGTGACTTGGAGGGGAATTTAGAAGTGTGCTGTTACCAGGTGCCTGCTGCCCTTGGCCTTCTAGGTGGTAGAGGTCGCGGGTTTGGGAGGTGCTGCCGAAGAAACCTTGGCGAGTTGCTGCAGTGCATCTTGTAAATGGTACACACTGCAGCCACGGTACACCGGTGGTGTAGGGAGTGAATGTTTAAGGTGGTGGATGGGGTGCCAATCAAGCGTGCTGCTTTGTCCTGGATGGTGTCGAGCTTCTTGAGTGTTGCTGGAGCTGCACTCATCCAGGCAAGTGGAGAGTATTCCATCACGCTCCTTACTTGTGCCTTGTAGATGGTGGAAAGGCTTTGGGGAGTCAGGAGGTGAATCACTCGCCACAGAATACCTAGCCTCTGACCTGCTCTTTTAGCCACAATATTTATGTAGCTGGTCCAGTTAAGTTTCTAGTCAATGGTGACCCCCCAGGATGTTGAGTTCATGGGGGTTACCAGAACCATTGCTGACAGCTGGAAAGACTTAGCAAGGCAGCATCCAACAATTCCCACCTGTATCTATGCTCGCAGCTCCTATACGGTATTTCTTTTTAATGATTAACAGTAAGACTGGCCATTCACAAAGCTTGCCACGATTTGCTGTTTGTAACGTCACCCCCCCCTCCTTTACACTTTTGTATCGATTACAAAAATTACTGACATCAAACATTCCAGGGAAATCATCTTTAGGAACAGTGAAAAGTAAGTGGAACTTGTGGGAATTTTCTTTTTAATAAAACCCCAAAGTAAGGTAAAAGCATTAGGGCTAGCAATTCGGTGCATCTACGCCTCTCGTTAGCACCTCTGGGGGCGCTAATGGGGCGCAAATGACTTTTCCCTTCCAATGGGCAGAAGAGACCGCCCCAGGACACCAAAACAGCCTGGTTGGAGATTGCAGAGCAGGTCACCAGCAGGGATGTGGTCAGGAGGATCTGGGTGCAGTGCCGCAAACATTTCAAAGATCTCTACCCCTGCGCATCCTTACTCACACCAACACACCTTGGAACTCCACCCATCCCTCTCTCTATCTACATTATCACATTCCCATCTCACTAGCCAACCCTCACACTCACCCTCATCCTAGTGCAATCATACCAACTAACAACACACAAGGAGGCCACTTGGCTTTGGCACCCCACTCCATCATAGTCACCCCATAAAGATCTAACCCATCCATTGCTTACACTCGTTCCATCACTCTCACTCAACCTTCTCTTCTTTCCCTTCTTGCAGGAAAAGAGAGCCCACAATAAGAGGGAGAGGGGGAGAACCGGTGGTGGCCCTCCATCATTTGCAAACCTTACAACAGCAGAAGAGGCTGCTTTAGAAATATCTGGAGTTGCCGAGCAGCTGGAGGAGGGAGATGGAGAGAGGGGGCCCTCTCAGCAACCTGGTGACAGAATTACATCTCATACAGCTACTTAGCGTACATCAGTCATTCATATGGGCACTGATGTCAGCAGCCGTTGCATGGTCATCATACGCATAGTGATATCTGTGCCCATTCTTCATCTAACTCATCTCTTTACTCTCCCACAGTTCCATCAAGAGCAGCTCCCCACCCCCTCCCCACTGTCCAGCCGGAGGAGGAAGACGACTCCTCAGAGGAAACTGCAGTCTCTGAGGGTGCACCATCACCAGACCCAAGCGCACCCAGCACCAGCGCAGATACACACACATCGGTGGGTCCCACGTGAGATAGAGTAGCGTTGTCACCTGGTGTTTCACAACTCACAAGTGAGCAAGAGTAGATGGTGGAGACAGGATCAGCAGTGGAGACTCCTCGCTGGAGGGCACAGGACTTTCTAAGCTCTGCTCAGCTGCATGCAGATGCTGAGCCTTGGGGGCCATCCAGAAAGAGAATGATCCTGGAGGTGCAGGAAGAAGTGTAGGAGGCTTTGACAGGTTTTGCGAGTATGATGTCAGCAAATGTTCCGAGAATGGAGGCGTCCATCTCCAACATGAGCAGTACCGTGTCACAGGCGATGGCGACTGTAGGCTCCTCCATGGATAGGATGGCCACCTACATGGAGCAGCTAATGCACCAATCACAGGAGCACATGGTATCTATGGAGGATAGATGGCAGAGGCTCATAGACCTGTGTAGGAGGGATGTCACCGTAGACGTGAGTCCTCATGGCCCCACTGATGTGCAGCAAGGTGCTCTCCAGCTCCTTGGCAGCAGGGAAGTGAGCAGGCTGCCTCTACCTCTGCTGAAGCCACAGGGCTAGCACCTCGTAGAAGCACGCGGAAGAGAAAGATGACACACAAGTAGATTCACAAGGGTAGCCACTTGGGTGTTTTATCCAACGTTTATGTAAAGTTTCCGTTAATGTGCTATCAAACATAAAAATCTTAATTTTCAACACTTTCCAGTCTTGGTCAGATTTGTGTGCACCTTTGTAAGTGGCTTAGTGAGTTGCAGTGAATGATGAGACATAGCGGTACTTCCAGCAATGGTGATGAGTGTGAAAGGAATGGCTTGGCCATTGCAGGAATGCTTTATGGTGTTGTTGTGGGGTGGTGCCAACCTGGCGCATCATGTGGCAGCCATATGGGTGTACAGCATCAAGTGAAGTAAATCTGGCAATGATGAGGCCATCCCTAGCCTCCCGGGCAGCAATGTGCTTGGGTGCTGATGCCCTCTGCCATCTGCAGCATCAAGTGATTGCAGAGAAGATTGGTGGTGTTGTTGTTGGTGCTGCTGGTGTGCCTGGTGCTGATGGTGTTGGGGCTGATCGTGGTCAGATTCTGAGGACCAAGGTGAGAGAGTATAAGCGGCACCCATGCTGATGAAATAGATGGCAGGTGAAGTAGAGATGACAGAAGCAATCTGTCAATGGTGAGAGAGGTTCTTCCAATGAGGTGACACTGGATGGAGACGTTGCTGGAAAGACTGCAGCCTGCAGAATCAGTGTTGGGAATGCAGTGATAAACAGCTTCTGCTGAGGGAAGTGATCATCTGTGAGGTGGGAGCTTTTATAGTACATTTGATGCTGTCAACTAATCAGCTGGAGCAATGGCACTGAACTCCCGCCTCAGGTTGACAGACGTGGTTCCCGAGCAGCGTGTTTCCAGTGGCCATCCAGTTAAATTGAAAAGGTAAGGTTAAAACCACTCTGAACGGTCTGACAACTAGCTATCAATAATTTAATATGATAGCAAAATACTGCGGATGCTGGAAATCTGAAATAACAACAGAAAATGCTAGAAATACTCAGCAGGCCAGGCAGCATCTGTGGAGAGAGAAACAGAGTTAATGTTTCAGGTCTGAGACTGATGAAGGGTCCCAAGCCGTGATCCTGACCAACGGTTCCACCACAGACCCAATTCACGTATGGACTGGGGTCAAGCAAGGCTGTGTCATCGCACCAACGCTCTTCTCGATCTTCCTTGCTGCAATGCTCCATCTCACCCCCAGTAAGCGCCTGATATACCTATCAATTCGTCCAATAAAAAGCGACGAGTTAGGAACGTAACTAAAGGTTTTTATTGACTAAATAACAGAGCCCACCCTCGTGGGTGATCGGGTCCAACAAGGAGGAATACCAGCCAGTCGACTACCTTTATACCTGGGCAGGTAGGTGGAGCCATGGGCGGAGTCGGAGGTGGTCAGCCCAGGTATAACAGCGCGACAAGAGGCGACCTCGTATAGTGATACAACAGTGAGAACAGTGATAACAATACAACAGTGATAACTATAGTGTAACGATAGTGAACGATAAAAGTGGTTTACCACATTCACCCCTTGTTTAGATTTGAGTCCGGCGGGGTGAAGTGTACTACCAGTTCTGGTATGTCAGTCTGTCCGGCGGCCTCGTAAGCCTCTCCGATCGTCGCAGCGGCGGTGCTGCATTATCTGGTGTTAATGCTGGTGTCTGCGTGGTCGGCGAAGGCTCGTGGGGTTCCGGCATGCCGTCTACCTGGGCTGGAATTGGGGGGGTGGTGGGGGGGGGTAAAGGTGGTGTCTCCGGAGTGCCCGAGGGTGCGAGGTCTCGTAAGGAGACAGTGTCCTCCCGCCCGTCTGGGTAAGCCACGTAGGCGTACTGGGGGTTGGCGTGCAGGAGGTTCACCCTCTCGACCAGGGGGTCCGTTTTATGGGCCCTCACGTGCTTTCGCAGCAAGACGGGCCCCGGAGAGGTCAGCCAGGTTGGTAGAGTGGTTCCCGTAGTCGACTTCCTGGGGAAAACAAACATTCGTTCATGGGGGGTGGCGTTAACGGCAGTGCAAAGTAGTGACCGGATGGAGTGCAGCGCTGTCGGGAGGACTTCCTGCCAGCGGGAGGTTGGGGGGGCCCTTAGACTTTAAGGCTAAGAGGACGGCCTTCCATACCGTCGCGTTCTCTCTTTCCACCTGGCCGTTCCCTCGGGGGTTGTAGCTGGTGGTCCTACTTGCTGCAATACCTCTCGCTAGTAGGAACTGACGGAGTTCCTCGCTCATGAAGGAGGAGCCCCGGTCACTATGTATATAGTTCGGGAACCCGAACAAGGCGAAGAGGTTGTTCAGGCACTTGATGACCGTGGTACTGGTCATGTCTGGGCAGGGGAAGGCAAAAGGGAAACGGGAGTACTCATCAACGATGTTGAGGAAGTACACATTGCGGTCAGATGACGGTAGAGGCCCCTTAAAGTCGATGCTCAGGCGCTCGAAGGGGCGGGTGGCCTTGATCAGGCTTGCCCTGTCCAGCCTATAGAAGTGTGGTTTGCACTCGGCGCAGGTCTGGCAGTTCCTGGTCATGGTCCTGACCTCCTCGATGGAGTAGGTCAGGTTGCGGGCCTTAATGAAATGGTAAAGTCTGGTGACCCCGGGGTGGCAGAGGTCGTTGTGGAGGGTCTGAAGTCTATCAATATGCGCGCTGGCGCATGTAATTCGTGAAAGAGCATCAGGGGGTTCGTTCAGCTTGCCTGGCCGGTACAAGATATCATAATCGTAGGTGGATAGCTCGATTCTCCACCTCAAGATCTTGTCATTCTTGATTTTGCCCCTCAGCTTGTTATTAAACATGAAAGCAACCGAACGTTGGTCGGTGAGGAGGCTAAATCGTTTGCCTGCCAGGTAATGCCTCCAGCGCCGTACCGCCTCCACAATTGCCTGGGCTTCCTTCTCGACCGACGAGTGTCGGATCTCGGGGCCCTGTAGGGTCCTTGAGAAGAAGGCCACCGGCCTCCCTTCCTGGTTAAGGGTAGCGGCTAGGGCGAAGTCGGATGCATCGCTCTCCACTTGGAAGGGGATGGACTCATCCACTGCGTGCATTGTGGCCTTGGCTATGTCTCCCTTGATGAGGGAGAAGGCCGCGCACGCTTCCTCCATGAGGGGGAAGGATGTGGACTTCATGAGGGGTCTGGCTTTGTCCGCATAATTGGGCACCCATTGGGCATAGTAGGCGAAGAGCCCCAGGGTTCTCTTAAGTGCCTTAGGGCAGTGGGGGAGGGGTAGCTCCATGAGGGGGCGCATTCTTTCGGGGTCGGGGCCGATGAGTCCGTTCTCTACTACACAGCCAAGGATGGCAAGGCGCGAGGTGTTAAACACACATTTCTCCTTATTGTAGGTGAGGTTCAGCCGTTGGGCCGTACGGAGGAATTTCTCCAGATTCACGTCATGGTCCTGCCGGTCGCGGCCGCAGATGGTGACGTTATCTAGATAGGGGAATGTGGCCTGCAGTCCGTTCTGGTCAACCATCCGGTCCATCTCCCTTTGGAAGACCGAGACCCCGTTGGTGACACCGAAGGGGACCCTAAGGAAGTGGTATAGGCGCCCATTCGCCTCGAAGGCGGTGTACTGGCGGTCCTCGGGGTGGATAGGGAGTTGGTGGTAGGCCGACTTAAGGTCGATGGTCGAGAATACGCGGTATTGTGCAATCTGATTGACCATGTCAGATATGCGGGGAAGGGGGTATGCGTCCAGCTGGGTGTATCTGTTTATGGTCTGGCTGTAGTCGATGACCAGGCGATTTTTATCGCCGGTCTTAACGACCACGACATGGGCACGCCAGGGGCTGTTGCTCCCCTCGATAATGCCCTCTTTCAGGAGGCGCCGCACCTCAGAGCTAATGAAGGCTCTGTCCCCAGCGCTGTACCGCCTGCTCTTGGTAGCGATGGGTTTGCAGTCGGGGGTGAGGTTAGCGAACAGGGAAGGTGGCGGCACCTTGAGGGTGGATAGGCTGCAGGTGTTACGCGGTGGGCGGTTTAACATTCGCTGGTTGTCGACTGTGAGTGGGGGGAGGGGTCCACCGTATGCTAGGGTTACACTTTGGAGGTGGGATTGGAAGTCCAGCCCTAGTAGGACGGCAGCGCAGAGCTGGGGGAGGACGAGGAGTTTAAAATTTTTATACTCCGTACCCTTAACCGACAAGGTCACAACACAGTAGCCGCTAATGTCCGTGGCGTGGGACCTCGATGCCATTGAGATTCGGTTGCGCGTTGGCAGGACAGGGAGGGAGTAGTGGCTCACCGTGTCTGG
This sequence comes from Somniosus microcephalus, assembly GCF_052327205.1. NCBI lineage: Eukaryota > Metazoa > Chordata > Chondrichthyes > Squaliformes > Somniosidae > Somniosus > Somniosus microcephalus. The sequence continues at coordinate 84,019,373 of NC_140994.1, read as the reverse complement.
GTGGATGAAGCTCTCCGTGCTTCCGCTGTCGAACAGGCAGGTCGTGGCGTGGCCGTTTACTTTGATGTCCATCATCGACTTGGACAGGTGGTGTGGGCAGGCTTGATCCAGAGTGACGGAGGCTGGTGTGTAGGTAAGCGAGTCATTGTCGTCTGCGGGCGAGGCGGTCGTCGGGTCCGGAGGCCCGGTGGCAGTCGGGCGTGGTGGGTAAAATGGCGTCTCCCACGAGGTAGGACAAAATGGCGGAGAAGATGGCTGCTCCCATAACTCACGTGAGGCACTATTGGGGTCGGTTGCCTTGATCAAAGATGGCCACCCCCATGACTCACGTGTGGGGATGCTGGCCTCAGTTGCCTTGAAAGAAGATGGCCGCCCCCACAGTTCGCATGAGGCACTGCTGGCCTCTGAAGATCCGCTCCTGCAGGCCTTAGAGAAGTGGCCTTTCTTCCTGCAGGTTGAGCAGGTAGAGTTCCTGGCTGGGCAGCGCGACCTCGGGTGCTTCTCCTGGCCGCAAAAGAAGCAGCCGGCGGCCCGATCGCGGGTGCCCGATGTCGGAGCCGGTACCGGGGGTGGCGGTCTCGGTCGGGTCCGGGACGCCGACGCTGAGGTAGGTCCCGGGGGCGGCGCTGCGAAGGGTATTGCGGTAGGGGTCGGGCCCGAGTCCCAGAGTCGCGAGCAGTACCTGGAAAACGCCTCCTGGTCCTGATGGGCCACCTCTAGGGAGAGAGCGAGGGCTTCAGCTTTGTCCAGGTCGAGGTCTTTAGCTTCAAGCAGTCTTTGCCGTGAGTGGTCGGACCGTAGGCCTTTCACAAAGGCATCGCGGATATTATCTTCCGTATTTTCAACAGCCGTCACCGCTTTAAAGTCACAGTTCCTGCCGAGTGCTCTTAGCGCCCGTAAAAATTCAGCTACAGACTCTCCTGGCTGTTGCGGGCGGGATCTTAGGAGGTGCCTGGTGTACATGTAATTTACCGGGCTCCGGTACTGCTGTTTCAGTAGGTTGATAGCGGCCTCGTATGTAGTCGTGTCCTGGATGAGTGCGTATACTCTCGGGCTCGCTTGGGCGTTCAGAACTCTTAGTTTGGATCTCTGAGGGATGCCGGATTCTTCCAGGTAGGATTCGAAGCAGCCCAGCCAGTGTTTGAAGTCGAGGGCTGAGTTTGCTGCCTGTGGGTTTAGATCCAGGTACGGTGGTTTGAGGGCTTGCAGCCAAGCCGGCTGGTGTGGCTGGTGTAGCCCGGTGTCTGAAAGTTGCTGTGGCTGTGCTTCTGGGAGGGCTTCTGGCTGGCCAGTAGTAGACATCTTTAAAATTTAGTCAATAAAATTGATATACCTATCAATTCGTCCAATAAAAAGCGACGAGTTAGGAACGTAACTAAAGGTTTTTATTGACTAAATAACAGAGCCCACCCTCGTGGGTGATCGGGTCCAACAAGGAGGAATACCAGCCAGTCGACTACCTTTATACCTGGGCAGGTAGGTGGAGCCATGGGCGGAGTCGGAGGTGGTCAGCCCAGGTATAACAGCGCGACAAGAGGCGACCTCGTGTAGTGATACGACAGTGAGAACAGTGATAACAATACAACAGTGATAACTATAGTGTAACGATAGTGAACGATAAAAGTGGTTTACCACAGCGCCCCACAGGACAAACAGGAAACTGTTCAATCTCCATCGCCTCCTATCCAGGTCCAAGGTTGTCCCATCCTCTGTCATCGAATTACAGTATGCAGACGACGCTTGCGTCCGCGCACACTCTGAGGCCGAACTCGAAACCATCGTCAACATCTTCACCGAAGCGTACGAGAACATGGGCCTTACACTAAACATCCGTAAGACAATGGTCCTCTACCAACCTGCCCCCGCCACACAGTACTGATGCCCGATTATCAAAATCCATGATGAGGCCTTGGACAACGTGGGCCACTTTCCATACCTCGGGAGCCTACCGCCAACAAGGGCAGACGTCGATGACGAAGTCCAACACCACCTTCAGTGTGCCAGCACAGCCTTCGGTTGCCTGTCAGACTTGGGCCCTGACAATAAATCCCCAAAAAACCAAAGTCCTTGTGTTCCAGCAAAGATCCAGACATCAGGGACCCAAAATAAATTTCACAATAGGAACAACCAAAATTGAACAAACCACTAACTACACATACTTGGGCTTAAAAATCAGTTCTACGGGAAACTTCAAACTGGCTGTGAATGAACTGAAAGAGAAAGCAAGAAGGGCTTTCTATGCCATTAAAAAATCAATCCAAATAGAAATCCCAATTAGCATTTGGCTCAAAATTTTCAAATCAGTAATTGAACCAATTGCACTCTATGGCAGTGAGGTGTGGGGACCGCTAACACAACAAGAATTTGCAAAATGGGACAAACACCCAATTGAGATCCTACATGCAGTATTCTGTAAAAGTATCCTCCGGACTCAAAGGAAAACAGTAAACAATGCATGCAGGGCAGAACTAGGCCAATATCCATTAATAATCACTATCCAAAAAAGAGCCACCAAATTTTTGAAACACCTAGAAATGAGCAACCCCCAATGTTATCACTACGACGCCCTGAAATGCCAAGAGATGACCATAAAGAAGAATACCCTCAGTCAACTAGTCCTGGGACTCAGTGAAGTAACTACTAACACTACTAACAATAACCAGCCCCAGGACAGTGACAGCGTAACACAAAGAATTCGACCCAACACAATCGTCGCTAAGCAAAAGGAAAAATATCTGACATATTGGGCAGAAACAACAAAAACCCAAAGCAAACTCAATTGCTACTTGGCCCTAAACAGACAATACAACATAGCTGATTACCTGACCATGGTAAAGGACAGCAAACTGAGAAAAATCTTGACAATGTACAGACTTAGTGAACATAGCCTGGCGATTGAAAAAGGTAGACACAGGCAGACCCGGCTACCAAGAGAGGACAGGATATGCTCTCACTGCAGTCAGGGAATGTTGGAGACAGAGATGCACTTCCTCACAGCTTGTAGAAAATATCAGGGCATAAGGGAGAATTTCTACCCAAAATTTACAAAAATATGTCCGGAATTCAGAAATTTGAATGACGACCAAAAACTCCCATACCTACTAGGGGAAGAGAGAAATTGCGTAACACTAGCGGCACACTATGTTACAGCTTGCCATAAACAGAGGGACAACCACTAAATATAAGAGTATATATAAATTATATGAAAGTATATTTATACACTCAGGGATATATCTGTTTATACACTGTATGGATAGATCTGTATTTTTGTGAACAAACATGAATGTTTTCCGATGCTTTGGCAACATAAGATGTAACTTGTCATGCCAATAAAGCGATTTGAATTGAATTGAATTGAGTGTTTGAAGACCAGGACCTCAAACCCAGGAGCAAGCTTATGGTCTACAGAGCAGTAATGATACCCGCCCTCCTGTAAGCTTCAGAGACATGGACCATGTACAGCAGGCGCCTCAAAGCACTGGAGAGGTACCACCAAAGCTGCCTCCGCAAGATCCTGCAAATCCATTGGCAGGCTAGGCGCACCAACGTCAGTGTTCTCACTCAGGCCAACATCCCCAGCATCCCCAACATCCCCACGCTTGATCAGCTCCGATGGATGGGCCACATCGTCCGCATGCCCGATACGAGACTCCCAAAACAAACGCTCTACTCGGAGCTCCGACACAGCAAGAGAGCCCCAGGTGGGCAGAGGAAACGCTTCAAGGCCACCCTCAAAGCCTCCTTGAAAAGTGCAACATCCCCACTGACACCTGGGAATCCCTGGCCCAAGACTGCACAAAGTGGAGGAGAAGCATCCGGGAAGGTGCCGAACACCTTGAGTCTCTTCGCCAGGAGCAAGTGGAAACCAAGCGCAAACAGCAGAAGGAGCGCACGTCAACCCAAGCACCCCACCCACCTGCCCCTTCAACCACCATCTGCCCCACCTGTGACAGAGGCTCAGTCACCTGAGAACTCATTTTTGGTGTGGAACTGCCTAAGAAGAGAAGATAATCTGTATTCAAAGCATTGTATATTATATATCTTTAACCAAGAAAGAGTTATAGAAGGAATTGTAACGCAACATTTTTATGTTTAAAACTGTGTTTAGAAGAAAAAGAGTATGTAATCTGGTTTATATAATACAGATCAGATAATTGTAGATTTTTTGTGGTGTTATCTACAACTTTTTGCTTTCTGGGAAAATGTTTATTTTCTTAACAGTTTGATGACTTTTTATTTTGCTGGGAGCCATCGTCATCATCATCTGCTGTGACAGGCTGGCCTTGATGAGACCACATCTATGGCTGGATGTAAGTGGCCCTTTGAGTCACGCTTGGCTGACTCCTGCGCCTAATTTCAAGAAAGAGAGATGGAGACAGGAATGATGTCGGTAGGATTATCCCCCAGCGGACGTGCTGGGCAGGCAGGTCAAGTGGGAGAGGAGGATAATGCACTTGGGGTTCCTGCTCTTGAGGAGGTAGCAACAGGTTCCTTGATGGGCCCTTCGGGAAATGCCGAGAGAAGCACGGAGGGTAGCTGGGGGTCTTTCCAAGGAGGATTCAAGACTGGAGATGGTGGCAGGGAAGCAGGAATACAAAGGAGAAGTGATGGGTTGGGGCAGGGGCTGGGGGCGGGATGTTAGGCAAAGGGGAGAAATGAAAGGTGGTGTGACAGGGTGACAGGAAAGGGTGGATTCAGCAGAGAAGAGCCTGAATGGGGCCAACAGTAAAAAGAGGGAGATAGAACTAATGGACTTACGACCAGAGTGGCAGCCAAAATGCACACACAAATGGACACAGAGCGAATCGAGCTTACATAGGCATGGCAGGGGTCAGGAGAGACATGCCCTTGCTGTAAACAGAGGACAGAAATGAGAGAATCCAAAGTTAAAGTCTGAGGACTTGTGGTGAGATGACGTTGACTTGTAGAAGATTACAAAACAACAAAGAAAAATTAATCATTCCCTGCTGTTTTCTTCTGACCTTGGGGAGAAGCCAGAAATTCACGAGCACTTGCCAATCTACAGAGAAACCTTGGACTTATAATAAACAACACCATGGGAATTCCGCTCGTAGAATAAGATGGGAATACTGTATTTATCAGGAAAATTCTACATGTTTCCCAAAAGCAAGTAAAACAAATAGAAGATGGCAAAAGAAACAGTGAAAGTAAGATTCCCCAAATATCTCGGGGGGGAGGAGGAAATTCCGGCAGGGTCCTCCCGAACATTGGCGGAATATCGGCGGACCCCCTGGTGAAACAGCGCAAGCAGCTATATTTAGCCATTACAGTATTTCCTCAGGGGTTCCGCCAATCTTCTGCCGAAGTTACGGCAATCAGTCGGGAAAATCCCCAGGGAAATTTCAGGTATTCAAGTAAAAATAAAGAATTTTCCAAAATATGTACAAATAGAAGAAAGTATTGATTCATTTTAAAGTAACATTGGGTAAATGAGCTGAGTTAGTACACGGCTACATCACATCTGTCTATACTCAGGAAGCTGGGAGTAAATTGCTGAAGTCAGCTATTAACTTTCTAGGAATAGCTGAGGACATGGCGGCGGGGGTGGGGGGGCAAAATTCGTTTGAGCGGCAGCGCAAAACAGGCGATAACGAATCAGCGACCCGTGTTACACTCCGCCATTAGTTCTCTTCCGCAAACCTAAGAACTTCTAAATCGTTGTGGCTCACACACACACACCACTAAGTGTTGCTTGTAGCCGCTTAGCTATTAAAGGATCTCAATGGCAGATTTCTGATTATGTATTTGCATGGTTTACTGGGAAATAGTAAACTCGACTCCAAAGCACGAATGATTTCATTATGAACTGCACCGTTTGTGCATTGTTCACTGACAAACTAAACCATCTTTTATAATTTTATTAAGGTGGTATCTTCGAGAAGAGTGTTTGGCAAACCTTTTAGCTTCATTTGCAATTATGGTACATTGCACTGAAGTGCATCACTGCGACAAAAATGATGCCTGGCTTTTGTGGTTTTTTTCCTTCTTAGACAAGAAATGGATTGTTGGCTCAGTGTCAAATTTTGATTTATAACGCTGCTGTGAAGCGCCTTGGGACGTTTTACTATGTTAAAGGCGCTATATAAATACAAGTTGTTGTTGTTGTTGAACACAGTTTTTTCTTGAATCACTGCCCCTCTTTAAAAAAAATATAGAAAGAAGCAATTTGGGGTTAATTTTGCATTTAGTTCAGTACAAGAATACAGCATTCATTTAGTAGTCTTTGAAGCCATCTAGAGAATTAAAATTGCAACTGCAGGTATTGTTCGAGCTGGCAAGAGGCCAGTGTTAGGGTGTAATTAGGCCCCTGGAATTCAGTGGCTCCTTAAGGCCAGTTTCTGTGACAACCCCAAATCAATTAAGTGGTGTGAGAATGTAGATTCTGTTGCATATTTGTCCAGCGTTTGGGGAACATCGCAATATTAAAAATAGTGTGTAAAAACAAAGCTGAACTGGTGGCTTTTGTTCAGAAAAATTGTGCATTTTAAACAGTATAAAAACAGTTTAATATGTTTAATCTCTGAGTCCCCAATAATATGTGGCACTTAACACCTAGCTCTCACCTGTCTTTTCACCCAGCCAGGTGTTAAATGCAGTTAAATGTTAAATTGCAGGTAACAATACCCAGTCTTCTGAACCAGAATGGTGTCAGTTGATACTGATCTTCTAATCCCCAATGATTTGCAGTTTATTGATCCTATGCTTTTCACACTTTGCACATTTATCCACTAAACTCGGCCCAAAGCTTCTGCAAAGCCACCTGATTGAGGAGCTGAGATCAGTGGAGTTGCAAATCCTAATGCACCAGCAAGCAAATTGTGTAACGCACGGAGCTTGGAGAACTGCACATCGACGAGGTTTAGAAGATTGGCGTCTCCTGGCACCAGTTGGAATCAAACCGGAGCCTGGTTTCAGGTACAGTTAATGGCCAGGCCAACACGGGCAAGGAACCAAGGCAAAAAGCTGGAAAGTCCACAGCAGCTGCCAAATTCCGTGGCAATTTTCACAGCTGTAGAATTGCAGAGCAGCTGGAGCCCAGGGTATAACCCTGGCAGAAGACGAACATAAGAATAATGTCGTTTGGGATCAGATTGTTGAATTTCTGCATTCCAAAAATATTACACAACATATTTTTAACAAAATATTAATATACCATCTCCTTTTGCCTTGCACCATCATACCTTTTGCCATTTAATGACCCAGAAATTCAGGTCGGGGGCTTCCCGCGAGTGCGAGCCCCCGATCTGCACTTACCTAGCGTGCCGGCCGTTGAGCTGTGGGTCCGCGTGGAATTCCGATCTGGGGCCTGGTTCAGCTGCCGGTGCGCAGTGCTTGCGTATCCCAGGGGCACAGTTAGTTCGATGTGTCCCCTGGGATCACGTGGGCCATGGGCAGCCAATCAGAGCAGGAAATGCTCCATTCATAAGATTGACAGGAAGTGCTGTCAAACTTAGAAATACTACGGGCCCTTTTTTCTTACAAAACATCACTAAATCTTCAAATAATTTTTTTTTTAAATCACATTTTTTAAATAAACTATAAATTACATGAAATAACTATTTTAAACAATAATTTAAATTTTTGAAAAAAATAATTTTATTTTCTAACGGGGCTAAAAATAAACTTACCTTGCTCTAAAATATTTAAAAATAATAAACCTGTGGAAAAAATGTTTTAATTTTAATTAATTCACCACTTACCTTGTAAAAAGCAGGCCTTGCAACTGCTTTTTACATTTCTAAATTCTGCAGGCTTACCTTCCCGGGAAAACCTGTAAAAAAATCCTAAGTTTGATTCGCACGCACAGCCTCTCCTGCGCACGCGTTCGACCTCTGAACCCCTGCTTTCAGGGGAACGGAGGTGCCGGTGTCCCGTGCATGCGCAGTGCATGCAGGAAGCCGGCACTTCCATTGGGCTTACGGGTGAGTACCCCATGCGTACTCACCCGTGGAGACCCGAATTTCTGGAATCTCTCCTGCCTTCCACCCTATCACAGAACTTCCTTTTTGTTCTTTTTTCACCTCCCCCCTTTCCCAGCCTCTGTATTTGCTTAAGCCCTGTTACATCTCTAACTTTTTCCAGTTCTAACTGTAACATTTGCATATTGAATTATCATTGGCCCACAGGCATCTGTAAGGAATACCTATTATATTCACATGTGATCACATGCTGAGTTGTCATTGGCCTGCAGGCATCTGTAAGGACTACTATTGTTTTGAAGACCCAGGCTAGGGGTCCTAATGCCAGGCTTTCCCCCACTGTGCTGCTATGAGTAAGATCACAGACCTAATGCTAAATAAAAGAGTTAGGCCGAGAAATTCAGTTGTTAGCGCCAGCTGCTAGCGCCTTAGGAGGAGGAGAAGTGGGGCGCTAAGTGGCTAGCGCCCGGGCGCGGCGCGATCTGCGCCTCTCGCGAACTTCACTTAAGATTTAGCGGCGGCGCAAAACCGTAGCGCCCGCTCAGCTGCGCGCGCAGATCCTGATGTCATTTACTGGTGCGCCCCGAACCGGAACTTCAGTGGTGCCGCCCTTCTGTGCACCTGGCGCCCCCCAGCGACTGGTAGAGGGGAACGGTTCCCAGTCGCTGCGGGGCGCGGGGGGCACTAATTAAAGGGGACTCCTCCTGCAGTATAAGTGGCAGCCATTTTGTTCCACTCCTTCTTTGTGAGAGACGGATATTTGGAGAGAGACAAAGGGAGAGAGCTTTCTGGTTTGACTCAACGCTCGCACAGGTACTTGTGGCTTCAGGCCAGAGCTTTGCACTTGGATTTAACTTTCAGTGCCATAGCCTTGAATCGAAACATATAATGGGGGCTGCAATGGGTGGAAACGTTGGCTTACTGCATTGCATTCAAAGGGCTCAGAGACGCCGTGAGAGAGTGCCAGTCATGGCCAGATGGAGAAGGGCCAACAGGCGTCGGCACAGGAGGCCTTACCCACCCAGGGTATACCGCCAGCAGTTCTCATATCTGAACATGTCTGAGTAGCAGTGTGTTCGGAGGCTGCGATTCAGAAGGGAGGTGGTCACTGAGATCTGCCACCTGCTTCGCAGAGATCTGCAGCCACAGCTGAAGAGCAGGACGTCTCTGTCGGTGGCAGTGAAGGTGACGGTGGCTCTCAACTTCTATGCCACCGGCTCCTTCCAATCCGCTACTGGGGACATTGCCAACATCTCCCAGTTCGCGGTACATTGCTGCATCCGACAGGTGACCAATGCCCTTTTCAGAAGGAGCGTGCAATGGGATTTGCAGCATTAGCGGGCTTCCCCATGGTGCAGGGCGCCACTGACTGCACGCATGTGGCTTTGCAGGCACCTCTACAGAATGCCGAGGATTACCGCAACCGGAAGGGCTACCATTCGCTCAACGTGCAGTTGGTGTGTGACTACAGGCAGCTCATACTAGCTGTCAATGCCCGCTTTCCAGGCAGCAGCCACGATACCTTCATCCTGCGCCAGACTTCTGTGGCAGACATTTTTGAAGCCCAGCCTCACCCACGAGGATGGCTTCTCGGGGACAAAGGCTATCCTTTGTGCACCTGGCTGATGACCCCGCTCCATGCGCCCAGCACCCCTGCTGAAGAGCGATACAATGACAGCCATCAAGCAACCAGGAACATCATTGAGAACACAATCGGCGTGCTCAAGCAACGGTTCCGCTGTCTGGATCGTTCCGGGGGAGCCCTACAGTACTCGCCTGAGCGAGTCTCCCATTTCGTTGTAGTGTGCTGCATGCTGCACAACCTGGCTATCCGCAGGACTCAGCCACTGCCAGCAGGCAATGGAAGACCACCAGAGGAGGAGGAGGAGGAGGAGGCGCACCAAGATGGGAGAGAGGCACAAAGTGCAAGGGCCGTCCGTCGGCGGCTTATTGCAACTCGGTTCTAGGCCCCCTCTCAGGGAATGGCTTGTGCCAATGAAAGAAGATGAATGTAGCCGCTCCGCAAGCCCTCAGCCGGTCAAGGCAACAAAAACTTCCAAAAGCAAACATGGACAGTGCGATTAAAGAAAATGTTTTACTATGCAAACTCTGTGCCCTTCCCGCATGACAAACTAATTCAGAGAAACCCCCCAAAAAACAGTCAGAGACATAACTGGCTCTCACAACCTTCAGAAAATGCAAAAAGCAGTTAAACAAAAATGACCATGATCCTCGGCCTTTATAAAAAACAAACACAACAGTCTCGGCCTTCATATATAAAAGAACACAACAGTCTCGGCCTTCATATATAAAAGAACACAACAGTCTCGGCCTTCATATATAAAAGAACACAACAGTCTCGGCCTTCATATATAAAAAAACACACTCGGCCTCATATATCAAAAAATCATTTGGCCACACCTTCTACTTTTTTCCCTACGAGGGTGATCCGTCTCGCTTCCGCAAGTGGCCCCTTCCCGCCCTGCAGCTCCTCCTCAATGGGACCCCAGTGGCTGCAGCAAGGCTGGGGGAAGGCTGCTGAGGGTCAGATGGTGAGACGGCAGATGCCCTTGGGGGTCGGCCTGGGCCAGCTCTGGGCCTGGAGGGGCCAGCTGCTGACTGCTCCAACTCTGCTTGGGCAGCAGCAGTCTGTCCTACGGGTGGAGCCAGCTGCAGTGGAGGAGTGACAGTGTTGGCTGCAGGAATGCTGCCAACCTGACAGAGCACAGGCACTCCCTGGTCGGCTGATACACTGGCACTCGCACGGGCCAGCACTGCAGCATGCACAGCAATCTGCTGAAGCACAGACTGCTGGGCTGCTGCGGCGCGGCAAGTGCCCCGGCGATGCCTGGCCGATCCAGCGAGGGTGGCAGCAGTTAGTGCCCGTGTGGCCCTGGTCTGCGTCTGCATCACACCAGCCAGTGAATGCACGGCACGACTGAGCACTTGGCTGGAAGCCGCCTGTGATGCAGCGAAGTGCTCCAGACTCCTAGCCTGTGCTGCCACGAAGTCCTGCAGACTCCTGGCCTGTGCTGCACTGAATTCTTGCAGACTCCTGGCCTGTGCTGCCCTGATTTCCTGTACACTCCTTGCCAGTGACTCTATGGGGTCAGGCATCCTTGCCACTGCAGCCATGAGCTCAGTGTGCCTGCGCTCAGCCTGGGTGCCTATTTCCGCAAGGAGCCGCACCTCCTCTGTGCTCATCGTAGCAGGACTGGAGGCCGCACTCACCCTCCAGGGAGAAGGCCGCCGAGCTTCCCCACCCCTCCCGCGTTGCTGCAGCCCGCTGGGCCCCAGAGCTTCACTCTCCTCCGACCCTTCCCCACTGCTCCCCTCCAGGGAAAACGTGTCCCCATCATGGCCATGGGCTGCCTCGGCTGAGTGTGTCACTGATGAGCTGGCTTCCTCTTCCTCCTCCTCGATTTCTGATTCAGACACAGTGCCAGCTTGAGGGCCCGCCTCCTCACCTGGCGATTCACCATCTGAAAGCAGGGAGGCACAAGAGTTGCTTTAGAGTGAGGACAGGGCGGCAGCAAGGGAGGCATGAGTGCTGCTATGCACTGCATTGGTTCGATAGTGGCAAAGGATGCTGGTGTGAGGCGCAAGTGGAAAGAGAAAGGTCAAAAAGGTGATGCCCTTACCATTGGGGCCCAGAACAGGGTCGGCATCTCCACTGGTGACGGGGCCAATCAGCTGGCCTGACATAATGCGCTCCACACGCTGCTCCAGGTTGCTGAGCTGTTTGAGGTCAGGACGGCCTCCCCCGGTCTTTCACTGCTGCCTTCAGTTGTGTGCCAGCTTGCCCTGCAAGAGAAAGGATGGCCTCTAAGTACAGTGTGAAGCCCTGATCTTGCCTGCACTGCCTCCCATGGTGGAATAGCCCTGACACTGTGAAGCCCTGATCTTGCCTGCACTGCCTCCTATGGTGGAATAGCCCTGACAGTGTGAAGCCCTGATCTTGCCTGCACTGCCTCCTATGGTGGAATAGCCCTGACAGTGTGAAGCCCTGATCTTGCCTGCACTGCCTCCCATGGTGGAATAGCCCTGACAGTGTGAAGCCCTGATCTAGCCTGCACTGCCTCCCATGGTGGAATAGCCCTGACAGTGTGAAGCCCTCATCTTGCCTGCACTGCCTCCCATGGTGGAATAGCCCTGACAGTGTGAAACCCTCATCTTGCCTGCACAGCCTCCCATGGTGGAATAGCCCTGACAGTGTGAAGCCCTGATCTTGCCTGCACTGCCTCCTATGGTGGAATAGCCCTGACAGTGTGAAGCCCTGATCTAGCCTGCACTGCCTCCCATGGTGGAATAGCCCTGACAGTGTGAAGCCCAGATCTTGCCTGCACAGCTTCCCATGGTGGAATAGCCCTGACAGTGTGAAGCCCTGATCTTGCCTGCACTGCCTCCCATGGTGGAATAGCCCTGGCAGTGTGAAGCCCTCATCTTGCCTGCACTGCCTCCCATGGTGGAATAGCCCTGACAGTGTCAAGCCCTGATCTTGCCTGCACTGCCTCCCATGGTGGAATAGCCCTGACAGTGTGAAGCCCTCATCTTGCCTGCACTGCCTCCCATGGTGGAATAGCCCTGACAGTGTGAAGCCCTCATCTTGCCTGCACTGCCTCCCATGGTGGAATAACCCTGACAGTGTGAAGCCCTCATCTTGCCTCCACTGCCTCCCATGGTGGAATAGCCCTGACAGTGTGTAAAGTCCTGAATGTGCAAGTGATTTTCATGACAGTCCCATAGCTGCTGGATGAGGGCTGGGCATTAGGGCTTTCAGGTCCCTTTGGCCATAAAGTGAGGTGCACATGCAGGGATGAGGAGGATACTGGAAAGGGTCCTCACCCTGACAACCCGAGTGAGGTCGTTGAACTTTTTTCTACATTGAAGTGGAGTCCTGCCAACCACGCTGTTGGAGGTCACCCTGTTTGCCACCTCCCTCCAGGCTTTCCGATACTCGTTGGGCAGCAGCCTCCTGCCACCTTCAGGGAAGAGGACAAGGCACCTGCGCTCCACTGCGCCAACCAGTACCCTCAGGTCACCCTCGCTGAAGCGCTGCGCTCTCTCCGTGGCCTTCTCCATTGTCCTGGGCGTTGAACAGTTCAAGCAGCAGTGGTCAGGCCTTGCAGTGTGCAGGGCGTGGCAGCCAAACAATTCCACCCTCCCCCTTTAAGAGCTGACCAGCGCCAGAGTGTCTGCCTTCAATCAGCAACTCGCCGCACCTGCGCTGCGCCCGCCCTCGGTGGTAGCACCCCGGCTCGCCGGCTTAGCGCCTTATGATAGTCGTGCATCGCCTGCTTTAGCGCTGCAGCAACCTCTTGGGGCGATGCAACTGAATATCGGCGAAGGTGGCGCTAAGTTGCGCCGGGCGCAAAATTCAGCGAACGCCCGGCTGTAGTGCCCCAAACGTGGCTGTACTGAATTTCTAGGCCTTAAACTGTAATACTCCATTGTCCTGCAAGTTATTTTTGTACAAAATGTGCAAAACAAGACATGGTGTCAGAATAGGGATTGGAAATGGACATTGTTGGAGCTCCCTTGCCTCAAATGGATTGGGGATCTTTGAACTTACCTAGAGAATGGCGCAAGTTCAAGCAACACGTGGAGTTGATGTTCTCGGGTCCACTGAAAAGCAAAGGGGAGGAAGAAAGATGCAGCTACCTACTCCTGTGGATCAGAGAAAAAGGGAGAGACATTTTTAGCACGTGGTCTCTCACCGCGGATGAAGCAAAGGTACTGAAAAGTTATTTTGACCATTTTGAATCATATGTGATGCCAAAGACAAATACGATATTCGCTAGGTACAAGTTTCTGGAGAAAGTACAAGGAGCTAGTGAGTCGTTTGAACAGTTCGTGACTGAGTTAAAACTGCTGGTAAAAGACGGTGAATATGCAGATAAAGATGAGATGGTCAGAGACCGCATCATGTGTACTACATTCAGCTAAATTGAGAGAGAAACTTTTGAATGTTGGGTCCGGGCTAACGCTGGACAAAGCTATGGACATAGCTAGATCGCACGAGATAGCCCAAGCACAGTTGAAAACCATAGCCGGCGCCATGAGCAGCTCGTGTGAACAGACAGTACACGCAGTTAATAGACACACACCAAAGAACACTGCCCAGAGAGCATGTTTCAAAACAGAAAGAACAGAGAGAGTTCTAAAAATGAGCGACACAGACATAAAACGCTTCAAAAACTGTGGATATTGCGGAAACAAGATGCATGAAGAAAAGGAGCAATGCCCTGCCAAAAGAAGGCAATGTGCTAAATGTGGTAAACGGAACCACTTTGCTAAAGTTTGTAGGACTGTTTTTGGAAAAACAGTACACACAGTGAGTGACAGCCAAATGCCAGATAGAGAGCCAAATGCAGAGGAACTGTTTATTGATTCTGCGTCACAGAAAAAACAGATTTCAGAGACTGAGCAAGCCTTTGCAGATATTGAGATAGGAAAACAGGGCACAGAGCTTAGGTTTAAACTAGACACTGGAGCTCAGGTTAATGTAATTCCTCTGAGTGAGTATCACAGCTTGAAGGATGAGTGTGAGCTACAGCCCACCTCACGCAGACTGACCAGTTATGGGGGTGAGCAGCTCATTGTAAAAGGCACATGCGTGATGAAATGCAAGTACAAAGGAAGCAACATGATGTTGGACTTTTACATTGTTGACACTCGAGCACCTCTAGTGCTAGGTCTAAAGGCATGCTTAGACATGGACCTCGTCAAGCTAGTGCTATCATTGACAGCACCAGTTGAGAAACAGACAGTCATGGAGGAGTTTGCTGACGTTTTCAAAGGAATCGGACTATTCCCAGGTGAATGCACTATTCACCTTGACCCAGCAGCAACCCCTGTGGTTTGCCCACTGAGAAGGATACTCCTTGCTCCATGTAGTCGCCTGAAGGAGGAGCTGCAGAGCATGGAGAATACTGAACTCATCATCCAGGAAACAGAACCAACAGAGTGGGTGAACGCATTAGTAGTGGTTGAGAAACCACGTACAGGCAAGCTCAGAGTCTGTCTCGACCCCAGAGATTTGAACAAGGCTATCAAACGCCCTCACTACCCTCTACCAACGCTAGATGACATCACACCCAAGCTAGTGGGAGCACGTTACTTCAGTGTAATGGACGCACGATCAGGATACTGGACTATCAAGCTCACGGAAGAGTCATCTAAGCTAACAACGTTCAACACACCATTTGGACGCTACCGATTTCTGCGTTTACCATTTGGTCTTATCTCAGCTCAGGATGAATTCCAGCGGAAGGTCGACGAAACCTATGAAGGCCTCGACGGAGTAGTCGCAATCGTAGGCGACATCCTCATCTATGGCAGGAATAGAGAGGAACATGACAGGAACCTCCGTGCGATGCTGCAAATATCGCGGGAGAAAGGTATCCGGCTCAACCCCGAGAAAAGCATAATCTGATCCACCGAGGTCAGTTATTTCGGGCATCACCTCTCAACTGATGGCATTAAGCCGGATCCAGAGAAAATCTCCGCCATCAAGAAGATGGAGCCGCCGAAGAACCGCGCAGAGCTAGAAACAGTATTAGGCATGGTTAACTACTTAGCCAAGTTTGCCCCGAGCCTCTCCGAAATCAACGCACCCACTTTAGTCTCAGACAATGGCCCCCAATACAAATCAAAAGAGTTCGAGTCGTTTGCCAAGGCATGGGATTTCACACGTGTCACATCAAGCCCACATTACCCTCAAAGTAATGGCCTTGCTGAAAAAACAGTCCAGATTGCAAAAATGCTCATGGACAAAGCCAAAGCGGACAAAAGAGACCCCTACATCAGTCTCCTTGAGTACCGCAACACTCCGGTTGACAACTTCAAGTCACCAGCACAGCTGTTGATGAGCCGCAGACTTCGCTCAATCCTTCCAAGCACCAACCAGCAGCTGCAGTCAGAGGTCGTCAGCTGCAAGCAAGTGCATGCAAAACGTGTACAGAGACAGCAACACCAAAAGAGATACTATGACAGGTCAGCTAGACTACTGCCGCCGCTGCACAATGGAGAATCCGTCAGAATCCAGGAGCATGACTACTGGAAGCCAGCAGTCATCATCCAGCCAGCTGACACGTCCGCACCCCAGAAGGACAGGTGTACCGCCGCAATTGCAGGCACCTCCTGAACACCAAGGAACAACACCATCATTCCGACAAGAGGATCAGTTCAACAGAGTGTGATGAACAGAGCAATACACAAAACACATCATACTTACCTGAACCTGAATTGTTGACCGATTGAGGAGCATGCTCAGTTTCATACCACACAAGGTCGGGATGAGAGGTCAAGCCTAGAGTTATCCTTGAATTGTGAACTGTCAAAGGGTGTAGGCGGATCGCTGCCCTAAAAAAAAAACTGTACATCGTTATTGAAACGTTGAGATGTTTTCAGTGCTAGTTAAATGCTGAGTTTACTTATATGTTTATGCTACTGAGAACATTATGTAGAAGAAAGGTTTAAAAGTAATGCATAACATTTTTCTTTTAAAAGAAAGGGGATGTCACATTTGCATATTGAATTATCATTGGCCCGCAGGCATCTGTAAGGACTACCTATTATATTCACATGTGATCACATGCTGAGTTGTCATTGGCCTGCAGGCATCTGTAAGGACTACTATTGTTTTGAAGACCCAGGCTAGGGGTCCTAATGCCAGGCTTTTCCCCACTGTGCTGCTATGAGTAAGATCACAGACCTAATGCTAAATAAAAGAGTTAAACAGTAATACTCCGTTGTCCTGCAAGTTATTATTTTTGTACAAAGTGTGCAAAACAAGACACTAATGAAAGGCCATCGACCTGAAATGTTAACTCTGTTTCTCTCTCCACAGATGCTGCCTGACCTGCTGAGTATTTCCAGCATTTTCTGTTTTTATTAACAACATATTTATTTGCTATAATCAAGATCTTTTTCCATTAGTTTGCATCCATAGCTATCAATGCGTGACACTTTCATTCAACTGGACTTTGTAGACCACAGATTGTCATAACAACAACAACTTGTATTTATATAGCACCTTTAACATAGTAAAACGTCCCAAGGCGCCTCACAGAAGTGTTAGAAAACAAAGTTTGATACAGAGCCACATAAGGAGATATTAAGGCAGATTGATCATAGAGGTAGGTTTTAAGGAGCACCTTAAGAGAGGAGAGAGAGGCGGAGAGGTTTAGGGAGGGAATTCCAGAGCTTAAGGCCTCGGCAGCTGAAGGCACGGCCACCGATGTTTGAGCGATTAAAATCGGGAATGCTCAAGAGGCCAGAATTAGAGGAGTGCAGAGATCTCGGGGGATTGTAGGGCTGGAGGAGATGGTTGGATGGGGCCACTTGTGCAGAAATACCATGGTCCTACACAGCAGATCAAAAACTGGATCAAAATGAAGCTCCAGGAAGCAATTTTCAGGAGGTACTCTGAAAACCTGCCCTACCGTGCATATCTTGTCCTTGTACTAGCCCCTGGTTAGACTGCATTTGAAATACTGCATGCAGTTTTGGTCCCCTCACATGGTGGGCAATATAGAAGCTTTGAAAAAAGCCCAAAGGAGGGCCACAAGGATGAAGCTTAAAAGACCTCAGTTATTCAGAAAGGCTCAAAAACCTCAGTCTATGCCCTTTACAAATGTGTAGACTTTGGGTGATTTAATAGAGGTATATAAAATTGTTAAAGAGCTTTATAGTGTTCCCCTTGAGAGGCTATTTCAACTAGATGGGTTGGGGATGACCAGAGGTTATGCATATAAGCTACGTATGGGTAGGGTTAGGTTAGATGCTGGACAGTTCTTCCTTTTCCAGAGGTCAGTGGTGAGTGCAGACTCTCTGTGCCTTCAAAAGAGTGTTAGACCAGTTACTGATTGGGAAGAAGATCACGTCTTATCAAAGGGAGGTAAAATACCAGGTTGTAAAATACCAGGTAGTATATACATGGTCTATGTGGTCTCCTGGACTAGTTTTGATCGCCTCAGGGAGTCGGACAGGAATTTCCCAGATTTTATTTTGCCTTGGATAGTTTTCTGTTTTTTTTGCCTCCCCGTTACATGACTGATAGTGGGCAGGTGGGTATGTGTGGTGTTGAGTATGGGTGCCTAATCGTGATGCTCCATACCAATATTTATTCCTTAGCCAACATCACTTAAACAGATTGGCCCAGAAATTTGTGTCTCCACGGGTGCGTACGCACGGGGTACTCACCCGTAAGCCCAATGGAAGTGCACTGCGCATGCGCGGGAAACCGGCACTTCCGTTCCCCTGAACGAAGGGGTTCAGAGGTCGAACGCATGCGCAATAGGGGCTGCGCGTGCGCATCAAACTTCGTTTTTTTTGCAGGTTTTCCTGGGAGGGTAAGTCTCCAGAAGTTAGACATGGAAAAAGCAGTCGCAAGGCCTGCTTTTTACAAGGTAAGTGGTGAATTAATTAAAATTAAAACATTTTTTCCACAGGTTTATTATTTTTTAATACTTTAAAGAAAGGTAAGTTTATTTTTAGCCCCGTTAGAAAATAAAATTATTTTTTTCAAAAATTTAAATTATTGTTTAAAATAGTTATTTCATGTAATTTATCGTTTATTAAAAAAATGTGATTTAAAAAAAAAATTATTTGAAGATTTAGTGATGTTTTGGGGCTTGTAGTATTTATAGGTTTGACAGCCCTTCCTGTCAAACTTATGAATGAAGCATTCCCTGCTACCATTGGCTCTCCGTGGCCCACGTGATCCCAGGGGACGCATCGAACTAACTGCGCCCCTGGGATACGCAAGCACTGCGCGCCGGCAGTTGGAGGAGGCCCAGGATCGGAATTCCATGGGGGCCCGCAGCTCAATGGCCAGCACGTAAGGTAAGTGCAGGTCGGGGGTTTGCATCCGCGGGAAGCCCCCGACCCGAATTTCTGGGCCAATATCTGGTTATTATCACATTGCTGTTTGTGGGAGCTTGCTATGCGCAAATTGGCTGCTTCGTTTCCTACATTACAACAGTGACTACACTTCAAAAGTACTTCATTGGCTGTAAAGCGCTTTGGGACGTTCTGAGGTCGTGAGAGGCCTAGAGCTGCTCGAGGTCGTCCTGTAAGGCCATCTGCAGTGTCCCCCACGGAAAATCAGCAGCCTTCCACCAGTCATGCTGCAGCCACTGGGGTAGCACTGCGTAGGAGCACTAGGATAGGCAAAGGCACGCAAAAGACAGACACTAAGGGAATGCACAAGGGTGATTAGTTGACTTTGTTATGTAGTATTGGATTGAATCATTTATAAATTATGCTTGGAATGTTTGTTTTGTGGTGGCTCTCATTTCAGCTTTCTGCCCAAGAGCAGGCTGTGATGTTCTGTGACAGAGGGGTGGTAAGGTGGGGAAGTGTTGAACAACAGGGATCTGGAGTTTCATTCATTGGAACCGGAGTCTGATGAGGTGCTCACGGACAGCCCGTCCAGAACGGGGATCTGCTACCTGCCTCCTCTCTTCCTCCTCTTCTTCCTCCTCCTCCTGAGATGGTCGCAGAACCCGTGCAAGAGTCCTCCTCCTCCTCCTTCCTCTGCGAGCAGCTTGTCCTCTTCTTTGCTGCCTATGCTCCATCTCCCTGTCATGCTGCAGGCCAAGGAGGATGACATCTAGAGCACCCATGACTGGGAGCAAGTGGTGTGACCAGAACCCTTGAATTCAGAAGCAAGGCCTTCTCCACTTGCAGTACCACTCCCTGTCACCTCACCAACTTTAAATAACTCTAGAAAGCTCCAAACAGTTCCACAAACTTACACAGAGCCAGTAGAAATGAAAAAGCAAGTTGCTGATGATCCCTTTAAATACCACTGGTGGGGGGTCACCATGCAGCTGAATGCATGTTCAGCTGTGCATGCTTTGGAGAGGGCATGCAGTCAAGCGCGACGTCCGAAATAGCAGGTCGTGCGTCAAATCAACGTTGCACGCTGATTGACGTCACGATCTGCCTCATTAGCATTCTTCTGACGAACGCAGGTAACGGCCGCGCTACCGACCTGCCCAAAATGGCAGCCGCCGCAGCCCACGCCGGAGGTGGGCGGAAGCAAGGCAGCCGCTATTTTTTTGCCAAAACCGGCCTTAACAGCCAGCGCTAAGGGGCCAAATTTCACGGCCGCCCAAGTCCATTGTGCTTTGTGGAAGTGCATTCAATCACGGTGGCGTAGTGATGTCTGTTGAGCACATGAAATAGTTGCATAATAGTCGTTAAGCAAAAGATTGTTGATCGCTAATAGAACGTATTTTGAGGTAAGTATTTTACACCAAAAATACTTTATATAAGGTATTCGCTTCTTAAAAAATGTTTTCCCTCCTATTGCTGCAGAAAATACCGGTTATTTGGCAACAGCGCCACCTGCTGTCGTGGAAAAAACAAAGTCTGGCACGAATGTAGGCCTGAAAAGACAGCACAATATCACAACATGAGTCATTAAAGAAGTTGTTGCTTTTACGCACGTTTACAATTGGATACATCTTCTATGCGATTAATAATCATACAGAGAAATATTAGGTATTGTGAAATTCAACACCAGGGGATAAACGGGTCTCATGGCTCCTCCAGTTCTTTATTATTGCTGTCATTCGCCAGGAATTTCCTCGGGGCTGCTATCAATCCATCGGCGTAACTTCAGCAGAAATATCGCTTATGCACAAACTTCCGCCAAAGTTACAGGAGGAACGGGAGTAATCCCTTGGATATTCCTCGGGTAATATAGGGGCATCAAGCATGTAGTCAAGCAGATCTAATTTACTGCATCATTACTGCTCTTCGAGGCTTAATGACAAAACAAAGGTATAACAGACACAAAGTTAAACCCGATTGCTTAACGATAATGGTCAGTATCTGAACGGATCAATAAACTGGAAATACAGAGGATGGAGAACAAGGATTCCACTGTAGGAGGGAGAGGAACAATGTGCAGAACAAGTGTTCCAGAAACTGAGCATAAAGACTTTCCTGTGCAGGAAAAAGGGGTTTGAAATTAAAATATCGGACACCTGACATAGCCTTGATAAGCATCTCCAAGCAGGGCCGGCCTTACGAGTGCGTGCTATGGTCAGGGGGCACTGTGGTCAGGGGTGCCATGGTGTGGGGGCACTGTGGTCAGGGGCGCCATGGTGAGGGGGCACTGTGGTCAGGGGGCGCCATGGTGAGGGAGCACTGTGGTCAGTGGGCGCTGTGGTCAGAGGGCACTGTGGTCAGGGGGCGCCATGGTGAGGGAGCACTGTGGTCAGTGGGTGCTGTGGTCAGGGGGCACTGTGGTCAGTGGGTGCTGTGGTCAGGGGGCACTGTGGTCAGGGAGTACTGTGGTCAGGGGGCACCGTGGTCAGGGGGCACTGTGGTCAGGGGGCACCGTGGTCAGGGGGCACTGTGGTCAGGGGACATTGTGGTCAGGGGGCACCGTGGTCAGGGGGCATAGTGGTCAGGGGGCACCGTGGTCAGGGGGCACTGTGGTCAGGGGACACTGTGGTCAGGGGGTGCCATGATCAGGGGGCACAGTGGAAAGGCGGCGCTGTGGTCAGGGGGCACTGTGGTCAGGGGCGCCATGGTCAGGGGGCACTGTGGTCAGGGGGCACCATGGTCAGGGGGCACTGTGGTCAGGGGGTGCTGTGGTCAGGGGGCACTGTGGTCAGGGGGTACCGTGGTCAGGGGGCACCGTGGTCAGGGGGTGCCATGGTCAGGGGGCACAGTGGAAAGGTGGCACTGTGGTCAGGGGGCACTGTGGTCAGGGGGCACCGTGGTCAGGGGGCACCGTGGTCAGGGGGTGCCATGGTCAGGGGGCACAGTGGAAAGGTGGCACTGTGGTCAGGGGGCACTGTGGTCAGGGGGCACCGTGGTCAGGGGGCACTGTGGTCAGGGGACACTGTGGTCAGGGGACATTGTGGTCAGGGGGCATAGTGGTCAGGGGGCACCGTGGTCAGGGGGCACTGTGGTCAGGGGACACTGTGGTCAGGTGGTGCCATGATCAGGGGGCACAGTGGAAAGGCGGCGCTGTGGTCAGGGGGCACTGTGGTCAGGGGCGCCATGGTCAGGGGGCACTGTGGTCAGGGGGCACCATGGTCAGGGGGCACTGTGGTCAGGGGGTGCTGTGGTCAGGGGGCACTGTGGTCAGGGGGTACCGTGGTCAGGGGGCACCGTGGTCAGGGGGTGCCATGGTCAGGGGGCACAGTGGAAAGGTGGCACTGTGGTCAGGGGGCACTGTGGTCAGGGGGCACTGTGGTCAGGGGTGCCATGGTCATGGGGCACTGTGGTCAGGGGATACTGTGGTCAGGGGGCACTGTCTTCAGGGGGCACTGTGGCCAGGGGCGCCGTGGTCAGGGGGCATTGTGGTCAGGGGGCATCGTGGTCAGGGGGCACTGTGGTCAGGGGCGCCGTGGTCAGGGGGCACTGTGGTCAGGGGACACTGTGGTCAGGGGGCACGGTGGTCAGGGGCGCCGTGGTCAGGGGGCACCGTGGTCAGGGGGTACAGTGGTCAGGGGGCACCGTGGTCAGGGGGCACTGTGGTCAGGGGACACTGTGGTCAGGGGGTGCCATGATCAGGGGGCACAGTGGAAAGGCGGCGCTGTGGTCAGGGGGCACTGTGGTCAGGGGCGCCGTGGTCAGGGGGCACTATGGTCAGGGGGCACCGTGGTCAGGGGGCACTGTGGTCAGGGGGTGCTGTGGTCAGGGGGCACTGTGGTCAGGGGGTACCGTGGTCAGGGGGCACCGTGGTCAGGGGGCACCATGGTCAGGGGGTGCCATGGTCAGGGGGCACAGTGGAAAGGCGGCACTGTGGTCAGGGGGCACTGTGGTCATGGGGCACTGTGGTCAGGGGGCACTGTGGTCAGGGGGCACTGTGGCCAGGGGCGCCGTGGTCAGGGGGCATTGTGGTCAGGGGGCATCGTGGTCAGGGGGCACTGTGGTCAGGGGCGCCGTGGTCAGGGGACACTGTGGTCAGGGGACACTGTGGTCAGGGGGCACGGTGATCAGGGGCGCCGTGGTCAGGGGGCACTGTGGTCAGGGGCGCCATGGTCAGGGGGCACTGTGGTCAGGGGGCGCCATGGTCAGGGGGCACTATGGTCAGGGGGCACTGTGGTCAGTGGGCACTGTGGTCAGGGAGCGCCATGGTCAGGGGGCACTGTGGTCAGGGGGCACTGTGGTCAGGGGGTGCCATGGTCAGGGGGCACTGTGGTCAGGGGGCGCTGTGGTCAGGGGGCACTGTGGTCAGGGGGCACTGTGGTCAGGGGACACTGTGGTCAGAGGGCACCGTGGTCAGGGGGTGCCATGGTCAGGGGGCACAGTGGAAAGGCGGCACTGTGGTCAGGGGACACTGTGGTCAGGGGGCACTGTGGTCAAGGGGCACTGTGGTCAGGGGCGCCGTGGTCAGGGGGCGTTGTGGTCAGGGGGCACCGTGGTCAGGGGGCACTGTGGTCAGGGGCGCCATGGTCAGGGGGCACTGTGGTCAGGGGACACTGTGGTTAGGGGGCACGGTGGTCAGGGGCGCCGTGGTCAGGGGGCACTGTGGTCATATGCGCCGTGGTCAGGGGGCACTGTGGTCAGGGGGTGCCATGGTCAGGGGGCACTGTGGTCAGGGGGCACTGTGGTCAGTGGGCACTGTGGTCAGGGGGCACTGTGGTCAGGGAGCGCCATGGTCAGTGGGCACTGTGGTCAGGGAACGCCATGGTCAGGAGGCACTGTGGTCAGGTGGCACTGTGATCAGGGAGCGCCATGGTCAGGGGGCACTGTGGTCAGGGAACGCCATGGTCAGGAGGCACTGTGGTCAGGTGGCACTGTGGTCAGGGGGTGCCATGGTCAGGGGGCACTGTTGTCAGGGGGCACTGTGGTCAGGGGGCACTGTGGTCAGGGGACACTGTGGTCAGGGGGCGCCATGGTCAGGGGGCACTGTGGTCAGGGGGCACTGTGGTCAGGGGCGCCATGGTCAGGGGGCACTGTGGTCAAGAGGGTCTGACCGTATTGGTGGCGATGGATAGCACTCAGGACCCCGCTAACCAGGCCCGTATTATTACGTCCGTGAATGATTGAGACACGGACAGCAGGAGCTGAACAAAACAAGTCTTTACTGCTGGAAGTCAATAGTGAAACTGAAACAACAGAGGCTCACTAGTGCCTTTTATACAGGGGTGGTCACTGCCGGTACTGCTGTCTGAGACCAGTTATTCTCTTAAAGGTACATACACAACAATTCCTCCCCTTTTAGATAAACAGTACATAACATTCATTTAACAACTAAATGATAACTAATTACAATCACAATTACGGTTGTTAGATACATTGGTTAAGTTTAAGCAATTATAAGTTCAGTCTTTGAGGAGGCTTCCTGACTCTGTCTGGATAACGCCTCTTTGGGGTATCAGGTTCTTCTGGCAATGTTGAGTCGGAATCAATGTCGTTGTTTGGTTCATCTGCTTCCAATATTACTGGTTCTGCGGTAGCTGCAATTGGTACGTCGATTTCATTACCAGGTGTATCAGATCGTGGTGTGGAGTTGACGTTTTCCAGTGACTCTAGAATCTGGTCAGCATGGCGTCTTACAATGCTCTCTCCAACATCCACAGTATACATGAGAGGTCCTTGCCGTGTACAAATCGTTCCTGGCTGCCATTTCTCAGTGCGGTAGTCCCGGGCCAAAACTGGTTGACCTATCTTAAAACTCCTGGTCGGCCTTTCATTCATATTCTGAAACTGCCTGTTCTCCACATCTCGTCGGACGTTTGGCTTAACCAAATCCAAGCGGCATCGTAGTCTTCGATTGAAGAACATCATGGCTGGAGTTTGGTTGGTAACCGCATGTGTCGCATACAAGAAGTTGTCCACCTTGTGTTGTAGGGGTATATCTTCATTACACATTGCCTTGATAGCCTTCTTGAATGTTTGGACAAACCTCTCGGCCAATCCATTAGTGGCTGGATGATATGGGGCAGATGTGTAATGCTTAACACCATTGTTCTTTAAGAACCTCCGGAACACTTCAGACACAAACTGTGGTCCATTGTCAGAGCAAATCTGTTCAGGCAGCCCATTCCTGGCGAGTATGGTTCGTAAAACTGTGATAGTTTTTTCCGTGGTGGTTGAGGACATTTTTATTACCTCTGGCCACTTTGAATGTGCATCCACCGCAATTAAAAACATCGAGTCCATGAAGGGACCAGCAAAATCAATGTGCACCCTTTGCCATGGAGATGAGGGCCACTCCCATGGATGCAGAGGAGCTTGTGGTGGGGTGTTTTGGATCTTCTGGCATCCTGCACAGCTCTTGGTCATCTCTTTGATTTCTCTATCGATTCCCGGCCACCACACAAACGCTCTGGCTAAGTTCTTCATTTTTACCCCACCCAGATGACCCTCATGAAGCTCATTGAGCACTCTATCCGTCAACTTAGGTGGAATTACTACTCTGGATCCACACATCAAGGTTCCTCTGCACACTGACAGCTGTTCTCTTCTCGGCGAGAATGCTGGCAGCAGTGGTTCGCCATGTGCTGGCCATCCCTTCACCGTTAAATCATAGACCCGTGATAGTGTCGGGTCATTCCGTGTTTCCTTTTCTATGTTTGCATTTGTCACAGGGAGACATTCGACTATGGGCGAGTGGAATAACTCCATTGGATCCACTGCAAGGTCTTCTTCTTCCACCGTCGGCAACGGTAGGCGTGACAATCCATCAGCATTTCCATGCTGTTTAGTTCCTTTGTACTCGATGTCATATTGGTGTGCCCCTAGGAAAAGGGACCACCTCTGCAGCCGTTGTGCTGTCATTATCGGTACGCCCTTCTGAGGGTTGAAAATGGAGACAAGAGGTTGATGATCGGTTAGTAGAGTAAATTTTTGACCGTGCAGGTAGTGATTGAACTTCTTCACCCCCCACACTAGGCTGAGGGCCTCTCTGTCAATCTGAGCGTAGTTACGCTCGGCAGAAGTTAACGAGCGTGACGCAAAAGCTATCGGTCTCTCTAAACCATCAACGAATTTATGTGACAGTACCGCCCCAATGCCGTAGGGAGACGCATCACACGCCAGTCTGATCGGCAGTGCTGGGTTGTAGTGAGCCAATACTTCCCTTGAAGTGATTAAGTCCTTACTCTTCTGGAAAGCCCGCTTACAATCATTGCTCCATTCCCATGCTACTCCCGTTCGTAGCAGGGCATTCAGTGGGTGCAGAATTGTCGACAAATTCGGCAAAAACGTATGGTAGTAATTCACCAATCCGAGGAATGACCTCAGTTGCGACACATTTTCAGGCGCTGGGGCCTTAACAACCGCTTCAATTTTGTCAGAGGACTTATGTAACCCCTCTTCATCAATCACGTGGCCACAATACGATATCTGTTTCTTAAAAAACTCGCACTTGGGGCGGTTGGCTTGCAGCCCATGTTCCCGTAGTCTAGTGAGCATCTGTTCTAGGTTGTTAAGGTGTTCACTGTCATCTTCACCTGCCACAAGGATGTCGTCCAAGTAACACTGAGTCTCCGGAATCCCTTGCAGGACTTGTTCCATCACTCTTTGCCATATCGCCGGAGCCGATGCTACTCCGAATACCAATCGATGATACTGGTAAAGACCTTTGTGAGTGTTTATCGTGAGATACTTCCTAGAGGACTCTTCAACCTCCATCTGCAAATATGCTTGTGCTAGGTCAATTTTTGTAAAACGCTTCCCTCCAGACAGTGAGGCGAAGATGTCTTCTATCCTTGGAAGAGGATATTGTACTGTGTGAAGGACTGGGTTCACCGTCACCTTGAAATCTCCATAGATGCGAATCTTCCTTGGCTCCCCGGACTTATTACTTAACATTTTCTTAATGACAGGAACGATGGGTGTCACCCACTCGCTCCAGTCGACCTTAGACAACACGCCTGCCTTCTCCAGATTCTCCAGCTCTGCCTCGACGGCTGGGCGAATTGCATATGGTACCGGTCTTGCTTTGAAAAACTTGGGAACTGCATTCTCTTCTATTTTTATCGAGGTGGTTACGCCTTTAAGCGTGCCCAGTTCTTGTTGAAATACCTCTTTGGCGTTAGCTAAGATTGTTGACAATCGTCCAGGAGTGGTGTCTTCATCTTTTTTACCATCCACCGTCATTGCATGAATGGAGTGCCAATCTAAGTTTATCTTCCTGATCCATTCCCGTCCCAATAACGGTGGTCCACCATTTGGCAGTATGTAGAGATACAATTTCCGTATTTTCTTGCCGTTGTATTCGACAGGCACCCTTATTTTTCCTCTGGGGTATACTTTTTGCCCCATATACGTCGTCAAGATGATGGATGTCTCTCTCAAGGGTATGTGTGAAAATAGCCGCTCGTAGTCTCGTCGATTCATGACGGTTAGCGCTGATCCTGTATCCAATTCCATTTTAACTTGGGACCCTGCTATCGTGAGGGTGACCCAAATGGTTCGGTGATCCTCTTTTGCGATTACATTGTGAAGTTTGAGACAGCTTAGTCTCCTGTTCCCGGATTCACTATCGCTCACCTGGTCTTCGGAACTACTGTCCGTCATCTTTTGTACTTGTACGGTTCCTTAGTAGCCTTTTTGTTGTCGCTGGTCTTCTTCCCAGACCTGCAAACTCGTGCAATGTGTCCCATCTTCCCGCATTGCCTGCATATTTTGTCTTTGGACCAGCAGTCCTTCTGGTCATGGTTAGTTCTGCC
The DNA here is from genome assembly GCF_052327205.1 of Somniosus microcephalus. Classification (NCBI taxonomy): domain Eukaryota; kingdom Metazoa; phylum Chordata; class Chondrichthyes; order Squaliformes; family Somniosidae; genus Somniosus; species Somniosus microcephalus. The sequence goes on along the minus strand of NC_140994.1, from coordinate 83,991,778 downwards.
GCAGCGATAACATTTTGCAAATCCCCGTGTCATTTTGTGGGTGCCGTATTCCTGTGGTTTTTGTTGAATTTCTGCAGCTCCCCTGGCTGCTGCTTCATACGATACTGCCACGCTAAAAGCCTTATCTAGCGTCAGCTCTTTCTCTGATAGTAACTTCTTCTGTGTTCCTTCACTCAGGAGTCCACAGACAAATTTGTCCCGTAGGGTATCTGCCAGTCCTTCTCCGAACTGGCAGTGCTTTGATAGCTTGCGTAGTTCCGTAAGGTACTCAGCATTGCTCTCATCTTTATGCTGAGTTCTCCTGTGGAATTTAAATCTTTCTGCTATCAACAGCGGTGCAGGGTTTAGGTGTTCCTGTAGGACAGCAACAATTTCATTAAAACTCTTCGCCTTTGGTTTGGCTGGACTAATCAGGTCCCGCAATAGGCCGTATGTTCTAGCGCCCATTAAGTTTAGCAATATCGATGCCTTTTTCTCCTCCGCTATTTCGTTTGCCTCGAAATATACCTCAACTCTTTCCACATACGTGGTCCAGTCCTCTATTGTATTATCAAAAGCAGTGATACAGCCAGTCTTCGGCTTCTTGCAAATCTAAAATGGCACCTCCCGCGCTTTGCCTTCTTCCCCGATTTAACAAAATGGCGCCTCCTGCACTTTGCCTTCTTCCCCGCTGATTAAGATGGCGCCTCCCGCGCTTTGCCTTCTTCCCCGCTGTTGCTAGCGCTGCTTTCCGCGGTTCCCGTTGCAACCTGCAGCTCCTCGCGGTTTCTTGCGCGTTTAATATTTCTTTTTTTATTATTTTCCCGTCGTGGAACAACCCTGTGGGACTCTTGCCTCCCTCTTCGCGGGTCTATACGCAGCCCGGCTTCGTAGCACCGACCGCGCCCTGCGTGCTCCACCCCCTCTCTCTCTTCTTCCCGACAACGCTGCTCGGCCCCATTGCAAACCACCCGCTCGAGTTCACGACCACTGCAGCCCAGGAAGGATCAGTGCACTACCTGCCACCAGCCCGATTAGCTGAAGCACCGTCGACAGGAACCAGGCCCCGCTTCCGACAGCTTCTCCAGCAATCTTCAACTCCGCAAACACAGGGGCGGATGCCCACGGTCGACGCCCGTTTCTACTGCTTCTTACTTTTTTTTCTTTTTCTTTCTGGCCTCGACCTCTGCTCACTTCGCTGTAGGAATGGATCCCAGGAGGTGGTGCAGACTGTCGGTAGGTTCGTATCTGCTCGTCGCCAGTATTACGTCCGTGAATGGTTGAGACACGGACAGCAGGAGCTGAACAAAACAAGTCTTTACTGCTGGAAGTCAATAGTGAAACTGAAACAACAGAGGCTCACTAGCGCCTTTTATACAGGGGTGGTCACTGCCGGTACTGCAGTCTGAGACCAGTTATTCTCTTAAAGGTACATACACAACACGTATCAGTGGTGATCGATAGCACTCAGGATCCTGTTAACTGTGCCCGTATCGGTGGCGATGGATAGCACTCTGGCTCCTCCTAACAGTTGCAACTCTATTGGTCGGAGTATAAATCAGGAAATAGTTGGGGCTTGTAATAAGGGAACAGCTATAATCATGGGGGATTTTAACTTTCATATTGACTGGACAAATCAAATTGGGCAGGGCAGCCTTGAGGAAGAGTTCATAGAATGCATTCGGGACGGGTTCCTTGAGCAGTATGTTACTGAACCAACCAGGGGGCAGGCAATCTTAGATCTGGTCCTGTGTAATGAGACAGGATTAATAAAAAATGTCCTAGTAAAGGATCCCCTTGGAATGAGTGACCATAACATGGTTGAATTCCAAATTCAGTTGGAGGGTGAGAGAGTTGGATCTCAAACCAGCATACTAAGCTTAAATAAAGGAGACTATGAAGGTATGAGAGCAGAGTTGACTAAAGTGGACTGGGAAAATAGATTAAGGTGTAAGACGGTACATGAGCAGTGGTGTACATTCAAGGAGATATTTCACAACTTTCAAGAAAAATATATTCCACTGAGGAAAAAGGGGCGTAAAAGAAAAGACAGCCATCCGTGGCTAAGTAAAGTAATAAAGGATAGTATCTGACTGAAAACAAGGACATATAAAGTAGCCAAATCTAGTGGGAGGATAGAAGATTGGGAAGCGTTTAAAAGCCAGCAAAGAATAACTAAAAGATTAATTAAGAAAGGGAAGATAGATTATGAAAGTAAACTAGCAAAAGATATAAAAACAGATAGCAAGAGTTTCTACAGTTATATAAAAAGAAAAAGGGTGGCTAAAGTGAATGTTGGTCCCTTAGAGGACGAGACCGGGAAATTAGCGGTGGGGAACATGGAGATGGCAAAAACGCTGAACAAATATTTTGTATCAGTCTTTACAGTAGAAGACACTAAAAATATCCCAACACTGGACAAACAGGGGGCTATAGGGGGGGAGGAGATAAACACAATTAAAATCACTAAGGAGGTGGTACTTGGTAAGATAATGGGACTAAAGGCGGATAAATCCCCTGGACCTGATGGCTTATATCCTAGGGTCTTGAGAGAAGTAGCGGTAGGGATTGCGGATGCATTGGTGGTAATTTTCCAAAACTCCCTGGATTCAGGAAAGGTCCCAGCAGATTGGAAAACTGCTAATGTAACGCCCTTATTTAAAAAGGGAGGTAGACAAAAGGCTGGAAACTATAGACCAGTTAGCCTAACATCTGTGGTTGGTAAAATGTTGGAGTCCATTATTAAGGAAGCAGTAACAGGACATTTGGATAAGCATAATTTAATTGGACAGAGTCAGCATGGTTTTATGAATGGGAAGTCATGTTTGACAAATTTGCTTGAATTCTTTGAGGACGTAACAAACAGGGTGGATAAAGGGGAACCAGTGGATGTGGTGTATTTGGACTTCCAAAAGGCATTTGACAAGGTGCCACACAAAAGATTATTGCACAAGATAAAAAATCACAGGATTGGGGGTAATATACTGGTATGGGTGGAAGATTGGCTATCTAACAGAAAACAGAGAGTTGGGATAAATGGTTCATTCTCGGGTTGGCAATCAGTAACTAGTGGTGTTCCGCAGGGGTCAGTGCTGGGACCCCAACTCTTTACAATCTATATTAACGATTTGGAGGAAGGGACCAAGTGCAACATATCCAAGTTTGCTGACGATACAAAGATGGGAGGGAAAGCAGTGAGTGAGGAGGACATAAAAAACCTGCAAAAGGATATAGACAGGCTAAGTGAGTGGGCAGAAATTTGGCAGATGGAATATAATGTTGGAAAGTGTGAGGTTATGCACTTTGGCAGAAAAAATCAAAGAGCAAGTTATTATCTAAATGGAGAGAAACTGCAAAGTGCTATAGTACAAAGGGATCTGGGGGTCCTGGTGCATGAAACACAGAAGGTTAGCATGCAGGTACAGCAGGTGATCAGGAAGGCCAATGGAATCTTGGCTTTAATTGCAAGGGGGATGGAGTATAAAAGCAGGGAAGTCTTGCTTCAGTTATACAGGGTACTGGTGAGGCCACACCTGGAATACTGCGTACAGTTTTGGTTTCCATATTTAAGAAAAGATATACTTGCTCTCGAGGCAGTTCAGAGAAGGTTCACTCGGATGATTCCGGAGATGAGGGGGTTGACTTATGAGGAAAGGTTGAGTAGGTTGGGCCTCTAATCATTAGAATTCAAAAGAATGAGAGGTGATCTTATCGAAACATATAAGATTGTGAGGGGGCTTGATCGAGTGGATGCGGTGAGGATGTTTCCACTGATGGGTGAGACTAGAACTAGGGGGCATAATCTTAGAATAAGGGGCTGCCCTTTCAAAACTGAGATGAGGAGAAACTTCTTCACTCAGAGGGTGGTAAATCTATGGAATTTGCTACCTCAGAGAGCTGTGGAAGCTGCGACATTAAATAAATTTAAAACGGAGATAGACAGTTTCCTAGCTGATAAGGGAATTAGGGGTTACGGGGAGCAGGCAGGGAAGTGGACGTGAGTCTAGGTTCGGATCAGCCATCATCCTATTGAATGGAGGAGCAGGCCCAAGGTGCCGTATGGCCTACTCCTGCTCCTACTTCTTATGTTCTTATGTTCTTATAATACATGTATCAGTGGCAATGGAGAGCACTCTGGATCCTGTTAACAAGGCCCGTATCGGTGGCGATGAACACTCAGGATCCTGTTAACCAACACCCGTATCGATGGCGATGGATAGCACTCAGGGTCCTGCTAACTGTGCCCGTATCAGTGGCGATGGATAGCACCCAGGATCCTGTTAACTGTGCCTGTATCAGTGGCGATGGATAGCACCCAGGATCCTGTTAATCATCCCGGATCAATGGCGATGGAGAGCACTCAGGATCCTGTTAATCATCCCGGATCAATGGCGATGGAGAGCACTCAGGATCCCTTTAACCAGGCCCGTATCAGTGGCGATGGATCGCACTCAGGATCCTGTTAACCAGGCCCGTATCGATGGCGATGGATAGCACTCAGGATCCTGTTAACTGTGCCTGTATCGGTGGCGATGGATAGCACCCAGGATCCTGTTAACTGTGCCTGTATCAGTAGCGATGGATCGCACTCAGGATCCAGTTAACCAGGCCCGTATCAGTGGCGATGGAGAGCACTCAGGATCCTGTTAATCAGGCCCGTATCGGTGGCAATGGAGAACACTCAGGATCCTGTTAACTGTGCCCGTATCGGTGGCGATGGATAGTACTCAGGATCCCGTTAACCAGGCTCGTATCGGTGGCGATGGATAGCACTCAGAATCCTGTTAACCCTGCCCATATCAGTGGCGATGGAGAGCACTCAGGATCCTGTTAACCAGGCCCGTATCGGTGGCAATGGTTAGCACTCAGTGTCCTGTTAACCGTGCCAGTATCGGTGGCGATGGAGTGCACTCAGGTTCCTGTTAACCAGGCCCGTATCGGTGGCAATGGATAGCACTCAGGATCCCATTAACAAGGCCCGTATCAGTGGCGATGAATAGCACTCAGGATCCTGTTAACCAGGCCTGTATTGGTGGCGATGGATAGCACTCAGAATCCTGTTAGCCCTGCCCGTATCCGTGGCGATGGATAGAACTCAGGGTCCTGTTAACCAGGCCCGTATCAGTGGCGATGAATAGCACTCAGGATCCGGTTAACCAGGGATGTATCGGTGGCGATGGAGAGCACTCAGAATCCTGTGAACCGTGCCAGTATCGGTGGCGATGGAGTGCACTCAGGTTCCTGTTAACCAGGCCCGTATCAGTGGTGAAGGATAGCAGTCAGGAGCCGTTTAGCAGGTCTGTATCACTGGCGATGGAGAGCACTCAGGATCCCGTGAACCAGGCCCGTATCAGTGGCAATGAATAGCAATCAGGATCCTGTTAACCAGGCCCATATCTATGGCGATGGATAGCACTCAGGATCCTGTTAACCAGGCCCGTATCGGTGGCGATGGATAGCACTCAGGATCCTGTTAACCGTAACCATATCAGTGGCGATGGAGAGCACCCAGGATCCTGTTAACCGTGCCCATATCGGCGGCAAAGCTTTGCGGTTAGGATCCTATTATCCATGCCTGGATCAGTGGCGATGGATAACACTCATGACCTTGATAACAATGCCCGGATCACTGGTGATTGAGAGCACTCAGGATCCTGTTAACCAGGCCCGTATCAGTGGCGATGGACAGCACTGGGGATCCTGTTAACCAGGCCCATATCGGTGGCTATGGATAGGACTCAGGATCATGTTAACCGGGCCCGTATCGGTGGCGATGGATAGCACTCAGGATCCTGTTAAGTGTGCCCATATCGGTGGCGATGGATAGCACTCAGGATCCTGTTAACCGTGCCCGTATCGGTGGCGATGGATAGCACTCAGGATCCTGTTTACCGGGCCCGTATCGGTGGCGATGTATAGCACTCAGGATCCCATTAACAAGGCCCGTATCAGTGGCGATGAATAGCACTCAGGATCCTGTTAACCAGGCCTGTATCGGTGGCGATGGATAGCACTTAAAATCCTGTTAGCCCTGCCCGTATCCGTGGTGATGGATAGAACTCAGGATCCTGTTAACCAGGCCCGTATCAGTGGCGATGAATAGCACTCAGGATCCGGTTAACCAGGCCTGTATCGGTGGCGATGGAGAGCACTCAGAATCCTGTGAACCGTGCCAGTATCAGTGGCGATGGAGTGTACTCAGGTTCCTGTTAACCAGGCCCGTATCAGTGGCGAAGGATAGCAGTCAGGAGCAGTTTAGCAGGTCTGTATCACTGGCGATGGAGAGCACTCAGGATCCCGTGAACCAGGCCCGTATCAGTGGCAATGAATAGCAATCAGCACGCCGTTTACCAGGCCCGTATCGATGGCGATGCAGGGCACTCAGGATCCTGTTAACCTTGCCCGTATCGATGGTGATGGATAGCACTCAGCATCCTGTTAACCAGGCCTGTATCGGTGGCGATGGAGAGCACTCAGGATCCCGTTAACCATGCCCGTAACGGCGGCTATGGATAGCACTCAGGATCCTGTTAACCGTGCCCGTATCACGGGCGATGGATAGCACTCAGGATCCTGTTAACCATGCCCGTATCGCTGGCGATGGATAATACTCAGGATCCTGATAAGGATGCCCGTATCGATGGTGATGGATAGCACTCAGGATCCTGTTAACCAGGCCCGTATCAGTGGCGATGGATAGCACTCAGGATCCTGTTAACCGTGCCCGTATCGCTGGCGATGGATAGCACTCAGGATCCTGCCAACCAGGCTGGTATCAGTGGCAATGGATAGCACTCAGGCTACTGTTAACCAGGCTAGTATCAGTGGCGATGGATAGCACTCAGGATCCTGTTAACCGTAACCGTATCAGTGGTGATGGAGAGCACCCAGGATCCTGTTAACCGTGCCCATATCGGTGGCAAAGGATTGCAGTTAGGATCCTATTAACCGTGCCTGGATCGGTGGCGAAGGATAACACTCATGACCTTGATAACAATGCCCGGATCACTGGCGATTGAGAGCACTCAGGATCCTGTTAACCAGGCCCGTATCAGTGCCGATGGACAGCACTCGGGATCCTGTTAACCAGGCCCATATCGGTGGCTATGGATAGGACTCAGGATCCTGTTAACCGGGCCCGTATCGGTGGCGATGGATAGCACTCAGGATCCTGTTAACCGTGCCCGTATCGGTGGCGATGGATAGCACTCAGGATCCCATTAACAAGGCCCGTATCAGTGGCGATGAATAGCACTCAGGATCCTGTTAACCATGCCCGTATCGGTGGAGATGGATAGCACTCAGGACCCCATTAACAAGGCCCGTATCAGTGGCGATGAAAAGCGCTCAGAATCCTGTTAACCCTGCCCTTATCAGTGGCGATGGAGAACACTCAGGATCCTGTTAACCAGGCCCGTATCGGAGGCAATGGTTAGCACTCAGTGTCCTGTTAACCGTGCCAGTATCGGTGGCGATGGAGTGCACTCAGGATCCCATTAAAAAGGCCCGTATCAGTGACGATGAATAGCACTCAGGATCCTGTTAACTGTGCCAGTATCGGTGGCGATGGAGTGCACTCAGGTTCCTGTTAACCAGGCCCGTATCAGTGGCGAAGGATAGCAGTCAGGACCCCGTTTAGCAGGTCTGTATCACTGGCGATGGAGAGCAGTCAGGATCCCGTTAACCAGGCCCGTATCAGTGGCGATGAATAGCAGTCAGCACCCCGTTTACCAGGACCGTATCGATGGCGATGCAGGGCACTCAGGATCCTGTTAACCATGCCCGTATCGATGGCGATGGATAGCACTCAGGATCCCGTTAACCAAGCCCGTAACGGTGGCGATGGAGAGCATTCAGGACCCCGTTAACCAGGCCCGTATCGGTGGCGATGCAGGGCACTCGGGATCCATTTAACCATGCCCGTGTCTGTGGCTATGGATAGCACTCAGGATCCTGTTAAACGTGCCCGTATCGCTGGCGATGGATAGCACTCAGGATCCTGTTAACCATGCCGTATGGCTGGCGATGGATAGTACTCAGGATCCTGATAACCATGCCCGTATCGATGGTGATGGATAGCACTCAGGGTCCTGTTAACTGTGCCCGTATCGGTGGCGATGGATAGCACTCAGGATCCTGTTAACCGTGCCCGTATCGGTGGCGATGGATAGCACTCAGGATCCTGTTAACTGTGCCCGTATTGGTGGCGATGGATAGCACTCAGGATCCTGTTAACCAGGCCCGTATCAATGGCAATGGATAGCACTCTGGATCCCATTAACAAGGCCCGTATCAGGGGCGATGACTAGCATTCAGGATCCTGTTAACCAGGCCTGTATCGGTGGCGATGGATAGCACTCAGAATCCTGTTAACCCTGCCCATATCAGTGGCGATGGAGAGCACTCAGGATCCTGTTAACCAGGCCCGTATCGGTGGCAATGGTTAGCACTCAGTGTCCTGTTAACTGTGCCAGTATCGGTGGCGATGGAGTGCACTCAGGTTCCTGTTAACCAGGCCCGTATCGGTGGCAATGGATAGCACTCAGGATCCCATTAACAAGGCCCGTATCAGTGGCGATGAATAGCACTCAGGATCCTGTTAACCAGGCCTGTATTGGTGGCGATGGATAGCACTCAGAATCCTGTTAGCCCTGCCCGTATCCGTGGCGATGGATAGAACTCAGGGTCCTGTTAACCAGGCCCGTATCAGTGGCGATGAATAGCACTCAGGATCCGGTTAACCAGGGATGTATCGGTGGCGATGGAGAGCACTCAGAATCCTGTGAACCGTGCCAGTATCGGTGGCGATGGAGTGCACTCAGGTTCCTGTTAACCAGGCCTGTATCAGTGGTGAAGGATAGCAGTCAGGAGCCGTTTAGCAGGTCTGTATCACTGGCGATGGAGAGCACTCAGGATCCCGTGAACCAGGCCCGTATCAGTGGCAATGAATAGCAATCAGGATCCTGTTAACCAGGCCCATATCTATGGCGATGGATAGCACTCAGGATCCTGTTAACCAGGCCCGTATCGGTGGCGATGGATAGCACTCAGGATCCTGTTAACCGTGCCCGTATCGCTGGCGATGGATAGTACTCAGGAACCTGTTAACCAGGCTGGTATCAGTGGCGATGGATAGCACTCAGGATCCTGTTAACCGTAACCATATCAGTGGCGATGGAGAGCACCCAGGATCCTGTTAACCGTGCCCATATCGGTGGCAAAGGATTGCAGTTAGGATCCTATTAACCGTGCCTGGAACGGTGGCAATGGATAACACTCATGACCTTGATAACAATGCCCGGATCACTGGCGATTGAGAGCACTCAGGATCCTGTTAACCAGGCCCGTATCAGTGGCGATGTACAGCACTGCGGATCCTGTTAACCAGGCCCATATCGGTGGCTATGGATAGGACTCAGGATCCTGTTAACCGGGCCCGTATCGGTGGCGATGGATAGCACTCAGGATCCTGTTAACTGTGCCCGTATCGGTGGCGATGGATAGCACTCAGGATCCTGTTAACCGTGCCCGTATCGGTGGCGATGGATAGCACTCAGGATCCTGTTAACCAGGCCCATATCGGTGGTGATGGATAGCACTCAGGATCCCATTAACAAGGCCCGTATCAGTGGCGATGAATAGCACTCAGGATCCTGTTAACCAGGCCTGTATCGGTGGCGATGGATAGCACTTACAATCCTGTTAGCCCTGCCCGTATCCGTGACGATGGATAGAACTCAGGATCCTGTTCACCAGGCCCGTATCAGTGGCGATGAATAGCACTCAGGGTCCGGTTAACCAGGCCTGTATCGGTGGCGATGGAGAGCACTCAGAATCCTGTGAACCGTGCCAGTATCGGTGGCGATGGAGTGCACTCAGGTTCCTGTTAACCAGGCCCGTATCAGTGGCGAAGGATAGCTGTCAGGAGCAGTTTAGCAGGTCTGTATCACTGGCGATGGAGAGCACTCCGGATCCCGTGAACCAGGCCCGTATCAGTGGCAATGAATAGCAATCAGCACCCCGTTTACCAGGCCCGTATCGATGGCGATGCAGGGCACTCAGGATCCTGTTAACCATGCCGATATCGCTGGCGATGGATAATACTCAGGATCCTGATAACGATGCCCGTATCGATGCTGATGGATAGCACTCAGGATCCAGTTAACCAGGCCCATATCGATGGCGATGGATAGCACTCAGGATCCTGTTAACTAGGCCCATATCAGTGGCGATGGATAGCACTCAGGATCCTGTTGAAAGTGCCCATATCGCTGGCGATGGATAGCACTCAGGATCCTGCTGACCAGGCTGGTATCAGTGGCGATGGCTAGCACTCAGGCTCCTGTTAACCAGGCTGGTATCAGTGGCGATTGATAGCACTCAGGATCCTGTTAACCGTAACCGTATCAGTGGCGATGGAGAGCACCCAGGATCCTGTTAACCGTGCCCATATCGGTGGCAAAGGATTGCAGTTAGGATCCTATTAACCATGCCTGGATCGGTGGCGATGGATAACACTCATGGCCTTGATAACAATGCCCGGATCACTGGCGATTGAGAGCGCTCAGGATCCTGTTAACCAGGCCCGTATCAGTGGCGATGGACAGCACTGGGGATCCTGTTAACCAGGCCCATATAGTTGGCTATGGATAGGACTCAGGATCCTGTTAACCGGGCCCGTATCGGTAGCGATGGATAGCACTCAGGATCCTGTTAACTGTGCCCGTATCGGTGGCGATGGATAGCACTCAGGATCCTGTTAACCGTGCCCGTATCGGTGGCGATGGATAGCACTCAGGATCCCATTAACAAGGCCCGTATCAGTGGCGATGAATAGCACTCAGGATGCTGTTAACCAGGCCTGTATCGGTGGCGATGGATAGCACTCAAAATCCTGTTAACCCTGCCCGTATCAGTGGCGATGGAGAGCACTCAGGATCCTGTTAACCAGGCCCGTATCGATGGCGATGGATAGCACTCAGGATCCCGTTAACCATGCCCGTAACGGTGGCGATGGAGAGCATTCAGGACCCCGTTAACCATGCCCGTATCAGTGGCGATGGAGAGCACTCAGGACCCCGTTAACCAGGCCCGTATCGGTGGCGATGCAGGGCACTCAGGATCCCTTTAACCATGCCCGTATCGGTGGCAATGGATAGCACTCAGGATCCTGTTAAATGTGCCCGTATCGCTGGCGATGGATAGCACTCAGGATCCTGTTAACCGTGCCCGTATCGCTGGCGATGGATAGTACTCAGGATCCTGATAACCATGCCCGTATTGATGGTGATGGATAGCACTCAGGATCCTGTTAACTGTGCCCGTATCGGTGGCGATGGATAGCACTCAGGATCCTGTTAACCGTGCCCGTATCGCTGGCGATGGATAGTACTCAGGAACCTGTTAACCAGGCTGGTATCAGTGGCGATGGATAGCACTCAGGATCCTGTTAACCGTAACCATATCAGTGGCGATAGAGAGCACCCAGGATCCTGTTAACTGTGCCCACATTGGCAGCAAACCATTGCAGTTAGGATCCTATTAACCGTGCCTGGATCGGTGGCGATGGATAACACTCATGACCTTGGTAACAATGCCCGGATCACTGGCGATTGAGAGCACTCAGGATCCTGTTAACCAGGCCCATATCAGTGGCGATGGACAGCACTGGGGATCCTGTTAACCAGGCCCATATCGGTGGCTATGGAGAGGACTCAGGATCCTGTTAACCGGGCCCGTATCGGTGGCATTGGATAGCACTCAGGATCCTGTTAACCGTGCCCGTATCGGTGGTGATGGATAGCACTCACGATCCTGTTAACCAGGCCCGTATCGGTGGTGATGGATAGCACTCTGGATCCCATTAACAAGGCCCATATCAGGGGCGATGAATAGCACTCAGGATCCTGTTAACCAGGCCTGTATCGGTGGCGATGGATAGCACTCAGAATCCTGTTAACCCTGCCCGTATCAGTGGCGATGGAGAGCACTCAGGATCCTGTTAACCTGGCCCGTATCGGTGGCAATGGTTAGCACTCAGTGTCCTGTTAACCGTGCCAGTATCGGTGGCGATGGAGTGCACTCAGGTTCCTGTTAACCAGGCCCATATCGGTGGCTATGGAGAGGACTCAGGATCCTGTTAACCGGGCCCGTATCGGTGGCATTGGATAGCACTCAGGATCCTGTTAACCGTGCCCGTATCGGTGGTGATGGATAGCACTCAGGACCCTGTTAACCGTGCCCGTATCGGTGGTGATGGATAGCAATCAGGATCCTGTTCACCAGGCCCGTATCGGTGGCGATGGATAGCATTCAGGATCCCATTAACAAGGCCCGTATCAGTGGCGATGAATAGCACTCAGGATCCTGTTAACAAGGCCTGTATCGGTGGCGATGGATAGCACTTAACATCCTGTTAGCTCTGCCCGTATCCGTGACGATGGATAGAAGTCAGGATCCTGTTAACCAGGCCCGTATCAGTGGCGATGAATAGCACTCAGGATCCGGTTAACCAGGCCTGTATCGGTGGCGATGGAGAGCACTCAGAATCCTGTGAACCGTGCCAGTATCGTAGGCGATGGAGTGCACTCAGGTTCCTGTTAACCAGGCCCGTATCAGTGGCGAAGGATAGCAGTCAGGAGCAGTTTAGCAGGTCTGTATCACTGGCGATGGAGAGCACTCAGGATCCCGTGAACCAGGCCCGTATCAGTGGCAATGAATAGCAATCAGCACCCCGTTTACCAGGCCCATATCGATGGCGATGCAGGGCACTCAGGATCCTGTTAACCATGCCCGTATCGATGGCGATGGATAGCACTCAGGATCCTGTTAACCAGGCCTGTATCGGTGGCGATGGATAGCACTCAGGATCCTGTTAACCAGGCCCGTATCAGTGGCAATGGATAGCACCCAGGATCCCATTAAAAAGGCCCGTATCAGTGGCGATGAATAGCACTCAGGATCCTGTTAACTGTGCCAGTATCGGTGGCGATGGAGTGCACTCAGGTTCCTGTTAACCAGGCCCGTATCAGTGGCGAAGGATAGCAGTCAGGACCCCGTTTAGCAGGTCTGTATCACTGGCGATGGAGAGCAGTCAGGATCCCGTTAACCAGGCCTGTATCAGTGGCGATGAATAGCAGTCAGCACCCCGTTTACCAGGACCGTATCGATGGCGATGCAGGGCACTCAGGATCCTGTTAACCATGCCCGTATCGATGGCGATGGATAGCACTCAGGATCCCGTTAACCAAGCCCGTAACGGTGGCGATGGAGAGCATTCAGGACCCCGTTAACCAGGCCCGTATCGGTGGCGATGCAGGGCACTCGGGATCCATTTAACCATGCCCGTGTCTGTGGCTATGGATAGCACTCAGGATCCTGTTAAACGTGCCCGTATCGCTGGCGATGGATAGCACTCAGGATCCTGTTAACCGTGCCGTATGGCTGGCGATGGATAGTACTCAGGATCCTGATAACCATGCCCGTATCGATGGTGATGGATAGCACTCAGGGTCCTGTTAACTGTGCCCGTATCGGTGGCGATGGATAGCACTCAGGATCCTGTTAACCGTGCCCGTATCGGTGGCGATGGATAGCACTCAGGATCCTGTTAACTGTGCCCGTATTGGTGGCGATGGATAGCACTCAGGATCCTGTTAACCAGGCCCGTATCAGTGGCAATGGATAGCACTCTGGATCCCATTAACAAGGCCCGTATCAGGGGCGATGACTAGCACTCAGGATCCTGTTAACCAGGCCTGTATCGGTGGCGATGGATAGCACTCAGAATCCTGTTAACCCTGCCCATATCAGTGGCGATGGAGAGCACTCAGGATCCTGTTAACCAGGCCCGTATCGGTGGCAATGGTTAGCACTCAGTGTCCTGTTAACCGTGCCAGTATCGGTGGCGATGGAGTGCACTCAGGTTCCTGTTAACCAGGCCCGTATCGGTGGCAATGGATAGCACTCAGGATCCCATTAACAAGGCCCGTATCAATGGCGATGAATAGCACTCAGGATCCTGTTAACCAGGCCTGTATTGGTGGCGATGGATAGCACTCAGAATCCTGTTAGCCCTGCCCGTATCCGTGGCGATGGATAGAACTCAGGGTCCTGTTAACCAGGCCCGTATCAGTGGCGATGAACAGCACTCAGGATCCGGTTAACCAGGGATGTATCGGTGGCGATGGAGAGCACTCAGAATCCTGTGAACCGTGCCAGTATCGGTGGCGATGGAGTGCACTCAGGTTCCTGTTAACCAGGCCCGTATCAGTGGTGAAGGATAGCAGTCAGGAGCCGTTTAGCAGGTCTGTATCACTGGCGATGGAGAGCACTCAGGATCCCGTGAACCAGGCCCGTATCAGTGGCAATGAATAGCAATCAGGATCCTGTTAACCAGGCCCATATCTGTGGCGATGGATAGCACTCAGGATCCTGTTAACCAGGCCCGTATCGGTGGCGATGGATAGCACTCAGGATCCTGTTAACCGTGCCCGTATCGCTGGCGATGGATAGTACTCAGGAACCTGTTAACCAGGCTGGTATCAGTGGCGATGGATAGCACTCAGGATCCTGTTAACCGTAACCATATCAGTGGCGATGGAGAGCACCCAGGATCCTGTTAACCGTGCCCATATCGGTGGCAAAGGATTGCAGTTAGGATCCTATTAACCGTGCCTGGAACGGTGGCAATGGATAACACTCATGACCTTGATAACAATGCCCGGATCACTGGCGATTGAGAGCACTCAGGATCCTGTTAACCAGGCCCGTATCAGTGGCGATGTACAGCACTGCGGATCCTGTTAACCAGGCCCATATCGGTGGCTATGGATAGGACTCAGGATCCTGTTAACCGGGCCCGTATCGGTGGCGATGGATAGCACTCAGGATCCTGTTAACTGTGCCCGTATCGGTGGCGATGGATAGCACTCAGGATCCTGTTAACCGTGCCCGTATCGGTGGCGATGGATAGCACTCAGGATCCTGTTAACCAGGCCCGTATCGGTGGTGATGGATAGCACTCAGGATCCCATTAACAAGGCCCGTATCAGTGGCGATGAATAGCACTCAGGATCCTGTTAACCAGGCCTGTATCGGTGGCGATGGATAGCACTTACAATCCTGTTAGCCCTGCCCGTATCCGTGACGATGGATAGAACTCAGGATCCTGTTCACCAGGCCCGTATCAGTGGCGATGAATAGCACTCAGGATCCGGTTAACCAGGCCTGTATCGGTGGCGATGGAGAGCACTCAGAATCCTGTGAACCAGGCCCGTATCAGTGGCGAAGGATAGCTGTCAGGAGCAGTTTAGCAGGTCTGTATCACTGGCGATGGAGAGCACTCCGGATCCCGTGAACCAGGCCCGTATCAGTGGCAATGAATAGCAATCAGCACCCCGTTTACCAGGCCCGTATCGATGGCGATGCAGGGCACTCAGGATCCTGTTAACCATGCCGATATCGCTGGCAATGGATAATACTCAGGATCCTGATAACGATGCCCGTATCGATGCTGATGGATAGCACTCAGGATCCAGTTAACCAGGCCCATATCGATGGCGATGGATAGCACTCAGGATCCTGTTAACTAGGCCCATATCAGTGGCGATGGATAGCACTCAGGATCCTGTTGAAAGTGCCCATATCGCTGGCGATGGATAGCACTCAGGATCCTGCTGACCAGGCTGGTATCAGTGGCGATGGCTAGCACTCAGGCTCCTGTTAACCAGGCTGGTATCAGTGGCGATTGATAGCACTCAGGATCCTGTTAACCGTAACCGTATCAGTGGCGATGGAGAGCACCCAGGATCCTGTTAACCGTGCCCATATCTGTGGCAAAGGATTGCAGTTAGGATCCTATTAACCATGCCTAGATCGGTGGCGATGGATAACACTCATGGCCTTGATAACAATGCCCGGATCACTGGCGATTGAGAGCGCTCAGGATCCTGTTAACCAGGCCCGTATCAGTGGCGATGGACAGCACTGGGGATCCTGTTAACCAGGCCCATATAGTTGGCTATGGATAGGACTCAGGATCCTGCTAACCGGGCCCGTATCGGTAGCGATGGATAGCACTCAGGATCCTGTTAACCGTGCCCGTATCGGTGGCGATGGATAGCACTCAGGATCCCATTAACAAGGCCCGTATCAGTGGCGATGAATAGCACTCAGGATGCTGTTAACCAGGCCTGTATCGGTGGCGATGGATAGCACTCAAAATCCTGTTAACCCTGCCCGTATCAGTGGCGATGGAGAGCACTCAGGATCCTGTTAACCAGGCCCGTATCGATGGCGATGGATAGCACTCAGGATCCCGTTAACCATGCCCGTAACGGTGGCGATGGAGAGCATTCAGGACCCCGTTAACCATGACTGTATCAGTGGCGATGGAGAGCACTCAGGACCCCGTTAACCAGGCCCGTATCGGTGGCGATGCAGGGCACTCAGGATCCCTTTAACCATGCCCGTATCGGTGGCAATGGATAGCACTCAGGATCCTGTTAAATGTGCCCGTATCGCTGGCGATGGATAGCACTCAGGATCCTGTTAACCGTGCCCGTATCGCTGGCGATGGATAGTACTCAGGATCCTGATAACCATGCCCGTATTGATGGTGATGGATAG
This sequence comes from Somniosus microcephalus, assembly GCF_052327205.1. Lineage (NCBI taxonomy): Eukaryota > Metazoa > Chordata > Chondrichthyes > Squaliformes > Somniosidae > Somniosus > Somniosus microcephalus. The sequence continues at coordinate 83,975,170 of NC_140994.1, read as the reverse complement.
CACTCAGGATCCTGTTAACTGTGCCCGTATCGGTGGCGATGGATAGCACTCAGGATCCTGTTAACCGTGCCCGTATCGGTGGCGATGGATAGCACTCAGGATCCTGTTAACTGTGCCCGTATCGGTGGTGATGGATAGCACTCAGGATCCTGTTAACCGTGCCCGTATCAGTGGCGATGGACAGCACTGGGGATCCTGTTAACCAGGCCCATATCGGTGGCTATGGAGAGGACTCAGGATCCTGTTAACCGGGCCCGTATCGGTGGCATTGGATAGCACTCAGGATCCTGTTAACCGTGCCCGTATCGGTGGTGATGGATAGCACTCAGGATCCTGTTAACCAGGCCCGTATCGGTGGTGATGGATAGCACTCTGGATCCCATTAACAAGGCCCATATCAGGGGCGATGAATAGCACTCAGGATCCTGTTAACCAGGCCTGTATCGGTGGCGATGGATAGCAATCAGAATCCTGTTAACCCTGCCCGTATCAGTGGCGATGGAGAGCACTCAGGATCCTGTTAACCTGGCCCGTATCGGTGGCAATGGTTAGCACTCAGTGTCCTGTTAACCGTGCCAGTATCGGTGGCGATGGAGTGCACTCAGGTTCCTGTTAACCAGGCCCATATCGGTGGCTATGGAGAGGACTCAGGATCCTGTTAACTGGGCCCGTATCGGTGGCATTGGATAGCACTCAGGATCCTGTTAACCGTGCCCGTATCGGTGGTGATGGATAGCACTCAGGATCCTGTTAACCGTGCCCGTATCGGTGGCGATGGATAGCAATCAGGATCCTGTTCACCAGGCCCGTATCGGTGGCGATGGATAGCATTCAGGATCCCATTAACAAGGCCCGTATCAGTGGCGATGAATAGCACTCAGGATCCTGTTAACAAGGCCTGTATCGGTGGCGATGGATAGCACTTAAAATCCTGTTAGCTCTGCCCGTATCCGTGACGATGGATAGAAGTCAGGATCCTGTTAACCAGGCCCGTATCAGTGGCGATGAATAGCACTCAGGATCCGGTTAACCAGGCCTGTATCAGTGGCGATGGAGAGCACTCAGAATCCTGTGAACCGTGCCAGTATCGGTGGCGATGGAGTGCACTCAGGTTCCTGTTAACCAGGCCCGTATCAGTGGCGAAGGATAGCAGTCAGGAGCAGTTTAGCAGGTCTGTATCACTGGCGATGGAGAGCACTCAGGATCCCGTGAACCAGGCCCGTATCAGTGGCAATGAATAGCAATCAGCACCCCGTTTACCAGGCCCATATCGATGGCGATGCAGGGCACTCAGGATCCTGTTAACCATGCCCGTATCGATGGCGATGGATAGCACTCAGGATCCTGTTAACCAGGCCTGTATCGGTGGCGAAGGAGAGCACTCAGGATCCTGTTAACCGTGCCCGTATCACTGGCGATGAATAGCACTCAGGATCCTGTTAACCATGCCGATATCGCTGGCGATGGATAATACTCTGGATCCTGATAACGATGCCCGTATCGATGCTGATGGATAGCACTCAGGATCCTGTTAACCAGGCCCATATCGATGGCGATGAATAGCACTCAGGATCCTGTTAACCAGGCCCGTATCAGTGGCGATGGATAGCACTCAGGATCCTGTTAACCGTGCCCATATCGCTGGCGATGGATAGCACTCAGGATCCTGCTGACCAGGCTGGTATCAGTGGCGATGGCTAGCACTCAGGCTCCTGTTAACCAGGCTGGTATCAGTGGCGATTGATAGCACTCAGGATCCTGTTAACCGTAACCGTATCAGTGGCGATGGAGAGCACCCAGGATCCTGTTAACCGTGCCCATATCGGTGGCAAAGGATTGCAGTTAGGATCCTATTAACCGTGCCTGGATCGGTGGCGATGGATAACACTCATGACCTTGATAACAATGCCCGGATCACTGGCGATTGAGAGCACTCAGGATCCTGTTAACCAGGCCCATATCGGTGGCTATGGATAGGACTCAGGATCCTGTTAACCGGGCCCGTATCGGTGGCGATGGATAGCACTCAGGATCCTGTTAACCAGGCCCGTATCAGTGGCGAAGGATAGCAGTCAGGAGCAGTTTAGCAGGTCTGTATCACTGGCGATGGAGAGCACTCAGGATCCCGTGAACCAGGCCCGTATCAGTGGCAATGAATAGCAATCAGCACCCCGTTTACCAGGCCCATATCGATGGCGATGCAGGGCACTCAGGATCCTGTTAACCATGCCCGTATCGATGGCGATGGATAGCACTCAGGATCCTGTTAACCAGGCCTGTATCGGTGGCGAAGGAGAGCACTCAGGATCCTGTTAACCGTGCCCGTATCACTGGCGATGAATAGCACTCAGGATCCTGTTAACCATGCCGATATCGCTGGCGATGGATAATACTCTGGATCCTGATAACGATGCCCGTATCGATGCTGATGGATAGCACTCAGGATCCTGTTAACCAGGCCCATATCGATGGCGATGAATAGCACTCAGGATCCTGTTAACCAGGCCCGTATCAGTGGCGATGGATAGCACTCAGGATCCTGTTAACCGTGCCCATATCGCTGGCGATGGATAGCACTCAGGATCCTGCTGACCAGGCTGGTATCAGTGGCGATGGCTAGCACTCAGGCTCCTGTTAACCAGGCTGGTATCAGTGGCGATTGATAGCACTCAGGATCCTGTTAACCGTAACCGTATCAGTGGCGATGGAGAGCACCCAGGATCCTGTTAACCGTGCCCATATCGGTGGCAAAGGATTGCAGTTAGGATCCTATTAACCGTGCCTGGATCGGTGGCGATGGATAACACTCATGACCTTGATAACAATGCCCGGATCACTGGCGATTGAGAGCACTCAGGATCCTGTTAACCAGGCCCATATCGGTGGCTATGGATAGGACTCAGGATCCTGTTAACCGGGCCCGTATCGGTGGCGATGGATAGCACTCAGGATCCTGTTAACCGTGCCCGTATCGGTGGCGATGGATAGCACTCCGGATCCCATTAACAAGGCCCGTATCAGTGGCGATGAATAGCACTCAGGATCCTGTTAACTGTGCCCGTATCGGTGGCGATGGATAGCACTCAGAATCCTGTTAACCCTGCCCGTATCAGTGGCGATGGAGAACACTCAGGATCCTGTTAACCAGGCCCGTATCGGAGGCAATGGTTAGCAGTCAGTGTCCTGTTAACCGTGCCAGTATCGGTGGCAATGGAGTGCACTCAGGATCCCATTAAAAAGGCCCGCATCAGTGGCGATGAATAGCACTCAGGATCCTGTTAACCGTGCCAGTATCGGTGGCAATGGAGTGCACTCAGGTTCCTGTTAACCAGGCCCGTATCAGTGGCGAAGGATAGCAGTCAGGACCCCGTTTAGAAGGTCAGTATCACTGGCGATGGAGAGCACTCAGGTCCCGTTAACCAGGCCCGTATCAGTGGCGATGAATAGCAGTCAGCACCCCGTTTCCCATGGCCCGTATCGATGGCGATGGAGAGCATTCAGGACCCCGTTAACCAGGCCCGTATCGCTGGCGATGCAGGGCACTCAGGATCCTGTTAACCGCGCCCGTATCACTGGCGATGGATAGCACTCAGGATCCTGTTAACCGTGCCCGTATCGCTAGCGATGGATAATACTCAGGATCCTGATAACGATGCCCGTATCGATTGTGATGGATAGCACTCAGGATCCTGTTTACCAGGCCCGTATCAGTGGCGATGGATAGCACTCAGGATCCTGTTAACCGTTCCCGTATCGCTGGCGATGGATAGCACTCAGGATCCTACTAACCAGGCTGGTATCAGAGGCGATGGATAGCACTCAGGCTCCTGTTAACCAGGCTGGTATCAGTGGCGATGGATAGCACTCAGGCTCCTGTTAACCAGGCTGGTATCAGTGGCGATGGATAGCACTCAGAATCCTGTTAACCGTAAATGTATCAGTGGCGATGGAGAGCACCCAGGATCCTGTTAACCGCGCCCATATCGGTGGCAAAGGATTGCAGTTAGGATCCTATTAACCATGCCTGGATCGGTGGCGAAGGATAAAACTCATGACCTTGATAACAATGCTCGGATCACTGGCGATTGAGAGCACTCAGGATCCTGTTAACCAGGCCCGTATCAGTGGCGATGGACAGCACTCGGGATCCTGTTAACCAGGCCCATATCGGTGGCTATGGATAGGACTCAGGATCCTGTCAACCGGGCCCGTATCGGTGGCGGTGGATAGCACTCAGGATCCTGTTAACTGTGCCCGTATCGGTGGCGATGGATAGCACTCAGGATCCTGTTAAACTTCCCCGTATCGGTGGCGATGGATAGCACTCAGGATCCCATTAACGAGGCCTGTATCAGTGGCGATGGATAGCACTCAGAATCCTGTTAACCCTGCCCGTATCAGTGGCGATGGAGAGCACTCAGGATCCTGTTAACCAGGCCCGTATCGGAGGCAATGGTTAGCACTCAGTGTCCTGTTAAAAGTGCCAGTATCGGTGGCGATGGAGTGCACTCAGGATCCCATTAACAAGGCCCGTATCAGTGGCGATGAATAGCACTCAGGATCCTGTTAACCAGGCCTGTATCGGTGCCGATGGATAGCACTCAGAATCCTGTTAACACTGCCCGTATCAGTGGCGATGGAGAGCACTCAGGATCCTGTTAACCAGGCCCGTATCGGAGGCAATGGTTAGCACTCAGTGTCCTGTTAACCGTGCCAGTATCGGTGGCGATGGAGTGTACTCAGGTTCCTGTTAACCAGGCCCGTATCAGTGGCGAAGGATAGCAGTCAGGACCCCGTTTAGCAGGTCTGTATCACTGGCGATGGAGAGCACTCAGGATCCCGTTAACCAGGCCCGTATCAGTGGCGATGAATAGCAGTCAGCACCCCGTTTACCAGGCCCGTATCGATGGCGATGCAGGGCACTCAGGATCCTGTTAACCATGCCCGTATCGATGGCGATGGATAGCACTCAGGATCCCATTAACCATGCCCGTAACGGTGGCGATGGAGAGCACTCAGGACCCCGTTAACCAGGCCCGTATCGGTGGCGATGCAGGGCACTCAGGATCCCTTTAACAATGCCCGTATCGGTGGCCATGGATAGCACTCAGGATCCTGTTAACCGTGACCGTATCAGTGGCGATGGAGAGCACCCAGGATCCTGTTAACCGTGCCCATATCGGTGGCAAAGGATTGCAGTTAGGATCCTATTAACCGTGCCTGGATCGGTGGCGATGGATAACACTCATGACCTTGATAACAATGCCCGGATCACTGGCGATTGAGAGCACTCAGGATCCTGTTAACCAGGCCCATATCGGTGGCTATGGATAGGACTCAGGATCCTGTTAACCAGGCCCGTATCAGTGGCGATGAATAGCAGTCAGCACCCCGTTTCCCATGGCCCGTATCGATGGCGATGGATAGCACTCAGGATCCCGTTAACCATGCCCGTAACGGTGGCGATGGAGAGCATTCAGGACCCCGTTAACCAGGCCCGTATCGCTGGCGATGCAGGGCACTCAGGATCCTGTTAACTGCGCCCGTATCACTGGCAATGGATAGCACTCAGGATCCTGTTAACCGTGCCCGTATCGCTAGCGATGGATAATACTCAGGATCCTGATAACGATGCCCGTATCGATCGTGATGGATAGCACTCAGGATCCTGTTTACCAGGCCCGTATCAGTGGCGATGGATAGCACTCAGGATCCTGTTAACCGTTCCCGTATCGCTGGCGATGGATAGCACTCAGGATCCTACTAACCAGGCTGGTATCAGAGGCGATGGATAGCACTCAGGCTCCTGTTAACCAGGCTGGTATCAGTGGCGATGGATAGCACTCAGGCTCCTGTTAACCAGGCTGGTATCAGTGGCGATGGATAGCACTCAGAATCCTGTTAACCGTAAATGTATCAGTGGCGATGGAGAGCACCCAGGATCCTGTTAACTGCGCCCATATCGGTGGCAAAGGATTGCAGTTAGGATCCTATTAACCATGCCTGGATCGGTGGCGAAGGATAAAACTCATGACCTTGATAACAATGCTCGGATCACTGGCGATTGAGAGCACTCAGGATCCTGTTAACCAGGCCCGTATCAGTGGCGATGGACAGCACTCGGGATCCTGTTAACCAGGCCCATATCGGTGGCTATGGATAGGACTCAGGATCCTGTCAACCGGGCCCGTATCGGTGGCGGTGGATAGCACTCAGGATCCTGTTAACTGTGCCCGTATCGGTGGCGATGGATAGCACTCAGGATCCTGTTAAACTTCCCCGTATCGGTGGCGATGGATAGCACTCAGGATCCCATTAACAAGGCCCGTATCAGTGGCGATGAATAGCCCTCAGGATCCTGTTAACGAGGCCTGTATCCGTGGCGATGGATAGCACTCAGAATCCTGTTAACCCTGCCCGTATCAGTGGCGATGGAGAGCACTCAGGATCCTGTTAACCAGGCCCGTATCGGAGGCAATGGTTAGCACTCAGTGTCCTGTTAAAAGTGCCAGTATCGGTGGCGATGGAGTGCACTCAGGATCCCATTAACAAGGCCCGTATCAGTGGCGATGAATAGCACTCAGGATCCTGTTAACCAGGCCTGTATCGGTGCCGATGGATAGCACTCAGAATCCTGTTAACACTGCCCGTATCAGTGGCGATGGAGAGCACTCAGGATCCTGTTAACCAGGCCCGTATCAGTGGCGAAGGATAGCAGTCAGGACCCCGTTTAGCAGGTCTGTATCACTGGCGATGGAGAGCACTCAGGATCCCGTTAACCAGGCCCGTATCAGTGGCGATGAATAGCAGTCAGCACCCCGTTTACCAGGCCCGTATCGATGGCGATGCAGGGCACTCAAGATCCTGTTAACCATGCCCGTATCGATGGCGATGGATAGCACTCAGGATCCCATTAACCATGCCCGTAACGGTGGCGATGGAGTGCACTCAGGACCCCGTTAACCAGGCCCGTATCGGTGGCGATGCAGGGCTCTCAGGATCCCTTTAACAATGCCCGTATCGGTGGCCATGGATAGCACTCAGGATCCTGTTAAACGTGCCCGTATCACTGGCGATGGATAGCACTCAGGATCCTGTTAACTGTGCCCGTATCGCTGGCGATGGATAGTACTCAGGATCCTGATAACCAAGCCCGTATCGATGGTGATGGATAGCACTCAGGATCCTGTTAACTGTGCCCGTATCGGTGGCGATGGATAGCACTCAGGATCCTGTTAACCATGCCCGTATCGGTGGCGATGAATACCACTCGGGATCCTGTTAACCAGGCCTGTATCGGTGGCGATGGATAGCACTCAGAATCCTGTTAACCCTGCCCATATCAGTGGCGATGGAGAGCACTCAGGATCCTGTTAACCAGGCCCCTATCGGTGGCAATCGTTAGCACTCAGTGTCCTGTTAACCGTGCCAGTATCGGTGGCGATGGAGTGCACTCAGGTTCCTGTTAAACAGGCCCGTATCGGTGGCAATGGATAGCACTCAGGATCCTGTTAACCCTGCCCATATCAGTGGCGATGAATAGCACTCAGGATCCTGTTAACCAGGCCTGTATCGGTGGCGATGGATAGCACTCAGAATCCTGTTAGCCCTGCCCGTATCCGTGGCGATGGATAGAACTCAGGGTCCTGTTAACCAGGCCCGTATCGATGGTGATGGATAGCACTCAGGATCCTGTTAACCAGGCCCGTATCGGTGGTGATGGATAGCACTCAGGATCCTGTTAACCGTGCCTGGATCGGTGGCGATGGATAACACTCATGACCTTGGTAACAATGCCCGGATCACTGGCGATTGAGAGCACTCAGGATCCTGTTAACCAGGCTGGTATCAGTGGCGATGGATAGCACTCAGGATCCTGTTAACCGTAACCGTATCAGTGGCGATGGAGAGCACCCAGGATCCTGTTAACCATGCCCATATCGGCGGCAAAGGATTGCAGTTAGGATCCTATTAACCATGCCTGGATCGGTGGCGATGGATAACACTCATGACCTTGATAACAATGCCCGGATCACTGGCGATTGAGAGCACTCAGGATCCTGTTAACCAGGCCTGTATCAGTGGCGATGGACAGCACTCGGGATCCTGTTAAACAGGCCCATATCGGTGGCTATGGATAGGACTCAGGATCCTGTTAACCGGGCCCGTATCGGTGGCGATGGATAGCACTCAGGATCCTGTTAACTGTGCCCGTATCGGTGGCGATGGATAGCACTCAGGATCCTGTTAACCGTGCCCGTATCGGTGGCGATGGATAGCAGTCAGCATCCCATTAACAAGGCCCGTATCAGTGGTGATGAATAGCACTCAGGATCCTGTTAACCAGGCCTGTATCGGTGGAGATGGACAGCACTCGGGATCCTGTTAACCAGGCCCGTATCGGAGGCAATGGTTAGCACTCAGTGTCCTGTTAAAAGTGCCAGTATCGGTGGCGATGGAGTGCACTCAGGATCCCATTAACAAGGCCCATATCAGTGGCGATGAATAGCACTCAGGATCCTGTTAACCAGGCCTGTATCGGTGGCGATGGATAGCACTCAGAATCCTGTTAACCCTGCCCGTATCAGTGGCGATGGAGAGCACTCAGGATCCTGTTAACCAGGCCCGTATCAGAGGCAATGGTTAGCACTCAGTGTCCTGTTAACCATGCCAGTACCGGTGGCGATGGAGTGCACACAGGTTCCTGTTAACCAGGCCCATATCAGTGGCGAAGGATAGCAGTCAGGACCCCGTTTAGCAGGTCTGTATCACTGGCGAAGGAGAGCACTCAGGATCCCGTTAACCAGGCCCGTATCAGTGGCGATGATTAGCAGTCAGCACCCCGTTTACCAGGCCCGTATCGATGGCGATGCAGGGCACTCAGGATCCTGTTAACCAGGCCCGTATCGATGGCGATGGATAGCACTCAGGATCCTGTTAACCAGGCCTGTATCGGTGGCGATGGAGAGCACTCAGGACCCTGTTAACCAGGCCCGTATCGGTGACGATGCAGGGCACTCAGGATCACTTTAACCATGCCCGTATCGGAGGCTATGGATAGCACTCAGGATCCTGTTAACCGTGCCCGTATCACTGGCTATGGATAGCACTCAGGATCCTGTTAAACGTGCCCATATCGCTGGCGATGGATAGCACTCAGGATCCTGTTAACCGTGCCCGTATCGCTGGCGATGGATAGTACTCAGGATCCTGATAACCATGCCCGTATCAATGGTGATGGATAGCACTCAGGATCCTGTTTACCAGGCACATATCGATGGCGATGGATAGCACTCAGGATCCTGTTAACTTTGCCCGTATCGGTGGCGATGGATAGCACTCAGGATCCTGTTAACCGTGCCCGTATCGGTGGCGATGGATAGCACTCAGGATCCTGTTAACCAGGCCCTTATCAGTGGCGATGGATAGCACTCAGGATCCTGTTAACCGTGCCCGTATCGCTGGCGATGGATAATACTCAGGATCCTGATAACCATGCCCGTATCAATGGTGATGGATAGCACTCAGGATCCTGTTAACCAGGCCCGTATTGGTGGCGATGGAAAGCACTCAGGATCCCGTTAACCAGGCCCATATCGATGGCGATGGATAGCACTCAGGATCCTGTTAACCGTGCCCATATCGGTGGCAAAAGATTGCAGTTAGGATCCTATTAACCGTGCCTGGATCGGTGGCGATGGATAACACTCATGACCTTGATATCGGTGGCTATGGGTAGGACTCAGGATCCTGTTAACCGGGCCCGTATCGGTGGTGATGTAAAGCACTCAGGATCCTGTTAACTGTGCCCGTATCAGTGGCGATGGATAGCACTCAGGATCCTGTTAACCGTGCCCGTATCGGTGGCGATGGATAGCACTCAGGATCCTGTTAACCAGGCCCGTATCGGTGGCGATGGATAGCACTCAGGATCCCATTAACAAGGCCCGTATCAGTGGCGATGAATAGCACTCAGGATCCTGTTAACCTGGCCTGTATCGGTGGCGATGGATAGCACTCAGAATCCTGTTAACCCTGCCCGTATCAGTGGCGATGGAGAGCACTCAGGATCCTGTTAACCAGGCCTGTATCGGAGGCAATGGTTAGCACTCAGTGTCCTGTTAACCGTGCCAGTATCGGTGGCGATGGAGTGCACTCAGTTTCCTGTTAACCAGGCCCGTATCAGTGGTGAAGGATAGCAGTCAGGACTCCGTTTAGCAGGTCTGTATCACCGGCGATGGAGAGCACTCAGGATCCCGTTAACCAGGCCCGTATCAGTGGCGATGAATAGCAGTCAGCACCCCATTTACCAGGCCCGTATCGATGGCGATGCAGGGCACTCAGGATCCTTCTCACCATGCCCGTATCGATGGCGATGGATAGCACTCAGGATCCTGTTAACCAGGCCTGTATCGGTGGCGATGGAGAGCACTCAGGATCCCGTTAACCATGACTGTAACGGTGGCGATGGAGAACACTCAGGACCCCGTTAACCAGGCCCGTATCGGTGGCGATGCAGGGCACTCAGGATCCCTTTAACCATGCCCGTATCGGTGGCTATGGATAGCACTCAGAATCCTGTTAAATGTGCCCGTATCGCTGGCGATGGATAGCACTCAGGATCCTGTTAACCGTGCCCGTATCGCTGGCGATGGATAGTACTCAGGATCCTGATAACCATGCCCGTATCGATGCTGATGGATAGCACTCAGGATCCTGTTAACTGTGCCCGTATCGGTGGCGATGGATAGCACTCAGGATCCTGTTAACCGTGCCCGTATCGGTGGTGATGGATAGCACTCAGGATCCTGTTAACTGTGCCCGTATCGGTGGCGATGGATAGCACTCAGGATCCTGCTAAACGTGCCCATATCGGTGGCGATGGATAGCACTCAGGATCCTGTTAACCAGGCCCGTATCGGTGGCAATGGATAGCACTCAGGATCCCATGAACAAGGCCCCTATCAGTGACGATGAATAGCACTCAGGATCCTGTTAACCAGGCCTGTATCAGTGGCGATCGATAGCACTCAGAATCCTGTTAACCCTGCCCGTATCAGTGGCGATGGAGAGCACTCAGGATCCTGTTAACCAGGCCCGTATCGGAGGCAATTGTTAGCACTCAGTGTCCTGTTAACCATGCCAGTATCGGTGGCGATTGAGTGCACTCAGGTTCCTGTTAGCCAGGCCCGTATCAGTGGCGAAGGATAGCAATCAGGACCCCATTTAGCAGGTCTGTATCACTGGCGATGGAGAGCACTCAGGATCCCGTTAACCATGCCCGCATCAATGGTGATGGATAGCACTCAGGATCCTGTTAACCAGGCACATATCGATGGCGATGGATAGCACTCAGGATCCTGTTAACTGTGCCCGTATCAGTGGCGATGGATAGCACTCAGGATCCGGTTAACCGTGCCCGTATCGGTGGCGATGGATAGCACTCAGGATGCTGTTAACCAGGCCCGTATCGGTGGTGATGGATAGCACTCAGGATCCCATTAACAAGGCCTGTATCAGTGGCGATGAATAGCACTCAGGATCCTGTTAACCAGGCCTGTATCGGTGGCGATGGATAGCACTCAGAATCCTGTTAACCCTGCCCGTATCAGTGGCGATGGATAGCACTCAGGATCCTGTTAACCGTGCCTGGATCGGTGGCGATGGATAGGACTCAGGATCCTGTTAACCGGGCCCGTATCGGTGGCGATGGATAGCACTCAGGATCCTGTTAACTGTGCCCGTATCGGTTGTTATATCCGTGTACCTTAATGTTGTGTATTTCAATAATCAGACAACAGACTGCAGGGAACAATCAACAGGTGTTCACTGAATAAGGGTTATTCTAGAACTAACTGTACAGATCACTACTCAGGGTATATATACATGTGTGATCACTGCCGGTACTACAGTATACAGGAGCTGTAAAAAGTAGTTCTCTCCCTTAAGGTATATATACATTACATACATTACAATTCCTCCCCTTTTAGATTAACAGTACCATAATACTCATTTAACAATTAACATTTTTAATATACAATGGTATATGAAAATAGTCCATTCATATATTCAGTCTCTGGGGAGGCTTCTTGATTCTTTCTGGATAACGCCTTTCCCGAGTGTCTCGCTCTTGGTGCGGAGGCGATTCTAGCACCCTGTCGTCAGTTGATTCATCAGCTTCCAATGCTATTGTTTCTGAGGTAGATGCGACCTGTACGTCGGGTTCCTCACCAGGTACGTATGGCCGAGACATGGGGTTGACTCGTTCCTGTGACTCTAGCATCTGGTCAGCATGGCATCTCACAATGTTCTCCCCAACATCCACTGTGTACATTAGTGGCCCCGGCCGTGTGCATATCGTTCCTGGTTGCCATTTCTCTGTTCGGTATTTGCGGGCCAAGACTGGTTGCCCTACATTGAAGCTCCTTGTCGGCTTCTCATTGATGTGCTGGAATTGCTTACTCTCAATGTGGTGTATGTAACCTGTTCCACCTTAAGAGAACTACCTTAAGAGATGTACTACTTTCTCTTGGCTGCTGTATACTGTAATACCGGTGGTGACCACACCGGTATATAAGTGTTGTGTAGGGATTTGCTGGGCAGTTCAGCCCTGACCTCCGAATAGTAAAGACCTGTTAAAAATTATTCTTGTGGTCTGTGTCCAGTGATTTATAATAAGCATAACTGGGACACACAGACTTAACAGTGGTGACGAGTCCGATCTTACCCTGCGGCAGTTTTACATCCAAGGCAGCTTCGTCCTCAGAACGGGCGTCGAGAAGAGGCATCCGCCCTCATCATCCTGCTGAGCACCATCGCACGGGAGGCATCGAGAACCCGGGTTAAGAAGAAAAATTCTGACAACGAAGCCCTCCATCAGCGACAGGCAGTGATCATCCCTTCTACCACGGTGGTGGGTAAGCCGATCAGCGACACGAGCAGAAAGTCGGCCGCGTTGACTGTGGAGTGGGGGAGGGAAAACGGAGGGAAAAGGGCGGAGAACTCGACCACGGCCGGTGAAAAGGGTCGGGCTGCAATCGAGGCCGAGAGGCGCAGCGACTGGGGCAGCTTAAGGCACGAGAGCCGCGGAGAACTCAAACGCAGCCGGTGTAAAGGACTGGGCTGCATGCGGGGCTGAGAGGCGCAACAGCAGGGGAAGCGTGAATGCCCACGGGAACCACGGGGGAGTAAAAGCAGTGTCGGGGAATTGAGAACCGCTGGGGAGGCGAGAACGGCAGCAGCACGGCAATCGCCATTGCAGCCAGCGGGGGAAGAAGGCAAACGCGGGAATCCGCCATTGTAGTCGGCGGGGGAAGAAGACGAGCGCGGGAAAGACCGCCAAGCGCGGGAAGCCGCCATTTTAGTAGGCGGGGGAAGAAGACAAGCGCGGGAAGCCGCCATTTTGAGAAAAAGAAAAATTTAAAAACTTGCAATGATGCCTAAACATGGGAACATTAATACCTTTGATAGCAATATCGAAGATTGGACCACGTATGTAGAACGCATGGAAGTTTATTGTAAAGCAAATAAGGTACCAGATGATGAGAAAGCACTAACCTTATTAAGCTCAATGGGTGCGAAGACATACGGGCTATTGAAGCACCTTCTATCACCAGATAAACCGGCGGATCAGACTTTTGCGAATATTGTTACTGTCCTGAAAAATCATTTAAACCCCACGCCGCTGATGATAGCGGAACGATTTAAATTTTACAGAAGAACGCAGCTGAAAGACGAAAGCAACGCTGAATTTTTAATTGAACTGCGTAAGCTATCAAAGTACTGTCAGTTTGGAACAGGACTAGCAGATGCGCTGAGAGATAAATTTGTGTGTGGATTGTTAAAAGAAGGAACACAAAAGCGACTGCTTGAGGAGAATGATCTTACGCTTGATAAAGCTGTCACTATTGCAGCATCGCACGAAGCCACAGCGAGAGGCACTGCGGAAATGCAGCTACGGTCACCGGAACTCAGCACCAATCAAATGGTCTTGGGTAGAGTAAAATGTTATCGTTGTGGAAAGACAACGCACGATCAGAACCAGTGCTGGTTCAAAAATCAGGAATGCAGAAAATGTGGCAGGCTGGGTCACATAGCTAAAGTATGCCGGTCAGGAAAGAAGACCAGCAACAAAAAGTCATCGCAGGAAAAGTACAGAAAGGTACACAAGGTGACAGAGAACAGTTCGAACGAACAGAAGTCAGATTCAGACTCCAGCAGTAATGAACTGGGTAGTCTAAGAGTACACAATGTTGGTAATGAAGCAGACCTCCAAACAATCTGGGTCACACTTCAGATAGCAGGAGTCCAAGTGAAGGTGGAATTGGACACTGGATCGGCATTGACGGTCATGAATAAGCAAGATTACAAAAGGTTATTCCCACATATTCCCCTACGGGATACGGAGATTGTATTGAAAACATACACGGGGCAAAGAGTATACCCCATCGGGAAGATAGAGGTAAAGGTGGTCCACAAGGGCAAAGAAAGCCGAGGAATGGACTTATATGTGCTACCTGAGGGAGGTCCACCACTACTGGGATGGGAGTGGATTAGGAAAATAAATATGGACTGGCATTCCTTAAAAGCACGAACAGTAGATTCCAGTAAAAAAGATGTCAAACCTAAACGATTGTCCAGAATATTGGACGATGCTAAAGAGGTGTTCCAACAGGGACTGGGAACACTGAGAGGAATTACGGCAAACATCAAGGTTGAAGAACATGCAAACCCGAAATTTTTCAAAGCCAGACCGGTACCTTATGCGATACGACCTGCTGTGGAAGCTGAGCTGGAAGGGCTAGAATGTTCAGGAGTACTGTCTAAGGTAGACTGGAGTGAGTGGGCCACGCCCATTGTTCCCGTCATGAAGCGTTCATCGAGCAACAAGCCGGGGGAACCGGGGAAGGTTCGCATCTGTGGAGATTTCAAGATCACTGTTAATCCGGTGCTTCACACGGTGCAGTATCCGCTTCCGTGGATTGAGGATATCTTTGCTTCGTTGTCTGGCGGGAAACACTTCACCAAGATAGACCTGGCGCAGGCGTACTTACAGGTGGAAGTTGAGGAAGAGTCACGCCAGTATCTCATGATCAACACGCATAGAGGCTTGTACCGGTATAATAGACTGGTTTTTGGAGTGGCATCGGCTCCAGCAATTTGGCAGAGGGCCATGGAGCAGGTATTACAGGGAATTCCAGGCACACAATGTTACCTGGACGATATTCTGATTACAGGAGATGATGACGAGGAACACCTTGCAAATTTGGAACTGGTGCTCACCAGATTGAAAGAATATGGACTTCGAGTTAACCGCCAGAAATGTGAGTTCTTTCAGAAGCGGATCTCGTACTGTGGTCATGTCATTGACCAGGAGGGGCTTCATAAGTCTCCTGACAAGATCGAAGCTGTTGTGAAGGCTCCCGCTCCAGATAATGTATCCCAGTTGAGGTCGTTCCTAGGGTTGATTAACTATTACCATAAGTTTCTGCCAAATTTATCCATGGTGCTGCACCCGCTGAACGCTCTTTTGCAGAAGGGAGTACCATGGAAGTGGAGCGAGGACTGTAAGAGGGCCTTTCGCAAAAGCAAGGCATTGATCACCTCAGAGGAAGTGTTGGCTCACTTCAACCCAACGCTGCCTATTCGTTTGGCTTGTGATGCTTCTCCATATGGTATTGGGGCAGTACTCTCACACAAGTTGCCAAATGGCCTGGAGAGGCCAGTTGCGTTCGCATCCAGATCATTGACCTCCGCTGAGCGCAACTATGCGCAGATAGATAGGGAGGCTCTCAGCCTTGTGTGGGGAGTAAAGAAGTTTAATCATTAACTGCAGGGCCAAAAGTTTACGCTTCTGACAGACCACCAGCCGTTGGTATCCATTTTTAACCCTAAGAAGGGTGTTTCGGTGATGACAGCACAGAGACTCCAGAGATGGTCCCTTTTCCTAGGGGCACATCAATATCAAATCGAATTCAAAGGTACAAAGCAGCATGGTAATGCTGATGGGCTGTCGCGCCTGCCACTACCTACAGAGGGGGAGGCACCGACGGTTGACCCTGTTGAGTTATTTCACTCGACCATCATCGAATGTTTACCAGTCACCAAAGCAAGTATTGAAAGAGAAACCAGGAACGACCCGACACTGTCCTGGGTCTACGAAGTGACAGTGAAGGGATGGCCAGCACATGGTGATCCACTGTTACCGGCATTCTCAGCAAGACGAGAACAGCTGTCCGTCTGTCAAGGAACATTGATGTATGGAACAAGGGTGATTATTCCTCCTAAGTTAAGAGAGAGAGTTCTAAAGGAGCTGCATGAAGGTCATCTGGGGGGAGTCAAGATGAAAAGCCTTGCTAGGGCCTATGTGTGGTGGCCGGGTATCGACCAACAGATAGAGGATCTGACGAAAAGCTGCTCAGGGTGCCAAAAAGTGCAAAATGCACCTCCGATTGCACCGCTGCATCCATGGGAATGGCCTTCAACCCCATGGCAACGTGTACATATTGACTTTGCGGGTCCATTCATGGACTCCATGTTTTTAATTGCGGTGGACGCACATTCTAAATGGCCAGAAGTGATTAAGATGACTACCACTACCTCGGAAAAGACGATCGCGGTGCTAAGAACGATATTTGCAAGAAATGGATTGCCAGAACAAATATGTTCAGACAACGGACCGCAGTTCGTGTCAGAAGAATTCCAGAAATTCATGAAGAAGAATGGGGTGAAACATTATACCTCTGCCCCATATCATCCGGCTACAAACGGGTTGGCCGAGAGATTTGTACAAACGTTCAAAAAAGCAATAAAGGCCATGAGCGAAGATCAGATTCCACTACAACACAAGGTGGACAAATTCCTACTGGCATATCGAAACGCCACTCATGCAGTGACAAACCAAAGTCCTGCCATGATGTTCTATAACAGGAGGTTGCGGTCCAGGTTGGACTTGTTAAAACCAAATGTGCGGAGGGAAGTTGAAAACAAACAGTTCCAGCATATAAATAACAAGACCACTCGGAGTTTCGAAATAGGACAACCAGTGTTAGCCCGGGACTATAAAAACGAGAAATGGCAATCTGGAACAATTCGGGCCAGACAAGGACCCCTGATGTACACGGTAGATATTGGTGAAAATGTAATACGGCGTCATGCTGACCAACTGGTAGAATCGAGAACAAGGGTCGAACCCATGGTTACGGCAGAGACAACCGTGGAAGAAGTTAGTGAACCTGAAGCATCTACCTCAGAAGTGAATGTACCTGATGATGATGTCCAATCCATAAGAGACCAACTAGATGAGTCACCCCAGCAACGAGAATCAGAGACCCCTGAAAGGCGTTATCCAACTCGAATCAGGAGGCCTCCTCAGAGACTGAATCTTTGAACTGTTTTGCATGAAGTTGTATATATATATGTTATTATGTTATGTTAAATGGGGATATAACTGTTGAGCTAAAAAGGGAGGATTGTGGTGTATGTAACCTGTTCCACCTTAAGAGAACTACCTTAAGAGATGTACTACTTTCTCTTGGCTGCTGTATACTGTAACACCGGTGGTGACCACACCGGTATATAGGTGTTGTGTAGGGATTTGCTGGGCAGTTCAGCCCTGACCTCCGAATAGTAAAGACCTGCTAAAAGTTATTCTTGTGATCTGTGTCCAGTGATTTATAATAAGCATAACTGGGACACACAGACTTAACACTCAACATCTCTTCGTACATTTGGTCTGAGCAAATCCAGACGAGATCTCAACGTTCGGTTAAAGAACATCATGGCTGGGGCCTGGTTGGTGACTGCATGTGTCGCATTTCTGCAGGCTAACAGGAAATTGTCCACCTTATGCTGCAGTGGAATGTCATCATCGCACATGGCCTTTACTGCTTTTTTAAAGGTTTGTACGAACCTCTCAGCCAATCCATTTGTGGCTGGATGATACGGGGCGGATGTGTAATGCCTTACCCCATTCCTTTTCATAAATCTTCGAAATTCTTCGGACACAAACTGCGGTCCGTTATCAGAGCACATCTGCTCTGGCAAGCCGTGCCTGGCAAAAATGGTCCGTAGGACTGCAATAGTTTTCTCCGTGGTGCTGGAGGACATTTTGATCACCTCAGGCCATTTCGAGTGCGCATCCACGGCTATTAAAAACATTGAGTCCATGAATGGACCAGCAAAATCAATATGCACCCGTTGCCATGGAGATGAGGGCCACTCCCATGGGTGTAGAGGGGCATGTGGTGGTGCATTTTGGACCTTCTGGCATCCTGAGCAGCCCTTTGTCAGGTCCTCGATTTGCTGATCGATCCCCGGCCACCCCACATAAGCCCTAGCAAGGCTTTTCATTTTCACCCCTCCCAGATGACCTTCGTGAAGCTCATTGAGCACTCTCTCCCTTAACTTGGGTGGAATTACCACTCGGGATCCACACATCAATGTCCCCTGGCATACTGACAGCTGTTTTCTTCTGGATAAGAATGCTGGCAACAGTGAGTCGCCATGTGCTGGCCATCCCTTCACCGTCAAATCATATACCCGAGACAGTGTCGGGTCATTTCGGGTCTCCTTCTCTATACCGGCGTTAGTTACTGGCAAGCATTCAATTATAGTCGAATGAAATATTTCGACAGGATCCACTGCTGGTGCTTCCTCCGCAGTAGGCAGTGGCAGGCGTGATAGCCCATCAGCGTTTCCATGCTGTTTCGTGCCCTTATACTCGATTTCATATTGGTGCGCCCCTAGAAAAAGGGACCATCTTTGTAGCCGTTGCACAGTCATCACCGGAACGCCCTTCTTTGGATTAAAGATGGAGACAAGTGGTTGGTGGTCAGTCAGCAAGGTGAACTTCTGCCCGTGCAGATAGTGATTGAACTTTTTCACTCCCCACACTAGGCTGAGGGCCTCCCTGTCAATCTGGGCGTAGTTACGCTCGGCTGAGGTTAGTGACCGAGACGCAAAGGCTACTGGCCTTTCCGAGCTGTCCGGGAATTTGTGCGACAGCACCGCTCCAATGCCATAGGGTGATGCATAACACGCCAACCGAATTGGTAGTGCTGGGTTGAAAATATCCAACACCTCTTTTGATGTGATCAATGCTTTGGTCTTCTGGAAAGCTCGTTTACATTCGTCACTCCACTTCCATGGTACCCCCGTTTGCAGTAGGGTGTTCAGTGGGTGTAGAACGGTCGACAAATTCGGCAAGAACTTATGGTAGTAGTTCACCAGCCCGAGGAACGACCTCAGTTGTGACACATTTTCCGGTGCTGGAGCCTTGACTACTGCCTCAATCTTTTCAGGGGACAAATGTAACCCCTCTTTATCAATAACGTGGCCACAATACGAGATCTGCTTCTGGAAAACCTCGCATTTGTGGCGATTAGCTCGGAGTCCATATTCCTTCAATCTAGTGAGCACCTGCTCCAGGTTGGCAAGGTGATCACTGTCATTTTCGCCCGTGACCAAGATGTCGTCCAAATAACACTGGGTCCCTGGAATCCCTTGCAGGACTTGTTCCATTGCCCTTTGCCAAATAGCCGGAGCTGATGCTACCCCGAACACCAGCCGATTGTATTGGTAGAGACTTTTATGAGTGTTGATCGTGAGGTACTGTTTCGAGGCTCCTTCTACCTCCATTTGCAGGTACGCCTGGGCCAGATCAATCTTAGTGAAGCGTTTCCCTCCATTAGCAAGGCGAAAATATCTTCAATCCGCGGAAGCGAATATTGTGCAGTGTGAAGGACTGGGTTCACAGTCACCTTAAAGTCCCCACAGATGCGAACCTTCTTTGGTTCCCCAGGCGTATTACTCAACGACCTCTTCATTACAGGAACGATGGGTGTAGCCCACTCGCTCCAGTCCACTTTGGACAGTACTCCTGAACGTTCCAAACCTTCCAGCTCTACTTCGATGGCTGGGCGGATCGCATAAGGTACCGGTCTGGCCTTAAAAAACATTGTGCTTGCATTTTCCTCTATTTTGATCATCGCTGTTATGCCTTTTAATGTTCCGAGTCCCTGCTGGAACACTTTGTGTGCGTCAGTTAGCATTTTTGGCAGTCGTCCAGGTGTGACGTTGTCATCCTTTTTGGCATCTACAGTCAGTGCTTGTATGGAATGCCAATCTAGCTGTATCTTCCGGATCCATTCACATCCTAGTAGTGGTGGTCCTCCATCTGGCAATGCATATAGGTCCATTTTTGGTGTTTCCTTGTCGTTATATATAACGTTCACCCTTATTTTTCCTTTGGGGTAGACTTTTTGCCCCGTGTACATCTTCAAGACAATCTTTGTATCTCTCAAGGGTATATGTGAGAATAGCCGCTTGTAGTCCCTTCGGTTTATGACTGTTAGGGCTGATCCTGTGTCCAATTCAATTTTCACTTGGACTCCTGCTTTCTTGAGCGTGACCCAGATAGTTTGGTGATCCTCCATTTTGATGACATTATGTAGTTTCAGACAACCCAGCTCCTTGCTTCTGGAGTCTGTATCGCTCTTCTGTTCGTCTGAACTACTCTCTGTCACCTTATGTACCTTCTTGTACTTCTCCTGTGGAGATTTCTTGCTGCTGGTTTTCTTTCCCGACCTGCAGACTCTTGCTATGTGTCCTACTTTTCCACACTGTCTGCACACTTTGTCCTTGAACCTGCAATCATTATGGTCGTGTGTTGTTCTGCCGCAGCGATAGCACTTCACTGTTCCGTATGACACTTCCATTGTGCCATATTCTTGCGGCCTCCGTTGTATCTCTGCAGCGCCCCGTGCTGCTGCTTCGTGTGATACTACAATGCTGAAAGCCTTGTCCAGCGTAAGATCCTTTTCTGATAGAAGCCGTTTCTGGGTTCCTTCACTTTGAAGCCCACACACAAACTTGTCCCTTAAAGTATCTGCTAGTCCCGTTCCAAACTGGCAGTGTTTCGATAGCTTGCACAGTTCCGTTAAATACTCAGCATTACTTTCATCTTTATGCTGGTTCCTTTTGTGAAACTTAAATCTTTCTGCTATCAGCAGCGGTGTGGGGTTTAAGTGGTCCTGTAGGATTGACACTATGTTTTCAAAATCCTTTTCTACTGACTTCTGTGGGGTTACTAGGTTTCGTAGTAAGCCATACGTTTTTGCACCCATTGAATTCAACAATACCAGTGCTTTCTTGTCATCTGGCACTTAATTCGCCTTGCAGTATACTTCTATGCGTTCGACATATGTTGTCCAATCTTCGACTTTATTGTCGAACGCTGTGATACTGCCACTCTTCAGCATTTTTGGGTGTGGTTAGACTGGCTTAAAATGGCATCTCCCGCGCTTTCCTTTCTTCCCCGCTGCGGCTTAAAATGGCGTCTCCCGCGCTGCTGCCAACGCCGCTCTCGGCGGTCCTCGTGGAAAATGGCGACGCCCTGTAGGTTTCGTGCGCTGCTGCCAACGCCGCTCTCTGCGGTCCTCATGGCAATGGCAGCGCCTCGCGTTTTCCTGCGCGCCTCTCTCCCCCGTTGACGTTGCTCGGCCCTTGACCACCGGCTGCGCTCTGCTCTCTCTCGCCTCTCTCCCCCGTTGACGCCGCTCGGTCCTGAACGCCGGCTGCGCCCTGTGCACTCTGCCCTCTCTCTCTCCCCCGTGGACACTGCTCGGCCTTTTTCTGTGCCGCTCGGTCGGGCTCTAGCCTGTCGCTGTCCAGGAAGGGTCTGCGCAGTACCTGTTGCCAGCCCATTTCGCTGGACCACCGTGACTGGAAAGCCAAACCTGGCTCTCGACAGCCTCCCCTGCGATGCTCAAATCTCCGCTGGATGACTGGGCGGTTGCCCGTGGTCGACGCCCGTGCTTCTGGACTCGACCTTCCACTGTTCTCCAGGAGCGAATCCCTGGGAGGTGATGCAGAGTTGCAGGTAGGTTCGAACTTGCTCGTCGCCACTGTTACGTCCGTGTAATAATAAGAAAAGGACTGCATAAAATGGTACAACAGGTGTTTACTCAACGTGGTTCAAACTGCAACTGAAACAACAGATTACTACTCAGCGTTATATACAGGTGTGTTAACTGCTGGTACTACAGTATACGTGAGCTGTAGAAAGTAGTTCCCCCCTTAAAGGTACATACATTACAGATAGCACTCAGGATCCCGTTAACCAGGCCCATATCGATGGCGATGGATAGCACTCAGTATTCTGCTAACCAGGCCGGTATCAGTGGTGATGGATAGCACTCAGGCTCCTGTTAACCAGGCCGGTATCAGTGGCGATGGATAGCACTCAGGATCCTGTTAACCGTGACCGTATCAGTGGCGATGGAGAGCACCCAGGATCCTGTTAACCATGCCCATATCGGTGGCAAAGGATAGCAGTTAGAATCCTGTTAACCGTGCCTGGATTGGTGGCGATGGATAACACTCATGACCTTGATAACAATGCCCGGATCACTGGCGATTGAGAGCACTCAGGATCCTGTTAACCAGGCCCATATCAGTGGCGATGGACAGCACTCGGGATCCTGTTAACCAGGCCTGTATCGGTGGCGATGGATAGTGTAGTGTATGTACTTTGCAGGAGGAACTATATTCTGCAGCCCCTGTATACTGCAGTACCAGTAGTGACCACCCCTGTATATAAGCCTGTGTAGTAACTTTTGCATAGTAGTTCCAGGTTGTCTCCATTCAGTAAAGACCTGTTATAACCAACTCCTGCAGTCCGTGTCTCAATTACACACGGACATAATACTGGCGACGAGCAGATCCGAACTTACCGACAGTCTGCACCTCCTCATGGGGATCCATCCCTGAAGCGAAGTTATCAGAGGTCGAGGCCAGAAGAAAGAAAAAAAAATCAAACGAACAGAAGAAACGGATGTCGACCGTGGGCATCCGCCTTTGATTCATCAGAGTTGAAGATTTGCAGGAGAGGCTGTCGAGAGCGGGGCTTGGTTATCCTGTCGATGGTGTTCAGCTACTCAAGCTGGTGGCAGGTAGTACAATGATCCTTCCTGGGCTGCGGCGGTCCAGAGCTCGATCGGGTGGCTTTTCAACGGGGTCAAGCAGCATTGTCGGGAAGAGGAGAGAGAGAGAGGGTGGAGCACACAGGGCGCGGCCGGTGCTACGAAGCCGGGCAGCGTACAGACCCGAGAAGAGGGAGGCAAGTGTTCCGCAGGGTTGCTCCGACGACGGGGAAATAATAAAAAAAATGAGAAGCGCAGAAAGCCGCGAGGAGCTGCAGTTTGCTACGGGAACCGCGGAGAGCGGCGTTAGCAGCAGCACGGGGGGAAGTGCGCGAAGACCATAGGGCGTCGCCATCAAGGCATAAAACGCCAGCAACAGCGCTAGCAGCAGCGGAGAAGGCAGAAAGCGTGGGAGGCGCCATCTTAATCCAGCGGGGAAGAAGGCAAAGCGCAGGAGGCGCCATTTTGTAAATCAGGGAAGAAGGCAAAGCGCGGGAGGCGCCATCTTAGATTTCCAAGATGCCGAAGACTGGCAATATCACTGCCTTCGATAATGCAATAGAAGACTGGACCACGTATGTGGAAAGAGTCGAGGTATATTGCGGGGCAAACGAAGTAGCCGATGAGAAAAAGGCATCGGTACTACTAAACTTAATGGGCGCAAGAACGTATGGCCTATTGCGGAACCTGATTACTCCAGCCAAACCGAAGGCGAAGAGTTTTAACGAAATTGTTGATATCCTACAGGAACACCTAAATCCTACACCGCTGCTGATAGCAGAAAGATTTAAATTCCACAGGAGAAATGAGCATAAAGATGAGAGCAATGCTGATTACCTTACGGAACTACGCAAGCTATCAAAGCACTGCCAGTTCAGAGCAGGACTGGCAGATACCCTACGGGACAAATTTGTCTGTGGACTCCTGAGTGAAGGAACCCAGAAGAGGTTACTCTCAGAGAAAGAGCTGACGCTAGATAAGGGTTTCAGCGTGGCAGCATCATACGAAGCAGCAGCAAGGGAAGCTGTGCAAATACAGCAAAAGCCATAGGAATACGGCACCCACGAAATGACACGGGGATTTGAAAAATGTTATCGCTGTGGCAGAACAACCCATGACCAGAAGGACTGCTGGCCCAAGGACAAAATATGCAGGCAATGCGGAAAGATGGGACACATTGCACGAGTTTGCAGTCTGGGAAGAAGACTAACGACAACAAAAAGGCTACTAAGGAACAGTACAGGAAAGTACAAAAGATGACGGACAGTAGTTCCGAAGACCAGATGAGCGATAGTGAATCCGGGAACAAGAGACTAAGCTGTCTCAAACTTCACAACGTAATCGCAAAAGAGGATCACCGAACCATTTGGGTCACCCTCACGATAGCAGGGTCCCAAGTCAAAATGGAATTGGATACAGGATCAGCTCTGACCGTCATGAATCGACGAGACTACGAGCAGCTATTCTCACACATACCCTTGAAAGAGACATCCATTGTCTTGAAGACGTATACGGGGCAAAAAGTATACCCCAGAGGAAAAATAAGGGTGCCTGTCGAATACAATGGCAAGGAAACTCAGAAATTGTATCTGTACATACTGCAAGATGGTGGACCACCATTATTGGGATGTGAATGGATCAGAAAGATAAGTTTAGACTGGCACTCCATTCAGGCACTGACGGTGGCTGGTAAAAAGGATGACGACATCACTCCTGGACGATTGTCAACAATCTTAGCTAACGCCAAAGAGGTATTTCAACAAGAACTGGGCACGCTTAAAGGCGTAACCGCCTCGATAAAAATAGAAGAGAATGCAGTTCCCAAGTTTTTTAAAGCAAGACCAGTACCATATGCAATTCGCCCAGCCGTCGAGGCAGAGCTGGAGAATCTGGAGAATGCAGGCGTGTTATCTAAGATAGACTGGAGCGAGTGGGCGACACCCATCATTCCTGTCATGAAGAAAACGTTGAACAATAAGTCTGAGGAGCCAAGGAAGGTTCGCATCTGTGGGGACTTCAAGGTGACGGTGAACCCAGTCCTTCACACAGTACAATATCCTCTTCCGAGGATAGAAGATATTTTCACCTCACTATCTGGAGGGAAGCGTTTTACAGAAATTGACCTAGCACAAGCATATTTGCAGATGGAGGTTGAAGAATCCTCTAGGAAGTATCTCACGATAAACACTCACAAAGGTCTTTACCAGTATAATCGACTGGTATTCGGAGTAGCATCAGCTCCGGTGATACGGCAAAGAGCGATGGAACAAGTCCTGCAAGGGATTCCGGGGACTCAGTGTTACTTGGACGACATCCTAGTGACAGGTGAAAATAACAGTGAACACCTTGCCAACCTAGAGCAGGTGCTCACTAGACTAAGAGAACATGGGCTATGAGCCAATCGCCCCAAGTGCGAGTTTTTAAAGAAACAGATATCGTATTGTGGCCACGTGATTGATGAAGAGGGGTTACATAAGTCCCCTGACAAAATTGAAGCGGTAGTTAAGGCTCCAGCGCCTGAAAATGTGTCGCAACTGAGGTCATTCCTCGGATTGGTGAATTACTACCATAAGTTTTTGCCGAATTTGTCCACAATTCTGCACCCACTGAACACCCTACTACAAGCCGGAGTAGCATGGAAATGGAGCGATGAATGTAAGCGGGCCTTTCAGAAGAGTAAGGACCTCATCACTTCAAGGGAAGTATTGGCTCACTACAACCCATCACTACCGATAAGACTGGCGTGTGATGCGTCTCCCTACGGCATTGGAGCGGTACTGTCACATAAATTCCTTGATGGTTCAGAGAGGCTGATAGCTTTTGCGTCACGCTCGTTAACTTCAGCCGAGCGTAACTACGCCCAGATTGACAGAGAGGCCCTCAGCCTGGTGTGGGGGGTGAAGAAGTTCAATCACTACCTGCACGGTCAGAAATTTACTCTACTAACTGATCATCAACCTCTTGTCTCCATTTTCAACCCTCAGAAGGGCGTACCGATAATGACAGCACAACAGCTACAGAGGTGCTCCCTTTACCTAGGGACACACCAATATGACATCGAGTACAAAGGAACTAAACAGCATGGGAATGCTGATGGATTGTCGCGCCTACCGTTGCCGACGGTGGAAGAAGCACCTGCAGTGGATCCGGTGGAGATATTCCACTCGACCATAGTCGAATGTCTCCCTGTGACGAATGCAAACATAGAAAAGGAAACACGAAATGACCCGACACTCTCCTGGGTCTATGATTTAACGGTGAAGGGATGGCCAGCACATGGTGAACCACTGCTGCCAGCATTCTCGCTGAGAAGAGAACAGCTGTCAGTGTGCAGAGGAACCTTGATGTGTGGATCCAGAGTAGTAATTCCACCCAAATTGAAGGATAGAGTGCTCAATGAGCTTCATGAGGGTCATCTGGGAGGGGTAAAAATGAAGAACTTAGCCAGAGCATTTGTGTGGTGGCCGGGAATCGATAGAGAAATCGAAGAGATGACCAAGAGCTGTACAGGATGCCAGAAGGTCCAAAACGCCCCACCACAAGCCCCTCTACATCCTTGGGAGTGGCCCTCATCTCCATGGCAAAGGGTGCACATTGATTTTGCTGGTCCATTTATGGATTCGATGTTTTTAATTGCGGTGGATGCACATTCAAAGTGGCCAGAGATAATAAAAATGTCCTCAACCACCACAAAAAAAACTATCACAGTCTTACGAACCATATTCGCCAGAAATGGGCTGCCTGAACAGATTTGCTCCGACAATGGACCACAGTTTGTGTCTGAAGAGTTCCGGAGGTTCTTAAAGAACAATGGTGTTAAGCATTACACATCCGCCCCATATCATCCAGCCACCAATGGATTGGCTGAGAGGTTCGTTCAAACATTCAAGAAGGCTATCAAGGCAATGTGTAATGAAGACATACCCCTACAACACAAGGTGGACAATTTCTTGTTTGCCTACCGGAATGCGACACATGCGGTTACCAACCAAACTCCAGCCATGATGTTCTTCAATCGAAGACTACGATGCCGCTTGGATTTGGTTAAGCCAAACATCAGAAGAGATGTGGAGAACAGGCAGTTTCAGAATATGAATGGAAGGCCGACCAGGAGTTTTAAGATAGGTCAACCAGTTTTGGCCCGGGACTACCGCACAGAGAAATGGCAGCCAGGAACGATCTGTACACGGCAAGGACCTCTAATGTATACCGTGGACGTTGGAGAGAGCATTGTAAGACGCCATGCTGACCAGATTCTAGAGTCACTGGAAAACGTCAATTCCACACGACGATCCGATACACCTGGTGATGAAACCGAAGTACCAATTGCATCTACCTCAGAATCGGTGACATTGGAAGCAGACGAACCAAACAACGACGTTGATCCCGAATCAACTTTGCCAGAAGAACCTGATACCCTAAAGAGGCGTTATCCTGACAGAATCAGGAAGCCTGCTCAAAGACTGAACTTATAATTGCTTAACTTCAACTAATGTATCTAGCAACTGCAATTGTAAACATGTTATTTAATTATTAATCGAATGTTATGTACTGTTTAGCTAAAAGGGGAGGAATTGTAGTGTATGTACTTTGCAGAAGGAAATATATTCTGCAGCCCCTGTATACTGCAGTACCAGTAGTGACCACCCCTGTATATAAGCCTGTGTAGTAACTTTTGCATAGTAGTTCGAGGTTGTCTCCACTCAGTAAAGACCTGTTTTAACCAACTCCTGCAGTCCGTGTCTCAATTACACACGGACATAATAGATAGGACTCAGAATCCTGTTAACCGGGCCCGTATCGGTGGCGATGGATAGCACTCAGGATCCTGTTAACTGTGCCTGTATCGGTGGCGATGGATAACACTCAGGATCCTGTTAATCATGCCCGTATCGGTGGTGATGGATAGCACTCAGGATCCTGTTAACCAGGCCCGTATCGGTGGTGATGGATAGCACTCAGGATCCCATTAACAAGGCCCGTATCAGTGGCGATGAATAGCACTCAGGATCCTGTTAACCAGGCCTGTATCGGTGGCGATGGATAGCACTCAGAATCCTGTTAACCCTGCCCGTATCAGTGGCGATGGATAGCTCTCAGGATCCTGTTAACCAGGCCCGTATCGGAGGCAATGACTAGCACTCAGTGTCCTGTTAACCATGCCAGTGTCAGTGGCGATGGAGTGCACTCAGGTTCCTGTTAACCAGGCCCGTATCAGTGGCGAAGGATAGCAGTCAGAACCCCGTTTAGCAGGTCTATATCACTGGCGATGGAGAGCACTCAGGATCCCGTTAACCAGGCCCGTATCAGTGGCGATGAATAGGAGTCAGCACCGTTAACCAGGCCTGTATCGGTGGCGATGCAGGGCACTCAGGATCCTGTTAAACGTGCCCGTATCGCTGGCGATGGATAGCACTCAGGATCCTGTTAACCGTGCCCATATCGCTGGCGATGGATAGCACTCAGGATCCTGTTAACCAGACCCGTATCGGTGGCGATGGATAGCACTCAGGATCCTGTTAACCGTGCCCATATCACTGGCGATGGGTAGTACTCAGGAACCTGATAACCATGCCCATATCGGTGGCAAAGGATAGCAGTTAGGATCCTGTTAACCGTGCCTGGATCAGTGGCGATGGATAACACTCATGACCTTGATAACAATGCCCGGATCACTGGCGATGGACAGCACTCAGGATCCTGTTAACCAGGCCCGTATCGGTGGCGATGGATAGGACTCAGGATCCTGTTAACCGGGCCCATATCGGTGGCGATCGGGAACAGTCAGAATCCTGTTAACCATGCCCGTATCTGTGGCGATGGTTAGCACTCAGGATCCTGTTAACTGTGCCCATATCGGTGGCGATGGCTAGCACTCAGGATCCTGTTGACCGTGCCCGTATCGGTGCCGATGGAGAGCAGTCAGGATCCCGTTAACCAGGCCCGTATCAATGGCGATGGATAGCACTCAGGATCCTGTTAACCGTGCCCGTATCGGTGGCAATGGATAGCACGCAGGACCCCGTTAACTGTGTGGCATGAATCTTGTCATTAATGTGGAAATTACTTATAAAGTGATACTGGGCTCAGGACATTTTTTAACATAAACTAGTGAAGGACACAGCTAGAACTCCATGTTGATAAAGAGTTGATTAAAGCCTTGTTTAATACTTAGACCAAGTGCCTAGTAGTTTTCTTACGTCACCAGGCCCGTATCGATGGTGATGGATAGCACTCAGGATCCTGTTAACCAGGCCCGTATCGATGGTGATGGATAGCACTCAGGATCCTGTTAACCAGGCCCATATCAGTGGCGATGGATAGCACTCAGGATCCTGTTAACCAGGCCCGTATCTGTGACGATGGATAGCAGTCAGCACCCTGTTTACCAGGCCTGTATCGATGCTGATGCAGGGCACTCAGGATCCTGTTAACCATGCCCGTATCGATGGCGATGGATAGTGTAGTGTATGTGCCTTTAAGTCAGAACGACATTTACAGCTCCTGTATACTGTAGTACCAGCAGTGACCACACCGTTATATAAGCTTTGCGCATGCCTCTGTACCCCCAGTCTAGAGACTACCCTCCTCCAGTAAAGACCTGTTATTTGTTAATGTATAGCATCCGTGTGATTATTTAATAATAGCATATCCACTGAACCACGGATCCAACAGTGGCGACGAATGTCGATTTGAATCTACCTGCAACATAAAAAAATAAAAAAAATAGTCGAGGCCAGGAACACGGGCGTCGACCACGAGCACCCGCCCAGCAGTCAGGCAGAGATCCAACTTCGCAGGGGAGGCTGTGGAGAGCCGGGCTTGGTTCCCCAGCCACAACGAGCAGTAAGAGACCGACGACAGGTGCAGCGCAGACCCTTCCCGAGCAGCAGCGGCTGGAGCCGACCGACGGCGGAGAGAGAGCCGAGCAGAGTCGACGGGGTAAGACAGAGGGTGAAGAGTGCAGGGCGCAGCCGGGGGTTGAACACCGAGCGGCATCGAGGAAAACAAAACAAACTGGAGAGAGAGAGGGTAAGAAACAGCCGGGTTCTAGACTGAGCGGCGTCGAAAAATATAAAAAGAAGAACGCACAGAGCACAGCCAGTGCTCACGGGCTGAACAGGGTCCGCAGGGTGAAGAAAGGGGAGACGCCATTGAGCCACGGAGAAGAAGGGAGAGCGCGGGAGACGCCATTGAGCCGCGGAGAAGAAGGAAGAGTGCGGGAGACGCCATTTTTAGAAGCCACAGCGGAGAAGCAGGGCGAGCGCGGGAAGGAAGGAAAGCACGGGAGATGCCATTTTGTGCCAGCGGAGAAGAAGGGGAAGAGCGGGAGGCGCCATTTGTGATAGTTAACGCACACCCAAGGATGCCGAAGAGTGGCAGTATCTCTACGTTCGACAATGAAGTCGAAGATTGGGCGACATATGTGGAACGTATTGAGGTGTACTGCAGGGCGAATGAAGTGCCAGATGCTAATAAAGCACTGGTTCTGTTAAATTCCATGGGTGCAAAAACTTATGGGTTACTGCGAAATCTAATAACCCCAGAGAAGCCGGTAAACAAGAATTTTGAAAGCATAGTAGAAATCCTACAGGACCACTTAAACCCCACACCGCTGCTGATAGCAGAACGATTTAAGTTCCATAAAAGGAACCAACACAAAGACGAAAGCAATGCTGAGTACCTAACGGAACTGCGCAAGCTAACGAAACACTGCCAGTTTGGAGCGGGACTAGCAGACACGTTAAGGGACAAGTTTGTGTGTGGGCTACAAAGTGAAGGAACCCAGAAACGGCTTCTATCAGAAAAGGACCTTACGCTGGACAAAGCTTTCAGTATGGCAGTATCACATGAAGCAGCCGCAAGGGGCGCTGCAGAGATACAACGGAGACCGCAAGAATATGGCACCAATGAAATGTCCTATGGAACAGGGAAGTGCTATCACTGCGGCAGAACAACACATGACCAGAAAGATTGTTGGTTCAAGCACCAAGTGTGCAGACAGTGTGGGAAAGCAGGACACATAGCAAGAGTCTGCAGGTCTGGGAAGAAAACCAACAGTAAGAAATCTCCACAGGAGAAGTACAAAAAGGTACACCAGGTGATGGACAGTGGTTCAGATGAACAGAAAAGTGACACAGGCTCCGGAAGCAAGGAGCTGGGTTGTCTGTAACTACATAAGGTAACCGAAATGGAGGATCACCAGACTATCTGGGTTACACTCAAGATAGATGGAGTCCAAGTGGAAATGGAATTGGACACAGGGTCAGCTCTAACAGTCATAAATCAAAGAGACTACAAGCGGCTATTTTCACACATACCCTTGAAAGCTACAGAGATTGTCTTGAAGACGTACACAGGGCAAAAAGTCTACCCCAAAGGAAAAATAAGGGTGAAAGTGACATATAAATGCCAGGAAATACCTAAAATGGATATATACGTATTGCCAAATGGAGGACCACCACTGCTAGGATGTGAATGGATCCAGAAGATACAATTAGATTGGCATTCCATACAGGCACTGAAGGTTGAGGCCAAAAAGGATGACGACGTCACACCTGGACGACTGTCAAAAATGCTAACTGACGCAAAAGAAGTGTTCCAGGAGGGACTAAGAACACTAAAAGGAATAACAGCAATGATTAAAATAGAGGAAAATGCAAGCCCAAAGTTTCTGAAGGCCAGACCAGTGCCTTATGCGATCAGACCAGCTGTTGAAGCAGAGCTGGAAGGGTTGGAACATTCAGGAGTACTGTCCAAAGTGGACTGGAGCGAGTGGGCTACACCCATCGTTCCTGTAATGAAGAGGTCGTTGAGTAATACGCCTGGGGAACCAAAGAAGGTCCGCATCTGTGGGGATTTTAAGGTGACAGTGAACCCAGTCCTACACACTGTACAATATCCGCTTCCGCGGATTGAAGATATTTTCGCCTCGCTATCTGGAGGTAAACGCTTCACCAAAATTGATCTAGCCTAGGCGTACTTGCAAATGGAGGTAGAAGAAGCTTCGAAACATTACCTTACAATCAACACTCATAAAGGTCTCTATCAATACAACCGGCTGGTGTTTGGAGTAGCCTCGGCTCCGGCTATCTGGCAAAGGGCGATGGATCAGGTCCTGCAAGGGATTCCAGGGACCCAGTGTTATTTGGACGACATCTTGGTCACGGGCGAAAATGACGGTGATCACCTCGCCAACGTGGAGAAGGTGCTCACCAGATTAAAGGAGTATGGGCTACGAGCTAATCGCCACAAGTGCGAGTTTTTCCAGAAACAGATCTCGTATTGTGGCCACGTCATCGATGAAGAGGGTTTACATAAGTCCCCTGAAAAGATTGAGGCAGTAGTCAAGGCTCCAGCACCGGAAAATGTGTCACAACTGAGGTCGTTCCTCAGGCTGGTAAACTACTACCACAAGTTCTTACCAAATTTGTCTACGGTATTACACCCGCTCAACACCCTACTGCAAACAGGGGTACCATGGAAGTGGGATGACAAACGTAGACGTGCTTTCCAGAAGTGTAAAGAATTGATCACATCAAAAGAGGTGTTGGCCCATTTCAACCCAGCACTACCAATTCGTTTGGCATGTGATGCATCACCCTACGTTATTGGAGCGGTGTTGTCGCACAAATTCCCAGATGAGTTGGAGAGGCCAGTAGCCTTTGCGTCTCGGTCACTAACCTCAGCCGAGCGCAACTATGCCCAGATTGACAGGGAGGACCTCAGCCTAGTATGGGGAGTAAAAAAAATTCAACCACTATCTGCATGGGCAGAAGTTCACCTTGCTGACTGACCACCAACCACTTGTCTCCATCTTTAATCCGAAGAAGGTCGTTCCAGTGATGACTGCACAGCGGCTACAAAGATGGTCCCTGTTTCTAGGGGCGAATCAATATGAAATAGAATATAAAGGCACGAAACAGCATGGGAACGCTGATGGGCTATCGCGCCTGCCACTGTCTACTGTGGAGGAAGCACCAGCAGTGGACCCTATCGAGATATTTTATTCATCAATAATTGAACGATTGCCAGTAACAAACGCGGATATAGAGAAGGAGACCCGCAATGATGCGACGCTGTCACGGGTATATGAATTGACAGTGAAGGGATGGCCAACACATGGCGACTCACTGTTGCCAGCATTCTCATCCAGAAGAGAACAGCTGTCAGTATGCCAGGGGACAGTGATGTGTGGATCCAGAGTGGTGATACCACCCAAGTTAAGGGAGAGAGTGCTAAATGAGCTACATGAAGGTCATCTGGGGGGAGTGAAAATGAAAAGCCTTGCTAGGGCTTATGTGTGGTGGCCGGTGTGGTAAACCACTTTTATCGTTCACTATCGTTACACTATGGTTATCACTGTTTACATCGGTACACTATGGTTATCACTGTTTACACTGTTGTATCACTACACAAGGTTACCTCTTGCCACGCTGTTATACCTGGGCTGACCACAGCTGACTCCGCCCATGGCTCCGCCTGCTTGCCCAGGTATAAAGGTGGTCGACTGGCTGGTATTCCTCCTTGTTGGATCCGATCACCCACGAGGGTGGGCTCTGTTATTTAGCCAATAAAAACCTATAGTTACTAACTTAACTCGTCGCTTTTCATGAACTGAATTGATAGGTATATCAATTTTATTGGCTAAATTTTGAAATGTCTGTACCGGAGCAGCCAAACGACCAGCCAAACGTACAGCCCCAGCCAAACGGCCAGCTACAACAGCCCCAGCAGCCGGCCTGGCTGCGAGCCCTCCGACCGCCGTACCTGGATCTAAACCCACAGGCTGCGAATTCAGCCCTCGACTTCGAACACTGGCTGAGCTGCTTCGAAGCCTACCTGGGAGAATCCGGCGTGCCTCCGGTATCCAAACTAAGAGTTCTGACCGCCCAGGTGAGCCCTAAAGTATTTGCACTCATCCGGGACATTGCTGCTAAAAGAGCAGTACCGGAGCCCTGTAAACTCAATGTACGCCAGGCATCTCCTAAGATCCCGCTCGCAACAGCCAGGAGAGTCGGTTGATGATTTCTTACGGGCGCTGCAAATACTCGGCAGGGACTGTGACTTTAAAGCCGTAACAGCTGCAGAACATACCGATGGAAATATCCGCGATGCCTTCGTGAAAGGCCTTCGATCAGACTACTCACGGCAAAGACTGCTGGAATCAAAGGACCTCGACCTGAAAACAGCTGCTATCCTCGCTCGCTCCTTGGAAGTGGCCCATCGGGACCTCGAGGCGTACTCCAGGTACTGTGCTGCGCGACCCTGGGACTCGGGCCCGACTCCGGCCGCAATACCCCTCGCACCGCCGCCCCTGGGGCCTACCACAGCGTCGGTGTCCCGGAACCGATCGGGACCGCCACCCCCGGTACCGGCTGCGACATCGGAGCCCCGCGATCGGGCCGCCGGCTGCTTCTTCTGTGGCCAGGCGAAACACCCGAGGGCGCGCTGCCCTGCAAGAAACGCGACCTGCTCCGACTGCCACAAGAAAGGCCACATCGCGAAGGCCTGCAGGGGGAAAGCCACAGACGCCAGCAGTGCCTCATGCGAGTTGTGGGGGCGGCCATCTTTCATCAAGGCCACAGATGCCAGCATCACCTCGTGTGAGTCGTGGGGGTGGCCATCTTTAATCAAGGCCACCGACGCCGGCAGTGCCTCGTGAGTTGTGGGGGCGGCCATCTTCTCCGCCATTTTGTTCAACGTCGTGTGCGCCACCATTTTGTTCACCACACTCGACCGCCACCTTGTCTCCAGACCCAACCACCGCCTCACCCGCAGACTACAGCAGCTCGCTCAGCCATACACTAGCCTCCGTCACACTTGACCAAGCTCGCCCGCATCACCTGTCCAAGTCCATGATGGACATCAAAGTAAACGGCCACGCCATGACCTGCCTGTTCGACAGCGGAAGCACGGAGAGTTTCATCCATCCAGACACGGTGAGCCGCTACTCCCTCACTGTCCGGCCAACGCGCAACCGGATCTCGATGGCGTCGAGGTCCCATTCAACAGACATCAGCGGCTACTGTGTTGTGACCCTGTCGGTTAGGGGCACAGAGTATAAAAATTTTAAACTTCTCGTCCTGCCCCAGCTCTGCGCTGCCGTCCTACTAGGGCTGGATTTCCAATGCCACCTCCAAAGTGTCACCTTGGCATACGGTGGATCCCTCCCCCCCCTCACAGTCTGCAACCAGCAATTCCTAAACCGCCCACCGCGTACCACCTGCAGCCTATCCACCCTCAAAGTCCCGCCCCCCTCCCTGTTCGCTAACCTCACCCGCGACTGTAAACC
Organism: Somniosus microcephalus; assembly: GCF_052327205.1. Taxonomy (NCBI): domain Eukaryota; kingdom Metazoa; phylum Chordata; class Chondrichthyes; order Squaliformes; family Somniosidae; genus Somniosus; species Somniosus microcephalus. The sequence goes on along the minus strand of NC_140994.1, from coordinate 83,939,953 downwards.
CGTCGCTACCAAGAGCAGGTGGTACAGCGCCGGGGACAGAGCTTTTATTAGCTCCGAGGTGCAGCGACTCCTGAAGGAGGGCATCATCGAGGGAAGCAACAGCCCCTGGCGTGCCCAGGTCGTAGTCGTTAAGACCGGCGATAAACACCGCCTGGTCATCGACTACAGCCAAACCATAAACCGGTACACCCAGCTGGACGCATACCCCCTTCCCCGCATATCTGATATGGTCAATCAGATTGCACAGTACCAGGTATTCTCTACCATCGACCTTAAGTTGGCCTATCACCAACTCCCTATCCGCCCTGAGGACCACCAGTATACCGCCTTCGAGGCGAATGGCCGCCTCTACCACTTCCTTAGGGTTCCCTTCGGCGTCACCAACGGGGTTTCGCTCTTCCAAAGGGAGATGGACCGGATGGTTGACCAGAATGGGCTGCATGCCACATCCCCTTATCTAGATAACGTCACCATCTGCGGCCGCGACCGGCAGGACCATGATGTTAATCTGGAGAAATTCCTCCGTACGGCCCAACGGCTGAACCTCACCTACGATAAGGAGAAATGTGTGTTAAACACCTCGCGCCTTGCCATCCTCGGCTGCGTAATAGAGAACGGAGTCATCGGCCCCGACCCCGAAAGAATGCGCCCCCTCATGGAGCTTCCCCTCCCCCACTGTCCAAAGGCGCTGAAGAGAACCCTGGGGCTCTTCGCTTACTATGCCCAATGGGTGCCCAATTATGCGGACAAAGCCAGACCCCTCATGAAGTCCACCTCCTTCCCCCTGACAGCAGAAGCATGCGCAGCCTTCTCCCTCATAAAGGGAGACATTGCTAAGGCCACAATGCACGCGGTGGATGAGTCTATCCCTTTCCAAGTGGAGAGCGATGCATCCGACTTCGCCCTAGCTGCAGCCCTTAACCAGGCGGGGAGACCTGTGGCCTTCTTCTCAAGGACCCTCCAGGGCCCTGAGATCCGACACTCTTCTGTCGAGAAGGAGGCCCAGGCGATCGTGGAGGCAATACGACGCTGGAGGCATTACCTGGCAGGCAAACGATTTACCCTCCTCACCGACCAGCGTTCGGTCGCTTTTATGTTTAATAACAAGCTGAGGGGCAAAATCAAGAACGACAAGATCTTGAGGTGGAGAATTGAGCTCTCCACCTACGATTACGATATCTTGTACCGGCCTGGTAAACTGAACGAACCCCCAGATGCTCTATCACGAAGTACATGCGCCAACGCGCAAATTGATAGACTGCAGACCCTCCACAACGACCTCTGCCACCCCGGGGTCACCAGACTTTACCACTTCATTAAGGCCCGCAACCTGCCCTACTCCATCGAGGAGGTCAGGACCATGACCAGGAACTGCCAAACCTGTGCCGAATGCAAACCGCATTTCTATAGGCCGGACAGAGCAAGCCTGATCAAGGCCACCCGCCCCTTCGAGCGCTTGAGCATCAATTTTAAGGGGCCCCTCCCGTCCTCTGACCGTAATGTGTACTTCCTCAACATTATTGACGAGTACTCCCGTTTCCCCTTTGCCTTCCCCTGCCCAGACATGACCAGTACCACGGCCATCAAATGCCTGAATGACCTCTTCGCCTTGTTCGGGTTCCCGAACTATATACATAGCGACCGGGGCTCATCCTTCATGAGCGAGGAACTTCGCCAGTTCCTACTAGCGAGAGGTATTGCTGCAAGCAGGACCACCAGCTACAACCCCCGAGGGAACGGCCAGGTGGAAAGAGAGAACGCAACAGTCTGGAAGGCCGTTCTCTTAGCCTTAAAGTCTAAGGGCCTCCCAACCTCTCGCTGGCAGGAAGTCCTCCCGGCAGCACTGCATTCCATCCGGTCACTGCTTTGCACTGCCATTAACGCCACCCCCCATGAACGAATGTTTGTTTTCCCCAGGAAGTCGGATACGGGAACCTCGCTACCAACATGGCTGACTTCTCCGGGGCCCGTCTTGCTGCGGAAGCACGTGAGGGCCCATAAAATGGACCCCCTGATCGAGAGGGTGGACCTCCTGCATGCCAACCCCCAGTACGCCTATGTGGCATACCCAGACGGGCGGGAGGACACAGTCTCCTTACGAGACCTCACACCCTCGGGCACCCCTGAGACACCACCGTTACCCCCCACCACTCCCCCAAATCCAGCCCCGGTAGACGGCATGCCGGAACCCCATGAGCCTTCGCCGACCACGCAGACACCAGCCTTAACTTCGAATACTACACCTCCGCCGCCGCTGCTGCACCGATCAGAAAGGCTTACGAGGCCTCCGGATAGACTGACATACCCGAACTGGTAGTACACTTCACCCCGCCGGACTCAAATTTAAACAATGGGTGAATGTGGTAAACCACTTTTATCGTTCACTATCGTTACACTATGGTTATCACTGTTTATACTGTTGTATCACTACACAAGGTTACCTCTTGCCACGCTGTTATACCTGGGCTGACCACAGCTGACTCCGCCCATGGCTCCGCCTGCTTGCCCAGGTATAAAGGTGGTCGACTGGCTGGTATTCCTCCTTGTTGGATCCGATCACCCACGAGGGTGGGCTCTGTTATTTAGCCAATAAAAACCTATAGTTACTAACTTAACTCGTCGCTTTTCATGAACTGAATTGATAGGTATATCAATTTTATTGGCTAAATTTTGAAATGTCTGTACCGGAGCAGCCAAACGACCAGCCAAACGTTCAGCCCCAGCCAAACGGCCAGCTACAACAGCCCCAGCAGCCGGCCTGGCTGCGAGCCCTCCGACCGCCGTACCTGGATCTAAACCCACAGGCTGCGAATTCAGCCCTCGACTTCGAACACTGGCTGAGCTGCTTCGAAGCCTACCTGGGAGAATCCGGCGTGCCTCCGGTATCCAAACTAAGAGTTCTGACCGCCCAGGTGAGCCCTAAAGTATTTGCACTCATCCGGGACATTGCTACATACGAGGACGCCCTCAACCTGCTAAAAGAGCAGTACCGGAGCCCTGTAAACTCAATGTACGCCAGGCATCTCCTAAGATCCCGCTCGTAACAGCCAGGAGAGTCGGTTGATGATTTCTTACGGGCGCTGCAAATACTCGGCAGGGACTGTGACTTTAAAGCCGTAACAGCTGCAGAACATACCGATGGAAATATCCGCGATGCCTTCGTGAAAGGCCTTCGGTCAGACTACTCACGGCAAAGACTGCTGGAATCAAAGGACCTCGACCTGAAAACAGCTGCTATCCTCGCTCGCTCCTTGGAAGTGGCCCATCGGGACCTCGAGGCGTACTCCAGGTACTGTGCTGCGCGACCCTGGGACTCGGGCCCGACTCCGGCCGCAATACCCCTCGCACCGCCGCCCCTGGGGCCTACCACAGCGTCGGTGTCCCGGAACCGATCGGGACCGCCACCCCCGGTACCGGCTGCGACATCGGAGCCCCGCGATCGGGCCGCCGGCTGCTTCTTCTGTGGCCAGGCGAAACACCCGAGGGCGCGCTGCCCTGCAAGAAACGCGACCTGCTCCGACTGCCACAAGAAAGGCCACATCGCGAAGGCCTGCAGGGGGAAAGCCACAGACGCCAGCAGTGCCTCATGCAAGTTGTGGGGGCGGCCATCTTTCATCAAGGCCACAGATGCCAGCATCACCTCGTGTGAGTCGTGGGGGCGGCCATCTTTGATCAAGGCCACCGACGCCGGCAGTGCCTCATGTGAGTTGTGGGGGCGGCCATCTTCTCCGCCATTTTGTTCAACGTCGTGTGCGCCACCATTTTGTTCACCACACTCGACCGCCACCTTGTCTCCAGATCCGACCACCGCCTCACCCGCAGACTACAGCAGCTCGCTCAGCCATACACTAGCCTCCGTCACACTTGACCAAGCTCGCCCGCATCACCTGTCCAAGTCCATGATGGACATCAAAGTAAACGGCCACGCCATGACCTGCCTGTTCGAAAGCGGAAGCACGGAGAGTTTCATCCATCCAGACACGGTGAGCCGCTACTCCCTCACTGTCCGGCCAACGTGCAACCGGATCTCGATGGCGTCGAGGTCCCATTCAACAGACATCAGCGGCTACTGTGTTGTGACCCTGTCGGTTAGGGGCACGGAGTATAAAAATTTTAAACTTCTCGTCCTGCCCCAACTCTGCGCTGCCGTCCTACTAGGGCTGGATTTCCAATGCCACCTCCAAAGTGTCACCTTGGCATACGGTGGACCACTCCCCCCCCCTCACAGTCTGCAACCAGCAATTCCTAAACCACCCACCGCGTACCACCTGCAGCCTATCCACCCTCAAAGTCCCGCCCCCCTCCCTGTTCGCTAACCTCACCCGTGACTGTAAACCCGTCGCTACCAAGAGCAGGCGGTACAGTGCCGGGGACAGAGCTTTTATTAGCTCCGAGGTGCAGCGACTCCTGAAGGAGGGCATCATCGAGGGAAGCAACAGCCCCTGGCGTGCCCAGGTCGTAGTCGTTAAGACCGGCGATAAACACCGCCTGGTCATCGACTACAGCCAAACCATAAACCGGTACACCCAGCTGGACGCATACCCACTTCCCCGCATATCTGATATGGTCAATCAGATTGCACAGTACCGGGTATTCTCTACCATCGACCTTAAGTTGGCCTATCACCAACTCCCTATCCGCCCTGAGGACCACCAGTATACTGCCTTCGAGGCGAATGGCCGCCTCTACCACTTCCTTAGGGTTCCCTTCGGCGTCACCAACGGGGTTTCGGTCTTCCAAAGGGAGATGGACCGGATGGTTGACCAGAATGGGCTGCATGCCACGTTCCCTTATCTAGATAACGTCACCATCTGCGGCCGCGACCGGCAGGACCATGATGTTAATCTGGAGAAATTCCTCCGTACGGCCCAACGGCTGAACCTCACCTACAATAAGGAGAAATGTGTGTTAAACAACTCGCGCCTTGCCATCCTCGGCTGTGTAATAGGGAACGGAGTCATCAGCCCCGACCCCGAAAGAATGCGCCCCCTCATGAAGCTTCCCCTCCCCCACTGTCCAAAGGCGCTGAAGAGAACCCTGGGGCTCTTCGCTTACTATGCCCAATGGGTGCCCAATTATGCGGACAAAGCCAGACCCCTCATGAAGTCCACCTCCTTCCCCCTGACAGCAGAAGCATGCGCAGCCTTCTCCCTCATAAAGGGAGACATTGCTAAGGCCACAATGCACGCGGTGGATGAGTCTATCCCTTTCCAAGTGGAGAGCGATGCATCCGACTTCGCCCTAGCTGCAGCCCTTAACCAGGCGGGGAGACCTGTGGCCTTCTTCTCAAGGACCCTCCAGGGCCCTGAGATCCGACACTCTTCTGTCGAGAAGGAGGCCCAGGCGATCGTGGAGGCAGTACGACACTGGAGGCATTACCTGGCAGGCAAACGATTTACCCTCCTCACCGACCAGCGTTCGGTCACTTTTATGTTTAATAACAAGCTGAGGGGCAAAATCAAGAACGACAAGATCTTGAGGTGGAGAATTGAGCTCTCCACCTACGATTACGATATCTTGTACCGGCCTGGTAAACTGAACGAACCCCCAGATGCTCTATCACGAAGTACATGCGCCAACGCGCAAATTGATAGACTGCAGACCCTCCACAACGACCTCTGCCACCCCGGGGTCACCAGACTTTACCACTTCATTAAGGCCCACAACCTGCCCTACTCCATCGAGGAGGTCAGGACCATGACCAGGAACTGCCAAACCTGTGCCGAATGCAAACCGCATTTCTATAGGCCGGACAGAGCAAGCCTGATCAAGGCCACCCGCCCCTTCGAGCGCTTGAGCATCGATTTTAAGGGGCCCCTCCCGTCCTCTGACCGTAATGTGTACTTCCTCAACATTATTGACGAGTACTCCCGTTTCCCCTTTGCCTTCCCCTGCCCAGACATGACCAGTACCACGGCCATCAAATGCCTGAATGACCTCTTCGCCTTGTTCGGGTTCCCGAACTATATACATAGCGACCGGGGCTCATCCTTCATGAGCGAGGAACTTCGCCAGTTCCTACTAGCGAGAGGTATTGCTGCAAGCAGGACCACCAGCTACAACCCCCAAGGGAACGGCCAGGTGGAAAGAGAGAACGCAACAGTCTGGAAGGCCGTTCTCTTAGCCTTAAAGTCTAAGGGCCTCCCAACCTCTCGCTGGCAGGAAGTCCTCCCGGCAGCACTGCATTCCATCCGGTCACTGCTTTGCACTGCCATTAACGCCACCCCCCATGAACGAATGTTTGTTTTCCCCAGGAAGTCGACTACGGGAACCTCGCTACCAACATGGCTGACTTCTCCGGGGCCCGTCTTGCTGCGGAAGCACGTGAGGGCCCATGAAATGGACCCCCTGGTCGAGAGGGTAGACCTCCTGCACGCCAACCCCCAGTACGCCTATGTGGCATACCCAGACGGGCGGGAGGACACAGTCTCCTTACGAGACCTCGCACCCTCGGGCACCCCTGAGACACCACCATTACCCCCCACCACTCCCCCAAATCCAGCCCCGGTAGACGGCATGCCGGAACCCCATGAGCCTTCGCCGACCACGCAGACACCAGCCTTAACTTCGAATACTACACCTCCGCCGCCGCTGCTGCGCCGATCAGAAAGGCTTACGAGGCCTCCGGATAGACTGACATATCCGAACTGGTAGTACACTTCACCCCGCTGGACTCAAATTTAAACAAGGGGTGAATGTGGTAAACCACTTTTATCGTTCACTATCGTTACACTATGGTTATCACTGTTTATACTGTTGTATCACTACACAAGGTTACCTCTTGCCACGCTGTTATACCTGGGCTGACCACAGCTGACTCCGCCCATGGCTCCGCCTGCTTGCCCAGGTATAAAGGTGGTCGACTGGCTGGTATTCCTCCTTGTTGGATCCGATCACCCACGAGGGTGGGCTCTGTTATTTAGCCAATAATAACCTATAGTTACTAACTTAACTCGTCGCTTTTCATGAACTGAATTGATAGGTACATCAGCCGGGAATCGATCAACAAATCGAGGACCTAACTAAGAGCTGCTTAGGATGCCAGAAGGTCCAAAATGCACCACCACATGCCCCTCTACACCCATGGGAGTGGCCCTCCTCTCCATGGCAACGGGTGCATATTGATTTCGCTGGTCCATTCATGGACTCAATGTTCTTAATAGCAGTGGATGCTCATTCAAAGTGGCCTGAGGTGATAAAAATGTCTTCAACCACTACAGAGAAAACGATTGCAGTCCTACGGACCATATTTGCCAGAAACGGTTTGCCAGAGCAGATTTGCTCTGATAATGGACCACAGTTTGTGTCCGACGAGTTCCAAAAATTCATGAAAAGGAATGGGGTAAGGCATTACACATCCACCCCGTATCATCCAGCCACAAATGGATTGGCTGAGAGGTTCGTACAAACTTTAAGAAGGTGATAAAGGTGATGTGCGACGATGAAATTCCACTACAGCATAAGATGGACAATTTCTTATTAGCCTACCGAAACGCGACACATGCAGTTACCAACCAGACCCCGGCCATGATGTTCTTTAACCAAAGGTTGAGATCGCGTCTGGACTTGCTCAGACCAAATGTGCAAAGAAATGTTGAGGACAAACAATTCCAGCACATCAATGAGAAGCCGACAAGAAGCTTCAATGTAGGGCAACCAGTCTTGGCCCGTGACTATCGAACAGAGAAGTGGCAACCCGGAACGATATGTACAAGGCAGGGGCCATTAATGTACACAGTGGATGTCGGGGAGAACATTGTGAGACGCCACATCGATCAGATCTTAGCGTCGCAGGAACGCGTCAACCCCGTGTCTCGAGTAGCTGGTGATGAACCCGACATACCGGTAGCATCTACTTCAGACCCAGTAGCAGTGGAACCCGATGAACTACCCGATGAAAAGGGGTCAGAATCGCCTCTGCACCAAGAACAAGAACCTCTGGAAAGGCGCTACCCGAAAGGGTCAGGAAGCCGCCCCAAAGACTGAATCTATAAATGGACTTTTGTTGTTTAATGTACATGTTGAAATGTTAATAGTTATTTGAATATTAGGGGTATTACTAATCAAAAAGGGGAGGAATTGTAATGTATGTGCCTTTAAGTCAGAACTACTTTTACAGCTCCTGTATACTGTAGTACCGGCAGTGACCACACTGGTATATAAGCTTTGCGCATGCCTCTGTACCCCAGTCTAGAGACTACCCTCCTCCAGTAAAGGCCTGTTATTTGTTAATGTTCAGCATCCGTGTGATTATTTAATAATAGCATATCCACTGAACCACGGATTAAACAGATAGCACTCAGGATCCTGTTAACCAGGCCTGTAACGGTGGCGACGGAGAGCACTCAGGACCCCATTAACCAGGCCCGTATTGGTGGCGATGCAGGGCACTCAGGATCCCTTTAACCGTGCCCGTATCGGTGGCGATGGAGAGCACTTTAAACGTGTGACATGAATCTTGTCATTCATGTGGAAATGATTTATGAAATGATACTGGGCGGCCTGCTGGTGGAGCTGTCCAGGGAGAGTATAAATAATCGGGCATGGGTCAGCTAGCTCAGGACATTCTTTAACAGGAACTAGTGAAGGACACAACTAGATCTCCATGATGAAAAACAGTTGATTAAAGCCTTGTTTAATACTTAGAGCAAGTGCCTAGTAGTTTTCTTACGTCACCATGCCCATATCGATAGCGAGGGATAGCACTCAGGACTCCGTTAACCAGGCCCGTATCAGTGGCGATGGATCAAACTCAGGATCCTGTTAACCAGGCCCATATCGATGGCGATGGATAGTACTCAGGATCCTGTTAACCATGCCCGTATCGATGGTGATGGAGAGCACTCAGGATCCTGTTAACCAGGCATGTATCAGTGGCGATGGATGGCACTCAGGATCCTGTTAACCATGCCCGTATCAGTGGCGATGGATAGCACTCAGTACCCCGTTAACCAGGCACGTATCGGTGGTGATGGATAGCACTCAGGATCCTGTTAACCGTGCCCGTATCGCTGGCGATGGATAGTACTCAGGATCCTCATAACCATGCCCGTATCGATGGTGATGGCGAGAACTCAGGATCCTGCTAACCAGGCCGGTATCAGTGGCGGTGGATAGCACTCAGGATCCTGTTAACCGTGCCCGTATCAGTGGCGATGGAGAGCACTCAGGATCCTGCTAACCGTGCCCATATCGGCGGCAAAGGATAGCAGTTAGGATCCTGTTAACCGTGCCCGTATCGGTGGCGATGGATAACACTGACGACCTTGATAACCATGCCCGGATCACTGGCGTTTGAGAGCACTCAGGATCCTGTTTACCAGGCCTGTATCAGTGGCGAAGGAGAGCACTCAGGATCCTGTTAACCAGGCCCGTATCGGTGGCTATGGATAGGACTCAGGATCCTGTTAAACAGGCCCGTATCAGTGGCGATGGATAGTACTCGGGATCCTGTTAAGCAGGCCTGTATCGGTGGCGATGGATAGCACTCGGGATCCTGTTAAACAGGCCCGTATCAGTGGCGACGGTTAGCACCCAGGATCCTGTTAACCGGGCCTGTATCGGTAGCGATGGATAGCAGTCAGGATCCTGTTAAACAAGCCCGTATCGGTGGCGATGGATAGCACTCAGGATCCTGTTAACCAGGCCCGTATCGGTGGCGATGGATAGCACTCAGGATCCCATTAACAAGGCCCATATTAGTGGCGATGGATAGCACTCAGGATCCTGTTAACCGTGCCTGTATCGGTGGCGATGGAGAGCACTCAGGATCCTATTAACCAGGCCCATATCAGTGGCGATGGAGTGTACTCGGGATCCTGTTAACCAGGCCCGTATCGGAGGCAATGGATAGCATTCAGGATCCTGTTAACCAGGCCTGTATCGGTGGCGATGGATAGCACTCAGAATCCTGTTAACCCTGCCTGTATCAGTGGCGATGGAAAGCATTCAGGATCCTGTAAACCAGGCCTGTATCAGTGACGATGGATAGCACTCAAAATCCTGTTAACGCTGCCCGTATCAGTGGCGATGGATAGCACTCAGGATCCTGTTAACCAGGCCCGTATCGGTGGCAATGGTTAGCACTCAGGATCCTGTTAACCATGCCAGTTTCAGTGGCGATGGAGTGCACTCGGAAGCCTGTTAACCAGGCCCGTATCAGTGGCGAAGGATAGCAGTCAGAACCCCGTTTACCAGTTGTCACTGGCGATGGAGAGCACTCAGGATCCCGTTAACCACGTCCGTATCAGTGGCGATGAATAGCAGTCAGGATCCCATTAACAAGGCCCGTATCAGTGGCGATGAATAGCACTCAGGATCCTGTTAACCAGGCCTGTATCGGTGGCGATGGATAGTGTAATGTATATACCTTTAAGGGGGGAACTATCTTTTACAGCTCATGTATACTGCAGTACCGGCAGTGACCACACCTGTGTATAGCACTGAGTAGTAATCTGTACAGATCAGTTCTAGTGTGAGCCACGTTGAGTAAACACCTGTTGTATCATTCTCCTGCAGTCTGTGTCTTATTATACACGGACACAACATTGGCGAGAAGGCAAGTTCGAACCTACCTGCAACTCTGCATCACCTCCCGGGGATTCGCTCCTGGAGATCAGTGGATTGGAGGTCAAGGCCAGAGACTCGGGCGTTGACCACGGGCAACCACCCAGTCATCCAGCAGAGACTCGAGAATTGCGGGGGAGGCTGTCGAGAGCCAGGCTTGGCTTTCCAGTCGAGGTGGCCCAGCAAAACGGGCTGGCAACAGGTAGTGCACAGACCCTTCCCGGACAGCGGCGGGCTAGAGCCCAACCGAGCAGCAGAGCAAAGGGCCGAGCAGCGTCGATGGGGGAGAGAGAGAGAGGGCAGAGCGCACAATGCGCAGCCGGTGTTCAGGGGCTGAGCAGCGTCAAAGAGAGGGAGAGACAGACGCACAGAAACCCGCGAGGCGCCGCCATTGCCACGAGGACCGCCGAGAGCGGCGTTGGCAGCAGCGCAGGAGAAGTGCGCGAAGCCTACAGGGTGCCGCCATTGCCATGAGAACCACCGGGAGCGGCGTTGGCAGCAGTGGGGGAGGAAGGAAAGCGCGGGAGACGCCATTTTAAGCCATTGGGAGACGCCATTTTAAACCACACCCAAAATGCCGAAGAGTGGCAGTATCACCGCATTTGACAATGAAGTCGAAGATTGGACTACATATGTCGAACGAATAGAGGTATACTGCCAGGCAAATGAGGTGTCAGATGACAAGAAAGCGTCAGTATTGTTAAATTTAATGGGTGCAAAGACGTATGGTTTATTACGAAATCTAGTAACCCCAACGAAGCCAATGGAAAAGAGTTTTGAAGACATAGTAACGATACTACAGGAACATTTAAACCCCACACCGCTGCTGATAGCAGAAAGATTCAAGTTTCACAAACGGAACCAGCATAAGGATGAAAGCAATGCTGATTATTTAACAGAACTGCGCAAACTACCGAAACACTGCCAGTTTGGAGCGGGACTGGCAGATATCTTAAGGGACAAGTTTGTGTGTGGGCTTCAAAGTGAAGGAACCCAGAAACGGCTTTTATCTGAAAAGGACCTTACGCTGAAAAAGGCTTTCAGCATTGCGGTATCATATGAAGCAGCAGCACAGGGCGCTGCAGAGATACAACAGAGACCGCAAGAATATGGCACAAACGAAATGTCATATGGAACAGAGAAGTGCTATCGCTGCGGCAGAACAACACACGACCAGAATGATTGCTGGTTCAAAGACAAAGTGTGCAGACAGTGTGGAAAAGTAGGACACATAGCACGAGTCTGCAGGTCGGGAAAGAAAACCAGCAATAAGAAACCTACCAAAGAAAAGTACAAGAAGGTACATAAGATGACGGAGAATAGTTCAGATGAACAAAAGAGTGATAACGACTCCGAAAGCAGGGAACTGAGTTGTCTGAAACTACATAATGTGATCACAACGGAGGATCACCGAACCATTTGGGTCACTCTCAAGATAGCAGGAGACAAGGTAAAGATGGAATTGGACACAGGATCAGCCCTAACAGTCATAAACCGATGGGACTATGAGCGGCTATTCTCACACATACCCTTGAGAGACACAAAAATTATTTTGAAGACGTACACGGGGCAAAAAGTCTACCCCAAAGGAAAAATAAGGGTTACCGTAAGGAAACACCAAAACTAGACCTGTATGTATTGCAAGATGGAGGACCACCATTACTGGGACGTGAATGGATCCGGAAAATACAACTGGATTGGCATTCCATACAGGCACTGACTGTGGCTGACAAAAAAGATGACGACGTCACACCTGGGCGACTGTCAAAGATCCTAACTGACGCGAAAGAAGTGTTCCAGCAAGGGCTCGGAACACTAAAAGGCATGACAGCGACGATTAAAATTGAAGAAAACGCAAGCCCAAACTTTTTTAAGGCCAGACCGGTACCTTATGCGATCCGCCCAGCTGTCGAAGCAGAGCTGAAGAGTCTGGAACGTTCAGGTGTACTGTCCAAGGTAGACTGGAGCGAGTGGGCTACACCCATCGTCCCTGTGATGAAAAAGTCATTGAGCAGCACGCCTGGGGAACCAAGGAAGGTTCGCATCTGTGGGGACTTTAAGGTAACAGTGAACCCGGTCCTTCACATTGTACCATATCCACTTCCGCGGATTGAAGATATTTTCGCCTCGCTATCTGGAGGGAAACGCTTCACTAAGATTGATCTGGCCCAGGCGTATCTGCAAATGGAGGTAGAAGAAGCATCAAAAAAATACCTCACAATCAACACCCATAAAGGTCTCAACCAATACAACCAGCTGGTATTCGGGGTAGCATCAGCTCCGGCTATTTGGCAGAGGGCAATGGAACAAGTCCTGCAAGGGATCCCAGGGACCCAGTGTTATTTGGACGACATCCTGGTCACAGGCGAAAATGACAGTGATCACCTTGCCAACCTGGAGCAGGTGCTCACTAGATTGCAGGAATATGGGCTCCGAGCTAACCGCCCCAAATGCGAGTTTTTTAGAAAACAGATCTCGTATTGTGGCCACGTTATCGATAAAGAGGGGTTACATAAGTCCCCAGAGAAGATTGAGGCAGTAGTCAAGGCTCCAGCACCGGAAAATGTGTCACAACTGAGGTCGTTCCTCGGGCTGGTAAACTACTACCATAAGTTCTTGCCAAATTTGTCTACAATACTACACCCACTGAACACCCTACTGCAAACTGGGGTGTCATGGAAGTGGAGTGATGAATGTAGGTGAGCTTTCTAGAAGAGCAAAACACTAATCACATTGAAAGAGGTATTGGCCCATTACAACCCAGCATTACCAATTCGGTTGGCATGTGATGCGTCACCCTACGGCATTGGAGCGGTGCTGGCGCACAAATTCTCGGACAGCTCAGAGAGGCCAATAGCTTTTGCGTCACGATCACTAACCTCAGCCGAGCGTAACTACGCCCAGATTGACAGGGAGGCCCTCAGCCTAGTGTGGGGAGTGAAAAAGTTCAATCACTATCTGCACGGGCAGAAATTCACCTTGCTGACTGATCACCAGCCTCTTGTCTCCATTTTTAACCTGAAGAAGGGCGTTCCGGTGATGACTGCGCAATGACTACAAAGATGGTCACTTTTTCTGGGGGCGCACCACTATGAGATTGAATATAAGGGCACGAAACAACATGGAAATGCTGATGGGCTATCACGCCTGCCACTGCCTACTGCAGAGGAAGCACCAGCAGTGGATCCTGTCGAAATATTCCATTCGACTATAGTTGAATACCTACCGGTAACTAACGCTTGTATCGAAAAGGAAACCCGAAATGACCCGACACTGTCTCGGGTATATGATTTGACGGTGAAGGGATGGCCAGCACATGGCGACTCACTGTTGCCAGCATTCTCGACAAGGAGAGAACAGCTGTCAGTGTGCCGGGGGACATTGATGTGTGGATCCCGAGTGGTAATTCCACCCAAGTTAAGGGATAGAGTGCTCAATGAGCTTCATGAGGGTCATCTGGGAGGGGTAAAAATGGAAAGCCTAGCCAGGGCTTATGTGTGGTGGCCGGGAATCTATAAACAAATCGAGGACCTGACCAAGAGCTGCTCAGGATGCCAGAAAGTCCAAAATGCACCACCACAGGCCCTTCTACACCGATGGGAGTGGCCCTCATCTCCATGGCAATGGGTGCATATTGATTTTGCTGGTCCATTCATGGACTCAATGTTTTTAATAGCCGTGGATGCGCACTCGAAATGGCCTGAGGTCATCAAAATGTCCTCCACCACCACGGAGAAAACTATTGCAGTCCTACGGACCATTTTTGCCAGGAATGGCTTGCCAGAACAGATTTGCTCCGACAACGGACCACAGTTTGTGTCCGAAGAGTTCCGGATGTTCTTGAAAAAGAATGGGTTAAGGCATTACACATCCGCCCCGTATCATCCAGCCACAAATGGATTGGCTGAGAGGTTCGTACAAACTTTTAAGAAGGCAATAAAGGCTATGTACAATGACAACATTCCGCTGCAGCACAAGGTGGACAATTTCCTGTTCGCCTACAGGAATGCGACACATGCAGTCACCAACCAGGCCCCAGCCATGATGTTCTATAACCGAAGGTTAAGATCTCGCCTGGATTTGCTCAGACCAAACGTACGAAGAGATGCTGAGAGTAAGCAATTCCAGCACATCCATGAGAAGCCAACAAGGAGCTTCAATGTAGGGCAACCAGTCTTGGCCCACAACTACCGAACAGAAAAATGGCAGCCAGGAACGATATGCACACGGCAGGTGCCACTAATGTACACAGTGGACATTGGGGAGAGCATCGTGAGACGCCATGCTGACCAGATCCTAGAGTCACAGGAACAAGTCAACCCCATGCCTCGCCCATACGTACCTGGTGATGAACCCGACGTACAGGTCGCATCTACGTCAGAAACAGTAGCATCGGAAGCTGATGAACCAACCGACGACAGGGGGTCAGAATCGCCTCCGCACCAAGAGCAAGACATTCGGGAAAGGCGCTATCCAGAAAGGATCAGTAAGCCTCCCCAAAGACTGAATATATAAATAGACTATTTTCAGCTAATGTTGCATGTTAAAAGTGTTAATTGTAATTAGTTTGATATTTAATTGTTAAATGAGTGTTATGGTACTGTTAATCTAAAAGGGGAGGAATTGTAATGTATATACCTTTAAGGGGGGAACCATCTTTTACAGCTCATGTATACTGCAGTACCGTCAGTGACCACACCTGTATATAGCACTGAGTAGTAATCTGTACAGATCAGTTCTAGTGTGAGCCACGTTGAGTAAACACCTGTTGTACCATTCTCCTGCAGTCTGTGTCTTATTATACAGGTAGACTACCCTTTATCCGGACTTCCGAAAACCGAAACCCTCTAAAAACCGAAGGTTTTTTCGTTCAGCGTAAGTCGTGCGTACGAACGAAAAAACCTTCAGTTTTTAGAGGGTTCCGGTTTCGGAAGTTCGGTTAAAGGGTAAGTCGTGTGCACGACCCCCCGCCGACCCCGACAACCCCGCCAGCCCCGACAACCGCCGACCCCCCCGCGGACCCCGCCGGCCCCGACCCCCGCCGACCCCGACTGACTTACGCTGAGCGTCAGCGTAAGTCGTGCGCACGACCCCCCGCCGACCCCCCCGCGGACCCCTGCCGACCCCACCCCCCCGCGGACCCCCGCCGACCCACCTTCCGAAATCCGAAATTCTCCTTTATCCGAAACTCGGCTGGTCCCGAGGTTTTCGGATAAAGGATAGTCTACCTGTACATGGACACAACAGATATCACTCAGAATCCTGTTAACCCTGCCCGTATCAGTGGCGATGGATAGCACTCAGGATCCTGTTAACCAGGCCTGTATCGGAGGCAATGGATAGCACTCAGTGTCCTGTTAACCATGCCAGTATCGGTGGCGATGGAGTGCACTCAGGTTCCTGTTAACCAGGCCCGTATCAGTGGCGAAGGATAGCAGTCAGGACCCGGTTTAGCAGGTCTGTATCACTGGCGATGGAAAGCACTCAGGATCCCGTTAACCAGGCCCGTATCAGTGGCGATGAATAGCAGTCAGCACCGTGTTAACCAGGCCCATATCGATGGCGACGCAGGGCACTCAGGATCCTGTTAACCATGCCCGTATCGATGGCGATGGATAGCACTCAGGATCCTGTTAACCGTGCCTGGATCGGTGGCGATGGATAACACTCAGGATCTTGTTAACCAGGCCTGTATCGGTGGCGATGGAGAGCACTCAGGATCCCGTTAACCATGCCCGTAACGGTGGCGATGGAGTGCACTCAGGACCCCGTTAACCAGGCCCATATCGGTGGCGATGGATAACACTCAGGATCCTGTTAACCGTGCCAGTATCGCTGGCGATGGCTAGTACTCAGGATCCTGATAACCATGCCCGTATCAATGGTGATGGATAGCACTCAGGATCCTGTTAACCAGGCACATATCGATGGCGATGGATAGCACTCAGGATCCTGTTAACCAGGCCCGTATCTGTGGCGATGGATAGCACTCAGGATCCTGTTAACCGTGACCGTATCAGTGGCGATGGAGAGCACCCAGGATCCTGTTAACCGTGCCTGGATCGGTGGCGATGGATAACACTCATGACCTTGATAACAATGCCTGGATCACTGGCGATTGAGGGCATTCAGGATCCTGTTAACCAGGCCCGTATCAGTGGCGATGGACAGCACTCAGGATCCTGTTAACCAGGCCCGTATCAGTGGCGATGGATAGGACACAGGATCTTGTTAACCGGGCCCGTATCGGTGGCGATGGATAGCACTCAGGATCCTGTTAACTGTGCCCGTATCGGTGGCGATGGCTAGCACTCAGGATCCTGGTAACCGTGCCCGTATCGATGGCGATGGATAGCACTCAGGATCCTGTTAACCAGGCCCGTATCGGTGGCGATGGATAGCAGTCAGGATCCCATTAACAAGGCCCATATCAGTGGCGATGAATAGCACTCAGGATCCTGTTAACCAGGCCTGTATCGGTGGCGATGGATAGCACTCAGAATCCTGTTAACCCTGCCCGTATCAGTGGCGATGGATAGCACTCAGGATCCTGTTAACCGTGCCTGGATCGGTGACGATGGATAACACTCATGACCTTGATAACAATGCCCGGAACACTGGCGATTGAGAGCACTCAGGATCCTGTTAACCAGGCCCGTATCAGTGGCAATGTGCAGCACTCGGGATCCTGTTAACCAGGCCCGTATCGGTGGCGATGGATAGGACTCAGGATCCTGTTAACCGGTCCAGTATCGGTGGCGATGGATAGCACTCAGGATCCTGTTAACTGTGCCCGTATCGGTGGCGATGGATAGCACTCAGGATCCTGTTAACCAGGCCCGTATCGGTGGCGATGGATAGCACTCAGGATCCCATTAACAAGGCCCGTATCAGTGGCGATGAATAGCACTCTGGATCTTGTTAACCAGGCCTGTATCGGTGGCGATGGAGAGCACTCAGGATCCCGTTAACCCTGCCCGTAACGGTGGTGATGGAGAGCACTCAGGACCCCGTTAACCAGGCCCGTATCGGTGGCGATACAGGGCACTCAGGATCCCTTTAACCATGCCCATATCGGTGGTTATGGATAGCACTCAGGATCCTGATAACCGTGCCCGTATCGCTGGCGATGTATAGCTCTCAGGATACTGTTAACCGTGCCCGTATCGCTGGCGATGGATAGTACTCAGGATCCTGATAACCATACCCATATCGATGGTGATGGATAGCACTCAGGATCCTGTTAACCTGGCCCATATCGATTGCGATGGATAGCACTCAGGATCCTGTTAACCAGGCCCGTATCGCCGGCGATGGATAGCACTCAGGATCCTGTTAACCGTGCCCGTATTGCTGGCGATGGATAGTACTCAGGAACCTGATAACCATGCCCATATCGGTGACGATGGATAGCACTCAGGATCCCGTTAACCAGGCCCATATCGATGGCGATGAATAGCACTCTGGCTCCTGTTAACCAGGCCGCTATCAGTGGCGATGGTTAGCATTCAGGATCCTGCTAACCAGGCCGGTATCAGTGGCGATGGATAGCACTCTGGCTCCTGTTAACCAGGCCCGTATCGATGGCGATGGATAGCACTCAGGATCCTGTTAACCAGGCCTGTATCGGTGGTGATGTAGAGCACTCAGGATCCCGTTAACCATGCCCGTAACGGTGGCGATGGAGTGCATTCAGGACCCTCTTAACCAGGCCCGTATTGGTGGCGATGCAGGGCACTGAGGATCCCTTTAACCATGCCCGTATCGGTGGCTATGGCTAGCACTCAGGATCCTGTTAAACGTGCCCGTATCGCTGGCGATGGATAGCACTCAGGATCCTGTTAACCATTCCCGTATCGCTGGCGATGGATAGTACTCAGGATCCTGATAACCATGCCCGTATCGATGGTGATGGATAGTGTAATGTATGTACCTTTACGGGGGAGAACTACTTTTTACAGCTCCTGTATGCTGTAGTACCGGCAGTAACCACACCTGTATATAAACCATGAGTAGTGATCTGTACAGTCAGTTGCAGTTTGAACCCTCATTCAGTAAACACCTGTTGATCGTTCCCTGCAGTCTGTTGTCTGATTATTGAAGGACACAACTTTAAGATACACGGATATAACATTGGCGACGACGCAGATTCGAACCTACCTGCAACTCTGCATCACCTCCCAGGGATTCGCTCCTGGAGAACAGTGGAAGGAGGTCGAGTCCAGAAGCACGGGCGTCGACCACGGGCAACCGCCCTGTCATCCAGCGGAGATTTGAGCATCGCAGGGGAGGCTGTCGAGAGCCAGGCTTGGCTTTCCAGTCATGGTGGTCCAGCAAAATGGGATGGCAACAGCTACTGCGCAGACCCTTCCCGGACAGCGGCGGCTAGAGCCGACCGAGCAGCACAGAAAAAGGCCGAGCAGCGTCGATGGGGGAGAGAGAGAGGGCAGAGTGCACAGCGCGCAGCCGGTGTTCAGGACCGAGCGGCGTCAACGGGGCTAGAGATGAGAGAGAGCAGAGCACAGCCGGTGTTCAAGGGCCGAGCAGCGTCAACGGGGGAGAGAGGCGCGCAGGAAAACGCGAGGCGCTGCCATTGCCACGAGGACCGCAGAGAGCGGCATTGGCAGCAGCACAGGAGCAGTGCACGAAACTCACGGGGCGTCGCCATTTGCCATGAGGACTGCCGAGAGCGGCGTTGGCAGCAGCGTGGGAGACGTCTTTTTAAGCCGCAGCGGGGAAGAAAGGAAAGCGCGGGAGACTCCATTATAAGCCACAGCGGGGAAGAAAGGAAAGCGCGGGAGACGCCATTTTAAGCCAGTCTAACCACACCCAAAAATGCCGAAGAGTGGCAGTATCACAGCGTTCGACAATGAAGTGGAAGATTGGACGACATATGTCGAACGCATAGAAGTATACTGCAAGGCGAATGAAGTGCCAGATGATAAGAAAGCGCTGGTATTGTTGAATTCAATGGGTGCAAAAACGTATGGCTTACTATGAAACCTAGTAACCCCAGAGAAGCCAGTAGAAAAGGATTTTGAAAACATAGTGTCAATCCTACAGGACCACTTAAACCCCACACCGCTGCTGATAGCAGAAAGATTTAAGTTTCACAAAAGGAACCA
Source organism: Somniosus microcephalus (assembly GCF_052327205.1). Taxonomy (NCBI): domain Eukaryota; kingdom Metazoa; phylum Chordata; class Chondrichthyes; order Squaliformes; family Somniosidae; genus Somniosus; species Somniosus microcephalus. The sequence continues at coordinate 83,920,262 of NC_140994.1, read as the reverse complement.
GCATAAAGATGAAAGTAATGCTGAGTATTTAACGGAACTGCGCAAGCTATCGAAACACTGCCAGTTTGGAACGGGACTAGCAGATACTTTAAGGGACAAGTTTGTGTGTGGGCTTCAAAGTGAAGGAACCCAGAAACGGCTTCTATCAGAAAAGCATCTTACGCTGGACAAGGCTTTCAGCATTGCAGTATCACACGAAGCAGCCGCACGGGGCGCTGCAGAGATACAACGGAGACCGCAAGAATATGGCACAAATGAAATGTCATACGGAACAGTGAAGTGCTATCGCTGCGGCAGAACAACACACGACCATAATGATTGCTGGTTCAAGGACAAAGTGTGCAGACAGTGTGGAAAAGTAGGACACATAGCAAGAGTCTGCAGGTCGGGAAAGAAAACCAGCAGCAAGAAATCTCCACAGGAGAAGTACAAGAAGGTACATAAGGTGACGGAGAGTACTTCAGACGAACAGAAGAGTGATACAGACTCCGGAAGCAAGGAGCTGGGTTGCCTGAAACTATATAATGTGATCAAAACGGAGGATCACCAAACTATCTGGGACACGCTCAAGATAGCAGGAGTCCAAGTGAAAATGGAATTGGACACAGGATCAGCCCTAACAGTCATAAACCGAAGGGACTACAAGCGGCTATTGTCACATATACCCTTGAGAGATACAAAGATTGTCTTGAAGACGTACACGGGGCAAAAAGTCTACCCCAAAGGAAAAATAAGGGTGAACGTTATATATAACGACAAGGAAACACCAAAAATGGACCTATATGCATTGCCAGATGGAGGACCACCACTATTAGGACGTGAATGGATCCGGAAGATACAGCTAGATTGGCATTCCATACAAGCACTGACTGTAGATGCCAAAAAGGATGACGACCTCACACCTGGACGACTGTCAAAAATGTTAACTGACGCACAAGAAGTGTTCCAGCAGAGACTCGGAACACTAAAAGGCATAACAGCGATGATCAAAATAGAGGAAAATGCAAGCCCAAAGTTTTTTAAGGCCAAACCGGTACCTTATGCGATCCGCCCAGCCGTCGAAGCAGAGCTGGAGGGTTTGGAATGTTCAGGAGTACTGTCCAAAGTGGACTGGAGCGAGTGGGCTACACCCATCGTTCCTGTAATGAAGAGGTCTTTGAGTAATACGCCTGGGGAACCAAAGAAGTTTCGCATCTGTGGGGACTTTAAGGTGACAGTGAACCCAGTCCTTCACACTGTACAATATGCGCTTCTGCGGATTGAAGATATTTTCACCTCGCTATCTGGAGGGAAACACTTCCCTAAGATTGATCTGGCCCAGGCGTACCTGCAAATGGAGGTAGAAGAAGCCTCGAAACAGTACCTCACGATCAACACTCATAAAGGTCTCTACCAATACAACCGGCTGGTGTTCGGGGTAGCATCAGCTCCGGCTATTTGGCAAAGGGCAATGGAACAAGTCCTGCAAGGGATTCCAGGGACCCAGTGTTATTTGGACGACAGCGTGGTCACGGGCGAAAATGACAGTGATCACCTCGCCAACTTGGAGCAGGTGCTCACTAGATTGAAGGAATATGGGCTCCGAGCTAATCGCCACAAATGCGAATTTTTCCAGAAGCAGATCTCGTATTATGGCCACGTTATTGATAAAGAGGGGTTACATTTGTCCCCTGAAAAGATTGAGGCAGTAGTCAAGGCTCCAGCACCGGAAAATGCGTCACAACTGAGGTCGTTCCTCGGGCTGGTGAACTACTACCATAAGTTCTTGCCGAATTTGTCTACCGTACTACACCCACTGAACACCCTACTGCAAACGGGGGTACCATGGAAGTGGAGTGACGAATGTAAACGAGCTTTCCAGAAGAGCAAAGCATTGATCACATCAAAAGAGGTGTTGGCTCATTTCAACCCAGCACTACCAATTCGATTGGCGTGTGATGCATCACCCTATGGCATTGGAGCGGTGCTGCCACACAAATTCCCGGACGGCTCGGAGAGGCCAGTAGCCTTTGCGCCTCAGTCACTAACCTCAGCCGAGCGTAACTATGCCCAGATTGACAGGGAGGCCCTCAGCCTAGTGTGGGGAGTGAAAAAGTTCTATCACTATCTGCACGGGCAGAAGTTCACATTGCTGACTGACCACCAACTACTTGTCTCCATCTTTAATCCAAAGAAGGGCATTCCGGTGATGACTGCGCAACGGCTACAAAGATGGGCCCTTTTTCTAGGGGCGCACCAATATGAAATCAAGTATAAGGGCACGAAACAGCATGGAAACGCTGATGGGCTATCACGCCTGCCACTGCCTACTGCGGAGGAAGCACCAGCAGTGGATCCTGTCGAAATATTACATTCGACTATAATTGAAAGCTTGCCAGTAACTAACGCTGGTATAGAGAAGGAGACCCGAAATGACCCGACACTGTCTCGGGTATATGATTTGACGGTGAAGGGATGGCCAGCACATGGCGACTCACTTTTGCCAGCATTCTCATCCAGAAGAGAACAGCTGTCAGGATGCCAGGGGACCTTGATGTGTGGATCCCGAGTGGTAATTCCACCCAAGTTAAGGGAGAGAGTGCTCAATGAGCTTCACGAAGGTCATCTGGGAGGGGTGAAAATGAAAAGCCTTGCTAGGGCTTATGTGTGGTGGCCGGGGATCGATCAGCAAATCGAGGGCCTGACAAAGAGCTGCTCAGGATGCCAGAAGGTCCAAAATGCACCACCACATGCCCCTCTACACCCATGGGAGTGGCCCTCATCTCCATGGCAACGGGTGCATATTGATTTTGCTGGTCCATTCATGGACTCAATGTTTTTAATAGCCGTGGATGCGCACTCGAAATGGCCTGAGGTGATCAAAATGTCCTCCACCACCACGGAGAAAACTATTGCAGTCCTACGGACCATTTTTGCCAGGAACGGCTTGCCAGAGCAGATTTGCTCTGATAACGGACCACAGTTTGTGTCCGAAGAGTTTCGAAGATTTATGAAAAGGAATGGGGTAAAGCATTATACATCCGCCCCATATCATCCAGCCACAAATGGATTGACTGAGAGGTTCGTACAAACCTTTAAAAAAGCAGTAAAGGCCATGTGCGATGACGACATTCCACTGCAGCATAAGGTGGACAATTTCCTGTTAGCCTACAGAAATGCGACACATGCAGTCACCAACCAGGCCCCGGCCATGATGTTCTTTAACCGAAGGTTGAGGTCTCGTCTGGATTTGCTCAGACCAAATGTACGAAGAGATGTTGAGAGTAAGCAATTATAGCACATCAATGAGAAGCCGACAAGGAGCTTCAATGTAGGGCAACCAGTCTTGGCCTGCGACTACCGAACAGAGAAATGGCAACCAGGAACGATATGCACATGGCAGGGGCCACTAATGTATAGAGTGGATGTTGGGGAGAACATTGTGAGACGCCATGCTGACCAGATCCTAGAGTCGCAGGAACGAGTGAACCCCATGTCTCGGCCATACGTACCTGGTGAGGAACCCGACGTACAGGTCACTTCTACCTCAGAAACAATAGCATTGGAAGCTGATGAATCAACTGACGACAGGGTGTTAGAATCGCCTCCGCACCAAGAGCGAGACACTCGGGAAAGGCGTTATCCAGAAAGAATCAGGAAGCCTCCCCAAAGACTGAATTTATAAATAGACTATTTTCAGTTAATGTTGCATGTTAAAAGTGTTAATTGTAATTAGTTTGATATTTAATTGTTAAATGAGTGTAATGGTACTGTTAATCTAAAAGGGGAGGAATTGTAATGTATGTACCTTTAAGGGGGAGAACTACTTTTTACAGCTCCTGTATCCTGTAGTACCGGCAGTGACCACACCTGTATATAAACCCTGAGTAGTGATCTGTACAGTCAGTTGCAGTTTGAACCCTCATTCAGTAAACACCTGTTGATTGTTCCCTGCAGTCTGTTGTCTGATTATTGAAGGACACAACTTTAAGATACACGGATATAACAGATAGCACTCAGGATCCTGTTAACAAGGCACATATCGATGGCGATGGATAGCACTCAGGATCCTGTTAACCAGGCCCATAACGGTGGCGATGGAGAGCACTCAGGACCCCTTTAACCATGCCCATATCGGTGGCTATGGATAGCACTCAGGATCCTGTTAACCGTGCCCGTATCGCTGGCGATGGATAGCACTCAGGATCCTGATAACCATGCCCGTATCGATGGTGATGGATAGCACTCAGGATCCTGTTAACCAGGCACATATCGATGGTGATGGATAGCACTCAGGATCCTGTTAACCATGCCCGTATCGGTGGCGATGGATAGCACTCAGGATCCTGTTAACCGTGCCCGTACCACTGGCGATGGATAGTACTCAGGAACCTGATAACCATGCCTGTATCGATGGTGATGGAGAGCACTCAGGATCCTGTTAACCAGGCCCGTATCGGTGGCGATGGATAGCACTCAGGATCCCGTTCACCAGGCCCATATCGATGGCGAAGAATAGTACTCAGGATCCTGCTAACCAGGCCGGTATCAGTGGCGATGGATAGCACTCAGGATCCTGTTAACCGTGACCGTATCAGTGGCAATGGAGAGCACCCAGGATCCTGTTAACCATGCCCATATCGGTGGCAAAGGATAGCAGTTAGGATCCTGTTAACCGTGCCTCGATCGGTGGCGATGGAAAACACTCATGACCTTGATAACAATGCCCGGATCACTGGCGATTGAGAGCACTCAGGATCCTGTTAACCAGGCCCGTATCAGTGGCGATGGACAGCACTCGGGCTCCTGTTAACCAGGCCCGTATCGGTGGCGATGGATAGGACTCAGGATCCTGTTAACCGGGCCCGTATCGGTGGCGATGGATAGGACTCAGGATCCTGTTAACCAGGCCAGTATCGGTGGCAATGGATAGCACTCAGGATCCTGTTAACTGTGCCCGTATCGGTGGCGATGGATCGCCCTCAGGATCCTGTTAACCAGGCCCGTATCGGTGGCGATGGATAGCACTCAGGATCCCTTTAACAATGCCCGTATCGGTGGCTATGGATAGCACTCAGGAACCTGTTAACCATGCCCGTATCGCTGGCGATGGATAGCTCTCAGGATCCTGTTAACCATGCCCGTATCGCTGGCGATGGATAGTACTCAGGATCCTGATAACCATGCCCGTATCGATGGTGATGGATAGCACTCAGGATCCTGTTAACCAGGCCCGTATCGGTGGCGATGGATAGCACTCAGGATCCTGTTAACCATACCCGTATTGCTGGCCATGGATAGTACTCAGGAACCTGATAACCATGCCCATATCGATGGTGAGGGAGAGCACTCAGGATCCTGCTAACCAGGCCGGTATCACTGGCGATGGATAGCATTCAGGCTCCTGTTAACCAGGCCGGTATCAGTGGCGATGGATAGCACTCAGGTTCCAGTTAACCGTGCACATATCGGTGGCAAAGGATAGCAGTTAGGATCCTATTAACCGTGCCTGGATCGGTGGCGATGGATAACACTCATGACCTTGATAACAATGCCCGGATCACTGGCGATTAAGAGCACTCAGGATCCTGTTAACCAGGCCCGTATCGGTGGCGATGGATAAGACTCAAGACCCTGTTAACTGTGCCCCTATCGGTGGCGATGGATCGCACTCAGGATCCTGTTAATCATGCCCGTATCAGTGGCGATGGATAGCACTCAGGATCCTGTTAACCAGGCCCGTATCGGTGGTGATGGATAGCACTCAGGATCCCATTAACAAGGCCCGTATCAGTGGCAATGAATAGCACTCAGGGTCCTGTTAACCAGGCCTGTATCTGTGGCGATGGATAGCACTCAGGATCCTGTTAACCAGGCCCGTATCGGAGGCAATGGATAGCACTCAGTGTCCTGTTAACCATGCCAGTATCGGTGGCGATGGAGTGCACTCAGGTTCCTGTTAACCAGGCCCGTATCAGTGGCGAAGGATAGCAGTCAGGACCCCGTTTAGCAGGTCTGTATCACTGGTGATGGAGAGCACTCAGGATCCCGTTAACCAGGCCCGTATCAGTGGCGATGAATAGCATTCAGCGCCCCGTTTACCAGGCCCGTATCGATGGTGATGCAAGGCACTCAGGATCCTGTTAACCATGCCCGTATCGATGGCGATGGATAGCACTCAGGATCCTGTTAACCAGGCCTGTATCGGTGGCGATGGAGAGCACTCAGGATCCCGTTAACCAGGCCCATATCGGTGGCGATGGATAGCACCCAGGATCCTGCTAACCAGGCCGGTATCAGTGGCGATCGATAGCACTTCGGCTCCTGTTAACCAGGACGGTATCAGTGGCGATGGCTAGCACTCAGGATCCTGTTAACCGTGACCATATCAGTGGCGATGGAGAGCACCCAGGATCCTGTTAACCATGCCCATATCGGTGGCAAAGGATAGCAGTTAGGATCCTGTTAACCGTGCCTGGATCGGTGGCGATGGATAACACTCATGACCTTGATAACAATGCGCGGATCACTGGCGATTGAGAGCACTCAGGATCCTGTTAACCAGGCCCGTAACAGTGGCGATGGACAGCACTCGGGATCCTGTTAATCAGGCCCATATCGGTGGCGATGGATAGGACTCAGGATCCTGTTAACCGGGCCCGTATCGGTGGCGATCTGGAGCAGTCAGAATCCTGTTAACCATGCCCGTATCTGTGGCGATGGTTAGCACTTATTATCCTGTTAAATGTGCCCGTATCGGTGGCGATGGATAGCACTCAGGATCCTGTTAACCGTGCCCGTATCTGTTGTATCCGTGTGTTAATGGAGACACGGAATGCAGGAGTTGGTTTAACAGGTGTTTACTGAACAAAGTCTGGAGGTGAACTAAAAGATACAAGACGCTATACAGGCTTATATACCCGAGTCGTCACTACCGGTATTACAGTACACAGGGGCTCTTAAAGGTACATACACTACAATTCCTCCCCTTTTAGATAATTAGTACATAGCATTTTATGTAATCATTAATTAACATGTTTACAAGAACAATAATCTACACATTTGCTGCAGTTAATCAATTATAAGTCAGTCTCTCTGGAGGCTTCCTGACTCGGTCCGGATAACGCCTCGGTGGTGTAGTAGTTTTCGGTGGTGTAGTAGGGCAGCACGGTGGCATAGTGGTTAGCACTGTTGCCTCACAGCGCCAGGGACCCGGGTTCGAATCCGGCCTCGGGCGACTGTCTGTGTGGAGTTTGCACATTCTCCCCGTGTTTGCGTGGGTTTTCTCCGGGTGCTCCGGTTTCCTCCCACAGTCCAAATATGTGTGGGTTAGGTTGATTGGCTATGATAAATTGACCCTTAGTGTTAGGGGGATTAAATGGGGATATGTGTTAGGTGTGGGGATTGGGTGGGATATGTGTCGGTGCAGGCTCGATGGGCCGAAATGGCCTCTATCTGCACTGTGGGGTTTCTGTGATTCTGTGATTCTGTGATTCTTTTGGCAAGGTCGATTCGGCTTGAATGCCAGTGTCGGGTTCATCTGGTTCCAGTATCACCGGATCGGAGGTAGATACTATGGGTATCTCTGCTTCATCATTAGACGTATAGAGTTGTGGTGTAGGTTGTCCCTTTTCGGATGATTCTATGATCTGGTCAGCATGGCGCCTTATTATGCTTTCTCCAATGTCCACGGTATACATCAGCGGTCCTAGTCGTGTGCAAATAGTTCCAGGCTGCCATTTCTCGGTACGGTAGTCCCGGGCCAAAACTTGTTGACCTATCTGGAAGGTGCTAGTTGGCCTTTCACTCATGCCTTGAAATTGCCGGTTCTCTACGTCCCTTCTGATGTTTGGCTTGATCAAATCCAGCCGGCATCTTAGTCTTCTATTGAAAAACATCATGGCAGGAGTTTGGTTTGTAACCACGTGTTGCATTCCGGTACGCAAACAAGAAGTTATCTACCTTATGTTGTAGATTTATGTCTTCATTACCCATGGCCTTTATGGCCTTCTTGAAGGTCTGGACAAACCTTTCAGCTAATCCACTGGTGGCGGGATGGTATGGGACGGACGTGTAGTGCTTAACCCCATTGTTTTTTAAGAACTTCCTGAATTCTTCGGACACAAATTGCGGTCCATTATCAGAACAGATCTGTTCAGGCAGCCCATTCCTGGCAAATATGGTCCTTAATACTGTGATGGTTTTTTCCGTGGTGGTGGAGGACATCTTTATTACCTCCGGCCACTTGGAGTGTGCATCCACCGTGATTAAGAACATTGAGTCCATAAATGGACCAGCAAAGTCGATATGTACCCTTTGCCATGGAGATGAGGGCCACTCCCATGGATGTAGAGGGGCTTGTGGTGGAGCGTTTTGGACCTTCTGGCATCCTAGACAGCTCTTGGTCATTTCTTCGATGTCTCCATCGATACCTGGCCACCACACAAACGCTCTGGCTAGGTTCTTCATTTTCACTCCACCCAGGTGCCCCTCGTGAAGCTCCTTTAGCACTTTATACTGGAGTTTGGGTGGAATCACCACTCTGGATCCACACATCAAGGTTCCTCGGCACACTGACAGCTGTTCTCTTCTTTGCGAGAATGCTGGCAACAGTGGTTCGCCATGTGCTGGCCATCCCTTCACCGTTAAATCGTAGACTCGTGAGAGAGTCGGGTCATTTCTCGTTTCCTTTTCAATGGTAGAATTTGTTACTGGTAGACATTCCACTATGGTTGAGTGGAACATTTCCACTGGGTCCACTGTAGGTGCCTCTTCTACCGTTGGCAACGGTAGGCGCGATAAACCGTCAGCATTCCCATGCTGTTTTGATCTTTTGTATTCTATGTCATATTGGTGTGCCCCTAGGAAAAGGGGCCACCTCTGTAGCCTTTGCGCTGTCATAATGGGAACGCCCTTTTTAGGGTTGAATATGGAGACGAGGGGTTGATGGTCAGTCAACAAGGTAAATTATTGTCCGTGTAGGTAATGGTTGTATTTCTTCACTCCCCACACCAGGCTGAGTGCTTCCCTGTCGATCTGGGCATAGTTACGCTCAGCTGAGTTCAATGAGCGTGACGCAAAAGCTATCGGCCGCTCCGAGCCATCAGGGAATCTATGCGATAATACCGCTCCTATGCCGTAAGGGGATGCATCGCACGCCAGTCTGATTGGCAGTGATGGGTTGTAATGAGCCAACACTTCCTTGGACGTGATCAAGCCTTTGCATTTATGGAAGGCACGTTTACAGTCTTCGCTCCATTTCCAAATTACTCCCGTTTGTAGCAGTGTGTTAAGAGGGTGCAGAACAGTTGACAAGTTTGGTAAAAATTAATGATAGTAATTTATCAATCCCAGGAATGACCTTAATTGTGAGACATTTTCAGGTGCTGGCGCTTTTATGACCGCTTCAATTTTTTCAGGTGACTTATGCAACCCTTCTTCGTTAATTATATGGCTACAATATGATATTTGTTTCTGGAAAAATTCGCACTTGGGGCGATTTGCTCGTAGGCCCCGTTCTCTCAGCCTAGTGAGCACCTGCTCCAAATTGGCAAGGTGCTTGTTATCGTTTTCTCCTGTTACAAGGATGTCGTCTAGGTAGCATTGAGTCCCCGGAATCCCTTGCAGGACTTGCTCCATAGCTCTTTGCCAGATAGCTGGAGCTGATGCTACTCCGAATACCAGTCGATTGTACTCGTACAGGCCTTTGTGTGTGTTTATCGTGAGATACTTTTTAGAGGCCTCCTCAACCTCCATCTGTAGATATGCCTGTGCCAAGTCAATTTTGGTGAAACGTTTCCCTCCGGATAGTGAGGCGAAAATATCTTCTATCCTCGGAAGAGGATACTGTACCCTGTGAAGGACCGGGTTTACAGTCACCTTGAAGTCCCCACAGATGCGAATTTTTCTCTGTTCTTCAGATTTATCATTATTCAACATTTTCTTCATGACCGGGACAATGGGTGTTGCCCACTCGCTCCAATCTACCTTGGATAACACGCCTGCCTTTTCCAAATTCTCCAGCTCTGCCTCGACTGCTGGACAAATTGCGTATGGCACCGGCCTTGCCTTAAAAAACTTGGGAATTGCCGCATCTTCCACTTTTATTGAGGCGGTGACGCCTTTCAAGGTTCCTAGTTCCTGTTGAAACACTTCTTTGGCGTTGGGAAGATGTCTTTTAATCGTTCAGGTATGACGTCATCATCATTTTTTTTCTTACTGGTCACCGTCAGTGCCTGAATGGAGTGCCAGTCTAAACGTATCTCCCTGATCCATTCACGTCCCAACAGCGGTGGACCACCATCTTGCAGAACGTATAAATACAACTTCTGTATTTCCTTGCCGTTGTGTACAACAGGCACCCTTATTTTCCCTCTGGGGTATACTTTCTGCCCCGTATATGCCTTCAAGATAATGGATGTGTCTTTCAAAGGTATATGCGGAAATAGCCGCTCGTAATCCCGTCGACTTATGATGGTCAGAGCTGATCCTGTATCTAGCTCCATTTTAACTGGGGACCCCGCTATCGTGAGGGTAACCCAAATGGTCCAGTAATCTTCTTTGGCAATTACATTATGTAATTTGAGACAGCTAAGTCTCTTGTTTCCGGAGTCGCTATCGCTCTTCTGGTCTTCGGAGCTACTGTCCGTCATCATTTGTACCTTTCTGTACTTTTCCTTATTGATTTTTTTTCTGTCAGTGGATTTTTTTTTTCCAGATCGGCATACACGTGCAATGTGTCCCATCTTTCCGCATTGCCTGCATGCTTTGTCCTTGAACCAGCAGTCCCTCTGGTCATGGGTGGATCTGCCGCAGCGATAACATCTCTCGAAACCCCATGTCATTTCATGGGTGCCGAAGTCCTGTGGCTTTTGCTGTATCTCTGCAGCTCCTCTTGCTGCTGCTTCGTATGATACAGCCACACTGAAAGCCTTGTCCAGTGTCAAATCTTTCTCAGAAAGTAGCCTTTTCTGTGTTCCTTCACTTAGGAGACCGCAGACGAATTTGTTTTGTAGAGAATCTGCTAGTCCTGCCCCGATTTGGCAGTGCTTTGACAGCTTTCTTAATTCGGTGAAGTAATCAGTGTTACTTTCATTCTTGTGCTGATTCCTCCTGAAGAATTTGAATCATTCCGCTATCAGCAGTGGTGTTGGGTTTAAGTGCTCCTGTAGGGTATCAACAATCTCCTTAAAATTCTTGTCCATCGGTTTGGCTGGAGTGATTAAGTTTCGTAACAGCCCGTATGTCCTTGCGCCCATCAGATTTAGAAGTACCGATGCCTTTTTATCATCCTCTACTTCATTCGCTGTGCAATATACCTCCACTCTTTCCACATATGTGGTCCAATCCTCTCTATCACTATCGAAAGCAGTAATATTGCCAGTCTTAGGCGTCCTGAAAATCAAAAATGGCGCCTCCCGCGCTTTCCTTTTTTCCCTGCCGAGAAAAAATGGCGCCTCCCGCGCTTTCCCGCTGCTGCCGCTGCTGACAACACTGTTCTCCGCGGTTTTTATTTACACAGATATTTTTAATAGTTGGAGACTCGTTCCCGCCGGACTCTCTGGGACTTTTCCCTCCCTCTGCTTGGTCCAAACGCCGACCTGCTTTGCAGCGCCGGCCGTCTCCCGAGTGCTCCGCCCTCCGTCTCTGTTTGCCTCCGCCTTCCAACTCGCTGCTCGGCCCCGCTGCACAGCCACCCGATCGAGCCCCAGCCCGCCGCCCAGGAAGGATTAGTGCAGTACCTGCCACCAGCCTGGCTAGCTGGTGAAACCACAGTTTTTTTTTTTGTTTGTTTGTTTTTTCGACCTTCGTCTGAGGAATCGATCTCCTTGAGGTGCTGACGAATTGCAGGTAAGTCCGTTTCCAATTCGTCGCCACTGTTGTATCCGTGTGTTAATGGAGACACGGAATGCAGGAGTTGGTTTAACAGGTGTTTACTGAACAAAGGCTGGAGGTGAACTAAAAGATACAAGACGCTATACAGGCTTATATACCCGAGTGGTCACTACCGGTATTACAGTACACAGGGGCTCTTAAAGGTACATACACTACAGTATCGGTGCCGATGGAGAGCAGTCAGGATCCCGTTAACCAGGCCCGTATCAATGGCGATGGATAGCAATCAGGATCCTGTTAACCGTGCCCGTATCGGTGGCAATGGATAGCACTCAGGACCCCGTTAACCGTGTGACATGAATCTTGTCATGAATGTGGAACTTACTTATGAAATGATACTGGGCGGCCTGCTGGTGGCGCTGTCCAGGGAGAGTATAAATACTCGTGCATGGGCCCAGCTGGCTCAGGACATTTTTTACAGGAACTAGTGAAGGACACAGCTAGAACTCCATGTTGATAAAGAGTTGATTAAAGCCTTGTTTAATACTTAGACCAAATGCCTAGTAGTTTTCTTACATCACCAGGCCCGTATCGATGGTGATGGATAGCACTCAGGATTCTGTTAACCATGCCCATATCAGTGGCGATGGATAGCACTCAGGATCCTGTTAACCAGGCCCGTATCAGTGGCGATGGATAGCACTCAGGGTCCTGTGAACCAGGCCCGTATCGGTGGCGATGGATAGCACTCAGGATCCTGTTAACAATGCCCGTATCGGTGGCGATGGATAGCACTCAGGATCCTGTTAACCAGGTCCGTATCAGTGACGATGGATAGCACTCAGGATCCTGTTAACAAGGCCCGTATCAGTGGCGATGGATAGCACTCAGGATCCTGTTAACCAGGCCTGTATCTGTGACGATGGATAGCACTCAGAATCCTGTTAACCAGGCCCGTATCGGAGGCAATGGATAGCACTCAGAATCCTGTTAACTGTGCCCGCATCAGTGGCGATGAATGGCAGTCAGCACCCTGTATACCAGGCCTGTATCGATGCTGATGCAGGGCACTCAGGACCCTGTTAACCATGCCCGTATCGATGGCGATGGATAGCAATCAGGACCCCGTTAACCAGGCCCGTATCGGTGGCGATGCAGGGCACTCAGGATCCCTCTAACCGTGCCTGTATCGGTGGCAATGGATAGCACTCAGGATCCTGTTAACCGTGCCTGTATCGGTGGCGATGCAGGGCACTCAGGATCCCTTTAACCGTGCCTGTATCGGTGGCAATGGATAGCACTCAGGATCCTGTTAACCGTGCCTGTATCGGTGGCAATGGATAGCACTCAGGATCCTGTTAACCGTGCCCGTATCGATGGCGAGGGATAGCACTCAGGACTCCGTTAACCAGGCCCGTCTCGGTGGCAATGGATCAAACTCAGGATCCTGTTAACCAGGCCCGTATTGATGGCGATGGATAGTACTCAGGATCCTGATAACCATGCCCGTATCGATGGTGATGGAGAGCCCTCAGGATCCTGTTAACCAGGCATGTATCAGTGGCGATGGATGGCAATCAGGATCCTGTTAACCATGCCCGTATCGGTGGCGATGGATAGCACTCAGTGCCCCGTTAACCAGGCACGTATCGGTGGTGATGGATAGCACTCAGGATCCTGTTAACCGTGCCCGTATCGCTGGCGATGGATAGTACTCAGGATCCTGATAACCATGCCCGTATCGATGGTGATGCGAGAACTCAGAATCCTGTTAACCAGGCCCGTATCGATGGCGATGGATAGCACTCAGGATCCTGCTAACCAGGCCGGTATCAGTGGCGATGGATAGCACTCAGGATCCTGCTAACCGTGACCGTATCAGTGGCGATGGATAGCACTCATGACCTTGATAACAATGCCTGGGTCACTGGCGATTGAGAGCACTCGGGATCCTGTTAACCAGGCCCATATCAGTGGTGACGGACAGCACTCGGGATCCTGTTAACCGTGCCCGTATCAGTGGCGATGGATAGCACTCAGGATCCTGTTAACCAGGCCCGTATCGGTGGCGATGGATAGCACTCAGAATCCTGCTAACGCTGCCCGTATCAGTGGCGATGGATAGCACTCAGGATCCTGTTAACCTTGCCTGGATCGGTGGCGATGGATAACACTCATGACCTTGAGAACAATGCCTGGATCACTGGCGACTGAGAGCACTCAGGATCCCGTTAACCATGCCCGTAACGGTGGCGATGGAGAGCACTCAGGACCCCATTAACCAGGCCCGTATCGGTGGCGATGCAGGGCACTCAGGATCCCTTTAACCATGCCCATATCGGTTGCTATGGATAGCACTCAGGATCCTGTTAACCGTGCCCGTATCGCTGGCGATGGATAGCACTCAGGATCCTGTTAACAGTGCCCGTATCGGTGGCAATGGATAGCACTCCGGATCCCATTAACAAGGCCCGTATCAGTGGCGATGAATAGCAATCAGAATCCTGTTAACGCTGCCCGTATCAGTGGCGATGGATAGCACTCAGGATCCTGTTAACCTTGCCTGGATCGGTGGCGATGGATAACACTCATGACCTTGATAACAATGCCTGGATCACTGGCGACTGAGAGCACTCAGGATCCTGTTAACCAGGCCTGTATCAGTGGCGATGGACAGCACTCGGGATCCTGTTAACCAGGCCCGGATCAGTGGCGATGGATAGGACTCAGGATCCTGTTAACCGGGCCCGTATCGGTGGCGATGGATAGCACTCAGGATCCTGTCAACTGTGCCCGTATCGGTGGCGATGGATAGCACTCAGCATCCTGTTAACCAGGCCTGTATCGGTAGCGATGGATGGCACTCAGAATCCTGTTAACGCTGCCCGTATCAGTGGCGATGGATAGCAATCAGGATCCTGTTAACCGTGCCTGGATCGGTGGCGATCGGTAACACTCATGACCTTGATAACAATGCCCGGATCACTGGCGATTGAGAGCACTCAGGATGCTGTTAACCAGGCCCGTATCGGTGGCGATGGACAGCATTCGGGATCCAGTTAACCAGGCCTGTATCGATGGCGATGGATTGCACTCAGGAGCCTGTTAACCAGGCCTGTATCGGTCGCGATGGAGAGCACTCAGGATCCCGTTAACCATGCCCGTAACGGTGGCGATGGAGAGCACTCAGGACCCCGTTAACCAGGCCCGTATCGGTGGCGATGCAGGGCACTCAGGATCCCTTTAACCATGCCCATATCGGTTGCTATGGATAGCACTCAGGATCCTGTTAACCGTGCCCGTATCGCTGGCGATGGATAGCACTCAGGATCCTGTTAACCGTGCCCGTATCGGTGGCAATGGACAGTGCTCAGGATCCTGATAACCATGCCCATAGCGATGATGATCGATAGCACTCTGGATCCTGTTCACCAGGCCCATATCGATGGCAATGGATAGCACTCAGGATCCTGTTAACCGTGCCCGTATCGGTGGCAATGGATAGCACTCCGGATCCCATTAACAAGGCCCGTATCAGTGGCGATGAATAGCAATCAGAATCCTGTTAACGCTGCCCGTATCAGTGGCGATGGATAGCACTCAGGATCCTGTTAACCTTGCCTGGATCGGTGGCGATGGATAACACTCATGACCTTGATAACAATGCCTGGATCACTGGCGACTGAGAGCACTCAGGATCCTGTTAACCAGGCCTGTATCAGTGGCGATGGACAGCACTCGGGATCCTGTTAACCAGGCCCGGATCAGTGGCGATGGATAGGACTCAGGATCCTGTTAACCGGGCCCGTATCGGTGGCGATGGATAGCACTCAGGATCCTGTCAACTGTGCCCGTATCGGTGGCGATGGATAGCACTCAGCATCCTGTTAACCAGACCTGTATCGGTAGCGATGGATGGCACTCAGAATCCTGTTAACGCTGCCCGTATCAGTGGCGATGGATAGCAATCAGGATCCTGTTAACCGTGCCTGGATCGGTGGCGATCGGTAACACTCATGACCTTGATAACAATGCCCGGATCACTGGCGATTGAGAGCACTCAGGATGCTGTTAACCAGGCCCATATCGGTGGCAATGGACAGCACTCGGGATCCTGTTAACCAGGCCTGTATCGATGGCGATGGATTGCACTCAGGAGCCTGTTAACCAGGCCTGTATCGGTCGCGATGGAGAGCACTCAGGATCCCGTTAACCAGGCCCGTAACGGTGGCGATGGAGAGCACTCAGGACCCCGTTAACCAGGCCCGTATCGGTGGCGATGCAGGGCACTCAGGATCCCTTTAACCAGGCCCATATCGGTTGCTATGGATAGCACTCAGGATTCTGTTAACCGTGCCCGTATCGCTGGCGATGGATAGTACTCAGGATCCTGATAACCATGCCCGTATCGATGGTGATGGATAACACTCAGGATCCTGTTAACCAGGCACATATCGATGGCGATGATTAGCACTCAGGATCCTGTTAACCAGGCCCGTATCGGTGGCGATGGATAGCACTCAGGATCCTGTTAACCATGACCGTATCAGTGGCTTTGGAGAGCACCCAGGATCCTGTTAACCATGCCCATATCGGTGGCAAAGGATAGCAGTTAGGATCCTGTTAACCGTGCCATTGATCGGTGGCGATCGATAACACTCATGACCTTGATAACAATGCCCGGATCACTGGCGATTGAGAGCACTCAGGATCCTGTTAACCAGGCCCATATCAGTGGCGATGGACAGCACTCGGGATCCTGTAAACCAGGCCCGTATCGGTGGCGATGGATAGGACTCAGGATCCTGTTAACCGGGCCCGTATCGGTGGCAATGGATAGCACTCAGGATCCTGTTAACTGTGCCCATATCGGTGGCGATGGATAGCACTCAGGATCCTGTTAACCGTGCCCATATCGGTGGCGATGGATAGCACTCAGGATCCTGTTAACCAGGCCCGTATCGGTGGCGATGGATAGCACTCAGGATCCCATTAACAAGGCCCGTATCAGTGGCAATGAATAGCACTCAGGATCCTGTTAAGCCTGCCCGTATCGGTGGCGATGGATAGCACTCAGGATCCTGTTAACCGTGCCTGGATTGGTGGCGATAGATAACACTCATGACCTTGAAAACAATGCCCAGATCACTGGCGATTGAGAGCACTCAGGATCCTGTTAACCAGGCCCGTATCAGTGGCGATGGACAGCACTCGGGATCCTGTTAACAAGGCCCGTATCAGTGGCGATGGACAGCACTCGGGATCCTGTTAATCAGGCCCCTATTGGTGGCGATGAATAGGACTCAGGATCCTGTTAACCAGGCCAGTATCGGTGGCGATGGATAGCACTCAGAATCTTGTTAACTGTCGCCGTATCGGTGGCGATGGATAGCACTCAGGATCCTGTTAACCACGCCCGTATCGGTGGCGATGGAAAGCACTCAGGATCCCATTAACAAGGCCCGTATCAGTGACGATGAATAGCACTCAGGATCCTGTTAACCGGGCCCGTATCGGTGGCGATGGATAGCACTCAGGATCCTGTCAACTGTGCCCGTATCGGTGGCGATGGATAGCACTCAGCATCCTGTTAACCAGACCTGTATCGGTAGCGATGGATGGCACTCAGAATCCTGTTAACGCTGCCCGTATCAGTGGCGATGGATAGCAATCAGGATCCTGTTAACCGTGCCTGGATCGGTGGCGATCGGTAACACTCATGACCTTGATAACAATGCCCGGATCACTGGCGATTGAGAGCACTCAGGATGCTGTTAACCAGGCCCATATCGGTGGCAATGGACAGCACTCGGGATCCTGTTAACCAGGCCTGTATCGATGGCGATGGATTGCACTCAGGAGCCTGTTAACCAGGCCTGTATCGGTCGCGATGGAGAGCACTCAGGATCCCGTTAACCAGGCCCGTAACGGTGGCGATGGAGAGCACTCAGGACCCCGTTAACCAGGCCCGTATCGGTGGCGATGCAGGGCACTCAGGATCCCTTTAACCAGGCCCATATCGGTTGCTATGGATAGCACTCAGGATTCTGTTAACCGTGCCCGTATCGCTGGCGATGGATAGTACTCAGGATCCTGATAACCATGCCCGTATCGATGGTGATGGATAACACTCAGGATCCTGTTAACCAGGCACATATCGATGGCGATGATTAGCACTCAGGATCCTGTTAACCAGGCCCGTATCGGTGGCGATGGATAGCACTCAGGATCCTGTTAACCGTGACCGTATCAGTGGCTTTGGAGAGCACCCAGGATCCTGTTAACCGTGCCCATATCGGTGGCAAAGGATAGCAGTTAGGATCCTGTTAACCATGCCATTGATCGGTGGCGATCGATAACACTCATGACCTTGATAACAATGCCCGGATCACTGGCGATTGAGAGCACTCAGGATCCTGTTAACCAGGCCCATATCAGTGGCGATGGACAGCACTCGGGATCCTGTAAACCAGGCCCGTATCGGTGGCGATGGATAGGACTCAGGATCCTGTTAACCGGGCCCGTATCGGTGGCAATGGATAGCACTCAGGATCCTGTTAACTGTGCCCATATCGGTGGCGATGGATAGCACTCAGGATCCTGTTAACCGTGCCCATATCGGTGGCGATGGATAGCACTCAGGATCCTGTTAACCAGGCCCGTATCGGTGGCGATGGATAGCACTCAGGATCCCATTAACAAGGCCCGTATCAGTGGCAATGAATAGCACTCAGGATCCTGTTAAGCCTGCCCGTATCGGTGGCGATGGATAGCACTCAGGATCCTGTTAACCGTGCCTGGATTGGTGGCGATAGATAACACTCATGACCTTGAAAACAATGCCCGGATCACTGGCGATTGAGAGCACTCAGGATCCTGTTAACCAGGCCCGTATCAGTGGCGATGGACAGCACTCGGGATCCTGTTAACCAGGCCCGTATCAGTGGCGATGGACAGCACTCGGGATCCTGTTAATCAGGCCCCTATTGGTGGCGATGGATAGGACTCAGGATCCTGTTAACCAGGCCAGTATCGGTGGCGATGGATAGCACTCAGAATCTTGTTAACTGTCGCCGTATCGGTGGCGATGGATAGCACTCAGGATCCTAATAACCAGGCCCGTATCGGTGGCGATGGAAAGCACTCAGGATCCCATTAACAAGGCCCGTATCAGTGACGATGAATAGCACTCAGGATCCCGTTAACCAGGCCTGTATCGGTGGCGATGGATGGCACTCAGGATCCCGTTAACCATGCCCGTAACGGTGGTGATGGAGAGCACTCAGGACCCCGTTAAGCAAGCCCGTATCGGTGGCGATGCAGGGCACTCAGGATTCCTTTAACCATGCCCGTATCGGTGCCTATGGATAGCACTCAGGATCCTGTTAACCGTGCCCGTATCGGTGGCGATGGATAGCTCTCAGGATCCTGTTAACCGTGCCCATATCGCTGGCAATGGACAGTGCTCAGGATCCTGATAACCATGCCCATAGCGATGATGATCGATAGCACTCTGGATCCTGTTCACCAGGCCCATATCGATGGCAATGGATAGCACTCAGGATCCTGTTAACCGTGCCCGTATCGGTGGCAATGGATAGCACTCCGGATCCCATTAACAAGGCCCGTATCAGTGGCGATGAATAGCAATCAGAATCCTGTTAACGCTGCCCGTATCAGTGGCGATGGATAGCACTCAGGATCCTGTTAACCTTGCCTGGATCGGTGGCGATGGATAACACTCATGACCTTGATAACAATGCCTGGATCACTGGCGACTGAGAGCACTCAGGATCCTGTTAACCAGGCCTGTATCAGTGGCGATGGACAGCACTCGGGATCCTGTTAACCAGGCCCGGATCAGTGGCGATGGATAGGACTCAGGATCCTGTTAACCGGGCCCGTATCGGTGGCGATGGATAGCACTCAGGATCCTGTCAACTGTGCCCGTATCGGTGGCGATGGATAGCACTCAGCATCCTGTTAACCAGACCTGTATCGGTAGCGATGGATGGCACTCAGAATCCTGTTAACGCTGCCCGTATCAGTGGCGATGGATAGCAATCAGGATCCTGTTAACCGTGCCTGGATCGGTGGCGATCGGTAACACTCATGACCTTGATAACAATGCCCGGATCACTGGCGATTGAGAGCACTCAGGATGCTGTTAACCAGGCCCATATCGGTGGCAATGGACAGCACTCGGGATCCTGTTAACCAGGCCTGTATCGATGGCGATGGATTGCACTCAGGAGCCTGTTAACCAGGCCTGTATCGGTCGCGATGGAGAGCACTCAGGATCCCGTTAACCAGGCCCGTAACGGTGGCGATGGAGAGCACTCAGGACCCCGTTAACCAGGCCCGTATCGGTGGCGATGCAGGGCACTCAGGATCCCTTTAACCAGGCCCATATCAGTTGCTATGGATAGCACTCAGGATTCTGTTAACCGTGCCCGTATCGCTGGCGATGGATAGTACTCAGGATCCTGATAACCATGCCCGTATCGATGGTGATGGATAACACTCAGGATCCTGTTAACCAGGCACATATCGATGGCGATGATTAGCACTCAGGATCCTGTTAACCAGGCCCGTATCGGTGGCGATGGATAGCACTCAGGATCCTGTTAACCGTGACCGTATCAGTGGCTTTGGAGAGCACCCAGGATCCTGTTAACCATGCCCATATCGGTGGCAAAGGATAGCAGTTAGGATCCTGTTAACCGTGCCATTGATCGGTGGCGATCGATAACACTCATGACCTTGATAACAATGCCCGGATCACTGGCGATTGAGAGCACTCAGGATCCTGTTAACCAGGCCCATATCAGTGGCGATGGACAGCACTCGGGATCCTGTAAACCAGGCCCGTATCGGTGGCGATGGATAGGACTCAGGATCCTGTTAACCGGGCCCGTATCGGTGGCAATGGATAGCACTCAGGATCCTGTTAACTGTGCCCATATCGGTGGCGATGGATAGCACTCAGGATCCTGTTAACCGTGCCCATATCGGTGGCGATGGATAGCACTCAGGATCCTGTTAACCAGGCCCGTATCGGTGGCGATGGATAGCACTCAGGATCCCATTAACAAGGCCCGTATCAGTGGCAATGAATAGCACTCAGGATCCTGTTAAGCCTGCCCGTATCGGTGGCGATGGATAGCACTCAGGATCCTGTTAACCGTGCCTGGATTGGTGGCGATAGATAACACTCATGACCTTGAAAACAATGCCCAGATCACTGGCGATTGAGAGCACTCAGGATCCTGTTAACCAGGCCCGTATCAGTGGCGATGGACAGCACTCGGGATCCTGTTAACAAGGCCCGTATCAGTGGCGATGGACAGCACTCGGGATCCTGTTAATCAGGCCCCTATTGGTGGCGATGAATAGGACTCAGGATCCTGTTAACCAGGCCAGTATCGGTGGCGATGGATAGCACTCAGAATCTTGTTAACTGTCGCCGTATCGGTGGCGATGGATAGCACTCAGGATCCTGTTAACCACGCCCGTATCGGTGGCGATGGAAAGCACTCAGGATCCCATTAACAAGGCCCGTATCAGTGACGATGAATAGCACTCAGGATCCTGTTAACCGGGCCCGTATCGGTGGCGATGGATAGCACTCAGGATCCTGTCAACTGTGCCCGTATCGGTGGCGATGGATAGCACTCAGCATCCTGTTAACCAGACCTGTATCGGTAGCGATGGATGGCACTCAGAATCCTGTTAACGCTGCCCGTATCAGTGGCGATGGATAGCAATCAGGATCCTGTTAACCGTGCCTGGATCGGTGGCGATCGGTAACACTCATGACCTTGATAACAATGCCCGGATCACTGGCGATTGAGAGCACTCAGGATGCTGTTAACCAGGCCCATATCGGTGGCAATGGACAGCACTCGGGATCCTGTTAACCAGGCCTGTATCGATGGCGATGGATTGCACTCAGGAGCCTGTTAACCAGGCCTGTATCGGTCGCGATGGAGAGCACTCAGGATCCCGTTAACCAGGCCCGTAACGGTGGCGATGGAGAGCACTCAGGACCCCGTTAACCAGGCCCGTATCGGTGGCGATGCAGGGCACTCAGGATCCCTTTAACCAGGCCCATATCGGTTGCTATGGATAGCACTCAGGATTCTGTTAACCGTGCCCGTATCGCTGGCGATGGATAGTACTCAGGATCCTGATAACCATGCCCGTATCGATGGTGATGGATAACACTCAGGATCCTGTTAACCAGGCACATATCGATGGCGATGATTAGCACTCAGGATCCTGTTAACCAGGCCCGTATCGGTGGCGATGGATAGCACTCAGGATCCTGTTAACCGTGACCGTATCAGTGGCTTTGGAGAGCACCCAGGATCCTGTTAACCGTGCCCATATCGGTGGCAAAGGATAGCAGTTAGGATCCTGTTAACCGTGCCATTGATCGGTGGCGATCGATAACACTCATGACCTTGATAACAATGCCCGGATCACTGGCGATTGAGAGCACTCAGGATCCTGTTAACCAGGCCCATATCAGTGGCGATGGACAGCACTCGGGATCCTGTAAACCAGGCCCGTATCGGTGGCGATGGATAGGACTCAGGATCCTGTTAACCGGGCCCGTATCGGTGGCAATGGATAGCACTCAGGATCCTGTTAACTGTGCCCATATCGGTGGCGATGGATAGCACTCAGGATCCTGTTAACCGTGCCCATATCGGTGGCGATGGATAGCACTCAGGATCCTGTTAACCAGGCCCGTATCGGTGGCGATGGATAGCACTCAGGATCCCATTAACAAGGCCCGTATCAGTGGCAATGAATAGCACTCAGGATCCTGTTAAGCCTGCCCGTATCGGTGGCGATGGATAGCACTCAGGATCCTGTTAACCGTGCCTGGATTGGTGGCGATAGATAACACTCATGACCTTGAAAACAATGCCCGGATCACTGGCGATTGAGAGCACTCAGGATCCTGTTAACCAGGCCCGTATCAGTGGCGATGGACAGCACTCGGGATCCTGTTAACCAGGCCCGTATCAGTGGCGATGGACAGAAACTCGGGATCCTGTTAATCAGGCCCCTATTGGTGGCGATGGATAGGACTCAGGATCCTGTTAACCAGGCCAGTATCGGTGGCGATGGATAGCACTCAGAATCTTGTTAACTGTCGCCGTATCGGTGGCGATGGATAGCACTCAGGATCCTAATAACCAGGCCCGTATCGGTGGCGATGGAAAGCACTCAGGATCCCATTAACAAGGCCCGTATCAGTGACGATGAATAGCACTCAGGATCCCGTTAACCAGGCCTGTATCGGTGGCGATGGATGGCACTCAGGATCCCGTTAACCATGCCCGTAACGGTGGTGATGGAGAGCACTCAGGACCCCGTTAAGCAAGCCCGTATCGGTGGCGATGCAGGGCACTCAGGATTCCTTTAACCATGCCCGTATCGGTGCCTATGGATAGCACTCAGGATCCTGTTAACCGTGCCCGTATCGGTGGCGATGGATAGCTCTCAGGATCCTGTTAACCGTGCCCATATCGCTGGCAATGGACAGTGCTCAGGATCCTGATAACCATGCCCATATCGATGATGATCGATAGCACTCTGGATCCTGTTCACCAGGCCCATATCGATGGCAATGGATAGCACTCAGGATCCTGTTAACCAGGCCCGTATCGGTGGCGATGGATAGCACTCAGGATCCTGTTAACCGTGCCCGTATTGCTGGCGATGGACAGTACTCAGGAACTTGATAACCATGTCCGTATCGATGGTGATGGAGAGCACTCAGGCTCCTGTTAACCAGGCCGGTATCAGTGGCGATGGATAGCACTCAGGATCCTGTTAACCGTGCTCATATCGGTGGCAAAGGATAGCAGTTAGGATCCTGTTAACCATGCCTGGATCTTTGGCGATGGATAATACTCATGACCTTGATAACAATGCCCGGATCACTGGCGATTGACAGCATCCAGGATCCTGTTAACCAGGCCCGTATCAGTGGCGATGGACAGCACTCGGGATTCTATTAACCAGGCCCGTATCGGTGGCGATGGATAGGACTCAGGATCCTGTTAATCGTGCCCATATCGGTGGCGATGGATAGCACTCAGGCTCCTGTTAACCAGGCCCGTATCGGTGGCGATGGATAGCACTCAGGATCCCATTAACAAGGCCCGTATCAGTGGCAATGAATAGCACTCAGGATCCTTTTAACCAGGTCTGTATCGGTGGCGATGGATAGCATTCAGAATCCTGTTAACCCTGCCCGTATCAGTGTCGATGGATAGCACTCAGGATGCTGTTAACCAGGCCCGTATCGGAGGCAATGGATAGCAGTCAGTGTCCTGTTAACCGTGCCAGTATCGGTGGCGATGGAGTGCACTCAGGTTCCTGTTAACCAGGCCCGTATCAGTGGCGAAGGATAGCAGTCAGGACCCTGTTTAGCAGGTCTGTATCACTGGCGATGGAGAGCACCCAGGGTCCCGTTAACCAGGCCCATATCAGTGGCAATGAATAGCAGTCAGCACCCCGTTTACCAGGCCCGTATCGATGGCGATGCAGGGCACTCAGGATCCTGTTAACCAGGCCCGTATTGGTGGCGATGGATAGCACTCAGGATCCTGTTAACCGTGACCACATCAGTGGCGATGGAGAGCACCCAGGATCCTGTTAACCATGCCCATGTCGGTGACAAAGGATAGCAGTTAGGATCCTGTTAACCGTGCCTGGATCGATGGCGATGGATAACACTCATGACCTTGATAACAATGCCCGTATCACTGCCGATTGAGAGCACTCAGGTTCCTGTTAACCAGGCCCGTATCAGTGGCGATGGACAGCACTCGGGATCCTGTTAACCAGGCCCGTATCGGTGGCGATGGATAGGACTCAGGATCCTGTTAACCGGGCCCGTATCGGTGGCGATCTGGAGCAGTCAGAATCCTGTTAACCATTCCCATATCTGTGGCGATGGATAGCACTCAGGATCCTGTTAACCGTGCCCGTATCGGTGCCGATGGAGGGCAGTCAGGATCCCGTTAACTAGGCCCATATCAATGGCGATGGATAGCACTCAGGATCCTGTTAAACGTGCCCGTATCGGTGGCAATGAATAGCACTCAGGACCCCGTTAACCATGTGACATGAATCTTGTCATTAATGTGGAAATTACTTATGAAATGATACTGGGCGGCCTGCTGGTGGTGCTGTCCAGGGAGAGTATAAATACTCGTGCATGGGCCCAGCTGGCTCAGGACATTTTTTAACAGGAACTAGTGATGGACACAGCAAGAACTCCATGTTGATAAAGAGTTGATTAAAGCCTTGTTTAATACTTAGACCAAGTGCCGAGTAGTTTTCTTACGTCACCAGGCCCGGATCGATGGTGATGGATAGCACTCAGGATCCTGTTAACCATGCCCATATCGGTGGCGATGGATAGCACTCAGGATCCTGTTAACCAGGCCCGTATCGGTGGCGATGGATAGTGTTGTGTATGTACCTTTAAGAGAAGAACTGATTCTATACTGCAGTACCGGCAGTGGCCACCCCTGTATATAAAGCCATAGCAGGCATCTGTACTTCAGTCTTAAGTTACCCTCTGTTCAGTAAATAACTTATTATTGTTCTCCTGCAGTCCGTGTATTATTTATACTCGGACACTACATTGGCGACGAACAGGTTCGAACTCACCTGCAGTACTGCATCACCTCACGAGGATCTTTCCTTGAGAAGAAGCTTCTTGGAGGTTGAAGTCAGAACAACGGACGTCGACTGCGGGCAGAGTTCGGAGAGTTGCAGGAGAGGCTGTGGAGAGCTGGGCTTGGCTCCCCAGTCAAGGTGTTCCAGCAAATCGTGCTGTTAGCAGGTAGTGCGCTGACCCTTCCGGACTGCGGCGGGCTCGAGCTCGATCGAGCGGCTCTGCAAAGGGGCCGTGCAGCGTCGTCGGGAGGAAAAGAGAGAGAGAGGGTGGAGCGCACAGGGCGCGGTCGGTGCTCAAGAACCGGGCAGCGTAGCGAAAATAAAACAAAGGGAAGGAAAAGTGAGACGTGCCGAAGCCGCGGGTCACCGCCATTACACTGCAGAATCATAGGAGCAGCGTGGCAGCAACGGGAAGAAGGAAAAGCGCAGGAGGCGCCATTTTATTCCATTGGGGAAGAAGGAAAAGCGCGGGAGGTGCCATTTTAATCCATTGGTGAAGAAGAAAAAGTGCGGGAGGCGCCATTTTAAATCACCCAAGATGCCAAAAAGTGGCAGTATCACTGCTTTCGACAACGAGGTAGAAGACTGGACCACGTATGTGGAAAGAATTGAAGTGTACTGCAAGGCAAATGAGGTGGCCGATAGAAAGAAGGCGTCGGTATTATTAAATTTGATGGGCGCGAGAACGTACGGCATATTGCGGAATTTAATTACCCCAGCTAAACCAATGGAGAAAAGTTTTGAAGAGATTGTTAATATCTTACAGGAACACCTAAACCCTACACCGCTGCTGATAGCAGAAAGATTCAAGTTCCATAAAAGAAACCAGCACAAAGGTGAGAGCAATGCTGACTATCTTACGGAACTACGCAAGTTATTGAAGCACTGCCAGTTCGGAGCAGGACTGGCAGACACCTTACGGGATAAGTTTGTCTCTGGGCTCCAGAGTGAAGGAACCCAGAAACGACTACTTTCGGAAAAGGACCTGACGCTAGAACAGGCTTTCAGCGTGGCAGTATCCTACGAAGCAGCAGCACGGGGAGCTGCGGAAATACAACAGAAACCACAAGAATACAGCACTAACAAAATGGCGTATGGAGCAGAAAAGTGCGATCGCTGCGGCAGAACAACCCATGATCAGAAGGACAGCTGGTTTAAGGGCAAAGTATGCAGGCAATGTGGGAAAATGGGACACATAGCAAGAGTCTGCAGGTCGGGAAAGAAAACCAACACTACAAGAACTACTAAGGGAAAGTACAAGAAATTAAAGAAATTGACAGACAGTAGTTCGGAAGATCAGGAGAGTGATCAGGACTCCGGGAGCAGGAGACTAAGTTGTCTAAAGTTACACAACGTGATCGCAAAGGAGGATCACCGAACCATTTGGGTCACCCTCATGATAGCAGGGTCCCCAGTAAAGATGGAATTGGACACAGGATCAACCCTAACTGTCATGAATCGATGAGACTATGAGCGGCTATTCCCACACATACCCTTGAAGGACACGTCCATTGTATTGAAGACATACACAGGGCAAAAAGTCTACCCCAGAGGAAAAATAAGGGTGCCAGTTGAATACAACGGCAAGGAAACACAGAAACTGTATCTATATATACTACCAGATGGAGGACCACCATTATTGGGATGTGAATGGATCCGAAAAATACAATTGGATTGGCATTCCATTCAGGCGCTAACTGTGACTGATAAAAAGGATGATGACGTCACACCTGGACGACTGTCAAAGATTCTAACTGACGCGAAAGAGGTGTTCCATCAAGGACTTGGGACTCTAAAAGGAGTAACGGCAATGATAAAAATTGAAGATAACGCAAACCCAAAATTTTTTAAGGCCAGACCGGCACCTTACGCGATCCACCCAGCCGTTGAAGCAGAGCTGGAGAGTCTGGAGCATTCGGGTGTGCTGTCCAAGGTGGACTGGAGCGAGTGGACCACACCCATCATTCCTGTAATGAAGAAATCATTGAGCAGCACGCCTGGGGAACCGAAGAAGGTTCGCATCTGTGGGGACTTCAAGGTAACTGTGAACCCAGTCCTGCACACAGTACAATATCCACTTCCACGGATAGAAGATATTTTCGCCTCACTATCTGGAGAGAAACGCTTTACAAAGATCAAAGATTGCTCTGGCCCAAGCATATCTACAAATGGAGGTGGAAGAAGCATCTAGGAAATACCTCACGATAAACACTCACAAAGGCCTTTACCAGTACAATCGACTGGTATTCGGGGTAGCATCAGTCCCGGCTATTTGGCAGAGGGCGATGGAACAAGTCCTGCAAGGGATCCCGGGGACCCAGTGTTATTTGGACGACATCCTGGTTACGGGCGAAAATGACAGTGAACACCTTGCCAACCTGGAGCAGGTGCTCACGAGATTACAGGAATATGGGCTACGAGCCAACCGCCCCAAATGCGAGTTCTTCAGGTGACAAATCTCGTATTGTGGCCACATGACTGATGAGGAAGGGTTGCATAAGTCGCCGGACAAGATTGAGGCTGTAGTCAAGGCTCCAGCACCGGAAAATGTGTCGCAACTGAGGTCGTTCCTCGGGTTGGTGAACTACTACCATAAGTTCTTGCCGAATTTATCTACAATTCTGCACCCACTGAATGCCCTGCTGCAAACTGGAGTAGCATGGAAATGGAGTGATGAGTGTAAGCGTGCCTTTCAGAAATGTAAATGCCTAATCACTTCAAAAGAAGTATTGGCCCACTATAATCCAACACTACCGATTCGGTTAGCATGTGATATGTCTCCTTATGGCATCGGAGCGGTGCTGTCACACAAATTCCTTGACGGTTCAGAGAGGCCAATAGCCTTTGCGTTGTGCTCGTTAACCTCAGCCGAGCGTAACTACGCCCAGATTGACAGGGAGGCCCTCAGCCTGGTGTGGGGGGTGAAGAAGTTCAATCACTATCTGCACAGGCAGAAATTCACCCTACTGACTGATCATCAGCCCCTGGTCTCCATTTTTAACCCAAAGAAGGGCGTTCCGGTGATGACGGTGCAACGGCTGCAAAGATGGTCACTTTTTCTAGGGGCACATCAGTACGACATAGAGTACAAGGGTACGAAACAGCATGGAAATGCTGATGGGCTGTCGTGCCTACCGTTGCCTATGGTAGAGGAAGCACCTGCAGTGGACCCTGTTGAGATATTCCATGCGACCATAGTCGAATGTCTACCTGTTACAAACTCAAGTATAGAGAAGGAAACCCGAAATGACCCGACACTCTCTCGGGTCTATGATTTGACGGTGAAGGGAAGGCCAGCATATGGCGACTCACTGTTGCCAGCATTCTCGCCAAGGAGGGAACAGCTGTCAGTGTGCCGGGGGACCTTGATGTGTGGATCCCGAGTGGTAATTCCACCCAAGTTGAGAGATAGAGTGCTCAATGAGCTTCAAGAGGATCATCTGGGAGGGGTAAAAATGAAGAGCCTAGCCAGGGCGTTTGTGTGGTGGCCGGGAATCGATAAAGAAATCGAGGATATGACCAAGAGATGCACAGGATGCCAGAAGGTCCAAAGCACTCCACCACAGGCCCCGCTACATCCATGGGAGTGGCCCTCATCTCCATGGCAATGGGTACACATTGATTTTGCTGGTCCATTTATGGACTCAATGTTCCTAATCGCTGTGGTCGCCCATTCGAAATGGCCAGAGATCATCAAAATGTCCTCCACCACCACGGAGAAAACTATTGCAGTCCTACGGACCATCTTCGCCAGGAATGGCTTGCCAGAACAGATTTGCTCCGACAATGGGCCACAGTTTCTGTCAGAGGATTTCCGGAGGTTTCTGAGAAATAATGGGGTGAAGCATTACACATCTGCCCCATATCATCCAGCCACAAATGGATTGGCTGAGAGGTTTGTTCAGACCTTTAAAAAGGCAATAAAGGCAATGCATAATGACGACATACCACTACAACACAAGGTGGATAATTTCTTGTTTGCTTACCGGAATGCGACACATGCAGTCACCAACCAAGCTCCAACCATAATGTTCTTCAACCGAAGGCTAAGATGTCGCCTGGATTTGCTCAAACCAAACATAAGACGAGATGTTGAGGATAATCAATTCTAGCACATAAATGAGAAGCCAACCAGGAGCTTCAAGATAGGGCAACCAGTCTTGGCCCGCGACTACCGAACAGAAAAATGGCAGCCAGGAACGATATGCACACAGCAGGGACCACTAATGTACACAGTGGACGTTGGAGAGAGCATCGTGAGACGCCATGCTGACCAGATTCTAGAGTCACAGGAACAAGCCAAACCCATACCACGAGCAGGTGCACCTGGTAATCAACCCGAAGTACAGATTGCGTCTACCTCAGAAGCAGTGGTATTGGAAGCTGACGAACCAACCAATGACAATGAGCCAGAATCAACTCCGCCACAAGAACAGGATACTCGAGAAAGGCGCTATCCAGTCAGGATCAGAAAGCCTCCTCAAAGACTGAACTTATAAATGATTATTTCAGTTGATGTATATAGTACAGAGAAAATTGTAATTGTAATTAGTTATTATTTAGTTGTTAAATGAATGTTATGTACTGTTTATCTAAAAGGGGAGGAATTGTTGTGTATGTACCTTTAAGAGAAGAACTGATTCTATACTGCAGTACCGGCAGTGACCACCCCTGTATATAAAGCCATAGCAGGCTTCTGTATTTCAGTCTTAAGTTACCCTCTGTTCAGTAAATACCTGTTATTATTGTTCTCCTGCAGTCTGTGTATTATTTATACTCGGACACTACAGGCTATTCCAATGCTCTCCTGGCCAGCGTCCCATCTTTCACCCTCCGTAAACTTGAGCTCATCTAAAACTCTGCTGCCCGTATCCTAACTCACACCAAGTCCCGTTCACCCATCACCCTGTGCTCGCTGACTTTCATTGGCTCCCGGTCCGGCAACACCTCAATTTTAAGATTCTCATTCTTGTCTTCAAATTCCTCCATGGCCTTGCCCCTCCGTATCTCTGAAGCCTCTTCCAGCCCTACAGCCCTCCGAGATCTCTGCATTCTTCCAAATCTGACCTCTTGTACATCCTCGATTTCCTTTGTTCCACCATTAGCGGCCATGCCTGCAACTGCCTAGGCCTTAAGCTCTGGAATTCCCTCCCTAAACCTTTATTTCTCTCTACCTCTCTGTCTTTCTACATCTCTCTCCTCCTTTAAAATGCTCCTTAAAACCTGTCCTAATATCTCCTTATGTGGCTTGGTGACAAATTGTTGTCTGATAACACTCCTGTGAAGCATCTTGGAAAGTTTTACTTCGTTCTAGGTGCTACATAAATGCAAGTTGTTGTTGTTGTACAGGAAACCAGCTGTCATTTTAAACATTAGTTATTGCTAATTACTTCAACAGGCTGTAGAGAATACATATTATGGTGTATGCGCCGCCTGAAATTCCGATCCTGCGTCCCCAGTCTTCTCGTCATTCCTGCCGGATTTGGGCAGGAGTCCGTCCTTGAATATGGTGATGAGGCCCAGGGGTTAAAATGGTCTGGGCCACATGCCGGCGTGGCGGTGTGGGCTTGTTGCTCGCCCCCGCCCTCCCCACACGCCTCACTTGCGCCCGAGTTGAAATCGGGGCTTGTGAAAACAACGCACTGCACAAGTTATCTTCTGGGTCAGCCAAATCAAAGGGTGTGAATAATCTGCACACGCATTGGAGCAAGCACAGAGCCAAAACAAATAATTCCACTTGCTAGCATCAGGGGCGCCAAATAAACAATTGGCACACTCGCCATGATGAGCACATGATGGATTCCCATAACCTGCTGATGTATCAGCAAGCTCACGGCGCAAAACTATAAACAGCAATTGCTTCTAGATGGTGCAATGATTAATAATTACATGACCACTGGCTTTAGCAGTCCCAAAATTCCATTATGGCTCATCTCTGGCACTCGCCTTTCCCTGCAGCTGGAAAATCTGGTGCCAAGCTGCCATGGGGGCGGTTGTCCAGCCAAGTCCCCGTTCAACCCTCTGTGTAAAGGGTCAATCAAAATATGGGGGAGAAATTCGACATCGCCCTGTTTAGGGGCGCTAAATTTTGAAATCGTGAAAAATTCTGAGGTTTCCTTAAATTGGGTGTTAGTGCTCCTGGAAAGAGCTGGAGCGCTCAATCAAGTGCTCCTGACCTCAGTAAGGTGCTACAGGGGCGCTACCAGCACAACGATAATGAATTTCAGGATGCAATCGGGAATGATCCTTCACATTGGCTCCTTCCAGCTCTTAAAGGGAAGGTTGCATCATTGTGCAGATCCTCATTATCAGCATTGCTGGCTGTGAAGGCAACCTGCCAAGGAACTCAATCCCCTGATCATGATGGCTGATCCCACTCCCAGGGAGAGAGCTCGTCATTTCACGGACGAGGCATTGGTGGCTGGAGTGGAGCGAAGGAGGGCAGTGCTGTTCCCAGACACTGGAAGGAGGCTGATGTAAGCCCCCAAAGTGTGGACTAAGTGATATACAAAGTCGACTACACTGGCTTGTTGTAAGAAAGACAGACCCAATAATTGAAGTAAAAACGGTTTATTCAGGCCTGGGGAGCTATGGCTCTTGCGTCCCAACACAAGGCTCCAACTCCACCGAATCTCTTGAGGTTTACACAGTTATACACATATTCCGAGACCTCCTACTCCAGAGGTCCAATCGATTTAAAAGTCTATACATTAATCACTAACTAGGTGTGCCTAACTTCTACAAGGTAACCAATAACATAAGTTTCACTTTTCACTGTATGGGCCTGTGGCCCCTCTGATTTCTTGGAAATGAGTCATCAGGTCATGTGATTTCTGAGAAACGAGACCCTCTCTCTCTTGACCACTACTAAGTTTCGTTTTTCCAGAAAAGGGTTATGTCAGTGTCTCTTTTTGTAAGTTTCATCTCTCTAAACTGGTATGGTCATTTCTGCAATTAAACATACGAATAATTAGTACATTTCATCTTTAAACATTTTGCTGCGCAATTGCGTTCTACTAAACGTGCCCTGTTACGCTCATTTTTAAATCTTACTTCAGAGGCCATTGCCTCAGGTCTTCAGGGCAATGTGACGGGAAGTGGCCCAGGAGGTCTCGGCCAGTAGTGTGGTGGAACGCAGCCTGACACAGTGCCGCAAGAAATTCAACGACCTCACTCGTTCTCAAGGTGAGTACATGCTTCAACAGGTCCTACATACCAGCATCTGAACCTCAGTCTGTACACACTGCACAAACAACCACACCCCCACCACTCACCCACCAAACATCTCCACCTACTCAAACTCACACCCACATCTCATGCCTTGCCTATAATCACAGCTATTCAACTACGGCAGGCATATCTCACAAACACATATCTGGACTCTGACTCACACACATTCGTTTCTCTTGCAGGCCAAGATGGCTCACAATAGGAGGGAGCAGCAGAGAACAGGCGGGGGTGATGCTCAGCTCCAGCAGCTCTCAGACCTGGAGGAGCGAGTGTTGAGAGTCATTGGGCAACAGCTGGTGGGTGCCATGGCCATCGGCGATGTCGACCCCCTTGGGGGCAACAACAGTATGTTCATCCCCTCTCCTTCTCTCATCCCACTTCCCCCTCACACCACAGACCTTTCCCACTTTCCAGCTCCTGATACTGTCTGCATTTCTTGCTCCCTTCCTGCCCCCCTGCCCTCACTTTAATGCAAGTCTTGTGCCTTTATGCTTTCAGACAATCAGTAACCAGATGACCAGCCTATCTCTTAGCTCCCCAGTGAGAGTGAGGCAAGTTTAGTAGAGGGGTCTGCATTGGGTGATGCACCGGGGACGAGCGGGTTGCGACAAGGCCAAAGGGAAAAGGCAGCTCGGGAACCAGCTCCCCGGAGGGCAAGTTCTGCTGCACAGGACTCAGATGAGGCATTCACAAGAAGGGTGATGGTCATGGCCGCTGAGATGATAGGTGCAATAAAAAGGGTGCCCGAGAGCCTCTCGGCAATGGTAAGGAGTATGGAAGAGTCTGCCTCCAAAATTGCACCTGAGATTTTTCAGATAAACTGTCATGGTGGGATTTGAACTGATCTTCCCTGGATTATTAGTCCAGTAACACAACCACAACACGACTGTACATCTCACTTGACATGGCGGCTTCCAGTAAAACATTAGTTCATGTGCTGCCTGCATTCCTATCAACATCACACCGCCTGCCGGCCCACTCCCTCGCACGTTTTCCAATTCAATTTGCAGCACCAAGGCAGGAATTTTAATTTGGAGGCGAATAGGTAGCGGGGGTGGGGGGGTGGGGGGGTTGCTGGGAAGCGGTTGGGAATCCTGGGAGAACGGGTTTCCCGTAGGTCCTGCTGAATTTAATGTCAGGACCTGATTAGCATTTAGAATCACTGTTTCCCGTCCGCAGCCAGCCAGATGGAGAGGCTGGCTGGCTGTTGGGTGGGTAGGCCTGTGGCACCGGGCAGCAGAGGGGAGAGAGGGAGGGATCGAGGGGCAGATTGGGGGCCGGAAGGTGGAGGCCGGAGGGTGATCGAGGGCCAGAGGTGGGAGGCCGGAAGGTGATCGGGGGCCGGAGAGGGGGGAGGTCGAAGGGTGATCGGGGGACGGAGGGGGGAGGCCGGAGGGTGATCGAGGGCCAGAGGCCGGAGGGTGATTGGGGGCCGGAGGGGGGAGGCTGGAGGGTGATCGAGGGATGGAGAGGGGCGGGTGATCGAGGGATGGAGGGGGGAGGCCGGAGGGTGATCGAGGGATGGAGGGGGGAGGCCGGAGGGTGATCGAGGGCCAGAGGCCGGAGGGTGATTGGGGGCCGGAGGGGGGAGGCCGGAGGGTGATCGAGGGATGGAGAGGGGAGGGTGATCAAGGGATGGAGGGGGGAGGCCGGAGGGTGATCGGGGGATGGAGGGGGGAGGGTGATTGGGGGCCGGAGGGGGGAGGTCAGAGGGTGATCGAGGGATGGAGAGGGGCGGGTGATCGAGGGATGGAGGGGGGAGGCCGGAGGGTGATCGGGGGATGGAGGGGGGAGGCCGGAGGGTGATCGAGGGCCAGAGGCCGGAGGGTGATTGGGGGCCGGAGGGGGGAGGCCGGAGGGTGATCGAGGGATGGAGAGGGGAGGGTGATCAAGGGATGGAGGGGGGAGGCCGGAGGGTGATCGGGGGGATGGAGGGGGGAGGCCGGAGGGTGATCGGGGGCCAGAGGGGGGAGGCTGGAGGGTGATCGGGGGACGGAGGGGGAGGCCAGAGGGTGATCGAGGGCCAGAGGTGAAAGGTTGGAAGGTGATTGGGGGTTGGAGGGTGATTGGGGGATGGAGGGGGGAGGTTGGAAGGTGATTGGGGGACGGAGGGGGGGAGGTTGGAAGGTGATTGGGGGATGGAGGAGGGAGGTCAGAGGGTGATGGGGGACAGAGGGGGGAGGCCGGGGGGTGATCAGGGGACGGAGAGGGGAGGTTGGAAGGTAATCGGGGTCGGAGGGGGGAGGTCGGAAGGTGATGGGAGGTCGGAAGGCTGGAGGGTAATTGGGGACTGGAGGAAGGATGTCAGAAGGTTGGAGAGGGGAGGTCGGAAGGCCAGATGGGATTCAGAGGCTGGAGGGGAGGGGGGAGATCGGGGACCAGAGGCTGAGAATCAACGGCCAGAGGGGGGATCGAAGTTTGAAGGCCTCGTGGGTATGTCTAAGGCGGGGGGGGAGGGGGAGGTAGGTCGGAGGGGGAGATTGGAAGGGTCAGGGGGTTGTCCGATTGCGGGGCATTGACGAGGCAGGAACGTTGGATCCAGTAGGTTAAGCAGAAAGGGACGTACTTCCTGGATCCTCACCTCCCTTCAGCTGGCAAGTTCCCCGAGGCCTGGGAAACCTGCCCGGCCACAGTTAAATTTAAAATGGTGGATGACCATAAGGCACGGAACCTCATTATAATATTTAAAGTGCCCGCCCGCCGTCATCCACCTCCATTAAAACCGGAAGTGGGCGGGTTGGGGGTCAGAATTCAGCTTTTTAACTCTTTAACCTCCCACCCGACCCCAACCCACCCATTTTGGGGGGTTAAATCCGCCCCCCCCCCCGCGAGTGTCTACAATTTTTTAAGAGACAAAGTGGAAAATCCCACACATTGAATAGTAACAAGTGCACTATTTAGTCATGGAAAATATTGTGGTCAGCTGACCATTGAACATCAAAAATAAAACTGACTCATTGAAAAACATTGTCACCTGTGCCAACAAATTGCACTTGAGCATCTGTGACGACTGCTCATTGACAATGTCTGTTTCTCACATGTTAATATGTCAGTAATAAAAATAAAAAGCAAAAGACTCCAAATCTGAAACAAAAACAGAAAACGTTGATTTGCCCGCTAAACGCGTTGGACAGTTTAAAAGGAAAGCACGATTACTACAACAACAACTTGTTATTATATAGCACCTTTAATGTAGCAAAACCTCCCAAGGCGCTTCACAGGAGGATTATAAATCTAAAGGAGGAGAGTGAGGTGCTAACCTGCACCAAGTCCCGTTCACCCCTCACCCCTGTGCTCGCTGACATACATTGGCTCCCAGTTATGTACGCCTCGATTTTAAAATTCTCATCTTTGTTTTCGAATCCCTCCGTGGCCTCACTCCTCCCTATCTCTGTAATCTCCTCAGCCCTACGACCCTCCGCGATCTCTGCGCTCCTCTAATTCTGGCCTCTTGTGTATCCCCGATTTTAATCGCTACACCACTGCCTTCAGTTGCTAAGGCCCTAAACTCTGGAATTCCCTCCCTAAACCTCTCCGTCTCTCTATCTCTCTTTTCTCCTTTAAGACGCTCCTTAAAACCTACCTCTTTGACCAAGCTTTTTGTCATCTGCCCTAATATCTCCTTATGTGGCTTGGTGACAAATTTTGTTTGATGACGCTCCTGTGAAGCGCCTTGAGACGTTTTACTACATTAAAGGCGCTATATAAATGCAAGTTGTTGTTGTTTGGACTGGAATTCTGATGCTATTCTCTGTACAACTCTTTACATTGTTTCAGCAAGTCTGAGGCAGTAGATGTTGGAAGACCAAGGTGCTGTTGCCAGGTTGTATTGCCTCATCTTGGGCATCTCATCAATTTTGTTCAGTTTTAGTGCTGAGACACATGGCTTTCCACTTTCCAGTCGATGTTTGCTTCTGCAGTCAGTGCTCAGTGCAAACTGTAACCCCACACCACTCAGAGGGGATTAAGTACACAAGGTAATTGGACCTTAACGAGGGGCTATTTACTTATTGAACATGTTTGTTATTACAGTTAGTGCTGAGTAGTGCAAACTAGCCCAACATCAGTTCGAGGTGATTAAGTATACAAGGTGCGAACGAGGTGTGAAGTACTGAGTAAATACCGGTTGCTGCCAGAAAGACATGGGGGATGAAATTCGATAAAGCTGAAAAACGGGCGCGGGAACCGCGATGCGCAATCTGCCCACGCCCGATGAAAGGAGTTCAGGCAGCGTGTCAAATTGGTACTGCCTGCTACTTTAAACGATTGTCGCGCACAGCCAATGCACTGCTGACAGGCTGTGCACTCAGCAGAGGGCCGAAGTTCTCGATGTTCGAGCGAGGCTAGCTTTACTTAAACGATAGCAAAATACTGCAGATGTTGGAAATCCGAAATAACAACAGAAAATGCTGGAAAAACTCAGCAAGTCAGGCAACATCCGTGGAGAGAAATTTGAGTTGACGTTACGGGTTTGACCCTTCTTCAAAACGGTCAAACCCGTAACGTCAACTCAAATTTCTCTCCACGGATGTTGCCTGACTTGCTGAGTTTTTCCAGCATTTTCTGTTGTTATTTTAGCTTTACTTAAAGCTAGCTTCACTTAAAATTAGCCTGCGCCTCTTAAAAGTGAGCTGTCTTCCCGTGATCTAAAATGTTAAAAGTGCTTCAGCACTAACGCAAATGGCTCAACAGGCCAGGGAAAGGGCATCCAGGGTCTCGGACACAGCACTCGTGCATTGTGCAGGGGGTCAAAATTGGAAGAGAAGTCCTCTACCCACAGGGGCCAGGAGGCCCTCCAGAAAGGAGGATGTGGAACCAGAGCGCCGAGGCCGTCACTGCCAGCAGTGCCACCACCACCACCTGGCTCCAGCGCCCAAAGAAGTTTCATGACCTCAGACGAGTGGCCAAGGTCAGGGAATGCATCTTCAAAAGTCATCTCCTACTAACTGCATCACTAGCCTCACACACTGCTCAATGCATGACCCCTACCCCCCATCACCCACCTAGCAACAATCTCTATCAAACACGAGGCACACCTCACATTCCTAGCTTCACCTCACCCCCTTGGAGGAGACGGTGCTGGCCATTCTTGGCAGGGGAATGGCTGAGCCCTTGGCCAATGGCAGGGCTGAAAGAATAGAAGATGCCGGTACCCTCATATGTTATCCTCCTTCTCACATCCCACTTCCCCCTCAACCCACAATATCTTCTGATTTACAAGCTGCACATGGTATAAGCATACGCCTCTTGCTTTACCCCCCTCCCCTCACCACAACCCTACCCATGTGCCTTCCTTATTTCAGATACCTAAGAAATCCACCCAGCCCAGCCAATGGTTGAACAAGAAGAGGGAGAGGAGAGTGAAGAAGAAACACCATCACTCGATTTCACGCTCCCAGCCACCAGCTCCTCGAGGTCATCCTGCAAGGCCATCTGCAGTGGCCCCACTGAAAGTCAGAAGCCTTCCACCAGTCATGCTGCAGCCACTGGGGTAGCACTGTGTAGGAGCACTAGGATAGTCAAAGGCACATGGAAGACACTCACTAAGGGAATGCACAAGGGTGATTAGTTGATTTTTTGATGTAATATTGGATGCATATATGGATAAAGTTGAACTGGAAAGTTTGCTTTGTGGTGGCTTTGATTTCAACATTGTGGGCAAGAGGATACTGTGATGATCAGTAACAGAAGGAAGGTAAGGTGTGGGACAAATGTTGAAAGGGGAATTGGGGTTGTGTTCACTGGTACCGCAGGCAGATGATTCAATCCCGGATATCCCGGCCAGAATGGTTCCACCTGGGTTGCCTCCTTCCTTCCTCTTCTTCCTCTTCTGCTTCCTCCTCCTCCTTTTCTGCTTCTTCTTCCTCCTCCTCCTCCTCCCTCTGCGAGCAGCTTGTCCCCTTTGCTGTCTCTGCTCCATCTCCATGTCGTGCTGCACCCCAAGGGCAACTGCGACTAGAGTCCCCAGGACTGGGAGCAAGTGGTGTTCTCAGAGGCCTTCCTTTAAGAGCCAAAGCTTTGCAAACGTCCAGCAGCACTCCCTGCATTCCCTTCACACTAACAACTTTTAAATGTCTTACACCAAGCCACAACTCAAATAAACTGTAAAGAAACCAATACAAAAGCAAAAGTCTAAACTTACCTCAAAGTTGCATGCATCCCTTTAAGAAGTGCTTGTGGGGGTCTGTTCAGCTGTGCTTTGGAGACAGTGTTGAAAGGAGCAGTGACGTCCAAAATACCAGATCGTGCGTCAAGTCAGCGTTGCACTTTGATTGATGTCACAATCTGACTAATTACCATATTTGCAGCGAACGCAGGCAACAGCAGCGCTGCCGACCTGCCCAAAATGGCGGCCGCTGCGTTCCGCACCAGGAGTGGGCAGAAGCGAGGGGGCTACCATTTTTTCTTTGAAACTGGCCTCATCAGCCAGCGCTAAGGTGCCGAAATTCACGGCCATGGAGCGCTTAACTCGCTGTAACTTTAAAATTGACACATGGTAATGGTTAGCATTTTTTGGCCAATTTAAATGATTGCCCGATTTAAACATGGGGGCCTAGAAATTCGGTGGGCTGCGCCACCAGTTAGCGCCTAAAGAGGGAACTCAGTGGCTTTAGCGCCACTGGCCACGCCTCCCGTGATATTTAGCTGGGGCGCTAATGGCGGCATTAGCCTGTTGTGCTGCGCCGCCACCAATGACGTCATTGGTGTGCGCAGCGCCCCGCTACCGCCCCGATCTCGATATTCGGTAGCGCCCGCCTCTGTAGCGCCGTTCGCAACTCGCGCGCGGTTCACGGGGCCTACCTGTGGCGGCAGTGGCGTAAATTAAGGTGGAGGTGCGGGGCGGCCGTTTTTTTCGGCGGCCGCCTGCCAGCACCTCCGTCTCCGGCCTCCTGATCTCCCCCCGTGGCAGTGCCAGCTGTTTTCCGAGAGCCCGGCACTTCTCCTCGGTGCTGGGCTCTTTTGCCGGCACTTGCGATCTCCGATTGCGCTGGTGCAGGCCCCTCCCCCTTAAGAATGGGAGGAAGGCCTGCAGTACCGCAGCACGCCGTGGCGCAGCATGTGGCGCTGCGGCACGTTGTGCTGCGATATTCAGTTTCAGCGCCCTAAGAGGGACGCGGAGCACCTCGAGCCTC
This sequence comes from Somniosus microcephalus, assembly GCF_052327205.1. Classification (NCBI taxonomy): domain Eukaryota; kingdom Metazoa; phylum Chordata; class Chondrichthyes; order Squaliformes; family Somniosidae; genus Somniosus; species Somniosus microcephalus. The sequence goes on along the minus strand of NC_140994.1, from coordinate 83,880,375 downwards.
GCCCTGTGTCCCTCTTGGGGCGTTCAAGCTGAATTTCCGGCGGTCGCAACTGCTCCGATCGCTGCGCTAATTCCCGCGCCCAGGCGAGCTTGCCGCCCCGTTTGCGGCTCCACCGAATTTCTCCCCCGGGCAGTTTAAGTGGTGGAGCTTATACTAAAAAAGGTACTGTAGACCTTGCAACAACATAACATCCAAAGCCTATTTCTCTTTAAGAGATCTATTACACATAGAACTTCCCTTGCACCCACTCAGTTGGGCCTTGAAGGCCAAAAAGTGCAATTCATAGAATCGTAGAATGATATAGCACAGAAGGAGGCCATTCAGTCCATTATGCCTGTGCCCGCTCTTTGAATCAATTAGTCCCACTCCCCTGCTCTTTCCCCATAGCCCTGCAAATTTTTTCCCTTCAAGTATTTACCCAATTCCTTCTTGAAAGTTACTATTAAATCTGCTTCCACCACCCTTTCAGGCAGTGCATTCCAGATCAGAACAACTCGCTGTGTAAAAAAATGTTTCCTCATGTCACCTCTGACTCTTTTGCCAATCACCTTAAATTTGTGTCCTCTGGTTACCAACCCTTCTGCCACTGGAAACAGTTTCTCCTTATTTACTCTATCAAAACCCTTCATGATTTTTGAACATCTCTATCAAATCTCCTCTTAACCTTCTTTGCTCGAAGGAGAATAATCCCAGTTTCTCCAGATTAACCACATAACTGAAGTCCCTCATCCCTGGTACCATTGTAGTAAATCTCTTCTGCACCCTCTCCAAGACCTTGACATCCTTCCTATAGTGTGGTGCCCAGAATTGAACACAATATACCAGCTGAGGCCTAACCAGTGTTTTATATAGGTTTAGTATAACTTCCTTGCTTTTGTACTCAATGCCTCCATTAATAAAGCCAAAGATCCAATAAGCTTTTTTAACAACTTTCTCAACCTGCCCTGCCACCTTCAAAGATTTGTGTACATACACCCCCAGGCCTCTGTTCCTGTTCCTGCAACCCCTTTAAAATTGTACCAGCTAGTTTATGTTGCCTCTCCTAATTTTTCCTTCCAAAATGTATCACTTCACACTTCTCTGTGATATATTTTATCTGCCATTTCACCAGTCTGTCTATGTCCTCCTGAAGTCTGTTACTATCCTCGTTGTTTAGATTTCTGCATTTTGTGTCATCTGCAAACTTTGAAATGATGCCCTGTATACCCAAGTCCAGGTCATGAATATATATCAAAAAGAGCAGTGGTCCGAATACCAACCCCTGGGGAGCACCATTGTATACTTTCCGTCCAGTCTGAAAAACAATCGTTCACCACTACTCTCTGCTATCTGTCCATTTGCCAATTTTATAGCCCCTTGGGCTTCAACTTTGCTAAAAAGTCTATTATGTGGTACTTTATCAAACGCCTTTTGAAAGTCCATATACTCATCAACTGTGCTACCATCATTAATCCTCTCCATTACTTCATCAAAGAATTCCAGTACAAAAGCCAGGAAATTGCATCAGTTAATTCAGATAAATATTTTTGCAGACATTCTGAGGCCTTAATGATTTTATGGCATGAAAAGTCCTCGAGCACACGAAATGCAGCTGGCTGAAAATTTTGGGCAGGAGGAATTTAAAAAAAATTTGTTCCTGGGATGTGGGCATTGCTGGAAGACCAGCATTTATTGCCCATCCCTAATTGCCCTTGAGAAGGTGGTGGTGAGCCGCCTTCTTGAACCGCTGCAGTCTGTGTGGTGAAGGTACTCCCACAGTGCTGTTAGGTAGGGAGTTCCAGGATTTTGATGAAGGATTGGCGATATATTTCCAAATCAGAATGGTGTGTGACTTGGAGGGGAACTTGCAGGTGGTGGTGTTCCTATGCGCCTGCTGCCCTTGTCCTTCTAGGTGATAGAGGTTGCCGGTTTGGGAGGTGCTGCCGAAGAGGCCTTGGCGAGTTGCTGCAGTGCATCTTGTAGATGGTACACACTGCAGCCATGGTACGCTCGTGGTGGAGGGAGAGAATGTTTAAGATGGTGGATGGGGTGCCAATCAAGTGGGCTGCTTTGTCCTGGATGGTGTCGAGCTTCTTGAGTGTTGTTGGAGCTGCACTCATCCAGGCAAGTGGAGAGTATTCCATCACATTCCTGACTTGTGCCTTGTAGATGGCGAAAAGGCTTTGGGGAGGCAGGAGGTGAGACACTCGCCGCAGAATACCCAGCCTCTGACCTGCTCTTGTATTTATGTGGCTCGTTCAGTTAAGTTTCTGGTCAATGGTGACCCCCAGGATGTTGACGGTGGGGGTTTCGGCTATTGTAATGCCATTGAATGTCAAAGGGTGGTGGTTAGACTCTCACTTGTTGGAGATAGTCATTGCCTTTCACTTGTGTGGCGCGAATGTTACTTGCCAATTATCAGCCCAAGCCTGAACGTCATCCAGGTCTTGTTGCATGTGGGCATGGACTGCTTCATTATTTGAGGAGTTGTGAATGGAACTGAACACTGTGCAATCATCAGCAAAACAGCCCCACTTCTGACCTTATGATGGAGGGAAGGTCATTGATGAAGCAGTTGACGATGGTTGGGCCTAGGACACTGCCCAAGAATTGGATGCAAAACATGCCCAAGACCTACTTGCCTGATCCCTCTATAACTGTCCTGCATTCATGCAACTGGGGCATTTGAATGCAAAATCTACCATATGATTCCTTAATTTTAAGACAAACTTAACTCTGTGTCTGGTTTATTTGAGGAAGGCTACCTGGAAGGCTAGCTCCCAGGAGACAATAATTGTTCTCTTCATCCCTGACTCCATGACACTCTGTGACAGCCAGGATCATCTGTTGAATGAGAATAGAAAAAGCTGTAACCCCACACCACTCAGAGTAAGTACACAAGGTAATTGGACCTTACAGAGCACAGTATAGTTATCCTGAAGCAGTGCTTCAGATACCTGTACAGAGATGTATTGCAATACAGCCCCACCAAGATCTCTCAAGATTTTCATTCTCTCTCTGCTTCACGCTCTACAACTGGAAAAGGAACCCCACCCCAGAGCCATCGGCAGAGCAGGACCCCAACAGTGACCCAGGAGACATTCTTGCTGAACTTTGCAGCCAGGCTCTTATAAATAAGATCTTCATCTAAGTGTCTCATCCACCCAATTCACTGTCTACACGTGCCCTATCCAGTAGCCTAATACACCATGACCAACATTGTCCTCTGCACAAACCCAACTACCATGGTTGCCCATCCTCTACACACATCTGAAATAAAGTGCTACCAAACTTAATATGCTAAAACTAACGAGTGTATGTGCCTTGAGTATTTGCTCTGGTGCTTTCCCTTGGTGATAATAATGTATTTATATTTGCCTTCTCGATGCTTGCCCAGTTTGAGGAGTAAGTGAGGTGGCTGGCTGTTGAGTTTTAGCGGTAGCGTCTTCGGATTGAGAAGGCCCTCTGCCTCCTTGTACTGATAGCAGAGCCTTGTAGCTTAATTGGGATGCCCTGTAGCAGAGGCAGCTCGTCAGATGAGGCAAGTGAGGTACTGCCTCACCTGGAACCTGGCACAGACTTCCTGCCAGAAAGTTACAGGTATTTAAATTTAGTAGGGTAATGGTCATATTACTGCTCTAGCAATCCAGAAGCCTGGACTAATAATCCAGAGAATGTGAGTTGAAATCCCACTGGCAGTTTGAGAATTTGAATTCAGTTTTTTAAAAATGTGGAAATAAAAAGCTGATATCAGTAAAAGTGACCATGAAGCTGTCTGATTGTCCTTAAAACCCAACTGGTTCACTGATGTCTTTTAGGGACGGTCTGGCCTATATGTGACTCCAGTCCCCACACTAACGGCAGTTGCCTCTTAACTCCCCTCTGAAGTGACCTAGCAAGCCACTCAGTTGTATCAAAACTGCGAGCGGTTCAAGAAGGCAGCTCACCATCACTTCACAGGGCAAGTAGGGTGGGCAATAAATGCCAGCGACGCCCACATCCCGAGAATGAGTAATAAGATCGGTCGCCCGATCTTCTTTTCCCAGCTTACCGCAGCAATGTGAGGACGTCCCGCCGGACAGTTCCTGCCGCGCTATTACATTTATTTCGCTTTTATCTGCTGGGCAGTAGTGGATGGGCTGCCCTTTTTAAACCCTGCCTGCACCCTCCCCCCCCCCCCCATTTTCCTGACTAAAGAGCAACATGAGGGAGAAGGTTCTGCGATTTCATAGGAAGGGCCTGTTGCCATGGTAACATGCTAGCTTGATTCCGCGTGCAGAGCTGCGCCCCACCTGTCAAAAAGGTCACCAGCCACCACTGCCCTCTAATGCTAATGTTAAGGCTGCATGCAGCTTTTAAAAAGCTGTCATCTTGAAATTGGATCAAACTCGCTCAGGTCTTGATCAGAAATCCAAGTTTCTGAGTTAATAGAAACACCATTCAGTCCCCTAAATATTTTCACACTGAGACCTGTGCCCTCTAGTTTCACTAGGATAGGTATTGGGAACTGGATATGGATTTAGGACTTTCAAACACCATATCAGGAAGAGAGCCGTGCTTCCCTGCCATTCAGCTGTGAACGGAGGGGACCGTAAATTATAGAATCACGGCGCAACGGGCATGACGTTGACACACCTGCTCTGTTTTTTAAAATTATTTCCCTCAGTGCAGTCGCTAACTTCCTAGTGTCTGTGCTAACTGCAGAGTTCTGACCTGGATATAAATTCAGCTTGTCGACAAAACGAAACAGTGGAAAAGCTCTGTGTGCTTGCCATGAAGCATCAAATGCACTTCCATTCATTGATTGATTTGACAATGGGTTCATGTAGTTTAGGGTCACTGCTTAAGTTTAGAAGTAAAGAAAGAGAGACTTGCATTTATATCGCACCTTACGATATCCCAAAACGCTTTACAGCCAATGACGTGCTTTTGGAGGGTAGTCACTGTTGTAATGTGGGAAACGCGGCCGCCAATCTGTGCACAGCAAGCTCTCACAAACGGCAATGTGATAATGACCAGATAATGTTTTAGCAATGTTGGTTGAGGGGTAAATATTAGCCAGTACACCGGGGAAAACTCCCCTGCTCTTCTTTGAATAGTGCCATGGGATCATTTACATCCACCTGAGAGGACAGACAGGGTCTCAGTTTAGCATCTCATCTGAAAGATGGCACTTACAACAATGCTGCTCAATATTGCCACTGGAGTGTCAGCCTAGATTATGGGCTCAAGTCTCTGGAGTGTGACTTGAACCCACAACTTTTTGACTCAGAGGTAAGCGTGCTACCACTGAGCCACTGCTGACAATGCAGTATCCGTTTACTATTGGTAAATACTGATACTGTGCGTCTCCAGTGTTCTAGTGTGTCAGAATGTGGTTTAATTGCCACTGCAGTTAATGAAGAGCTAGTTATTGATGTCTTAAAGTCATGCATGCCAATTATTCTTTAACTTGCACCACACAAGGATCATTCAAATAAATCATCAGAAACTAGTGAGCTGGTTAGCAATGTCTCTACCCAAATCTAGTGCTGAAGTGAATGAACCACCCCTTTGGGAATTTGGGTTATCTTAGGCTGCAAACATACTGCTACTTCCACAATGATGTGTAGTAATTTCACACGCACGTCAGTGTGAAAGTGATAGTTTAATGAGGGACAGACCCCATCTGATACCCAAAAGCACAAAAACTAAGCAATCTGAGAACCCCATGAGGAGACCATTTCACACAGGCTTGAGATTGCACCAGCAGCAGTATAGCTCCAGCCCCTTGAGAAGCTCTATTTTCAAAGTGTTCAGGCAATCCACTGGACTGCCTGGAAACCGTTCAAACTTTGCATGGAAATATTTTATCGCTTTGAGGGAATAGACATTAACACCCATACTCTCCAACCTTGGAAAGTCAATGGCTCAAGGGGCATATGAGTTTGGATGTGTGCATTAAGTTTTTTTTTCTGATTGATCTTACTGCGATCTGGATGAATGCACAGCTAGCAGTATAACTCTGGTCTACAAGCTGTGAAACACATTTCACAGATACTAGTCTGAGACTGGTAACAGTATAATGGTGGCCTACAACAAGCTAGCTGTTTGACTTAGCAAAACTTCTTATCCATTATCTGCGTTTTTATAAAATGTGCTGTCAGTAATTACTGGACATCATTTATATTTGACTATCAGACTGCTTTAGATTTTACTGAAAAAATATGGAATCTTAAAAACAGGAATGTGGCATTGAAACTTAAGAGCTGTTAAAATAACTCTCGGAGACATGGCTGGCCTTAGGGAAAATGGCAGCATGGGTGAACTTGTACTTTGGCAGCCTGTCTTTGAGTTTAATTATGTAGTAGTATTAGCGAAAGTTTCAGAAATAAAGCTGTAATCTCAAAAGTTTTTTATAATTTAAATAATAAACAATATAAGTCATAAAAAATAACATTAGAGTTAAGTGACAAATAAACAAAACATTAATTTAAACACTGAACTAATAAATAAAAATAACAAATAAAAAAGTTTGTTCACCAAGATATTTTGAGCCTTATCATTCTCGATAGAAGGATGGCCAGTGAAGATAGCCTGCCATCTCCCATGGTCGATTGTAAATGTGTTTTTATCAGCTTCAACTTCGAGAAGCACCATTCGGTACTCGCCACCACTATGGACACGGTTAACAGGATCCTGAGTGCTATCCATCGCCACAGATACAGGCCTGGTTAACAGGATCCCGAGTGCTATCCATCGCCAACAATATGGGCCTGGTTAACAGGACCCTGAGTGCTATCCATCACCACTAATATGGGCACGGTTAACAGGGCCCTGAGTGCTATCTATCGCCACCGATACGGGCCTGGTTAACAGGATCCTGAGTGCTCTCCATCGCCACCGATGCGGGCATGGTTAACAAGATCCTGAGTGCTATCCATCGCCACCGATACGGGCCTGGTTAACAGGATCCTGAGTGCTCTCCATCACCATCGATATGGGCCTGGTTAACGGGGTCCTGACTGCTTTCGATCGCCACCGATACGGGCCTGGTTAACAGGATCCTGAGTGCTCTCCATCACCATCAATACGGGCCTGGTTAACGGGGTCCTGAGTGCTATCCATCGCCACCGATACGGGCCTGGTTAACAGGATCCTGAGTGCTCTCCATCGCCATTGATATGGGCCTGGTTCACAGGATCCTGAGTGCTATCCATCGCCACCGATACGGGCATGGTGACGTAAGAAAACTACTAGGCACTTTGTCTAAGTATTAAACAAGGCTTTAATCAACTGTTTTTCAACATGGAGATCTAGTTGTGTCATTCACTAGATCCTGTTAAAGAATGTCCTGAGCAAGCTGGGCCCATGCCCGAGTATTTATACTCTCCCTGGACAGCGCCGCCAGCAGGCCGCCCAGTATCATCCCATAAGTCATTTCCACATTAATGACAAGATTCATGTCACACGGTTAACGGGGTCCTGAGTGCTCTCCATTGCCACCGCTATGGGCCTGGTTAAAGGGATCCTGAGTGCCCTGCACCGCCACCAATACAGGGCTGGTTAACGGGGTCCTGAGTGGTCTCCCTCACCACCGATACGGGCACGGTTAATGGGAAGCTGAGTGCTATCCATCGCCACTGATACAGGCCTGGTTAACAGGATCCTGAGTGCTCTCCATCACCATCGATACGGGCACAGTTAACAGGATCCTGAGTGCTATCCATTGCCACTGATACGGGCCTGGTTAACAGGATTCTGAGTGTTATCCATTGCCTCCGATATGGGCCAGGTTAACGGTATCCTGAGTACTCTGCATCGCCATCGATGCGGGCCTGGTGACGTAAGAAAACTACTAGGCACTTTGACTAAGTATTAAACAAGGCTTTAATCAACTGTTTGTCAACATGGAGATCTAGTTGTGTCGTTCACTAGTTCCAGTTAAAAAATGTCCTGAGCCAGCTGGGCCCGTGCCCGAGTCAACAGGATCCTGAGTGCTCTCCATCACCATCGATACGGGCATGGTTAACAGGATCCTGAGTGCTATCCATCGCCATCGATACGGGGCTGGTTAACAGGATCCTGAGTGCTATCCATCGCCACCGATACGGGCACAGTTAACAGGATCCTGAGTGCTATCCATTGCCTCCGATACGGGCCTGGTTAACAGGATCCTGAGTGCTATCCATCGCCACTGATACGGGCCTTGTTAATGGGATCCTGAGTGCTATCCATCGCCACCGATACGGGCCTGGTTAACAGGATCCTGAGTGCTATCCATCGCCACTGATATGGGCCTTGTTAATGGGATCCTGAGTGCTATCAATCGCCACCAATACGGGCCTGGTTAACAGGATCCTGACTGCTATCCATCGCCACCGATACGGGCTTGGTTAACAGGATCCTGAGTGCTATCCATCGCCACTGATATGGGCTTGGTTAACAGGATCCTGAGTGCTATCCATCACCATCGATACGGGCCTGGTGACGTAAGAAACTACTAGGCACTTGGTCTAATTATTAAACAAGGCTTTAATCAACTGTTTATTAACATGGAGATCTAGCTGTGTCCTTCACTAGTTCCTGTTAAAAAATGTCCTGAGCTAGCTGGGCCCATGCACGAGTATTTATACTCTCCCTGGACAGTGCCACCAGCAGGTCGCCCAGTATCATTTCATAAGTCATTTCCACATTAATGACAAGATTCATGTCACACGGTTAACGGGGTCCTGAGTGCTATCCATTGCCACCGATACGGGCACGGTTAACAGGACCCTGAATGCTCTCCATCGCCACCGATACGGGCACAGTTAACAAGGTCCTGAGTGCTAACCATCGCCAGTGAGACAGACCTGCTAAACGGGGTCCTGACTGTTATCCATCGCCACCGATACGGGCCTGGTTAACGGGGTACTGAGTGCTATCCATCGCCACCGATACGGGCATGGTTAACCGGATCCTGAGTGCCATCCACCGCCACTGATACATGCCTGGTTAACAGGATCCTGAGTGCTCTCCATCGCCTTCAATACGGGCATAGTTATCAGGATCCTGAGTGCTCTCCATCGCCACCGATACAGGCCTGGTTAACAGGATCCTGAGTGCTATCCATCACCATCGATACGGGCCTAGTTAACAGGATCCTGAGTGCCTTGCATCGCCATCGATACGGGCCTGGTAAACAGGGTGCTGACTGCTATTCATCGCCACTGATACGGGCCTGGTTAACGGGATCCTGAGTGCTCTCCATCGCCAGTGAGACAGACCTGGTAAACGGGGTCCTGACTGCTATCCTTCACCTCTGATACGGGCCTGGTTAACAGGAACCTGAGTGCACTCCATTGCCACCGATACTGGCACGGTTAACAGGACACTGAGTGCTATCCATTGCCTCCGATACAGGCCTGGTTAACAGGATCCTGAGTGCTATCCATCGCCACTGATACGGGCAGGGTTAACAGGATTCTGAGTGCTATCCATCACCACCGATACAGGCCTGGTTAACAGGATCCTGAGTGCTATCCATCGCCACTGATACAGGCCTTGTTAATGGGATCCTGAGTGCTATCCATCGCCACCGATACGGGCCTGGTTAACAGGATCCTGAGTGCTATCCATCGCCACTGATACGGGCACGATTAACAGGATCCTGAGTGCTATCCATTGCCACCGATACGGGCACGGTTAAAGAGATCCTGAGTGCCCTGCATCGCCACCGATACGGGCCTGGTTAACGGGGTCCTGAGTGCTCTCCATCGCCATCGATACGGGCCTGGTAAACGGGGTCCTGACTGCTATACATCACCACTGATACGGGCCTGGTTAACGGGATCCTGAGTGCTCTCCATCGCCAGTGATACAGACCTGGTAAACGGGTTCCTGACTGCTATCCTTCGCCACTGATACTGGCACGGTTAACAGGATCCTGAGTGCTAACCATCGCCACCGATACGGGCCTGGTTAACAGGATTCTGAGTGCTATCCATCGCCACTGATACAGGCCTGGTTTACAGGATCCTGAGTGCTATCCATCACCATCAATACGGGCATGGCGACGTCAGAAAATTACTAGGCACTTGGTCTAAGTATTAAACAAGGCTTTAATCAACAGTTTTTCAAAATGGAGATCTAGTTGTGTCCTTCACTAGTTCCTGTTAAAGAATGTCCTGAGCTAGCTGGGCCCATGCACGAGTATTTATACTCTCCCTGGACAGTGCCACCAGCAGGCCGCCCAGTATCATTTCATAAGTTGCTTCCTCATTAATGACAAGATTCATGTCACACGGTTAACAGGGTCCTGAGTGCTATCCTTTGTCACTGATACGGGCACAGTTAACAGGATCCAGGGTGCTCTCCATCACCACTGATACGGGCCCGGTTAACAGGATCCTGAGTGCTATCCATCGCCACCGATACGGGCCTGGTTAACAGGATCCTGAGTGCACTCCATTGCCACTGATACGGGCCTGGTTAATGGGGTCCTGAGTGCTATCCATCGCCAGCGATGCGGGCCTGGTTAACAGGATCCTGAGTGCTATCCATCGCCATCAACACGGGCCTGGTTAACAGGATCCTGAGTGCTCTCCATCGCCATCGATACGGGCCTGGTTAACAGGATCCTGAGTATTATCCATCGCCATCGATACGGGCCTGGTTAACAGGATCCTGAGTGCTATCCATCGCCATCGATACGGGCCTGGTTAACAGGATCCTGAGTGCTATCCATCACCACCGATACGGGCATGGTGACGTAAGAAAAGTACTAGGCACTTTGTCTAAGTATTAAACAAGGCTTCAATCAACTGTTTTTCAACATGGAGATCTAGTTATGTCCTTCACTAATTCCTGTTAAAGAATGTCCTGAGCTAGCTGGGCCCATGCCCGAGTAGTTATACTCTCCCGGGACAGCGCCACCAGCAGGCCGCTCAGTATCATTCCATAAGTCATTTCCACATGAATGACAAGATTCATGTCACACGGTTAATGGGGTCCTGAGTGCTATCCATTGCCACCGCTACGGGCCGGGTTAAAGAGATCCTGAGTGCCCTGCATCGCCACCGATACGGGCCTGGTGAACGGGGTCCTGAGTGCCCTGCATCGCCACCGATACGGGCCTGGTGAACGGGGTCCTGAGTGCTCTGCATCACCACCGATACGGGCACGGTTAACGGGATCCTGAGTGCCCTGCACCGCCACAGATTCAGGCCTGGTTAACGGGGTCCTGAGTGCTATCCATTGCCACCGATACGGGCCTGGATAACAGGATCCTGAGTGCTCTCCATCGCCACCGATATAGGCCTGGATAACAGGATCCTGAGTGCTCTCCATCGCCACCAATACAGGCCTGGATAACAGGATCCTGAGTGCTATCCATCGCCATCGATACGGGCCTGTTAAACGGGGTCCTGACTGCTATCCATCGCCACTGATACTGTAGGATTCGCACAATTCCCACATTTCCCCAAGGTTATTAATAAAAGGGACCCTGTATGGATAATGTAAAAAGGGTACCCAAAAGATGGCATCCGCACCTCGTGACCAAAAGCCTGTAAGATTTTACAAGCTTGGACTCTGCAGCACAGAAAAGGCTGCTTTGGGAAATCGAAACTTAAAATGCATTTCTGTGAAAAGGCCTTTTGTGTTTGAAAAACCAGACAGCTAGGCAAACACTGAATATGCATTTCGTCTGATTGGAACCGACCAACCCAGTTAGGCCTAAGTACAAGGCCATTAGTTTGTCCGCATAAATAATCGGAAACAGCTTATGGAAGCCATCAAGGCTGCACAGGCCGATTAAAATGCATTAATGACATTACAGCCCGGACATCGGGCCATCAGGTGCGATAAACGGCCATCTAAAGCTAGTTAGTTTAGATTGGTATAATCATTTAAAACAGCCCGCCAAAAGTTAAACAATGGACTGATCTGATTTGGCATGCAGATAAGGAGTTGAAGAAACGGGTATAATTGTAGGCCCTTAGTAGCAACGGCTCTCTTGCTCCCCTCTCTTGACTCTGACCTCTTGTCTGGTCTTGGGCTGCTGCCGCCCGTACTCGTGCCCTGGCCTCGTGGCGGGTTCTCTTCTCGCTCCCCGCATTAAGTTGCAACCAAGAACATCCATACCAAGCGCGGGAAGGGAACGAGACGCGAGTCCAAAATCATACAGGACACACGGGCCACGAAACGAAACGAGACGAAGAAAAAGGTAAAGACCCGACAAGAGCAGAGAAGGGCAGCAGAAGACACATTAATTAAGACCGAGCGCCTAGTTATAAGCTGGCGCTTGGGGGTAGAAAATATATGGACACTGAGATTAAGTTGGCTACTTAAACACTGCGAATGAGCTGGCATTAAACGCAGGTGTCCATGCCATAACGAATATACCGGCGTTCCAAGAATGGGTAGGAAAATCTAAGCAGTGAAGACTGCCAACCGTCTCGCTGACGCAACGTTACCGCCGACGACCGCCTGAGGGAGAAGAAGAGAACCCATTGCGACGAGATGACGATGGTACCTGAGGAGAAGAAAGGTGTGTCGCAGCAACAGCTCCAGCACCGCGCCCTGAGACCACGTGGCGACGGAGTACCCCAAAGGGCAGGAGACCAGACCTCAAAACTCGCAATTGCTAACACAACAGGCTTTGCTTTGGATTGGTGAGCATGAATTCCTGGCCCCTCATAGCTTAATCTAGTTAGGTATAGGGGTGGGATAAGGATAAGCGGATTGTTAAAGTACTTGTTTTTCCCTCGATGTGCCGTGTGTTCCCCATTCCCTGTATAAGTATATAGTTATTGTTGTATGCCTGTATTTTTTCTACTAATAATTTCTCATAAGACGGTGTTTTTCATTTCTGTTTTAATAAAATCTTGGTTTTCTTACACCAAACCACCTGTCTACTCGAGTTTTCTGTATCGCTACCTGTACCTAAGTCCGGTGTCTAGAACCCAGGGGCGTGGGAGCGAATCGAACCACTCACAGGCAGTCAGGGGCATAACTGACTAGGCGCACGTGCCACCTGCCACCCCCTACAATACGGGCCTGGTTAACGGGATCCTAAGTGCTCTCCATAGCCAGTGATAAAGGGCCTGGTTAACAGGATCTCGCGTGCACTCCATCACCACAGATATGGGCCTGGTTAACAGGATCCTGAGTGCTATCCATTGCCACCGATACGGGCATGGTTAACAGGATCCTGAGTGCTCTGTGTTAGATCCGTGTATCTTGATGTTGTGTGTCCTTCAATAATTAGACAAGAGACTGCAGGGAACAATCAACAGGTGTTTACTGGATGAGGGTTACTCTAAAACTAACTGTACAGATCCCTACTCAGGGTTTATATACAGGTGTGGTCACTGCCGGTACTACAGTATACAGGAGCTGTAAAAAAGTTGTTAAGTCCGTGAATGATTGAGACACGGACCAGCAGGAGTGAAAACAAACAAGTCTTTACTGGTGGAAGTCAATAGTGAAAACTAACAAACAGAGGCTCTCTAGCGCCTTTTATGCAGGGGTGGTCACTGCCGGTACTGCAGTCTGAGACCAGTTATTCTCTTAAAGGTACATACACAACAATTCCTCCCCTTTTAGATAAACAGTACATAACATTCATTTAACAACTAAATGATAACGAATTACAATCACAATTACTGTTGCTAGATACATTGGTTAAGTTTAAGCAATTATAAGTTCAGTCTTTGAGGAGGCTTCCTGATTCTGTCTGGATAACGCCTCTTTGGGGTATCAGGTTCTTCTGGCAATGTTGAGTCGGGATCAATGTCTTTGTTTGGTTCATCTGCTTCCAATATTACCAGTTCTGCGGTAGCTGCAATTGGAACGTCAATTTCATTACCAGGTGTATCAGATCGTGGTGTGGAGTTGACGTTTTCCAGTAACTCTAGAATCTGGTCAGCATGGCATCTTACAATGCTCTCCCCAACGTCCACGGTATACATGAGAGGTCCTTGTCGTGTACAAATCGTTCCTGGCTGCCATTTCTCAGTGCGGTAGTCCCGGGCCAAAACTGGTTGACCTATCTTAAAACTCCTGGTCGGCCTTTCATTCATATTCTGAAACTGCCTGTTCTCCACATCTCTTCAGACGTTTGGCTTAACCAAATCCAAGCGGCATCGTAGTCTTCGATTGAAGAACATCATGGCTGGAGTTTGGTTGGTAACCGCATGTGTCGCATTCTGGTAGGCAAACAAGCAGTTGTCCACCTTGTGTTGCAGGGGTATATCTTCATTACATATTGCCTTGACAGCCTTCTTGAATGTTTGGACAAACCTCTCGGCCAATCCATTAGTGGCTGTATGATATGGGGCAGATGTGTAATGCTTAACGCCATTGTTCTTTAAGAACCTCCGGAACTCTTCAGACACAAACTGTGGTCCATTGTCAGAGCAAATCTGTTCAGGCAGCCCATTTCTGGCGAATATGGTTCGCAAAACTGTGATAGTTTTTTCCGTGGTGGTTGAGGACATTTTTATTACCTCTGGCCACTTTGAATGTGCATCCACCGCAATTAAAAACATCGAGTCCATGAAGGGACCAGCAAAATCAATGTGCACCCGTTGCCATGGAGATGAGGGCCACTCCCATGGAAGCAGAGGAGCTTGTGGTGGGGCGTTTTGGACCTTCTGGCATCCTGCACAGCTCTTGGTCATCTCTTCGATTTCTCTATCGATTCCCGGCCACCACGCAAACGCTCTGGCTAAGTTCTTCATTTTTACCCCACCCAGATGACCCTCATGAAGCTCATTGAGTACTCTATCCATCAACTTAGGTGGAATTACTACTCTGGATCCACACATCAAGGTTCCTCTGCACAGCTGTTCTCTTCTCGGCGAGAATGCTGGCAGCAGTGGTTCGCCATGTGCTGGCCATCCCTTCACCGTTAAATCATAGACCCGTGATAGTGTCGGGTCATTCCGTGTTTCCTTTTATATGTTGGCATTCGTCACAGGGAGACATTCGACTATGGTCGAGTGGAATAACTCCATTGGATCCACTGCAAGGTCTTCTTCTTCCACCGTCAGCAACGGTAGGCGTGACAATCCATCAGCATTTCCATGCTGTTTAGTTCCTTTGTACTCGATGTCATATTGGTGTGCCCCTAGGAAAAGGGACCATCTCTGCAGCCGTTGTGCCGTCATTATCGGTACGCCCTTCTGAGGGTTGAAAATGGAGACAAGAGGTTGATGATCGGTTAGTAGAGTAAATTTTTGACCATGCAGATAGTGATTGAACTTCTTCACCCCCCACACTAGGCTGAGGGCCTCTCTGTCAATCTGGGTGTAGTTGCGCTCGGCAGAAGTTAACGAGCGTGACGCAAAAGCTATTGGCCTCTCTAAACCATCAAGGAATTTAGGTGACAGTACCGCCCCAATGCCGTAGGGAGACGCATCACACGCCAGCCTGATTGGCAGTGCTGGGTTGTAGTGAGCCAATACTTCCCTTGAAGTGATTAAGTCCTTACTCTTCTGAAAAGCACGCTTACAATCATCGTTCCATTTCCATGCTACCCCCATTCGTAGCAGGGCATTCAGTGGGTGCAGAATTGTCGACAAATTTGGCAAAAACTTATGATAGTAATTCACCAACCCGAGGAATGACCTCAGTTGCGACACATTTTCAGGTGCTGGGGCCTTAACAACCGCTTCAATTTTGTCAGGGGACTTATGTAACCCCTCTTCATCAATCACGTGGCCACAATACGATATCTGTTTCTTAAAAAATTCGCACTTGGGGCGGTTGGCTCGCAGCCCATGTTCCCGTAGTCTAGTGAGCACCTGTTCTAGGTTGTTAAGGTGTTCACTGTCATCTTCACCTGTCACAAGGATGCCATCCAAGTAACACTGAGTCCCCGGAATCCCTTGCAGGACTTGTTCCATCGCTCTTTGCCATATCGCCGGAGCCGATGCTACTCCGAATACCAATCGATAATACTGGTAAAGACCTTTGTGAGTGTTTATCGTGAGATACTTCCTAGAGGACTCTTCAACCTCCATCTGCAAATATGCTTGTGCTAGGTCAATTTTTGTAAAATGCTTCCCTCCAGACAGTGAGGCGAAGATGTCTTCTATCCTTGGAAGAGGATATTGTACTGTGTGAAGGACAGGGTTCACCGTCACCTTGAAATCCCCACAGATGCGAATCTTCCTCGGCTCTCCGGACTTATTGCTTAACGTTTTCTTTATGACAGGAACGATGGGTGTCGCCCACTCGCTCCAGTCGACCTTAGACAACACGCCCGCCTTCTCCAGCTCTGCCTCGATGGCTGGGCGAATTGCATATGGTACCGGTCTTGCCTTGAAAAACTTGGGAACTGCATTCTCTTCTATTTTTATCGAGGCGGTTACGCCTTTAAGCGTGCCCAGTTCTTGTTGAAGTACCTCTTTGGCGTTAGCTAAGATTGTTGACAATCGTCCAGGAGTGACGTCTTCATCTTTTTTAACGTCCACCGTCATTGCATGAATGGAATGCCAATCTAAGTTTATCTTCCTGATCCATTCCCGTCCCAATAACGGTGGTCCACCATTTGGCAGTATGTAGAGATACAATTTCTGTATTTTCTTGCCATTGTATTCGACAGGCACCCTTATTTTTCCGCTGGGGTATACTTTTTGCCCCGTATACGTCGTCAAGACGATGGATGTCTCTCTCAAGGGTATGTGTGAAAATAGCCGCTCGTAGTCTCGTC
This sequence comes from Somniosus microcephalus, assembly GCF_052327205.1. NCBI lineage: Eukaryota > Metazoa > Chordata > Chondrichthyes > Squaliformes > Somniosidae > Somniosus > Somniosus microcephalus. Next base: position 83,863,715 of record NC_140994.1, on the reverse strand, counting down.
TATTCATGACGGTTAGCGCTGATCCTGTATCCAATTCCATTTTAACTTGGGACCCTGCTATCGTGAGGGTGACCCAAATGGTTCGGTGATCCTCTTTTGCGATTACATTGTGAAGTTTGAGACAGCTTAGTCTCCTGTTTCCGGATTCACTATCGCTCATCTGGTCTTCGGAACTACTGTCCGTGATCTTTTGTACTTTCTTGTACGGTTCCTTAGTAGCCTTTTTGTTGTCGCTGGTCTTCTTCCCAGACCTGCAAACTCATGCAATGTGTCCAATCTTCCCGCATTGTCTGCATATTTTGTCTTTGGACCAGCAGTCCTTCTGGTCATGGTTAGTTCTGCCGCAGCGATAACATTTTGCAAATCCCCGTGTCATTTTGTGGGTGCCGTATTCCTGTGGTTTTTGTTGAATTTCTGCAGTTCCCCTGGCTGCTGCTTCATACGATACTGCCACGCTGAAAGCCTTATCTAGCGTCAGCTCTTTTTCTGAGAGTAACTTCTTCTGTGTTCCTTCACTCAGGAGTCCACAGACAAATTTGTCCCGTAGGGTATCTGCCAATCCTGCTCCGAACTGGCAGTGCTTTGATAGCTTGCGTAGTTCCGTAAGATACTCAGCATTGCTCTCATCTTTGTGCTGAGTTCTCCTGTGGAATTTAAATCTTTCTGCTATCAACAGCGGTGCAGGGTTTAAGTGTTCCTGTAGGACAGCAACAATTTCATTAAAACTCTTCACCTTTGGTTTGGCTGGAGTAATCAGGTCCCGCAATAGGCCGTACGTTCTAGCGCCCATTAAGTTTAGCAATATCGATGCCTTTTTCCTCTCCGCTATTTCGTTTGCCTCGAAATATACCTCGACTCTTTCCACATACGTGGTCCAGTCCTCTAATGTATTATCAAAAGCAGTGATACAGCCAGTCTTCGGCATCTTGTAAATCTAAAATGGCGCCTCCCGCGCTTTGCCTTCTTCCCCGATTTAACAAAATGGCGCCTCCCGCGCTTTGCCTTCTTCCCCGCTGTTGTTAGCGCTGCTTTCCACGGTTTCTTGCGCGTTAAATATTGATTCTTTTTCTTTTATTATTTTCCCGTTGTGGAGCGGACCCTCTGGGACACTTCCCTCCTTCTTCTTAGGTCCGAACGCTGCCCGGCTTCGAAGCACCGGCCGCGCCCTGTGTGCTCCACCCTCTCTCTCTCTCTTTGCTTCCCGACTCGCTGCCCGGCCCCGTTGAAAAGCCACCCGATCGAGCTTCAGCCCGCCGCAGCCCAGGAAGGATCAGAGCACTACCTGCCACCAGCCCGATTAGCTGGGAAACCACAGACCGATGAACCCAGCCTGGTTCTGGAAAGTCTCTCCTGCAAGTTTTCAAACCGATGATTGACGGTCGACGCCCGTTTCTCGAGTTTCTTTGGACTCTATTTTTTTTTTTCTTTCTTCTGGCTCCGACCTTCAACAACGTCATCTGAGGTGCTGCCGAGTTGCAGGTAAGTTCGTTTCTTACTTGTCGCCAGTGTTAAGTCCGTGAATGATTGAGACACGGACCAGCAGGAGTGAAAACAAACAAGTCTTTACTGGTGGAAGTCAATAGTGAAAACTAACAAACAGAGGCTCTCTAGCGCCTTTTATACAGGGGTGGTCACTGCCGGTACTGCAGTCTGAGACCAGTTATTCTCTTAAAGGTACATACACAACAAAAGTAGTTCTCCCCTTAAAGGTACATACACTACAATTCCTCCCCTTTTAGATTAACAGTACCATAACATTCATTTAACAATTAAATATCAACTAATTACAATTAACACTTTTAACATGCAACATTAACTGAAAATAGTCTATTTATAAATTCAGTCTTAGGGGCGGCTTCCTGATCCTTTCTGGATAGCGCCTTTCCTGAGTGTCTTGCTCTTGGTGCGGAGGCGATTCTGGCCCCCTGTCGTCGGTTGGTTCATCAGCTTCCGATGCTACTGTTTCTGGGGTAGATGCTACCTGTATGTCGGGTTCATCACCAGGTATGCGAGACATGGGGTTGACTCGTTCCTGTGACTCTAGGATCTGGTCAGCATGGCGTCTCACAATGTTCTCCCCAACATCCACTGTGTACATTAGTGGCCCCTGCCGTGTGCATATCGTTCCTGGTTGCCATTTCTCTGTTCGGTAGTCATGGGCCAAGACTGGTTGCCCTACATTGAAGCTCCTTGTTGGCTTCTCATTGATGTGCTGGAATTGCTTATTCTCAACATCTCTTCGTACATTTGGTCTGAGCAAATCCAGACGAGATCTCAACCTTCAGTTAAAGAACATCATGGCCGGGGTCTGGTTGGTGACTGCATGTGTCGCATTTCTGCAGGCTAACAGGAAATTGTCCACCTTATGCTGCAGTGGAATGTCGTCATCGCACATGGCCCTTACTGCTTTTTTAAAGGTTTGTACGAACCTCTCAGCCAATCCATTTGTGGCTGGATGATACGGGGCGGATGTGTAATGCCTTACCCCATTCCTTTTCATAAATCTTCGAAACTCTTCGGACACAAACTGTGGTCCGTTATCAGAGCAAATCTGCTCTGGCAAGCCGTTCCTGGCAAATATGGTCCGTAGGACTGCAATAGTTTTCTCCGTGGTGGTGGAGGACATTTTGATCACCTCAGGCCATTTCGAGTGTGCATCCACTGCTATTAAAAATATTGAGTCCATGAATGGACCAGCAAAATCAATATGCACCCATTGCCATGGAGATGAGGGCCACTCCCATGGGTGTAGAGGGGCATGTGGTAGTGCATTTTGGACCTTCTGGCATCCTGAGCAGCTCTTTGTTAGGTCCTCGATTTGCTGATCGATTCCCGGCCACCACCCTGTTATGTTCATTAATAACTAGTCGTTTTTATTAAGAACAGATAGCTTTTGCTAGACACTTTATTGAGCACATGTGGACTAGGTACAGTATCTGTAGAGTCCTCCATCTTGACTGCTGCCTTGTGGGTAGCCTAGTGCATCGTGGGTAGCCCACTCTTATATATATATACAGCACCACCTAGTGTACCATTCCAGAATGACAGGTTACTGATCATTACATCCCCCTTTCTTTGAGGTTAAACAAAATCAGTATCAATCAATATCAATCAATAACAACATAAACATCTTCAACAGTCAATACATTTTCAATGTAGTTTTCTTTGTACTCAAAGATTAAGTCTATCAGGCTTTTTTACTTCACGTGTGGATCTTCTCAGCACAGGTAAGTCTGATGTGTTTTCATGAGAGCCTGTATGTGTATTTGTGTTAGCTTGTTCTGGTGGTGAGTGACAAGATTCAGTTGCGGCATTGTCATCGATTTGCTCTTCGATAGTCTTTACCATTTAAATGAAAAAGGTCCATACCAACCTTTTGCCATGGTGCTGTTGGTATGTCAGCTACTATCATTGGTTCCTTTGCTTGTTTGTTTTGGTGTTTCTGACATGTCTCACATTTACCTATCATGTTCTCAATGTCCTTATTTATGCCAGGCCAATAAACAGTGTCTCTTGCTCTCCTTTTGCATTTTTCAATTCCGAGGTGTCCCTCATGAATCCTTTTGAGCATGTCTTGACGTAGAGCCTGTGGAATGACTATTCTGTTATGTTTTAGTAATAGTCCACTTGCGACACTCAATTCTGACCTTATGTGAAAATATTTTGGACAGGAACCTTTTGGCCAACCATGATGAATGTTTTCTATTACTGTTTGTAATACTGTTTGGCGTACCGATCACAGAAAGGACACAATCCGCTTTTCGGTCCGTCGACTATAAATCAGGCGTCATGCCTTTAAGAAGGATCACACCTTTAAGAAACTCGATCTGCAACATAGTTAAGCCCAGAGCGGGGGAGGAGCAGTCGAAGCTGTGGACTGATGAAAGGCAGTCGGACTTGGTGTAGTCTCTGACGCCATTTTGTGTTCAACATGCATTCTCAACAATTAAACCTTTTCTGTTGAACCTCTCCGAGTTCAGTATTTTTTGCTAGGAGTACGTAGACTCCTACATTGGTGACCCCGATACTCAGGATGACTCCTAAGCGTAACCATGGCTGACACAAACGCAGTTTCTGTGAAGCTGCCAGAGTTCTGGGAGAACCTAGCCACCGCCTGGTTCCTTCAAGCCGAATCGCAATTCCGACTCCGCAGCATCACCGCCGACGCGACGATGTATGACTACCTCCTTGCCTCCCTGGCCAGCTCCACAATCACGAAAGTCTGGACAACACTACAAAACCCTTCGGAGGAAGGCAAGTACGCACATCTCAAGGCCGCGCTCCTTAAAAAATTCACAGCCTCCCAATTTTTGCGCAACTGCCACCTCCTCGACCTCCCAGGCCTCGGTGACTCCACGCCATCAGACTTGCTCTCACACATGCTTGCTCTGACCGACAAGAAACCGCCCGGCTCCCTCTTCCGCACGCTCTTTATCCGCCAACTACCTCCCAGCATCCGCCCGGCGATCGTGGCGTCCAGCCTCATGGACCTCGAGGCCCTGGCCGACGAAGCCGATAAGCTCCTGTCCGCCGGCTCCAACCACACCGTCACCCCCGACCTGGCCTCCACAGCGTCGGCGCGCGCTCCACCCTCTATCGCACGGCCACACAGCTCGGCCACCAGGCCCCCCAGGCCCCCACGTCCCCCAAGCCCTCCGACCCAGGGCTACTGCTACTTCCATACCTGGTTCGGCGCACGGGCACGCCGCTGCAGCCATCCCTGCACGTTTCCAACTGCCCCCACACCGGCCTACACGATGGCCGTGGGGCAAGCAGGCGCGCTGCTGTACGTTACGGACAGCGCCTCCGGACGCCGTTTCCGCAGCATCATCCCCGTGTCTGCCCTCGAGATCCAGCAAGGCGGCCGCGGCCCTGCGCTGGCTGCCGCCAACAGCACCGACATCCAGACGTACGGCACCCGCACCGTCACCATCGACCTCGCAGGTCGCCGCTACCACTGGGAGTTTATCACCGCCAAGGTGCTCTCCCCGATCCTCGGTGCGGATTTCCTGTGCGCCCACGGCCTGTTGGTCGACATGCCTCGGCGCCGCCTCGTGGACATGAACACCATGTCACCTATCCCGGGCGCCATGGCCCCCCCCAACCCACCGAAATGGCGTGGCAGTGCCGCGCCCGCTCAACGGACGACTACTCAGCACTCCTGGCTGAGTTCCCAGCCCTCACCAACCCGACCTTCTCTGCGAAAGTTGCTAAGCACGGGGTAGAACACTTCATCCCCACCACAGGCCCACCGGTGTATGCCCACGCCCGCAGGCTGGGCCCGGCCAAGCTGGAGATCGCGCGGGCCGAGTTCGCCACAATGGAACATCTCGGCATCATCCGCCGCTCCAACAGCCCCTGGGCCTCCCCACTCCACATCGTCACCAAACCCGACGGGGGATGGCGCCCCTGCGGGGACTACCGGCGCCTAAACTACGCCACCACGCCGGATCGGTACCCCATACCGCACATTCAAGACTTCTCGGCTGGACTGGCCGGCCGCTCAGTTTTCTCCAAAGTCGACCTGGTGCGCGGTTACCATCAGGTGCCAGTCCACCCCACGGACGTTCCCAAGACGGCCATAATCACCCCTTTTGGCTATTCGAGTTCCTCCGAATGCCCTTCGGCCTCAAAAACGCGGCCCAGGCCTTCCAGCGGCTCATGGACTCGGTCCTCCGAGACCTGAAGTTCCTCTTTGTCTACCTGGATGACATCCTGGTAGCTAGTTCCTCCAAGCAGGAACACATCGAGCACCTCCGCACCCTGTTCCAGCGGCTCAGTGAGCACGGGCTCATCATCAGCCCAGCCAAGTGCCAATTCGGCCTCAGCAGGATCAAATTCCTCGGCCACCACATCACGCAGGACGGAGCCATTCCACTGCCCGCCAAGGTGCAAGCCGTCCAGCAGTTCCCCCGGCCTACCACCATCAAAGGCCTCCAGGAGTTCTTAGGGATGATCAACTTTTACAACCGCTTCATTCCCGGAGCGGCCTCCCTCATGCGGCCCCTATACGAAGCCCTCCGGGGTAAGAAAGTCAGAATGGCGATCGAGTGGTCGGCGGACATGTTGACCGCTTTCGATTCGACCAAAAAGGCACTCGCCGACGCCACCATGCTTGCTCACCCACAGCCCAACGCCAGGGTGGCCCTCACCACGGACGCCTCCGACCACGCGGTCGGCACCGTGTATGAACAGTGGGTCGACGGGGCCTGGCAACCGCTGGCATTTTTCAGCCGCCAACTGCGCCCCCCCGGAGGCCAAATACAGCGCCTTTGACCGCGAGCTCCTCGCACTGTACCTGGCAGTCCGCCATTTTAGATTTCTTCTGGAGGGCCGCCCCTTCACCGTGTTTGTCGACCACAAACCCCTGACATTCGCAAAGGTGAAATCTGCGGACCCGTGGTCAGCCAGGCAACAACGCCAGCTCGCCGCGGTGTCCGAATTCACCACGAACATCCGGCACGTCTCCGGTCGAGACAACGTGGTGGCCGACTGCCTATCCCGCCCCGCTGTCCATGGCGCCCACCTGGCAGTGGACTATGCTCAACTGGCAGCGGAGCAACGCACTGACCCCGATCTGCTCTCCGCGCCCACAACCCTCCCAGGGCTGCGACTGACCGATGTCGCCTGCGGCCCGTCCGCTGTCACAGTCAAATGCGACACCTCCTTGGCGCAACCCCGGCCCGTAGTCCCGGCATCCTGCCGAAAACGGGTGTTCGACATCGTCCACGGCCTCTCACACCCCGGCACCCGCGCGTCCATTAGACTGGTGGCCAACCGATTTGTCTGGCGTGGCCTGCGCAAAGATGTGCGTGTCTGGTCCAGATCCTGCATAGCTTGCCAGCGTGCCAAAATCCACCAGCACGTCAAAGCCCCACTCAAGGAGTTCACCGTGCCAGAAAGAAGGTTTGACCACGTCCACATCGACCTCGTCGGCCCCCTGCCGCCATCACAAGGTCACACGCACCTGCTGACAATCGTGGACCGTACCACCCGCTGGCCCGAGGCCATTCCACTGACGTCCACCACCACCGCCGACATCACGAGGGCATTCATCGGTACCTGGGTTGCTTGGTTCGGCGTCCCCTCCGACATGACGTCGGATAGAGGCCCGCAGTTCACCTCTGATCTGTGGGCCGCCATCGCCCGAAACCTCGGGGTGGCCGTTCACCGCACCACGGCTTACCACCCCCAAGCCAACGGACTGTGCGAGCGATTCCACAGGTCCATGAAGGCATCCCTCCGCGCCAGCCTCGAGGACGAGGCTTGGATCGACCGCCTCCCATGCGTGCTACTTGGCCTACGCTCCGCGGTCAAGGAAGACCTGCAAGCCTCGGCAGCGGAACTCGTGTACGGCCAGCCGCTGCGCGTACCCGGAGAGTTCCTGCCCACCGCCACGACCCCCTGGTCGGCTGACCAGCAACGCCGCGCTTTCGCCAACCGAGCATAACAGTTCGCTCCGGTACCCACCGGCCGGCACGGCGAACCAGCAACCCGCGTACCACCTAGCCTGCACATGGCCAAATTTGTTTTCGTGCGCCATGACGCCCACCGAGGACCTCTACGGCCCCCATACGACGGACCCTACAAGGTATTCCAGACGGGGAACAAGTTCTTCCTCCTCGAAGTGGGCGGCAGAACTGACAAGGTGTCGGTCGACCGGCTCAAGCTGGCGCACCTAGAGCCCGATGAAGCCGTTCAAGTAGGCCAACCCCCACCGCGGGGCAGGCCGCCTAAGAGCCCGACGCGTCCGACCGCCCCGCTCCCAACACCAACCGCCAAGAGCCGTTCCGGCTGTGCCATCAAGCTGCCACGCCAGTTCGTACACTCCCTACTAGCGGATTCTGGGGGGAGTTGTGTGGCGTACCGATCACAGAAAGGACACAATCCGCTTTTCGGTCCGTAGACTATAAATCAGGCGTCATGCCTTTAAGAAGGATCACACCTTTAAGAAACTCGATCTGCAACATAGTTAAGCCCAGAGCGGGGGAGGAGCAGTCGAAGCTGTGGACTGATGAAAGGCAGTCGGACTTGGTGTAGTCTCTGACGCCATTTTGTGTTCAACGTGCATTCTCAACAATTAAACCTTTTCTGTTGAACCTCTCCGAGTTCAGTATTTTTTGCTAGGAGTACGTAGACTCCTACAACTGTATCTTTTACTGTTTCTTCTGCTATTTGCTTTGATTTTGTGTCTGACACGGGCAGCGCAGCAGTGACCATACTCACATGAACATCCACTTCTTCTTCAGTAGAGCTCACATGACTCATTGTGGGTGCTCGGGATAATGCATCTGCTAACACTATGTATTTGCCTGGTGTGTAGATCAGTTCAAAGTCATATCTTTGCAGCTTCATCATGAGTCATTGAATCCTTGGAGACATCTCATTCAGGTTCTTTTTTATGATGGCAACCAGTGGGCTGTGGTCTGTCTCAACTGTGAAGGTGGGAAGTCCATATATGTAGCCATGAAACTTTTCTAGTCCAACTACCAAACCTAGACATTCCTTTTCAATCTGGGCGTATCGACACTCAGTACCAGTCATAGACCTGGAGCCATAGGCAACAGGCTTCCAATCTTCACCCTCTGCTTGTAGCAAGGCCGCACCTAGGCCATCTTTTGATGCATCCGTTGACACTGTGATTCTTTTTGTTGGGTCAAAGAAGGTGAGTACAGGTGTGGTTGTCGGCACTGTTTTGAGGTTTATCCACTCTTGTTCATGTCTTTCTGTCCATGCGAACTCATTTGTTTTATGTAGCAGGTCTCGCAGACAGGCTGTCTTGGCTGACAAGTTAGGAATGAACTTTCCAATGAAGTTTATCATCCCCATGATGCGTAGCACTCCTTTTTTGTCAGTGGGTCGGGGCATTTTGAGTATGGCGTTTACTTTTTCCATATCTGGCTCTATTCCTTTACCAGATAGATTATCTCCTAGGAAAGTGACTTCCTGGATGCCAAACTGACACTTGGCTTTGTTGAGATTCAGTCCATTCCGGCGTATGCTCTGTAACACTTTAGTCAGTCTCTCATTGTGTTCTTTCAGTGTGGAGCCGCAGATGATGACGCCATCAACATAGACCTGAACTCCTTCCAGACCTATCCATCGCCACCAATACGGGCACGGTTAACAGGATCCTGAGTGCTCTCCATCACCATCGATACGGGCATGGTTATCAGGATCCTGAGTACTATCCATCGCCATCGATATGGGCCTGGTTAACAGGATCCTGAGTTTGATCCATCGCCACCGATACGGGCCTGGTTAACGGAGTCCTGAGTGCTATCCCTCGCCATCGATACGGGCATGGTGATGTAAGAAAACTACGAGGCACTTGGTCTAAGTATTAAACAAGGCTTTAATCAACTGTTTTTCATCATGGAGATCTAGTTGTGTCCTTCACTAGTTCCTGTTAAAGAATGTCCTGAGCTAGCTGACCCATGCCTGATTATTTATACTCTCCCTGGACAGCGCCACCAGCAGGCCACCCAGTATCATTTCATAAATCATTTCCACATGAATGACAAGATTCATGTCACACGCTTAAAGTGCTCTCCATCGCCATCAATACGGGCACGGTTAACAGGATCCTGAGTGCTATCCATTGCCACCGATACAGGCACGGTTAAAGGGATCCTGAGTGCCCTGGATCGCCACCGATACGGGCCTGGTTAACTGGGTCCTGAGTGCCCTGCATCACCACCGATACGGGCCTGGTTAACAGGATCCTGAGTGCTATCCATCGCCACTGATACGGGCAGGGTTAACAGGATCCTGAGCGCTATCCATCGCCATCAATACGGGCATGGCGACGTCAGAAAACTACTATGCACTGGGTCTAAGTATTAAACAAGGCTTTAATCAACAGTTTTTCAAAATGGAGATCTAGTTGTGTCCTTCACTAGTTCCTGTTAAAGAATGTCCTGAGCTAGCTGGGCCCATGCACGAGTATTTATACTCTCCCGGGACAGCGCCACCAGCAGGCCGCCCAGTACCATTTCATAAATTGCTTCCACATTAATGACAAGATTCATGTCACACGGTTAACGGGGTCCTGAGTGCTATCCATTGCCATCGATACGGGCACGGTTAACAGGGTCCTGAGAGCTATCCATTGGCACCGATACGGGCATGGTTAACAGGATCCTGAATGCTCTCCATCGCCACCAACACGGGCCTGGTTAACAGGATCCTGAGTGCTATCCATCGCCATCGACATGGGCCTGGTTAACAGGATCCTGAGTGCTCTCCATCGCCACTGATACGGGCCTCGTTAACGGGATCCTGAGTGCTCTCCATCGCCAGTGATAAAGGGCCTGGTTAACAGGATCCCGAGTGCACTCCATCGCCACCAATATGGGCCTGGTTAACAGGATCCTGAGTGCTCTCCATCGCCACGGATACGGGCCTGGTTAACAGGATCCTGAGTGCTATCCATTGCCTCCGATATGGGCGTGGTTAACAGGAGCCTGAGTGCTATCCATCGCCACTGATACGGGCCTGGTTAACAGGATCCTGAGTGCTATCCATCGCCACTGATACGGGCCTTGTTAATGGGATCCTGAGTGCTATCCACCGCCACCGATACGGGCCTGGTTAACAGGATCCTGAGTGCTATCCATCGCCACTGATACGGGCCTGTTTAACAGGATCCTGAGTCCTATCCATCGCCACCAATACGGGCCTGTTTAACAGGATCCTGAGTACTATCCATCGCCACTGATACAGGCCTGGTAAATAGGATCCTGAGTGCTCTCAATCGCCAGTGATCCGGGCATTGTTATCAAGGTCGTCAGTGTTATCCATCGCCACCGATACGGGCACGGTTAAGAGGATCCTTACTGCTATCCTTTGCCACCGATATGGGCACGGTTAACAGGATCCTGGGTGCTCTCCATCGACGCTGATACGGGCACGGTTAACAGGATCCTGAGTGCTATCCACCGCCACTGATACCGGCCTGGTTAGCAGGATCCTGAGTGCTATCCATAGCCACTGATACGGGCATGGTTAAAGTAATCCTGAGTGCTCTCCATCGCCACTGATACGGGCACGGTTAACAGGATCCTGAGTGCTCTCCATCGCCACTGATACGGGCACGGTTAACAGGATCCTGAGTTCTATCGATCGCCACCGATACGTGCCGGGTTAACAGGGTACTGAGTGCTATCCATCACCATCGATACGGGCCTGGTGACGTAAGAAAGCTACTAGGCACTTGGTCTAAGTATTAAACAAGGCTTTAATCAACTCTTTATCAACATGGAGTTCTAGCTGTGTCCTTCACTGGTTCCTGTTAACAAATGTCCTGAGCCAGCTGGGCCCATGCACGAGTATTTATACTCTCCCTGGACAGCGCCACCAGCAGGCCGCCCAGTATCATTTGATAAGTAATTTCCACATTAATGACAAGATTCATGTCACACAGTTAACGGGGTCCTGAGTGCTATCCATTGCCACCGATACGGGCACGGTTAACAGGATCCTGAGTGCTATCCATTGCCACCGATACAGGCATGGTTAAAGGGATCCTGAGTGCCCTGGATCGCCACCGATACGGGCCTGGTTAACTGGGTCCTGAGTGCCCTGCATCGCCACCAATACAGGCCTGGTTAACAGGATCCTGAGTGCTATCCATTGCCATCGATACGGGCCTGGTTAACAGGATCCTGAGTGCACTTCATCAGCATCGATACGGGCCTGGTAAACAGGGTGCTGACTGCTATTCATCGCCACTGATACGGGCAGGGTTAACAGGACCCTGAGTGCTATCCATTGCCTCCGATTCGGGCCTGGTTAACAGGATCCTGAGTGCTATCCATCACCACTGATACGGGCAGGGTTAACAGGATTCTGAGTGCTATCCATCGTCACAGATACAGGCCTGGTTAACAGGATCCTGAGTGCTATCCATCGCCACTGATATGGGCCTTGTTAATGGGATCCTGAGTGCTATCCATCACCATCGATACGGGCCTGGTTAACAGGATTCTGAGTGCTATCCTTCGCCACCGATACGGGCCTGGTTAACAGGATCCTGAGTGCTATCCATCGCCACCGATACGGGCATGGTTAACAGGATCCTGAGTGCTATCCATCACCATCGATACGGGCCTGGTGACGTAAGAAAGCTACTAGGCACTTGGTCTAAGTATTAAACAAGGCTTTAATCAACTCTTTATCAACATGGAGTTCTAGCTGTGTCCTTCTCTGGTTCCTGTTAACAAATGTCCTGAGCCAGCTGGGCCCATGCACGAGTATTTATACTCTCCCTGGACAGCGCCACCAGCAGGCCGCCCAGTATCATTTGATAAGTAATTTCCACATTAATGACAAGATTCATGTCACACAGTTAACGGGGTCCTGAGTGCTATCCATTGCCACCGATACGGGCACGGTTAACAGGATCCTGAGTGCTAACCATCGCCACAGATACTGGCATGGTTAACAGGATTCTGACTGCTCCTGATCGCCACCGATACGGGCCCGGTTAACAGGATCCTGAGTCCTATCCATCGCCACCGATACAGGCCTGATTAACAGGATCCCGAGTGCTGTCCATCGCCACTGATACGGGCCTGGTTAACAGGCTCCTGAGTGCTCTCAATCGCCACTGATACGGGCACGGTTAACAAGATCCTGAGTGCTATCCATCGCCATCGATACGGGCCTGGTTAACAGGATCCTGAGTTCTTGCTATCACCATCGAGACGGGCATGGTTATCAGGATCCTGAGTACTATTCATCGCCAGCGATACAGGCAGGGTTAACAGGATCCTGAGTGCTATCCATCACCACCGATACGTGCCTGGTTAACGGGGTACTGAGTGCCATCCATCGCTACCGATACGGGCATGGTTAACAGGATCCTGAGTGCCATCCATCGCCACTGATACATGCCTGGTTAACAGGATCCTGAGTGCTCTCCATCACCATCGATATGGGCATGGTTATCAGGATCCTGAGTACTATCCATCACCATCGATACGGGCCTGGTTAACAGGATCCTGAGTTTGATCCATCGCCACCGATACGGGCCTGGTTAACAGAGTCCTAAGTGCTATCCCCCGCCATCGATACGGGCATGGTGACTGATGGGCCTTCAATAACCACAAAACTAGAAGTTATAGACTTAAACAAGTTGGCTTTTAATCACTAAGATCAGAGCTAACATCTCAACACGCCGACTGGTTCACAGGAATGAGTCATACAGATCCTGGGATCTTTATGTAAGAGAAGTCAGGGGCGGAGCCAAGAGCCAAGACCTGGAACCTCCCAGGTTAGTCGGGAAAGAGGAAGTGAAACTATACACAGTGGGGGAGGGTAATATACATGAGTGCAAAACGAATACAGGATCAAGACAAACAGATTTCATTACATTCACCCCTTCTATAGATTTAGTCCATCGGGGTGATGTTTCTTAAAAGTTGGTATAAGTGAGTCTGTCAGGAGGTTTTGCAGTTCTCAGTGATCGGCGCAAAGCCGGTTGGGGTGCCTCTAGTGGAGTGGATTCTGGTTCCTCCGCTGTCCGGGCCTCCGCAGTGTCTTCCAGGTTATCTGCAGTGTCCTCCAGGTTAAAGTTGGGTATTGATACCTCTGGGCGTCCTGTCTCTTTGTAGTGTAGGTCTTCATCGGGTAGTCTCCCATCGTTCTCTCCGCTCCCCAAGGGAGCGAGGTCTTTTATGGAAACAGTGTCCTCTCGCCCGTCAGAGTATTCGATATAGGCATACTGAGGGTTTGCATGGAGGAGCTGTACCTTTTCCACAAGGGGGTCCGTTTTATGGCCTCTCACGTGCTTCCGCAATAGTACTGTCCCCGGAGACGTCAGCCACGCAGGTAGAGATATGCCCGAGGTGGATTACTGGGGGAAAACGAACATCTTTTTGTGAGGGGTAGCGTTAGTGGCAGTACATAACAGAGACCTTATGGAGTGGAGCACGTCTGGGAGGACTTCCTGCCAGCGGGAGGTCGGAAGGCCTTTTGACTTTAAGGCTAACGTGACAGCCTTCCAAACAGTAGCATTCTCCCTTTCCACTTGCCCATTACCCCGGGGGTTGTAGCTAGTGGTTCTGCTAGTGGCTACCCCCTTCGAGAGCAAGAACTGGCGCAGCTCGTCACTCATAAATGACGTCCCCCTATCGCTGTGTATGTAGTTCGGCATGCCAAACATGCAGAATAGATTACAGAGACACTTGATGACCGTGGCACTGGTCATGTCTGGGCAGGGAATGGCGAAGGGGAAGCGGGAATATTCATCAATGATATTGAGGAAGTATACGTTACGGTCGGCAGAGGGAAGGGGGTCCCTTGAAGTCCAGACTTAGGCGCTCGAATGGCCGTGTGGCTTTGATAAGGTGTGCTCGGTCAGGCCTGTAGAAACAAGGCTTGCATTCCGCACAGATGCGGCAGACTCTGGTCATTGCCCTGACCTCCTCGATGGAGTGGGGCAGATTGCGGGACTTTATAAAATGGTATAGTCGGGTGACCCCTGGGTGACAGAGGTCGTTGTGGAGACCCTGTAATTTGTCCGTATGAATGCTGGCACACATTCCCCGCGATAGGGCGCCTGGGGGTTCATTAAGGGCTCCCGGCCTGTACATAATATCATAGTCGAACGTGGATAGTTCGATGCTCCACCTGAGTATTTTGTCATTCTTGATTTTCCCCCTTTGTTTGTTATTAAACATGAAAGCTGTAGTGTCCGTGTGTAGATAAAGACACTGAAGACAGGAGTTGGTTCATAGGTATTTACTAAGCAAGCCTGGGGGGGGGGTTTCTAAAGGATATACACAATACACAGGCTTATATAGCCCAAGTGGCAATTACCAGCATTACGCACACCTGGGGCTCTTAAAGGCACATACACCATAATTGCTCTTAAAGGCACATACACCACAATTCCTCCCCTTCTAGCTAACTAGTACATCATATTTTAAGTAATTTATTAATTACATGTGATATGCAAAATAATATACATTGCTGTATTAATTAATTATAAGTTAGTCTCTCAGAAGGCTTCCTGACTCGGTCCGGATAACGCCTCGGGGGTGTAGTAGTTTCTGGTGGTGTAGTAGGTTCTTCTGGCAAGGCTGATTCGGCTTGAAGGCCAGTGTCGGGTTCATCGGGCTCCAGTATCACCGGATCGGAGGTAGATATGGGTATCTCTACTTCATCGTTAGATGTATAGAGTGGTGGTGTAGGTTGTCCCTTTTCGGATGACTTGATGATTTGGTCAGCATGGCGCCTTATTATGCTGTCTCCGATGTCCACGGTATACATCAGTGGTCCTAATCGTGTGCAGATAGTTCCAGGCTGCCATTTCTCGGTACGGTAGTCCCGGGCCAAAACCGGTTGGCCTATCTGGAAGGCCCTAGTTGGCCTTTCATTCATGCCCTGAAACTGCCGGTTCTCCACGTCCCTTCGGATGTTGGGCTTGACCAAATCCAGCTGGCATCTTAGGTTTCTATTGTAGAACATCATGGCGGGAGTTTGGTTAGTAACCATATGCGTTGCATTCCTATATGCAAATAAGAAGTTATCCACCTTGTGCTGAAGTTTTATGTCTTCATTACCCATGGCCTTGATGGCCTTCTTGAAGGTCTGGACAAACCTTTCGGCCAATCCATTGGTGGCGGGATGGTATGGGGCGGGCGTGTAGTGCTTTACCCCATTGTTCTTTAAGAACTTTCTGAATTCTTCGGACACAAATTGCGGTCCATTATCAGAACATATCTGCTCCGGCAGCCCATTCCTGGCAAATATGGTGCTTAATACTGTGATGGTTTTTTCCGTGGTGGTGGAGGACATCTTTATTACCTCCGGCCACTTGGAGTGTGCATCAACTGCGATTAAGAACATTGAGTCCATAAATGGACCATCAAAGTCGATGTGCACCCTTTGCCAGGGAGATGAGGGCCACTCCCATGGATGTAGAGGGGCCTGTGGCGGAGCATTTTGGACCTTCTGGCATCCTAGGCAGCTCTTGGTCATGTCTTCGATGTCTCCATCGATACCTGGCCACCATACAAACGCCCTAGCTAGGTTCTTCATTTTCACTCCACCCAGATGCCCCTCGTGAAGCTCCTTTAGCACTTTATCCTGGAGTTTGGGTGGAATCACCACTCTGGATCCACACATCAAGGTTCCTCGGCACACTGACAGCTGTTCTCTTCTTTGCGAGAATGCTGGCAACAGTGGTTCGCCATGTGCTGGCCATCCCTTCACTGTTAAATCGTAGACCCGTGAGAGAGTAGGGTCATTTCTTGTCTCCCTTTCAATGGCAGAATTTGTCACCGGTAGACATTCCACTATGGTAGAGTGGAATATCTCTACTGGGTCTACTGTAGGTGCCTCTTCCATCGTTGGCAACGGTAGGCGTGATAAACCGTCAGCATTCCCATGCTGTTTTGACCCTTTGTATTCAATGTTGTATTGGTGTGCCCCTAGAAAAAGGGACCACCTCTGTAGTCTTTGTGCCGTCATAATGGGGACACCTTTTTTAGGGTTGAATATGGAGATGAGGGGTTGATGGTCAGTCAGCAAGGTAAATTTTTGTCCGTGTAGGTAATGGTTGAATTTCTTCACTCCCCATACCAGGCTGAGTGCTTCCCTGTCTATCTGGGCATAGTTACGCTCAGCTGAGTTCAATGAGTGTGACGCAAAAGCTATCGGCCGTTCCGAGCCATCAGGGAATCTATGGGACAATACCGCTCCTATGCCGTAAGGGGATGCATCGCACGCCAGTCTGATTGGTAGTGATGGGTTGTAATGAGCCAAAATTTTCTCGGATGTGATTAAGTCTTTACATTTATGGAAGGCACGTTTACAGTCTTCGTTCCATTTCCAAATCACTCCTGTCTGTAGAAGATCATTAAGAGGGTGTAGAATAGTTGATAAGTTCGGTAAAAATTTATGATAGTAATTTATTAATCCCAGGAATGACCTTAATTGTGAAACATTTTCAGGTGCTGGGGCTTTTATAACTGCTTCAATTTTTTCAGGTGACTTATGCAACCCTTCCTTATTAATTATGTGGCCACAATATGATATCTGATTTTGGAAAAATTCACACTTGGGGCGATTTGCTCGTAGGCCTCGTTCTTTCAGCCTAGTGCGCACCTGCTCCAAATTGGCAAGGTGCTCGTTGTCGTTTTCTCCTGTTATAAGGATGTCGTCTAGGTAGCATTGAGTCCCCGGAATCCCTTGCAGGACTTGCTCCATAGCTCTTTGCCAGATAGCTGGAGCTGATGCTATTCCAAAAACCAGTCGATTGTACTGGTACAGGCCTTTGTGTGTGTTTATTGTGAGATACTTTTTAGAGGTCTCATCAACCTCCATCTGTAGATATGCCTGTGCCAAGTCAATTTTTGTGAAACGTTTCCCTCCGGATAGTGAGGCGAAAATATCTTTTATCCTCGGAAGAGGATACTGTACCGTGTGAAGGACCGGGTTTACAGTCACCTTAAAGTCCCCACAGATGCGAATTTTTTTCTGTTCCTCAGAGTTATTTTTCAATGTTTTTTTCATGACTGGAACGATGGGTGTTGCCCATTCGCTCCAATCTATTTTGGATAATACGCCTGCCTTTTCCAAATTCTTCAGCTCTGCCTCGACTGCCGGACGTATTGCGTATGGCACCGGTCTTGCCTTAAAAAATTTTGGAATTGCTGTATCTTCCACTTTTATTGAGGCGGTGATGCCTTTCAAGGTTCCTAGTTTCTCTTGAAACACTTCTTTGGCGTTGGCCAAGATGTCTTTTAATCGTTCAGGTATGATGTCATCATTGTTTTTTTCCTTACTGGTCACCGTCAGTGCCTGAATGGAGTGCCAGTCTAAACGTATCTTCCTTATCCATTCACGTCCCAACAACGGTGGACCACCATCTTGTAGAATGTATAAATACAACTTTTGTATTTCTTTGCCGTTGTATACCACAGGCACCCTTATTTTTCCTTTGGGGTAGACTTTCTGCCCCGTATATGTTTTTAAGATAATGGATGTGTCTTTTAGAGGTATATGCAAAAATAGCCTCTCGTAATCTCGTCGATTTATTACGGTTAGAGCTGATCCTGTATCTAGCTCCATTTTAACTGGGGACCCTGCTATTGTGAGGGTAGCCCAAATGGTTTGGTAATCCTCTTTGGCAAGTACATTATGTAATTTGAGACAGCTTAGTCTCTTGTTTCCGGAGTCGCTATCGCTATTCTGGTCTTCGGAGCTATTGTCCGTCATCATTTGTACCTTCCTGTACTTTTCTTTATTGATTTTTTGTTTTCTGTCAGTGGATTTATTTTGTCCAGATTGGCATACCCGTGCAATGTGTCCAATCTTACCACATTGCCTGCATGCTTTGCCCTTGAACCAGCAGTCCCTCTGGTTATGGGTGGATCTGCTGCAGCGATAACATCTTCCGAACTCCTGTGTCATTTTATGGGTGCTGAAGTCTTGTGTCTCTTGTTGTATCTCTGCAGCTCCTTTTGCTGCTGCTTCGTATGATACAGCCATACTGAAAGCTTTGTCCAATGTTAAATCTTTTTCAGAAAGCAGTCTTTTTTGTGTTCCTTCACTTAAGAGACTGCAAACAAATTTGTCTCGAAGATAATCCGATAGTCCTGCTCCGAATTGGCTTTCTTAATTCGGTTAGGTAATCAGCGTTACTTTCATTCTTGTGTTGATTCCTCTTGAAGAACTTGAATCGTTCCGCTATCAGCAGCGGTGTTGGGTTTAAATGCTCCTGCAGGGTATCAACAATTTCTTTAAAAGTCTTGTCCTTTGGTTTGGCTGGAGTGATTAAATTTCGTAACAGCCCGTATGTCTTCGTGCCCATTAAGTTCAGAAGTACTGAAGCTTTTTTTTCATCTGTTATTCCATTTGCAGTGCAATAAACCTCTACTCTTTCCACGTATGTGGTCCAATCTTCTATTTCACCATCAAAAGCCTCAATATTACCAGATTTAGGCATTTCAGAAAAGATATGGCGCTTCCCGCGCTTTTTTTTTTTTTTTTTCTTTTTTCTCTCTCTGTAGCAACGATATGGCGCTTCCCGCGCTTTCCCGCCGCTGCTACCGATAACAACGCTGTTTTACTGTGGTTTCCGTTTATTCACTGTTGGAGACTCATTCCCGACGGAGGTCTAAACGCTGACCTGCTTGCCGCGCTGGCCGTCTCTCGAGTGCACCCTCCCAGTCCGTTATTGCTTGCCTCCGATTTCGCTGCCTGTCTCAGCTGTAGAGCCCACCGCTGGAGCTCCAGCCTGACGCCCAGGAAGGATTAGCGCAGTACCTGTCACCAGCTTGGCCAGCTGGTGAAACCACAGTTTCTCTTACTTCCTTGAGTCTTCTGGACGCTGGAGGAATCGATGTCCTTGAGGTGCTGTCGAATTGCAGGTAAGTCCGTTTCCACTTCGTCGCCACTGTAGTGTCCGTGTGTAGATAAAGACACTGAAGACAGGAGTTGGTTCATAAGTATTTACTAAGCAAGTCTGGGGGGGGGGTTTCTAAAGGATATACACAATACACAGGCTTATATAGCCCAAGTGGCAATTACCGGCATTACGCACACCTGGGGCTCTTAAAGGCACATACACCATAATTGCTCTTAAAGGCACATACACCACAAAAGCCACCGACCGCTGGTCGGTGAGCAGGGTGAAACGTTTGCCGGCTAGGTAGTGTCTCCAGTGCCGCACTGCCTCCACTATAGCCTGTGCCTCCTTCTCGACAGAAGAGTGCCTGATTTCAGGTCCCTGAAGGGTTCGGGAGAAGAAGGCCACAGGTCTCCCAGCCTGATTGAGGGTCGCAGCTAAGGCAAAGTCTGACGCATCGCTTTCGACTTGAAAGGGAATGCATTCGTCCACTGCACACACTGCAGCCCTTTCAATGTCCTGTTTAATACTGGTGAAAGCCTCCCGAGCTTCAGCTGATAGTGGGAAGGACGTCAATTTAATGAGGGGTCGGGCCTTATCAGAGTAATTGGGCACCCATTGGGCATAATACGAAAAAAATCCCAGGCACCTTTTTAAAGCTTTGGGATTGTGTGGCAGGGGCAGTTCCTTTAGGGGGCGTAATCGGTCAGGGTCCGGTCCAATTACCCCATCTTCCACCACACAGCCGAGGATACAGAGACGGGTTGTGTTGAAGACACATTTGTCTTCGTTGTAGGTTAGATTCAGCTTTAGGGCAGTTTTAAAAAATCTCACAAGATTTAGATCGTGGTCTTGCTGGTTGTGCCCGCAGATAGTGACATTGTCCAGATAGGGGTAGGTAGCTTGTAGTTTATTCTCATCAACCATGCGGTCCATCTCACGTTGGAAGACCGAAACCCCATTTGTTACCCCGAAGGGCACTCTGAGAAAATGGTAGAGGCGCCCGTTCGCCTCGAAGGCGGTGTATGGGCAGTCCTCCATTCTAATGGGGAGCTGGTGATACGCGGATTTGAGGTCGATAGTCGAGAAGACTCGGTATTGCGCAATCTGGTTGACCATTTCTGATATGCGGGGTAAAGGGTAGGCGTCCAGCTGGGTATAAATATTAACAGTCTGGCTGTAGTCAATTACCATCCGTTTCCTTTCGCTATTTTTAACTATGACTACTTGGGCACGCCACGGGCTGGTACTGCATTCAATAATGCCTTCCCGCAGGAGTCTGTCCACTTCCGCGTTGATAAAGTGTCTGTCTTCCAGACTGTACCGTCTACTTTTGGTCGCTATGGGCCTACAGTTCGGAGCGAGATTAGCGAATAAAGAGGGCGGGCTGGTTTTTAAGGTTGATAGGCCACAGACTGTGAGTGGTGGCTGGGACCCGCCATATGCTAGCGTGACACTTTCGTGGTGGCACTGGAAGTCCAGGCCCAAGATTACATTAACACAGAGTTCTGGCATCACGAGGAGTTTAAAATCCTTGTAGTCCGTGCCTTTTACAGTCAGTGTTACCACACAGTAGCCCAAAATGTCCGAAGTGTGGGGCTTAGCAGCCATAGCAATTCTGCTCTGTGTAGGGGTTACCGTTAATGAGTGCCGCCGTACCAGGCTAGGGTGGATAAAACTCTCGGTACTCCCACAGTCAATTAAACATTTAGTTAAATTCCCGTTTACCTGTATGTCCATCATGGATTTTGTCAATGGGTGTGGCCTGGATTGATCCACCGTGATCGAAGCCACTGTTGGGCCCTGGGCGGCCGTTGAGTCGGGAAAAGATGGCAGATCCCAAGATAGCGGCCCGCACAGCATGCACGAGGCGGTGACGGAGTTGGAAATCGGATTCCCCCTGCAGACTTTGCTAAAATGCCCCTTTTTCTTACATTTGAAGCATGTAGCGTCCTTCGCTGGGCATCGTTGTCTGGGGTGCTTGGCCTGGCCGCAGAAGTAGCATTTCGGGCCTCGAGACATTGCCGCTGTAGTAGGACTCCTGGGTGAACTTCTGTGTGGGGACTCCGGCGGTGTAGAGCTGGTCTGAGACCTGGATGGGGAAGATGGCTGATTCCAAGATGGCGGCCCCCTCGGCATGCACGAGGCGGTGAGGGCTGCATGGCCGGAAGAATAAGAGTCAGAGTTTCTCTGGGCCACGTCCAGCGATCGCGCAGTGGCCACTGCCTTTTTTAAGTCCAGGACCTCCTTCTCCAGCAGTCTCTGCCGGATATAATTCGATTTGAGGCCCGTGATGAAGGAATCACAGACCAATTCATCAGTGTACGCGTTGGCCGTCACGGCCTTGCAGTTACAGTCCCGGACCAGGTCCTTTAGGCCCTGTAAGAAATCGTCCATTGATTCCTCTGGTCGCTGCCTGCGTGTAGCCAGCAGATGTCTGGCGTACACTTTGTTTACCGGCCTCTGGTATTGGGCCTTCAGGATAGTGATGGCCTCCGTGTAAGAGGTGGCGTCCCGGATGAACGAATAAATCCGATGACTTACGCGAATAGTCAGTAGACTCAGTTTATCTAGACTCAGTTTATCTACCTCGCTAGCGGATGAGGCCCCCGCGAAGAGTTCGAAGCATTTGAGCCAGTGTCCAAATTGATTTGATGCTTCAGCAGAATGTGGATCCAAGTCCAGACGCTCTGGTTTTAGGAGTCGATCCATCCTAGTATTCTTTAGTGATTAAAATTGATGGGCCTTCAATAACCACAAAACTGGAAGTTATAGACTTAAACAAGTTGGCTTTTAATCACTAAGATCAGAGCTAACATCTCAACACGCCGACTGGTTCACAGGAATGAGTCATACAGGTCCTGGGATATTTATGTAAGAGAAGTCAGGGGCGGAGCCAAGAGCCAAGACCTGGAACCTCCCAGGTTAGTCGGGAAAGAGGAAGTGAAACTATACACAGTGGGGGAGGGTAATATACATGAGTGCAAAACGAATACAGGATCAAGACAAACAGATTTCATTACAGTGACGTAAGAAAACTACTAGGCACTTGGTCTAAGTATTAAACAAGGCTTTAATCAACAGTTTTTCATCATGGAGATCTAGTTGTGTCCTTCACTAGTTCCTGTTAAAGAATGTCCTGAGCTAGCTGACCCATGCCCGATTATTTATACTCTCCCTGGACAGCGCCACCAGCAGGCTGCCCAGTATCATTTCATAAATCATTTCCACATGAATGACAAGATTCATGTCACACGTTTAAAGTGCTCTCCATCGCCACTGATACGGGCACGGTTAACAGGATCCTGAGTGCTCTCCATCGCCACTGATATGGGCCTGGTTAACAGGATCCTGAGTGCTCTCCATCGCCACCGATACAGGCACAGTTAAAGGGATCCTGAGTGCCCTGCATCAGCATCGATACGGGCCTGGTAAACAGGGTGCTGACTGCTATTCATCGCCACTGATACTGGCAGAGTTAACAGGATTCTGAGAGCTATCCATTGCCTCCGATATGGGCCTGGTTAACAGGATCCTGAGTGCTATCCATCACCACCGATACGGGCAGGATTAACAGGATTCTGAGTGCTATCCATCGCCACCGATACGGGCCTGGTTCACAGGATCCTGAGTGCTATCCATCACCATCGATACGGGCCTGGTGACGTAAGAAAACTACTAGGCACTTGGTCTAAGTATTAAACAAGGCTTTAATCAACTCTTTATCAACATGGCGTTCTAGCTGTGTGCTTCACTAGTTCCTGTTAAAAAATGTCCTGAGCCAGCTGGGCCCATGCACGAGTATTTATACTCTCCCGGGACAGCGCCACCAGCAGGCCGCCCAGTATCATTTCATAAGTAATTTCCACATTAATGACAAGATTCATGTCACACGGTTAACGGGGTCCTGAGTGCTATCCATTGCCACCGATAGGGGCACGGTAAACAGGATCCTGAGTGCTATCCATCGCCATTGATACGGGACTGGCTAACGGGATCCTGACTGCTCTCCATCGGCACCGATACAGGCACGGTTAACAGGATCCTGAGTGCTAACCATCGCCACAGATACGGGCAAGGTTAACAGGATTCTGACTGCTCCCGATCGCCACCGATACGGGCCCAGTTAACAGGATCCCAAGTGCTGTCCAGCGCCACTGATATGGGCCTGGTTAACAGGATCCTGAGTGCTCTCAATCGCCAGTGATCAGGGCATTGTTATCAAGGTCATGAGTGTTATCCATCGTCACCGATCCAGGCATGGTGAACAGGATCCTAACTGCTATCTTTTCCACTGATATGGGCATGGTTAACAGGATCCTGGGTGCTATCCATCGCCACTGATACGGGCCTGGTTAACAGGATCCTGAGTGCTATCCATCGCCATCGATATGTGCCTGGTTAACAGGATCCTGAGTGCTATCCATCACCATCGATACGGGCATGGTTATCAGGATCCTGAGTACTATCCATCGCCAGCGATACGGGCACGGTTAACAGGATTCTGAGTGCTATCCATAGCCACCGATACGGGCATGGTTAAAGGGATCCTGACTGCCCTGCATCACCACCGATACAGGCCTGGTTAACGGGGTCCTGAGTGCTCTCCATTGCCACCGTTACGGGCATGGTTAACGGGATCCTGCGTGCTCTCCATCGCCACTGATACAGGCCTGGTTAACAGGATCCTGAGTGCTATCCATCGCCATCGATACGGGCATGGTAAAAGGAGTGCTGACTGCTATCCTTCGCCACTGATACGGGCCTGGTTAACAGGAACCTCAGTGCACTCCATCGCCACCGTTACTGGCACGGTTAACAGGACACTGAGTGCTATCCATTGCCTCCGATACAGGCCTGGTTAACAGGATTCTGAGTGCTATCCATCGCCACCGATACAGGCCTGGTTAACAGGATCCTGAGTGCTATTCATCGCCACTGATATGGGCCTTGTTAATGGGATCCTGAGTGCTATCCATCACCACCGATACGGGCCTGGTTAACAGGATCCTGAGTGCTATCCATCACCACCGATACTGGCCCGGTTAACAGAATCCTGAGTCGTATCCATCGCCACCGACACGGGCCTGGTTAACAGGATCACGAGTGCTGTCCATCGCCACTGATACCGGCCTGGTTAACAGGATCCTGAGTGCTATCCATCGCCACTGAGGCCTGTTTAACAGGATCCCGAGTGCTATCCATTGCCACTGATACCGCCCTGGTTAACAGGAGCCTGAGTGATATCCATCGCCACTGATACCGGCCTGGTTAGCAGGATCCTGAGTGCTATCCATCGCCTTCGATATGGGCCTGGTTAACGGGATCCTGAGTGCTATCCATCGCCACTGAGGCCTGTTTAACAGGATCCCGAGTGCTATCCATCGCCACTGATACCGGCCTGGTTAACAGGAGCCTGATTGATATCCATCGCCACCGATACCGGCCTGGTTAGCAGGATCCTGAGTGCTATCCATCGCCATCGATATGGGCCTGGTTAACGGGATCCTGAGTGCTATCCATCGCCACTGATACCGGCCTGGTTAACAGGAGCCTGAGTGATATCCATCGCCACTGATACCGGCCTGGTTAGCAGGATCCTGAGTGCTCTCAATCGCCACCGATACGGGCACGGTTAACAGGAGCCTGAGTGCTATCCATCGCCACCGATACGGGCCCGGTTAACATAATCCTGAGTCCTATCCATCGCCACCGATACGGGCCTGGTTAATATGATCCCGAGTGCTTTCGATCGCCACTGTTATGGGCCTGGTTAACAGGATCCTGAGTGCTCTCAATCGCCAGTGATCCAGGCATTGTTATCTAGGTCATGAGTGTTATCCAGCGCCACCGATCCAGGCACGGTTAACAGGATCCTAACTGCTATCCTTTGCCACCGATATGGGCAGGGTTAACAGGATCCTGGGTGCTCTCCATCGCCACTGATACGGTCATGGTTAACAGGATCCTGAGTGCTATCCATCGCCACTGATACCGGCCTGGTTAACCGGAGCCTGAGTGATATCCATCGCCACTGATACCGGCCTGGTTAGCAGGATCCTGAGTGCTATCCATCGCCATCGATATGGGCCTGGTTAACGGGATCCTGAGTGCTATCCATCGCCACTGATACGGGCCTGGTTAACAGGATCCTGAGTGCTCTCCATCACCATCGATACGGGCATGCTTATCAGGTTCCTGAGTACTATCCATCGCCAGCGATACGGGCACGGTTAACAGGATCCCGAGTGCTATCCATCGCCACTGATACGGGCCTGTTTATCAGGATCCTGAGTCCTATCTATCGCCATCGATATGTGGCTGGTTAACGGGATCCTGAGTGCTATCCATCGCCAATGATATAGGCCTAGTAAACAGGATCCTGAGTACTCTCAATCGCCAGTGATCCGGGCATTGTTATCAAGGTCGTCAGTGTTATCCATCGCCACCGATACGGGCACGGTTAACAGGATCCTAACTGCTATCCTTTGCCACCGATATGGGCATGGTTGACAGGATCCTGGGTGCTCTCCATCGCCACTGATACGGGCCTGTTTAACAGGATCCTGAGTGCTCTCCATCGCCACCGATACGGGCACGGTTAACAGGATCCTGAGTGCTAGCCACCGCCACTGATCCCGGCCTGGTTAGCAGGATCCTGAGTGCTATCCATAGCCACCGATACGGGCCTGGTTAAAGGGATCCTGAGTGCCCTGCATCGCCATCGAAACGGGCCTGGTTAACGGGGTCCTGAGTGCTCTCCATCGCCACCGATACAGGCCTGGTTAACAGGATCCTGAGTGCTATCCATCGCCATCGATACGGGCATGGTTAACAGGATCCTGAGTGCCCTGCATCGCCATCGATACGGGCCTGGTTAACGGGGTCCTGAGTGCTCTCGGTTGCCACCGTTACGGGCATGGTTATCGGGATCCTGAGTGCTCTCCATCGCCACCGATACAGGCCTGGTTAACAGGATCCTGAGTGCTATCCATCGCCATCGATACGGGCATGGTTAACAGGATCCTGAGTGCCCTGCATCGCCATCGATACGGGCCTGGAAAATGGGGTGCTGACTGCTATTCATCGCCACTGATACGGGCCTGGTTAACGGGATCCTGAGTGCACTCCATCGCCAGTGATACAGACCTGCTAAACGGGGTCCTGACTGCTAGCCTTCGCCACTGATACGGGCCTGGTTAACAGGAACCTGAGTGCACTCCATCGCCACTGATACGGGCAGGGATAACAGGATCCTGAGTGCTATCCATCGCCACCGATACGGGCACAATTAACAGGATCCTGAGTGCTATCCATCGCCACCGATACGGGCAGAGTTAACAGGATCCTGAGTGCTATCCATCGCCACCGATACGGGCCCAGTTAACATAATCCTGAGTCCTATCCAACGCCACCGATACGGGCCTGGTTAACAGGATCCCAAGTGCTTTCGATCACCACTGTTACGGGCCTGGTTAACAGGATCCTGAATTCTCTCAATCGCCAGTGATCCTGGCATTGTTATCAAGGTCATGAGTGTTATCCATCGCCACCGATCCAGGCACGGTTAACAGGATCCTAACTGCTATCCTTTGCCACCGATATGGGCACGGTTAACAGGATCCTGGGTGCTCTCCATCGCCACTGATACGGTCATGGTTAACAGGATCCTGAGTGCTATCCATCGCCACTGATACCGGCCTGATTAACCAGAGCCTGAGTGATATCCATCGCCACTGATACCGGCCTGGTTAGCAGGATCCTGAGTGCTATCCTTCGCCATCGATATGGGCCTGGTTAACGGGATCCTGAGTGCTATCCATCGCCACTGATACGGGCCTGGTTAACAGGATCCTGAGTGCTCTCCATCACCATCGATACGGACATGGTTATCAGGTTCCTGAGTACTATCCATCGCCAGCGATACGGGCACGGTTAACAGGATTCCGAGTGCACTCCATTGCCACCGATACTGGCACGGTTAACAGGATCCTGAGTGCTAACCATTGCCACCGATACGGGCCTGGTTAAGAGGATCCTGAGTGCTATCTGTTGTGTATGTACCTTTAAGAGAAGAACTGATTTTATACTGCAGTACCGGCGGTGACCACCCCTGTATAAAAGGCCCTAGCAGGCTTCTGTACTTCAGTCGGACGTTACCCTCTGTTCAGGGGGTAGTGGTGGCCGAGTGGTAAAGGTGATGGATGGGAAGTCAGTTGGGTTTTACCCCTCAGGTTCGAATCCTGCCGACTACGGCAAGGAGGATGTCGTCCCAAATGATCCGTACAAAAAGAGTACCCTCTGTTCAGTAATATACCTGTTTAATTGTTCTCCTGAAGTCCGTGTATTAGTGAGGCGCGGACTTTACAGTGGCGACGAGCAGGTTCGAATTCAACTGCGGTACTGCATCACCTCACCCTGAGAAGAAGTTTCTTGGAGGTCGAAGTCTGAGCAACAGGCGTCGACCGCGGGCAACCGCCCAAGGATCCATCGGTGTTCGGAGAATTGCGGGAGAGGCTGTGGAGAGCTGAGCTTGGCTCCCCAGTCAAGGTGTTCCAGCAAATCGTGCTGGTAGCAGGTTGTGCGCTGACCCTTCCGGACTGAGGCGGGCTCGAGCTCGATTGAGCGGCTCTGCAAAAGGGGCCACGCAGCATCGCCGGGAGGAAAGAGAGAGAGAGAGGGTGGAGCGCACAGGGCGCGGTCGGTGCTCAAGAACCGGGCAGCGGAGAGAAAATAAACGAGGGGAAGGATAAGTGAGACGCGCCGAAGCCGTGGGTCGCCGCCATTACCCTGTAGAACGCTAGGAGCAGCGTGGCAGCAAGGGGAAGAAGGAAAAGCGTGGGAGGCGCCATTTTATTCCATTGGGGAAGAAGAAAAAGCGCGGGAGGCGCCATTTAAATCACCCAAGATGCCAAAAAGTGGCAGTATCACTGCTTTCGACAACGAGGTAGAAGACTGGACCACATATGTGGAAAGAATTGAAGTGTACTACAAGGCAAATGAGGTGGCCGATGGAAAGAAGGCGTCGGTATTATTAAATTTGATGGGCGCGAGAACGTACGGCCTATTGCGGAATTTAATTACCCCAGCTAAACCAATGGAGAAAAGTTTTGAGGAGATTGTTAATATCTTACAGGAACACCTAAACCCTACACCGCTGCTGATAGCAGAAAGATTCAAGTTCCATAAAAGAAACCAGCACAAAGATGAGAGCAATGCTGACTATCTTACGGAACTACGCAAGTTATCGAAGCACTGCCAGTTCGGAGCAGGACTGGCAGACACCTTACGGGATAAGTTTGTCTGCGGGCTCCAGAGTGAAGGAACCCAGAAACGACTACTTTCAACAAAGGACCTGACGCTAGAACAGGCTTTCAGCGTGGCAGTATCCTACGAAGCAGCAGCACGGGGAGCTGCGGAAATACAACAGAAACCACAAGAATACAGCGCTAACGAAATGGCGTATGGAGCAGAAAAGTGCTATCGTTGCGGCAGAACGACCCATGATCAGAAGGACTGCTGGTTTAAGGACAAAGTATGCAGGCAATGCGGGAAAATGGGACATATAGCAAGAGTCTGCAGGTCGGGAAAGAAAACCAACACTACAAGAACTACTAAGGAAAAGTACAAGAAAGTAAAAAAAATGACAGACAGTAGTTCGGAAGATCAGGAGAGTGATAATGACTCCAGGAGCAGGAGACTAAGTTGTCTAAAGTTACACAACATGATCGCAAAGGAGGATCACCAAACCATTTGGGTCACCTTCATGATAGCAGGGTCCCAAGTAAAGATGGAATTGGATACAGGATCAGCCCTAACTGTCATGAATTGACGAGACTATGAGCGGCTATTCTCACACATACCCTTAAAGGACATGTCCATTGTATTGAAGACATACACGGGGCAAAAAGTCTACCCCAGAGGAAAAATAAGGGTGCCAGTTAAATATAACGGCAAGGAAACACAGAAACTGTATCTATATATACTACCAGATGGAGGACCACCACTATTGGGATGTGAATGGATCTGAAAAATACAATTGGATTGGCATTCCATTCAGGCGCTAACTGTGACTGACAAAAAGGATGATGACGTCGCACCTGGACGTCTGTCACAAATTCTAACTGACGCAAACGAGATGTTCCAACAAGGACTTGGGACTCTAAAAGGAGTAAAGGCAACGATAAAAATCGAAGATAACGCAAACCCAAAATTTTTAAGGCCAGACCCGGGCCGTACGCGATCCGCCCAGCCGTTGAAGCAGAACTGCAGAGTCTGGAGCGTTCGGGTGTGCTGTCCAAGGTGGACTGGAGTGATTGGGCCACACCCATCGTTCCTGTAATGAAGAAATCATTGAGCAGCATGCCTGGGGAGCCGAAGAAGGTTCGCATCTGTGGGGACTTCAAGGTAACTGTGAACCCAGTCCTGCACACAGTACAATATCCACTTCCACGGATAGAAGATATTTTCGCCTCACTATCTGGAGGGAAACGTTTTACGAAGATTGATCTGGCCCAAGCGTATCTACAAATGGAGGTGGAAGAAGCATCTAGGAAATACCTCACGATAAACACTCACAAAGGCCTTTACCAGTACAATCGACTGGTATTCGGGGTAGCATCAGCCCCGGCTATTTGGCAGAGGGCAATGGAACAAGTCCTGCAAGGGATCCCAGGGACCCAGTGTTATTTGGATGACATCCTGGTGACGGGCGGAAATGACAGTGAACACCTTGCCAACCTGGAGCAGGTGCCCACTAGATTGCAGGAATATGGGCTATGAGCCAACCGCCCCAAATGCGAGTTCTTCAGGAAACAAATCTCGTATTGTGGCCACATGATTGATGAGGAAGGGTTGCATAAGTCGCCAGACAAGATTGAGGCTGTAGTCAAGGCTCCAGCACCGGAAAATGTGTCGCAACTGAGGTCGTTTCTCGGGCTGGTGAACTACTACCATTAATCTTGCCGAATTTATCTACAATTCTGCACCCACTGAACGCCCTGCTGCAAACTGGAGTAACATGGAAATGGAGTGATGAGTGTAAGCGTGCCTTTCAGAAATGTAAATGCCTAATCACCTCAAAAGAAATATTGGCCCACTACAACCCAACACTACCGATTCGGTTGGCATATGATGCGTCACCCTACGGCATTGGAGCGGTGCTGTCACACAAATTCCTTGACGGTTCAGAGAGGCCAATAGCCTTTGCGTCGCGCTCGTTAACCTCAGCCGAGCATAACTACGCCCAGATTGACAGGGAGGCCCTCAGCCTGGTGTGGGGGGTGAAGAAGTTCAATCACTATCTGCACGGGCAGAAATTCACCCTACTGACTGATCATCAGCCCCTGGTCTCCATTTTTAACCCAAAGAAGTGCGTTCCGGTGATGATGGCGCAATGGCTGCAAAGATGGTCACTTTTTCTAGGGGCACATCAGTATGACATAGAATACAAGGGTGCGAAGCAGCATGGAAACGCTGATGGGCTGTCGCACCTACCGTTGCCTATGGTAGAGGAAGCACCTGCAGTGGACCCTGTTGAGATATTCTATGCAACCATAGTCGAATGTCTGCCTGTTACAAACTCAAGTATAGAGAAGGAAACCCAAAATGACCCGACACTCTCTCGGGTCTATGATTTGACGGTGAAGGGATGGCCAGCACATGGCGACTCACTGTTGCCAGCATTCTCGCCAAGGAGAGAACAGCTGTCAGTGTGCCGGGGGACCTTGATGTGTGGATCCCGAGTGGTAATTCCACCCAAGTGGAGAGACAGAGTGCTCAATGAGCTTCATGAAGGTCATCTGGGAGGGGTAAAAATGAAAAGCCTAGCCAGGGCTTATGTGTGGTGGCCGGGAATCGATAAACAAATCGAGGACCTGACCAAGAGCTGCTCAGGATGCCAGAAAGTCCAAAATGTACCACCACAGGCCCCTCTACACCCATGGGAGTGGCCCTCATCTCCATGGCAATGGGTACACATTGATTTTGCTGGTCCATTTATGGACTCAATGGCCTAGAAATTTGGTATGGCCCTGCCAGGTGTTTTGCGCCCGAAATTTAGCGCTCGCCAGGATTCCCGTAGCGCCCGCCTAAAATTCAGTTGCGACGGGCCAAGACGGCGGCGGGCGCTATTGCAGGGTTTGGCCGCCTTGCTAGGGGCGTTAAATGTCACTTTCAGGCGTTCAGCTCCCGCTGTGGCACCCGATGCGGTGCGGCAGGCTGGGGTACTTAAGGAGGAGCTGCCTGCAGCCTTCAGATCACCGGTGGATTCCCCCGGCAAATGAGCCCGGCACCACGGAGAAGTGCCGGGCTCGCGGGACACAGACATCAGTGCCGCGGGGGGGTGGTGCAGGAGTCCGGGGAGGGAGGTGCGGGCAGGCGGCCGCCGGGAAAGCGGCCGGCCGCCGCTCCACCTTTATGCGCCAGCGTTTCGGAGCTGCAAGACCCCGTTTCACAAACGCTGTTTGCGGCTGCCACGGGCGAGGCGGCCGCAGCTGAATTTGGCCATCGGGCCGGAATAGCATTGCAACCGGGGCGCTGTGCACACCGACGACGTCATCGGTGCCGGCGCAGCGCTACCGGCAAACGCCGATGTTAGGGTCCATCTGAATTTCGGGCGGTAAAAAACTTTAGGCGCAAACCACTTTATAGCCAATAAGTGGGCGCAAACGCAACTGAATTTCTAGGCCAATGTTTCTAATTGCCGTGGACGCCCATTCGAAATGGCCAGAGGTCATCAAAATGTCCTCCACCACCACGGAGAAAACTATTGCAGTCCTACGGACCACCTTCGCCAGGAATGGCTTGCCAGAACAGATTTGCTCTGACAATGGGCCACAGTTTGTGTCCAACGATTTCCGGAGGTTTCTGAGGAATAATGGGGTAAAACATTACACATCTGCCCCATATCATCCAGCCACAAATGGATTGGCTGAAAGGTTTGTTCAGACCTTTAAAAAGGCAATAAAGGCGATGTATAACGACGACATACCACTACAACACAAGGTAGATAATTTCTTGTTTGCTTACATGCGACACATGCAGTCACCAACCAAGCTCCAGCCATAATGTTCTTCAACAGAAGGCTAAGATGTCGCCTGGATTTGCTCAAACCAAACATAAGACGAGTTGTTGAGGATAAGCAATTCCAGCACATCAACGAGAAGCCAACCAGGAGCTTCAAGATAGGACAACCAGTCTTGGCCCGCGACTACCGAACAGAAAAATGGCAGCCAAGAACGATATGCACACAGCAGGGACCACTAATGTACACAGTGGATGTTGGAGAGAGCATCGTGAGACGCCATGCTGACCAGATTCTAGAGTCACAGGAACAAGCCAAACCTATACCACGAGCATGTGCACCTGGTAATGAGCCCGAAGTACAGATTGCGTCTACCTCAGAAGCAGTGGTATTGGAAGCTGACGAACCAACCAATGACAATGAGCCAGAATCGACTCCACCGCAAGAACAGGATACTCGAGAAAGGCGCTATCCAGTCAGGATTAGGAAGCCTCCTCAAAGACTGAACTTATAAATGATTATTTCAGTTGATGTATATAGTACCGAGAAAATTGTAATTGTAATTAGTTATTATTTAGTTGTTAAAGGAATGTTATGTGCTGTTTATCTAAAAGGGGAGGAATTGTTGTGTATGTACCTTTAAGAGAAGAACTGATTTTATACTGCAGTACCGGCAGTGACCACCCCTGTATAAAAGGCCCTGATGCGCTATCAATTACTCATAAAAGACTGAGAGTTAAGAGAGTAACTAAAGGCTTTTATTAACAAAAGAATGAAGGTCTGCCTCGAGTGGTCGACCGGTCCAGAAATACAAAGGGCTGGGGAGCAGTCACCTTTAATACTAGGACTTGTGGGAGGAGTCAGCCGAGGCATGTCCAGGCATGTACACAGTGGAATACAAACAGTGGTTTACCACATTCACCCCTTGTTTAAAATTGAGTCCGGCGGGGTGAAGTGTATTAAAAGTTAGTGTATTGGAGTCTCTCCGGAGGTCTTGTCTGCCGCTGTGATCGGCGTGGCGATGGCAGGGGTAGTGGAGCTTCCGGCGTCGAGTCTTGCGTGGGCTGTGGCACAGGCGTGTCGTCCTCGTAGATGTCGAGCGGGTCGCGGGGCCCAGGCCTGCCGTCTGCTGGGGCTGGATATCGGATCATGGGGGGGGGGTGGTAGTGAGTAGTGGGTTACTGCGGCCCCTGAGGGTGCAAGGTCTCTTATGGAGACTGTGTCCTCCCGCCCGTCCGGGTATGCAATGTAAGCATACTGGGGGTTGGCGTGGAGGAGGTCGACCCTCTCGACCAGGGGGTCCATTTTATGGGTCCTCACGTGCCTTCTCAGTAGGACCGGCCCTGGGGACGTCAGCCATGGCGGTAGCGATGTCCCCGATGTGGACTTCCTTGGGAAGACAAACATTTTCTCATGAGGGGTGGCATTAGTGGCAGTGCAGAGCAGTGACCGAATAGACTGGAGCGCATCGGGGAGCACATCCTGCCAGCGGGAGGTTGGAAGGCCCCTAGACTTTAAGGCTAGCAGGGCGGCCTTCCAAACTGTCGCATTTTCTCTTTCCACCTGTCCGTTCCCCCGGGGGTTGTAACTGGTGGTCCTGCTTGTGGCAATACCCCTAGTTAGCAGGCACTGACGGAGTTCATCGCTCATAAACGATGAGCCCCGGTCGCCATGGATATAGCTGGGGAAACCGAACAGGGTGAAGAGGTCGTTCAGACATTTAATGACCGTGGCACTGGTCATGTCCGGGCAGGGGATGGCGAACGGGAAACGGGAGTACTCATCAATAATATTGAGGAAGTACACATTGCGGTCGGAGGAGGGGAGAGGCCCTTTAAAATCAACGCTCAGGCGCTCGAAGGGGCGAGTGGCTTTTATCAGGTGGGCCCTGTCTGGTCTATAAAAGTGCGGTTTGCACTCAGCGCAGACTTGGCAGTTCCTGGTCATGGTCCTGACCTCCTCAATAGAGTAAGGCAGGTTGCGGGCCTTGATGAAGTGGAAGAACCTGGTGACCCCCGGGTGGCAGAGGTCATTGTGGAGGGCCCGCAGTCTATCGATCTGCGCGCTGGCGCAGGTGCCACGCGATAGCGCATCCGGGGGTTCATTGAGCTTCCCGGGCCGGTACAAGATCTCGTAATTGTAGGTGGAAAGTTCGATTCTCCACCTCAAGATCTTGTCATTTTTGATTTTGCCCCTCTGCTTGTTGTTAAACATGAAAGCAACTGAACGTTGGTCAGTGAGCAGGGTAAATCGTTTTCCGGCCAGGTAGTGCCTCCAATGACGCACAGCCTCCACAATCGCCTGGGCCTCCTTCTAAACAGCGGAGTGTCTGGTCTCCGGGCCTTGGAGGGTTTGTGAAAAGGCCACGGGTCTCCCCGCCTGATTGAGGGTAGCGGCCAGGGCAAAGTCGGACACGTCGCTTTCCACCTGGAAGGGGATGGATTCGTCCACTGCGTACATGGTGGCTTTGGCAATGTCTTCCTTGATATGGTGGAAGGCTAAGCGGGCCTCTGCCGTCAAGGGAAAAGAGGTGGACTTGATCAGCGGATGGGCCTTGTCCGCATAGTAGGGGACCCACTGGGCATAATAGGAGAAAAACCCTAGGCACCCCTTCAGGGCCTTGAGGCAGTGGGGCAGTGGGAGTTCCATAAGGGGACGCATCCGGTCGGGGTCGGGGCCAATGACTCCGTGTTCCACAACACAGCCAAGGATGGCGAGGCGGTTTGTGCGGAACATGCACTTCTCCTTGTTATATGTCAGGTTCAGGAGTTGGGCGGTGCGGAGGAATTTTTCGAGGTTTGCGTCATGGTCCTGCAAGTCACGGCCGCAGATGGTCACATTGTCCAGATATGGGAAAGTGGCCTGCAACGCATTTTGATCTACCATCCGGTCCATCTCCCTTTGGAAGACGGAGACCCCGTTGGTGACGCCAAAGGGAACCCTAAGGAAGTGGTAGAGGCGGCCGTTTGCCTCAAAGGCAGTATACTGGCAGTCCTCAGGGCGGATAGGGAGCTGGTGGTACGCTGATTTCAGGTCAATGGTCGAGAAGACGCGGTACTGCGCGATCTGGTTGACCATATCAGCTATGCGGGGGAGTGGGTAGGCGTCCAGCAGGGTGTAGCGATTTATTGTCTGGCTGTAGTCGATGACCAGGCGCTGCTTCTCGCCGGTCTTAACGACCACAACCTGGGCTCGTGCTGCCCTCAATAATCCCTTCCTTCAGGAGCCGCTCCACTTCGGTTTTAATGAAAACCCTGTCCCCGGCACTGTATCGCCTGCTCTTTGTGGCGATGGGCTTACAGTCGGGGGTGAGGTTAGCAAACAGTGGGGGGGGGGTGACTCTGAGTGTGGAGAGGTTGCACCTGGTGCGCGGCGGGCAATTTGGGAGCTGCTGGCTGCGGACTGTGAGTGGGGGTAGGGGTCCACCGTACGCCATCGTAACACTTTTAAGGTGGCACTGACAATCTAACCCCAGCAGGACGGCAGCGCAGAGGTCGGGCAGGACCAGAAGTTTAAAATGATCGTACACGGTCCCGTCTACTACGAGTGTCACTACGCAGTAGCCGCCGATGTCCGCCGACTGGGACTCGGAGGCCATAGAAATCCGCTGGTGAGCAGGCAGGACTGGGAGAGAGCAACGCCGCACCGTGTCGGGGTGGATGAAGCTCTCCGTGCTCCCAGAGTCAAAAAGGCAGATTGTATCGTGGCCATTTACCTTAATGTCCATTGTGGAACTGGCCAGCTGGTGCGGTCTCGCTTGGTCCAGTGTAACCGATGCCAGCGTAGGGGTCGCTGCGGGTATCAGATGAGGCGGTGTTGGGGGCCTGCTGCGTTCCGGCTGTCGTCCAAGATAGCAGCGTCCATGATCCCCATGTGGCTGGAGGCGTCCAAAATGGCTGCTGTACCGGTGGTTCGCACATGGCCGGGGAGGCCCAAGATGGCGGCCCGCATGGCCCACACGCGGCGCCGCTGGGGTTCGGGGTGGCTTTGGCCCTGCAGATGTTAGCGTAGTGTCCCTTCTTCCCGCAGCCCGAGCAGATCGCGTTTTTCGCCGGGCAGCGCGCTCTGGGGTGTTTTGCCTGGCCACAGAAGTAGCATTTCTGGCCTTGGGGCACTGCTGTCTGGCCTTGGGACACTGCTGCGGTAGTTGGGCCGTTGCTGGGGTGTGGCTGGGGTGGCACGGCGCTATGAGGCGGTCCTACCGTGTCCCAGGCTGTCATTCCCCGCGGCGTCCACGGTGCAGAGGAGTAGGCATCCATGCCCCGGTAGGCTGCATCCAATGATAGTGCGAGTTCAGAGGCCTTGTTGAGGTCGAGGTCACTCTGCTCCAACAGTCGCTGTCGGGTGTAATTGGATCTGTGGCCCGCTACAAAAGCGTCCCGGATAAGTTCCTCTGTGTACACGGCAGCCTTTACATCCTTACAACCACAGGCCCGGCCAAGCACAGACAGTGCCTGAAGGTATTCCACGGTCGATTCCCCAGGTTGTTGTTTACGACTCCCCAGAAGGTGCCTGGCGTACACTTCGTTCACTGGGCGCGTGTACTGGTCCTTGAGGAGCTTGATAGCGTCCGCGTACGAGGTCGCGTCTTGGATGACCGAGTACACTCGGTGGTTCACTTTGGAGGTCAGGACATCCAGTTTGTCCTCGTCCGATTTGATTGCTGCGGAGGCGGTCAGGAATTTTTCGAAACACTTAAGCCAGTGAGTAAACTTGGTGGATGAGTCCGCCTCCCGATGATCTAAGTCCAGGCATGCTGGTGTGAGGATCTTCTCCGTTATAAAAATTTTGTTAATAAAATTGATGCGCTATCAATTACTCATAAAAGACTGAGAGTTAAGAGAGTAACTAAAGGCTTTTATTAACAAAAGAATGAAGGTCTGCCTCGAGTGGTCGACCGGTCCAGAAATACAAAGGGCTGGGGAGCAGTCACCTTTATACTAGGACTTGTGGGAGGAGTCAGCCGAGGCATGTCCAGGCATGTACACAGTGGAATACAAACAGTGGTTTACCACAGGCCCTAGCAGGTTTCTGTACTTCAGTCTGACGTTACCCTCTGTACAGACCTCATTCTCAGCATTGCTGGTTGTGCAGCAGCACACAAGGAGAAGGAGCAGCCAGACCAGGAGAAGGAGGAAAGTAGAAAGTGGTGGTCTCCTGACCAGGGAGAGGAGGAGAAGGAGAACGCCAGACCACCACTACCACTATCACAACAACAACTACTGAGGTGCCTGGAGAGAGAGGACAGAGGAGAGGAGAGGGAAAAAGGAGGCCAACACCTACCAGAGGAGAGGCCTTTCCACCACTGCCTCCCCAAATCGGCCTCCATTCCAGGAGAGGGAGAGAGGGGAGAGAAGCAACAACCAACGCTCACCATCAACTGCTTGGAAGGAGGGAAGGATAACATCTTCACTGAACATCTGCAGGTGGGTGTTATTTGGTGCACTCTCCAAAAGACTTTGTATTGTAGGTGGGGGGAGGAAAGAAGACCGGAACACCAAGGGGTGTCTGTGTGTGTGTGTGGCTCTTGTTGAATACTAGGCCACACACACCACTAATAAGCACCCCTTCTCTTGCCTGGCCTGGGACAGCTGGAGCTGCCTAGGTGAAGTCTTTAATTCCATTAAACATCGTTAAGACCTGGTGCAGGACTGAGCCTGGACATCTCCAGCTTTCCCAGGTGAAGACATTTTCTCCCCCTGCCAGAAGACCACCCTCAAAGACTTTAATTTTTCCATCAGAGAGTGCACCCCTGCCAACACCCACCCACCCACCATCCTGAGTGGCAACCCTGCCCTTGTGACCTCCCTCCTTCCCAACCCCCCCTCTCTCTCTCTCATTGTCTCTCTCTCTCTGCCTTTCTCTCAAAAGGCACCTCATCTATCTATATTTTGATTACCTATTGAGCAGAGGGGAGAAGGCCCCTCTCCCAATTCTAATCAATAAGGGGAGAGGTGTGCCTTCAATTTAAACAGCTCCCTCTGCTCAATAGAGGACCAAAAAATACCTGAGGCCACAATTAACACCTTCAGGCCTGTGACTTGGGGTGAGTGTAGCCCTTTTTAGAAAACACCCCAGAATGGCGACTGCATCTTCGCCGGTGGCGGGGCCAGCCAGGACTTATGCGGGAGTGGCAGCCACAGCCACAGCTGCTCCCGCTGCTTCTGCTGCCCCGTCACCATTCAGATTGATAACAAAAAAGCTTGGGGTGAAGAGCTACACTCACCCCACTATGAGCATTGAGGCCTGCGTTAAAGCCATGGCTGGGGTTGTCGGCCCCTCAGCCATTGTCGCGGCCTCAAAAGTGTATGGGAAGGCTGTGTTCTTCCTGGGGTCGGAGCGGGCGGTGTCCCTGGCCGTCGCCAAGGGGCTCACCGTGGGCGGGATCTTCCTGCCAGTGGATCCTCTCGAGGCCACCGCGCAGAGAATTGTCATCTCAAACGTCCCGCCCTATGTCCCTGGTGAGCTCCTCCTCCCACATTTGCGCCAACTTGGGGAGGTGAGGTCGGGGATCACGCCCATCCCGCTCGGCTTCCGGGAAGCCAGCCTTTGCCACGTCTTCTCCTTCCAGCGCCAGCTGTTCGTCCAGCTGGCGCGGGAGGAGGACACCGACGGGGCGTTCATCGTCCATCACAAGGGGACCGCCTATCGTGTCTTCTGGACGTCGGACGGTGTGCGGTGCCACGCCTGCAAGGAGGTGGGGCACATCCGGAAAAACTGCCCCGCCTCCAAGGCCGCCGGATCATCTCGTGCGGCCGAGGCTGGCGCCGCCGCCGCTCCTCCCCCCGGATCTGCCCGCGTGTCGGGAACGTCTGATGCGCGGTCGACGTCAGGGGCCGATGCCACCAAGGCCTCCGGCGGGGGGGAGGGAGTGCGTCCGGCCGGAAAGAAGGCGTGGCAAAAAAATAAACACCTTAGGGCGGGTCCCCCCGAGGATGGCCAGCCCTTGCCCCTTGCGCCCCTTACACCCGCGCTCCTCGCGGAGTTAATCAGGGCAGACGCGAGTGGGAGGGGCCTTGTGCCCGAGCCTGTGGCCGCAACCGCCGCAGCGGTAACGCCAATACCTGCGGCCAGGCTCGGGCCCGAGAAACCCGACAAACCTGCTCCGCCGGAGGGAGCAGAGGAGGAGGCCTCTGCAGACATGGAGGTCTCCCTCGCTCCCTCCGTGCTAAAAAGGCGCGACCGCCTGGAAGAGGAGGAGGACCGGGAGGAGGAAGGTCCCTCCGAGCAGGGGGAGTCGTCGCCCGCCGCGGGTACTGCGCCCCCCCCCCGCTGTCGTCATCACCAGCGATCGGCAGGGGTCGCCTGTCCCTCGGGAGGCTGAGGCAGATGTGTCTGTCCGGCACGTGCCTCCCGGGGATGGGGACGAGACCCTGCCCGTGGGGGGGGGGGTCGCGGAACAACCCGCGGCTATTGACATTTTATCGGTGCCGTTACCCCTCGCCGGGTCGGGTGGCCTGGGGTCTGGGTCGGGCGAGCTCGAGGAAAATGAGCTCGCCCAATGCGACCCGGACATCTCCCAGGGGCTGCTCGACCTGGTAGAGGGTTTAATTCAAAAGACCCCATCCGCTGGGTCGGAGGTTGGTGGCGGGGAGGAGGATGGCCCCCTGGCTGCGTCTCTGGTGCCGGACGTACTGGAGGAGCTGGGAATTGTTCTCTCCCCGGTTTCTCCGGTCGTTCCGGCGTCTGGGATGGAGGGGAGCTCTGACCCGCCGCCGTCTTCTGGCCCAGCGCCCCTAGAGGAGCCCAGGGAGGAATCCTCTGCCGCCGATCCTGGGGGTGGGATCCGGGCAGAGGCGGGGCTGGCTGGTGCGGCCGAGCCGTTCGCTGCGCACTGCGTGACGGACGGGTCGGCCGCTGGTGACGACCCCCTGGAGGAGGATGGGGACTCGGTGATGGGCACGGAGGACGATTCGGACTCCAGCGCCGACGAGGCGATGGATGACCTCGTGCCCCTTGCCGAGTCTCCCCTCATTCCCGTAAGGGAACTCCGGGATTTTATGGCCACGTGCCTGGGTCGGCGCAATAAGGTCCGGCTGGCCCTCGACAGGTGGTCAGAGCTGGCGCTGCTCATCGTGTCCGTCCGCGCCACCGTTAAGATCATGGGCGCGGACGAGGGTGTGAACCCGCTCGAGCTGCGTCGGCTCAGAACGTTCCTCACTGGGCTGCTGAGGAAGTGGCGGCTGACCAGCGGCTGCGCTTCCTCCCCCCGTTAGGTGTAGGTAGAGGTTGCACTATGGTTCTGACATGAAGATAACCATAGCCAGCCTCAACATCAACGGCAGCAGGGAGGCGTGCCGAAGATTCAATAACTTCTCGGTCCTTCGGGACGGGAAGTATGCGGTGTGCTTCCTGCAAGAAACCCACACCATTCCGGGAGACGAAGCCACGTGGCTCCTGGAGTGGCAAGGAGGGGTCAGCATCAGTCACCTCTCCAACAATTCCAGCAGGGTGGCTATCTTGCTGGCCCCGCATTTTCAGCCGGAGATCTTGGGGGTGAAGGAGCACGTGCCGGGCCGCTTGCTCCAGGTCACTGTTCGCCTGGGGGGCGTGCCGCTCGATCTAGTGAACGTGCGCTTCTTTGAAGAAGTGTCCGCTCTTTTGGGCTCCGTTGACGTGGGCGAGTGCGTCATCCTCGGGGGGGATTTTAACTGCACCCTCGAGGCGAGGGACCGTTCGGGTCCCCCGCGAAGCCCGGCGGCGATGGAGAAGTTGAGTGACCTGGTTGGGTCCTTCGATTTGGTGGACATCTGGCGAAATCTCCACCCCAACTCCAGCGCCTTCACTGGGCAACCATGGTAGTTGGCTTTCTGCAGAGGACAATGTTGGTAATGGTTTATTAGGCTACTGGATAGGGCATGTGTAGACAGTGAATTGGGTGGATGAGACACTTAGATGAAGATCTCATCTATAAGAGCCTGGCTGCAAAGTTCAGCAAGAATGTCTCCTGGGTCACTGTTGGGGTCCTGCTCTGCCGATGGCTCTGGGGTGGGGTTCCTTTTCCAGTTGTAGAGCGTGAAGCAGAGAGAGAATGAAAATCTTGAGAGATCTTGGTGGGGCTGTATTGCAATACATCTCTGTACAGGTATCTGAAGCACTGCTTCAGGATAACTATACTGTGCTCTGTAAGGTCCAATTACCTTGTGTACTTACTCTGAGTGGTGTGGGGTTACAGCTTTTTCTATTCTCATTCAACAGATGATCCTGGCTGTCACAGAGTGTCATGGAGTCAGGGATGAAGAGAACAATTATTGTCTCCTGGGAGCTAGCCTTCCAGGTAGCCTTCCTCAAATAAACCAGACACAGAGTTAAGTTTGTCTTAAAATTAAGGAATCATATGGTAGATTTTGCATTCAAATGCCCCAGTTGCATGAATGCAGGACAGTTATAGAGGGATCAGGCAAGTAGGTCTTGGGCATGTTTTGCATCCAATTCTTGGGCAGTGTCCTAGGCCCAACCATCTTCAACTGCTTCATCAATGACCTTCCCTCCATCATAAGGTCAGAAGTGGGGCTGTTTTGCTGATGATTGCACAGTGTTCAGTTCCATTCACAACTCCTCAAATAATGAAGCAGTCCATGCCCACATGCAACAAGACCTGGATGACGTTCAGGCTTGGGCTGATAATTGGCAAGTAACATTCGCGCCACACAAGTGAAAGGCAATGACTATCTCCAACAAGTGAGAGTCTAACCACCACCCTTTGACATTCAATGGCATTACAATAGCCGAAACCCCCACCGTCAACATCCTGGGGGTCACCATTGACCAGAAACTTAACTGAACGAGCCACATAAATACAAGAGCAGGTCAGAGGCTGGGTATTCTGCGGCGAGTGTCTCACCTCCTGCCTCCCCAAAGCCTTTTCGCCATCTACAAGGCACAAGTCAGGAATGTGATGGAATACTCTCCACTTGCCTGGATGAGTGCAGCTCCAACAACACTCAAGAAGCTCGACACCATCCAGGACAAAGCAGCCCACTTGATTGGCACCCCATCCACCATCTTAAACATTCTCTCCCTCCACCACGAGCGTACCATGGCTGCAGTGTGTACCATCTACAAGATGCACTGCAGCAACTCGCCAAGGCCTCTTCGGCAGCACCTCCCAAACCGGCAACCTCTATCACCTAGAAGGACAAGGGCAGCAGGCGCATAGGAACACCACCACCTGCAAGTTCCCCTCCAAGTCACACACCATTCTGATTTGGAAATATATCGCCAATCCTTCATCAAAATCCTGGAACTCCCTACCTAACAGCACTGTGGGAGTACCTTCACCACACAGACTGCAGCGGTTCAAGAAGGCGGCTCACCACCACCTTCTCAAGGGCAATTAGGGATGGGCAATAAATGCTGGTCTTCCAGCAATGCCCACATCCCAGGAACAAATTTTTTTTAAATTCCTCCTGCCCAAAATTTTCAGCCAGCTGCATTTCGTGTGCTCGAGGACTTTTCATGCCATAAAATCATTAAGGCCTCAGAATGTCTGCAAAAATATTTATCTGAATTAACTGATGCAATTTCCTGGCTTTTGTACTGGAATTCTTTGATGAAGTAATGGAGAGGATTAATGATGGTAGCACAGTTGATGGGTATATGGACTTTCAAAAGGCGTTTGATAAAGTACCACATAATAGACTTTTTAGCAAAGTTGAAGCCCAAGGGGCTACAAAATTGGCAAATGGAAAGATAGCAGAGAGTAGTGGT
This sequence comes from Somniosus microcephalus, assembly GCF_052327205.1. Classification (NCBI taxonomy): domain Eukaryota; kingdom Metazoa; phylum Chordata; class Chondrichthyes; order Squaliformes; family Somniosidae; genus Somniosus; species Somniosus microcephalus. The sequence goes on along the minus strand of NC_140994.1, from coordinate 83,820,621 downwards.
GAACGGTTGTTTTTCAGACTGGACGGAAAGTATACAATGGTGCTCCCCAGGGGTTGGTATTCGGACCACTGCTCTTTTTGATATATATTCATGACCTGGACTTGGGTATACAGGGCATCATTTCAAAGTTTGCAGATGACACAAAATGCAGAAATCTAATCAACGAGGATAGTAACAGACTTCAGGAGGACATAGACAGACTGGTGAAATGGCAGATAAAATATATCACAGAGAAGCGTGAAGTGATACATTCTGGAAGGAAAAATGAGGAGAGGCAACATAAACTAGCTGGTACAATTTTAAAGGGGTTGCAGGAACAGGAACAGAGGCCTGGGGGTGTATGTACACAAATCTTTGAAGGTGGCAGGGCAGGTTGAGAAAGTTGTTAAAAAAGCTTATTGGATCTTTGGCTTTATTAATGGAGGCATTGAGTACAAAAGCAAGGAAGTTATACTAAACCTATATAAAACACTGGTTAGGCCTCAGCTGGTATATTGTGTTCAATTCTGGGCACCACACTATAGGAAGGATGTCAAGGTCTTGGAGAGGGTGCAGAAGAGATTTACTACAATGGTACCAGGGATGAGGGACTTCAGTTATGTGGTTAATCTGGAGAAACTGGGATTATTCTCCTTCGAGCAAAGAAGGTTAAGAGGAGATTTGATAGAGATGTTCAAAAATCATGAAGGGTTTTGATAGAGTAAATAAGGAGAAACTGTTTCCAGTGGCAGAAGGGTTGGTAACCAGAGGACACAAATTTAAGGTGATTGGCAAAAGAGTCAGAGGTGACATGAGGAAACATTTTTTTACACAGCGAGTTGTTCTGATCTGGAATGCACTGCCTGAAAGGGTGGTGGAAGCAGATTTAATAGTAACTTTCAAGAGGGAATTGGGTAAATACTTGAAGGGAAAAAATTTGCAGGGCTATGGGGAAAGAGCAGGGGAGTGGGACTAATTGATTCAAAGAGCGGGCACAGGCATAATGGACTGAATGGCCTCCTTCTGTGCTATATCATTCTACGATTCTATGAATTGCACTTTTTGGCCTTCAAGGCCCAACTGAGTGGGTGCAAGGGAAGTTCTATGTGTAATAGATCTCTTAAAGAGAAATAGGCTTTGGATGTTATGTTGTTGCAAGGTCTACAGTGCCTTTTTTAGTATAAGCTCCACCACTTAAACTGCCCGGGGGAGAAATTCGGTGGAGCCGCAAACGGGGCGGCAAGCTCGCCTGGGCGCGGGAATTAGCGCAGCGATCGGAGCAGTTGCGACCGCCGGAAATTCAGCTTGAACGCCCCAAGAGGGACACGGGGCGAGGCTCGAGGCGCTCCGCGTCCCTCTTAGGGCGCTGAAACTGAATATCGCAGCACAACGTACCGCAGCGCCACATGCTGCGCCACGGCGTGCTGCGGTACTGCAGGCCTTCCTCCCATTCTTAAGGGGGAGGGGCCTGCACCAGCGCAATCGGAGATCGCAAGTGCCGGCAAAAGAGCCCAGCACCGAGGAGAAGTGCCGGGCTCTCGGAAAACAGCTGGCACTGCCACGGGGGGAGATCAGGAGGCCGGAGACGGAGGTGCTGGCAGGCGGCCGCCGAAAAAAACGGCCGCCCCGCACCTCCACCTTAATTTACGCCACTGCCGCCACAGGTAGGCCCCGTGAACCGCGCGCGAGTTGCGAACGGCGCTACAGAGGCGGGCGCTACCGAATATCGAGATCGGGGCGGTAGCAGGGCGCTGCGCACACCGATGACGTCATCGGTGGCGGCGCAGCACAACAGGCTAATGCCGCCATTAGCGCCCCAGCTAAATATCACGGGAGGCGTGGCCAGTGGCACTAAAGCCACTGAGTTCCCTCTTTAGGCGCTAACTGGTGGCGCAGCCCACCGAATTTCTAGGCCCCCATGTTTAAATCGGGCAATCATTTAAATCGGCCAAAAAATGCTAACCATTACCATGTGTCAATTTCAAAGTTACAGCGAGTTAAGCGCTCCATGGCCGTGAATTTTGGCACCTTAGCACTGGCTGATGAGGCCAGTTTCAAAGAAAAAATGGTAGCCCCCTCGCTTCTGCCCACTCCTGGTGCGGAACGCAGCGGCCGCCATTTTGGGCAGGTCGGCAGCGCTGCTGTTGCCTGCGTTCGCTGCAAATATGGTAATTAGTCAGATTGTGACATCAATCAAAGTGCAACGCTGATTGGACGCACGATCTGGTATTTTGGACGTCACTGCTCCTTTCAACACTCTCTCCAAAGCAGAGCTGAACAGACCCCCACAAGCACTTCTTAAAGGGATGCATGCAACTTTGAGGTAAGTTTAGACTTTTGCTTTTGTATTGGTTTCTTTACAGTTTATTTGAGTAGTGGCTTGGTGTAAGACATTTAAAAGTTGTTAGTGTGAAGGGAATGCAGGGAGTGCTGCTGGACGTTTGCAAGGCTTTGGCTCTTAAAGGAAGGCCTCTGAGAACACCACTTGCTCCCAGTCTTGGGGACTCTAGTCGCAGTTGCCCTTGGGCTGCAGCACGACATGGAGATGGAGCAGAGACAGCAAAGGGGACAAGCTGCTCGCAGAGGGAGGAGGAGGAGGAGGAGGAGGAAGAAGAAGCAGAAAAGGAGGAGGAGGAAGCAGAAGAGGAAGAAGAGGAAGGAAGGAGGCAACCCAGGTGGATATCCGGGATTGAATCATCTGCCTGCGGTACCAGTGAACACAACCCCAATTCCCCTTTCAACATTTGTCCCACACCTTACCTTCCTTCTGTTACTGATCATCACAGTATCCTCTTGCCCACAATGTTGAAATCAAAGCCACCACAAAGCAAACTTTCCAGTTCAACTTTATCCATATATGCATCCAATATTACATCAAAAAATCAACTAATCACCCTTGTGCATTCCCTTAGTGAGTGTCTTCCATGTGCCTTTGACTATCCTAGTGCTCCTACACAGTGCTACCCCAGTGGCTGCAGCATGACTGGTGGAAGGCTTCTGACTTTCAGTGGGGCCACTGCAGATGGCCTTGCAGGATGACCTCGAGGAGCTGGTGGCTGGGAGCGTGAAATCGAGTGATGGTGTTTCTTCTTCACTCTCCTCTCCCTCTTCTTGTTCAACCATTGGCTGGGCTGGGTGGATTTCTTAGGTATCTGAAATAAGGAAGGCACATGGGTAGGGTTGTGGTGAGGGGAGGGGGGTAAAGCAAGAGGCGTATGCTTATACCATGTGCAGCTTGTAAATCAGAAGATATTGTGGGTTGAGGGGGAAGTGGGATGTGAGAAGGAGGATAACATATGAGGGTACCGGCATCTTCTATTCTTTCAGCCCTGCCATTGGCCAAGGGCTCAGCCATTCCCCTGCCAAGAATGGCCAGCACCGTCTCCTCCAAGGGGGTGAGGTGAAGCTAGGAATGTGAGGTGTGCCTCGTGTTTGATAGAGATTGTTGCTAGGTGGGTGATGGGGGGTAGGGGTCATGCATTGAGCAGTGTGTGAGGCTAGTGATGCAGTTAGTAGGAGATGACTTTTGAAGATGCATTCCCTGACCTTGGCCACTCGTCTGAGGTCATGAAACTTCTTTGGGCGCTGGAGCCAGGTGGTGGTGGTGGCACTGCTGGCAGTGACGGCCTCGGCGCTCTGGTTCCACATCCTCCTTTCTGGAGGGCCTCCTGGCCCCTGTGGGTAGAGGACTTCTCTTCCAATTTTGACCCCCTGCACAATGCACGAGTGCTGTGTCCGAGACCCTGGATGCCCTTTCCCTGGCCTGTTGAGCCATTTGCGTTAGTGCTGAAGCACTTTTAACATTTTAGATCACGGGAAGACAGCTCACTTTTAAGAGGCGCAGGCTAATTTTAAGTGAAGCTAGCTTTAAGTAAAGCTAAAATAACAACAGAAAATGCTGGAAAAACTCAGCAAGTCAGGCAACATCCGTGGAGAGAAATTTGAGTTGACGTTACGGGTTTGACCGTTTTGAAGAAGGGTCAAACCCGTAACGTCAACTCAAATTTCTCTCCACGGATGTTGCCTGACTTGCTGAGTTTTTCCAGCATTTTCTGTTGTTATTTCGGATTTCCAACATCTGCAGTATTTTGCTATCGTTTAAGTAAAGCTAGCCTCGCTCGAACATCGAGAACTTCGGCCCTCTGCTGAGTGCACAGCCTGTCAGCAGTGCATTGGCTGTGCGCGACAATCGTTTAAAGTAGCAGGCAGTACCAATTTGACACGCTGCCTGAACTCCTTTCATCGGGCGTGGGCAGATTGCGCATCGCGGTTCCCGCGCCCGTTTTTCAGCTTTATCGAATTTCATCCCCCATGTCTTTCTGGCAGCAACCGGTATTTACTCAGTACTTCACACCTCGTTCGCACCTTGTATACTTAATCACCTCGAACTGATGTTGGGCTAGTTTGCACTACTCAGCACTAACTGTAATAACAAACATGTTCAATAAGTAAATAGCCCCTCGTTAAGGTCCAATTACCTTGTGTACTTAATCCCCTCTGAGTGGTGTGGGGTTACAGTTTGCACTGAGCACTGACTGCAGAAGCAAACATCGACTGGAAAGTGGAAAGCCATGTGTCTCAGCACTAAAACTGAACAAAATTGATGAGATGCCCAAGATGAGGCAATACAACCTGGCAACAGCACCTTGGTCTTCCAACATCTACTGCCTCAGACTTGCTGAAACAATGTAAAGAGTTGTACAGAGAATAGCATCAGAATTCCAGTCCAAACAACAACAACTTGCATTTATATAGCGCCTTTAATGTAGTAAAACGTCTCAAGGCGCTTCACAGGAGCGTCATCAAACAAAATTTGTCACCAAGCCACATAAGGAGATATTAGGGCAGATGACAAAAAGCTTGGTCAAAGAGGTAGGTTTTAAGGAGCGTCTTAAAGGAGAAAAGAGAGATAGAGAGACGGAGAGGTTTAGGGAGGGAATTCCAGAGTTTAGGGCCTTAGCAACTGAAGGCAGTGGTGTAGCGATTAAAATCGGGGATACACAAGAGGCCAGAATTAGAGGAGCGCAGAGATCGCGGAGGGTCGTAGGGCTGAGGAGATTACAGAGATAGGGAGGAGTGAGGCCACGGAGGGATTCGAAAACAAAGATGAGAATTTTAAAATCGAGGCGTACATAACTGGGAGCCAATGTATGTCAGCGAGCACAGGGGTGAGGGGTGAACGGGACTTGGTGCAGGTTAGCACCTCACTCTCCTCCTTTAGATTTATAATCCTCCTGTGAAGCGCCTTGGGAGGTTTTGCTACATTAAAGGTGCTATATAATAACAAGTTGTTGTTGTAGTAATCGTGCTTTCCTTTTAAACTGTCCAACGCGTTTAGCGGGCAAATCAACGTTTTCTGTTTTTGTTTCAGATTTGGAGTCTTTTGCTTTTTATTTTTATTACTGACATATTAACATGTGAGAAACAGACATTGTCAATGAGCAGTCGTCACAGATGCTCAAGTGCAATTTGTTGGCACAGGTGACAATGTTTTTCAATGAGTCAGTTTTATTTTTGATGTTCAATGGTCAGCTGACCACAATATTTTCCATGACTAAATAGTGCACTTGTTACTATTCAATGTGTGGGATTTTCCACTTTGTCTCTTAAAAAATTGTAGACACTCGCGGGGGGGGGGCGGATTTAACCCCCCAAAATGGGTGGGTTGGGGTCGGGTGGGAGGTTAAAGAGTTAAAAAGCTGAATTCTGACCCCCAACCCGCCCACTTCCGGTTTTAATGGAGGTGGATGACGGCGGGCGGGCACTTTAAATATTATAATGAGGTTCCGTGCCTTATGGTCATCCACCATTTTAAATTTAACTGTGGCCGGGCAGGTTTCCCAGGCCTCGGGGAACTTGCCAGCTGAAGGGAGGTGAGGATCCAGGAAGTACGTCCCTTTCTGCTTAACCTACTGGATCCAACGTTCCTGCCTCGTCAATGCCCCGCAATCGGACAACCCCCTGACCCTTCCAATCTCCCCCTCCGACCTACCTCCCCCTCCCCCCCCCGCCTTAGACATACCCACGAGGCCTTCAAACTTCGATCCCCCCTCTGGCCGTTGATTCTCAGCCTCTGGTCCCCGATCTCCCCCCTCCCCTCCAGCCTCTGAATCCCATCTGGCCTTCCGACCTCCCCTCTCCAACCTTCTGACATCCTTCCTCCAGTCCCCAATTACCCTCCAGCCTTCCGACCTCCCATCACCTTCCGACCTCCCCCCTCCGACCCCGATTACCTTCCAACCTCCCCTCTCCGTCCCCTGATCACCCCCCGGCCTCCCCCCTCTGTCCCCCATCACCCTCTGACCTCCCTCCTCCATCCCCCAATCACCTTCCAACCTCCCCCCCTCCGTCCCCCAATCACCTTCCAACCTCCCCCCTCCATCCCCCAATCACCCTCCAACCTCCGGCCCCCAATCACCTTCTAACCTTCCACCTCTGGCCCTCGATCACCCTCCGGCCGCCCCCCTCCGTCCCCCGATCACCCTCCGACCTCCCCCCTCTGGCCCCCGATCACCCTCCGGCCTCCCCCCTCCATCCCACCGATCACCCTCCGGCCTCCCCCCTCCATCCCTCGATCACCCTCCCCTCTCCATCCCCCGATCACCCTCCGGCCTCCCCCCTCCATCCCACCGATCACCCTCCGGCCTCCCCCCTCCATCCCTCGATCACCCTCCCCTCTCCATCCCTCGATCACCCTCCGGCCTCCCCCCTCCGGCCCCCAATCACCCTCCGGCCTCTGGCCCTCGATCACCCTGCGCCCTCCCCCCTCCATCCCTCGATCACCCTCCCCTCTCCATCCCTCGATCACCCTCCGACCTCCCCCCTCCGGCCCCCAATCACCCTCCGGCCTCTGGCCCTCGATCACCCTCCGGCCTCCCCCCTCCATCCCCCGATCACCCTCCGGCCTCCCCCCTCCATCCCTCGATCACCCTCCCCTCTCCATCCCTCGATCACCCTCCGACCTCCCCCCACTCCAGCCCCCGATCATCCTCCAGCCCCTGGCGCTCAATCACCCTCCGCCCTCCCCCCTCCGTCCCCCAATCAACCTTCGACCTCCCCCCTCTCCGGCCCCCGATCACCTTCCGGCCTCCCACCTCTGGCCCTCGATCACCCTCCGGCCTCCCCCCTCCATCCCACCGATCACCCTCCGGCCTCCCCCCTCCATCCCTCGATCACCCTCCCCTCTCCATCCCCCGATCACCCTCCGGCCTCCCCCCTCCATCCCACCGATCACCCTCCGGCCTCCCCCCTCCATCCCTCGATCACCCTCCCCTCTCCATCCCTCGATCACCCTCCGGCCTCCCCCCTCCGGCCCCCAATCACCCTCCGGCCTCTGGCCCTCGATCACCCTGCGCCCTCCCCCCTCCATCCCTCGATCACCCTCCCCTCTCCATCCCTCGATCACCCTCCGACCTCCCCCCTCCGGCCCCCAATCACCCTCCGGCCTCTGGCCCTCGATCACCCTCCGGCCTCCCCCCTCCATCCCCCGATCACCCTCCGGCCTCCCCCCTCCATCCCTCGATCACCCTCCCCTCTCCATCCCTCGATCACCCTCCGACCTCCCCCCACTCCAGCCCCCGATCATCCTCCAGCCCCTGGCGCTCAATCACCCTCCGCCCTCCCCCCTCCGTCCCCCAATCAACCTTCGACCTCCCCCCTCTCCGGCCCCCGATCACCTTCCGGCCTCCCACCTCTGGCCCTCGATCACCCTCCGGCCTCCACCTTCCGGCCCCCAATCTGCCCCTCGATCCCTCCCTCTCTCCCCTCTGCTGCCCGGTGCCACAGGCCTACCCACCCAACAGCCAGCCAGCCTCTCCATCTGGCTGTCTGCGGACGGGAAACAGTGATTCTAAATGCTAATCAGGTCCTGACATTAAATTCAGCAGGACCTACGGGAAACCCGTTCTCCCAGGATTCCCAACCGCTTCCCAGCAACCCCCCCACCCCCCCACCCCCGCTACCTATTCGCCTCCAAATTAAAATTCCTGCCTTGGTGCTGCAAATTGAATTGGAAAACGTGCGAGGGAGTGGGCCGGCGGGCGGTGTGATGTTAATAGGAATGTAGGCAGCACATGAACTAATGTTTTACTGGAAGCCGCCATGTCAAGTGAGATGTACAGTCGTGTTGTGGTTGTGTTACTGGACTAATAATTCAGGGAAGATCAGTTCAAATCCCACCATGACAGTTTATCTGAAAAATCTCAGGTGCAATTTTGGAGGCAGACTCTTCCATACTCCTTACCATTGCCGAGAGGCTCTTGGGCACCCTTTTTATTGCACCTATCATCTCAGCGTGCATGACCATCACCCTTCTTGTGAACACCTCATCTGAGTCCTGTGCAGCAGAACTTGCCCTCCGGGGAGCTGGTTCCCGAGCTGCCCTTTCCCTTTGGCCTTGCCGCAACCCGCTCATCCCCGGTGCATCACCCAATGCAGACCCCTCTACTAAACTTGCCTCACTCTCACTGGGGAACTAAGAGATAGGCTGGTCATCTGGTTACTGATTATCTGAAAGCATAAAGGCACAAGACTCGCATTAAGGTGAGGGCAGGGGGGCAGGAAGGGAGCAAGAAATGCAGACAGTATCAGGAGCTGGAAAGTGGGAAAGGTCTGTGGTGTGAGGGGGAAGTGGGATGAGAGAAGGAGAGGGGATGAACATACTGTTGTTGCCCCCAAGGGGGTCGAAATCGCTGATGGCCATGGCACCCACCACCTGTTGCCCAATGACTCTCAACACTCGCTCCTCCAGGTCTGAGAGCTGCTGGAGCTGAGCATCACCCCCGCCTGTTCTCTGCTGCTCCCTCCTATTGTGAGCCATCTTGGCCTGCAAGAGAAACGAATGTGTGTGAGTCAGAGTCCAGATATGTGTTTGTGAGATATGCCTGCCGTAGTTGAATAGCTGTGATTATAGGCAAGGCATGAGATGTGGGTGTGAGTTTGAGTAGGTGGAGATGTTTGGTGGGTGAGTGGTGGGGGTGTGGTTGTTTGTGCAGTGTGTACAGACTGAGGTTCAGATGCTGGTATGTAGGACCTGTTGAAGCATGTACTCACCTTGAGAACGAGTGAGGTCGTTGAATTTCTTGCGGCACTGTGTCAGGCTGCGTTCCACCACACTACTGGCCGAGACCTCCTGGGCCACTTCCCGTCACATTGCCCTGAAGACCTGAGGCAATGGCCTCCTTCCAGTGTCTGGGAACAGCACTGCCCTCCTTCGCTCCACTCCAGCCACCAATGCCTCGTCCGTGAAATGACGAGCTCTCTCCCTGGGAGTGGGAGCAGCCATCATGATCAGGGGATTGAGTTCCTTGGCAGGTTGCCTTCACAGCCAGCAATGCTGATAATGAGGATCTGCACAATGATGCAACCTTCCCTTTAAGAGCTGGAAGGAGCCAATGTGAAGGATCATTCCCGATTGCATCCTGAAATTCATTATCGTTGTGCTGGTAGCGCCCCTGTAGCACCTTACTGAGGTCAGGAGCACTTGATTGAGCGCTTCAGCTCTTTCCAGGAGCACTAACACCCAATTTAAGGAAACCTCAGAATTTTTCACGATTTCAAAATTTAGCGCCCCTAAACAGGGCGATGTCGAATTTCTCCCCCATATTTTGATTGACCCTTTACACAGAGGGTTGAACGGGGACTTGGCTGGACAACCGCCCCCATGGCAGCTTGGCACCAGATTTTCCAGCTGCAGGGAAAAGCGAGTGCCAGAGATAAGCCATAATGGAATTTTGGGACTGCTAAAGCCAGTGGTCATGCAATTATTAATCATTGCACCATCTAGAAGCAATTGTCGTTTATAGTTTTGCGCCGTGAGCTTGCTGATACATCAGCAGGTTATGGGAATCCATCACGTGCTCATCATGGCGAGTGTGCCAATTGTTTATTTGGCTCCCCTGATGCTAGCAAGTGGAATTATTTGTTTTGGCTCTGTGCTTGCTCCAATGCGTGTGCAGATTATTCACACCCTTTGATTTGGCTGACCCAGAAGATAACTTGTGCAGTGCGTTGTTTTCACAAGCCCCGATTTCAACTCGGGCATGAGTGAGGCGTGTGGGGAGGGCGGGGGCGAGCAACAAGCCCACACCGCCACGCCGGCATGTGGCCCAGACCATTTTAACCCCTGGGCCTCATCACCATATTCAAGGATGGACTCCCGCCCAAATCCGGCAGGAATGACGAGAAGACTGGGGACGCAGGATCGGAATTTCAGGCGGCGCATACACCATAATATGTATTCTCTACAGCCTGTGGAAGTAATTAGCAATAACTAATGTTTAAAATGACAGCTGGTTTCCTGTACAACAACAACAACTTGCATTTATGTAGCACCTATAACGAAGTTAAACTTTCCAAGATGCTTCACAGGAGTGTTATCAGACAACAATTTGTCACCAAGCCACATAAGGAGATATTAGGACAGGTTTTAAGGAGCATTTTAAAGGAGGAGAGAGATGTAGAAAGACAGAGAGGTAGAGAGAAATGGAGGTTTAGGGAGGGAATTCCAGAGCTTAAGGCCTAGGCAGTTGCAGGCATGGCCGCTAATGGTGGAACAAAGGAAATCGAGGATGTACAAGAGGTCAGGTTTGGAAGAATGCAGAGATCTCGGAGGGCTGTAGGGCTGGAAGAGGCTTCAGAGATACGGAGGGGCAAGGCCATGGAGGAATTTGAAGACAAGAATGAGAATCTTAAAATTGAGGTGTTGCCGGACCGGGAGCCAATGAAAGTCAGCGAGCACAGGGTGATGGGTGAACGGGACTTGGCGTGAGTTAGGATACGGGCAGCAGAGTTTTAGATGAGCTCAAGTTTACGGAGGGTGAAAGATGGGACGCTGGCCAATGGAGCATTGGAATAGCCTGTAGTGTCCGAGTATAAATAATACACGGACTGCAGGAGAACAATAATAACAGGTTTTTACTGAACAGAGGGTAACTTAAGACTGAAATACAGAAGCCTGCTATGGCTTTATATACAGGGGTGGTCACTGCCAGTACTGCAATATAGAATCAGTTCTTCTCTTAAAGGTACATACACAACAATTCCTCCCCTTTTAGATAAACAGTACATAACATTCATTTAACAACTAAATAATAACTAATTACAATTACAATTTTCTCTGTACTATATACATCAACTGAAATAATCATTTATAAGTTCAGTCTTTGAGGAGGCTTCCTGATCCTGACGGAATAGCGCCTTTCTCGAGTATCCTGTTCTTGCGGCGGAGTTGATTCTGGCTCATTGTCATTGGTTGGTTCGTCAGCTTCCAATACCACTGCTTCTGAGGTAGACGCAATCTCTACTTCGGGTTGATTACCAGGTGCACCTGCTCGTGGTATGAGTTTGGCTTGTTCCTGTGACTCTAGAATCTGGTCAGCATGGCGTTTCACGATGCTCTCTCCAATGTCCACTGTGTACATTAGTGGTCCCTGCTGTGTGCATATCGTTCCTGGCTGCCATTTTTCTGTTCGGTAGTCGCGGGCCAAGACTGGTTGCCCTATCTTGAAGCTCCTGGTTGGCTTCTCATTTATGTACTAGAATTGATTATCCTCAACACCTCATCTTATGTTTGGTTTGAGCAAATCCAGGTGACATCTTAGCCTTCAGTTGAAGAACATTATGGCTGGAGCTTGGTTGGTGACTGCATGTGTCGCATTCCGGTAAGCAAACAAGAAATTATCCACCTTGTGTTGTAGTGGTATGTCGTCATTATGCATTGCCTTTATTGCCTTTTTAAAGGTCTGAACAAACCTCTCAGCCAATCCATTTGTGGCTGGATGATATGGGGCAGATGTGTAATGCTTCACCCCATTGTTCCTCAGAAACCTCCGGAAATCCTCTGACACAAACTGTGGCCCATTGTCAGAGCAAATCTGTTCTGGCAAGCCATTCCTGGCGAAGATGGTCCGTAGGACTGCAATAGTTTTCTCCGTGGTGGTGGAGGACATTTTGATGGCCTCTGGCCATTTCGAATGGGCGTCCACAGCGATTAGGAACATCGAGTCCATAAATGGACCAGCAAAATCAATGTGTACCCATTGCCATGGAGATGAGGGCCACTCCCATGGATGTAGCGGGGCCTGTGGTGGAGCGTTTTGGACCTTCTGGCATCCTGTGCATCTCTTGGTCATTTCCTCGATTTCTTTATCGATTCCCGGCCACCACACAAACGCCCTGGCTAGGCTCTTCATTTTTACCCCTCCCAGATGACCCTCATGAAGCTCATTGAGCACTCTGTCTCTCAACTTGGGTGGAATTACCACTCAGGATCCACACATCAAGGTCCCCCGGCACATTGACAGCTGTTCGCTCCTTGGCGAGAATGCTGGCCATCCCTTCACCGTCAAATCATAGACCCGAGAGAGTGTCGGGTCATTTCGGGTTTCCTTCTCTGTACTTGAGTTTGTAACAGGTAGACATTCGACTATGGTCGCATGGAATATCTCAACAGGGTCCACTGCAGGTGCTTCCTCTACCGTAGGCAACGGTAGGCGCGACAGCCCATCAGCATTTCCATGCTGTTTTGTACCCTTGTACTCTATGTCGTACTGATGTGCCCCTAGAAAAAGTGACCATCTTTGCAGCCGTTGCGCCGTCATCACCGGAACGCCCTTCTTTGGGTTAAAAATGGAGACCAGGGGCTGATGATCAGTCAGTAGGGTGAATTTCTGCCCGTGCAGATAGTGATTGAACTTCTTCACCCCCCACACCAGGCTGAGGGCCTCCCTGTCAATCTGGGCGTAGTTACACTCAGCTGAGGTTAACAAGCGCAACGCAAAGGCTATTGGCCTCTCTGAACCGTCAAGGAATTTGTGTGACAGCACCGCTTCGATGCCATAAGGAGACACATCACATGCTAACCGAATCGGTAGTGTTGGATTGTAGTGGGCCAATACGTCTTTTGAAGTGATTTGGCATTTACATTTCTGAAAGGCACGCTTACACTCATCACTCCATTTCCATGTTACTCCAGTTTCCAGCAGGGCATTCAGTGGGTGCAGAATTGTAGATAAATTCAGCAAGAACTTATGGTAGTAGTTCACCAACCCGAGGAACGACCTCAGTTGCGACACATTTTCCGCTGCTGGAGCCTTGACTACAGCCTCAATCTTGTCCGGCGACTTATGCAACCCTTCCTCATCAATCATGTGGCCACAATACGAGATTTGTCACCTGAAGAACTCGCATTTGGGGCGGTTGGCTCGTAGCCCATATTCCTGCAATCTAGTGAGCACCTGCTCCAGGTTGGCAAGGTGTTCACTGTCATTTTCGCCCGTAACCAGGATGTCGTCCAAATAACACTGGGTCCCCGGGATCCCTTGCAGGACTTGTTCCATTGCCCTCTGCCAAATAGCCGGGGCTGATGCTACCCCGAATACCAGTCGATTGTACTGGTAAAGGCCTTTGTGAGTGTTTATCGTGAGGTATTTCCTAGATGCTTCTTCCACCTCCATTTGTAGATATGCTTGGGCCAGATCAATCTTTGATATTTGTAAAGCGTTTCCCTCCAGATAGTGAGGCGAAAATATCTTCTATCCGTGGAAGTGGATATTGTACTGTGTGCAGGACTGGGTTCACAGTTACCTTGAAGACCCCACAGATGCGAACCTTCTTCGGTTCCCCAGGCGTGCTGCTCAATGATTTCTTCATTACAGGAACGATGGGTGTGGCCCACTCGCTCCAGTCCACCTTGGACAGCACACCCGAACGCTCCAGACTCTCCAGCTCTGCTTCAACGGCTGGGCGGATCGCGTAAGGTACCGGTCTGGCCTTAAAAAATTTTGGGTTTGCGTTATCTTCAATTTTTATCGTTGCCGTTACTCCTTTTAGAGTCCCAAGTCCTTGTTGGAACACCTCTTTCGCGTCAGTTAGAATCTTTGACAGTCGTCCAGGTGTGACGTCATCATCCTTTTTATCAGTCACAGTTAGAGCCTGAATGGAATGCCAATCCAATTGTATTTTTCGGATCCATTCACGTCCCAATAATGGTGGTCCTCCATCTGGTAGTATATATAGATACAGTTTCTGTGTTTCCTTGCCGTTGTATTCAACTGGCACCCTTATTTTTCCTCTGGGGTAGACTTTTTGCCCCGTGTATGTCTTCAATACAATGGACGTGCCCTTCAAGGGTATATGTGGGAATAGCCACTCATAGTCTCGTCGATTCATGACAGTTAGGGCTGATCCTGTGTCCAATTCCATCTTTACTGGGGACCCTGCTATCATGAGGGTGACCCAAATGGTTCGGTGATCCTCCTTTGCGATCACGTTGTGTAACTTTAGACAACTTAGTCTCCTGCTCCCGGAGTCCTGATCACTCTCCTGATCTTCCAAACTACTGTCTGTCAATTTCTTTAATTTCTTGTACTTTCCCTTAGTAGTTCTTGTAGTGTTGGTTTTCTTTCCCAACCTGCAGACTCTTGCTATGTGTCCCATTTTCCCACATTGCCTGCATACTTTGTCCTTAAACCACCAGTCCTTCTGATCATGGGTTGTTCTGCCGCAGCGATAGCACTTTTCTGCTCCATACGCCATTTCGTTAGCGCTGTATTCTTGTGGTTTCTGTTGTATTTCCGCAGCTCCCCGTGCTGCTGCTTCGTAGGATACTGCCACGCTGAAAGCCTGTTCTAGCGTCAGGTCCTTTTCCAAAAGTAGTCGTTTCTGGGTTCCTTCACTCTGGAGCCCGCAGACAAACTTATCCCATAAGGTGTCTGCCAGTCCTGCTCCGAACTGGCAGTGCTTCGATAATTTGCGTAGTTCCGTAAGATAGTCAGCATTGCTCTCATCTTTGTGCTGGTTTCTTTTATGGAACTTGAATCTTTCTGCTATCAGCAGCGGTGTAGGGTTTAGGTGTTCCTGTAAGATATTAACAATCTCTTCAAAACTTTTCTCCATTGGTTTAGCTGGGGTAATTAAATTCCGCAATAGGCCGTACGTTCTCGCGCCCATCAAATTTAATAATACCGACGCCTTCTTTCCATCGGCCACCTCATTTGCCTTGCAGTACACTTCAATTCTTTCCACATACGTGGTCCAGTCTTCTACCTCGTTGTCGAAAGCAGTGATTCTGCCGCTTTTCGGCATCTTGGGTGATTTAAAATGGCGCCTCCCGCGCTTTTTCTTCTTCACCAATGGATTAAAATGGCGCCTCCTGCGCTTTTCCTTCTTCCCCAATGGAATAAAATGGCACCTCCCGCGCTTTTCCTTCTTTCCCTTGCTGCCACGCTGCTCCTAGCATTCTGCAGGGTAATGGCGGCACCCACGGCTTCGGCGCATCTCACTTTTCCTTCCCCTTGTTTTATTTTCGCTACGCTGCCCGGTTCTTGAGCACCGACCGCGCCCTGTGCGCTCCACCCTCTCTCTCTCTCTTTTCCTCCCGACGACGCTGCATGGCCCCTTTGCAGAGCCGCTCGATCGAGCTCCAGCCCGCCGCAGTCCAGAAGGGTCAGCGCACTACCTGCTACCAGCATGATTTGCTGGAACACCTTGACTGGGGAGCCAAGCCCAACTCTCCACAGCCTCTCCTGCAACTCTCCGAACTCCGATGGATCCTTGGGCGGTTGCCCGCGGTCGACGCCTGTTGTTCTGACTTTGACCTCCAAAAGCTTCTTCTCAGGGAAAGATCCCCGTGAGGTGATGCAGTACTGCAGGTGAGTTCGAACCTGTTCATCGCCAATGTAGTGTCCGAGTATAAATAATACACGGACTGCAGGAGAACAATAAAACAGGTATTAACTGAACAGAGGGGAACTCAAGACTGAAATACAGAAGCCTGCTATGGCTTTATATACAGGGGTGGTCACTGCCGGTACTGCAGTATAGAATCAGTTCTTCTCTTAAAGGTACATACACAACATAGCCGAGTCTGGCGGTAACAAAAGTATGGATGAGGGTTTCAGCAGTGGATGGGCTGAGACGGGCAATGTTACGGAGGTGGAAGTAGGCGGTATTGGTGATGGAGAGGATTTGGAGTCGGAAGTTCATCGCAGGGTCAATAGGACGCCGAGGTTGTGAACAGTCTGGTTCAGCCTCAGACAGTGGCCAGGGAAGGGATGGAATCAGCTGGGGAATGGAATTGGTGGCAGCAACCAAAGACAAAGGGCAGGATTTTCATTGGGCCGTGGAGGCAGGATTGGAGGGGTAAAATCACGAAATCGGGGGGCACGAACCCATCCCGCCCCCAACCCGCCTCCATGCCAGTTTCAAAGGAGGCGGATGCCTGACCTGTGCTGGGAGCCGCCTCCCCAAGGCGGGAAGGGGATTAGTGCCAATTAACTGCCTGTTAACAGGTAGTTAAAAGGCAGTTTTAGCCTAATCCCTATTTTTATTGCTGAAGTGTGGGATTCCCGATGGCTCCAAACCACGCCAAGTTAGCGAGGCGGACCCGGGCTGATGGGCTTGGAGGGTTCGAGATGTCCGGTGTTCAGGTGAGTGATGGGTGCATGAGTGCAGAGGTAAGTGTGTTTGGTGTGTGTAAAGTGTTTAAAGAAGTTTAATTACCTTTACTTACCTTTACAGCCTTCCTTCCTTCAGGTCTCGGGAGTCCCTCTGATAGAACGGATTCTTTTACCCTCAGTCTGGTTCAGTAAACACTGAGTCGAACAACTGGAGAATTCAAACAATTTATTATCCACGGAGTCTTACTCTGATATATCGACACCGACTCCTGCAAGAGTCTGCGAATCCAACAGAGCAAGCAGTTTGTCCTACAGTGTGTTACATTATTATACTTGCATTTGAGAAGACATTAACACATCGTACAGTCTGCACCAATCCCGAGCTGTGCACGTATACAGTTAATTTGATTTTCTGGCCTGGCAGTTTGAAATAAAGAAGTCACATTTTACTGAATGGGTTACAGTTAAGTAAATATCCTGGTAATGGGTTCCTGATCACCTAAACATTATGGTAATGCGTTTGCAATCACGGTAATGTGTTTTCTGATCGCCTATTGTCTGTATAACTTCTGCACTCTGCCTTACATTGTTTCTAACAGCAAGGTGTAACATTGTGGGCGCCAGCCATATTAGCAGCCAAAGATCAGTTTAGCCTTTTTATTTTACTTCTTGCTGCCTTCACAGTTTCTTGTTTCTATTTCCTTGACCTTGGTATTCTCATTCCCTCCTTTTATCATTCTATGATAACCAACTGTTATTTGGTTACGTCTATCTTATTTAGTCGATCAAATTCTTCATTGTCATCGTACTTTACTTCCTTCATTTCACATTCATTGGTCAGTCTTACCATTAACATCTTTGGGCTACCTATTTTCTCCAAAGCTAGCTGCATTCTTCCTAGCACACATTTCATGATTGCTAGTCCAAAAGAAATACAGGCGATTGCAACTACTAGGTACATAGCCATATTTATCAACCAGTCATACCATCCTCCAAATCCCCAATCTCCCCAGTTACTTGCTTCCTTCATATTATCCATTTGTTCCCTTATCTTAGTGATAAAGTGGGTGATGTTCTTTGTCTGGTCTCGGACTCCCATAAGGCATTTACCTTTTACTATTGCACAGACACCACCTTCTTGGGCCAGCAGGTAGTCTAGGGCATATCTGTTTTGCATAGTGAATAACCTGAGTTCCGACAATTCTTTAGTGACTGCGTCGAGGGCCCCCATGGTAGCATTACCCAGGATGGTGAGGCCACAGGTAAGGTAGTTCCGGTTATTGATGGCCAGATAGGCTCCAATATAGCCTATAGAGAACAGGCCAGCAAATCCATATCCTATAGAGGTTCCGTGTCCTCCTAGGGATTCAGGATCTTTCCACTTGGAGCAAAACTCTTTCGAGGCTGCCCTGACTACTATTTTTCGGTGGGATGTCCATTGGGAGGGGCAGGGTACTGTGGTAGGGGTTAAGGAAGCGATGGCTACCGTCCGGGGAGCGGTATCTATTACCATGTAATTAGTAGCTCTTCCTTGGCGCAAGAAAAAGTAGCCTGGTTTGGTATATATCACGGATACGTGTTTCTGCCTTGTGCTTAAATGGCTCGGGGGAAGGAAATAGTCAAAACCTTGGATCTCACGAGTATCAGTAGGCTGGGTATTAGCTATTTTTACTAGCATAAAGGTTTCCCCCCTACCTTCAGAGTTGTCCCATCCCCTTCTCCACATAAAACTTGTACTCCTTCGGTTATTGACACACATACGGATTGCTCACATGTGCAGCTACCGGTGTCTGGTCCTATCGTACACTGATGGTGGAGGCAGCGTGTCACCAAGCAGGTGTAGTTCTGCTTAACCCATACTGACCTACAACCATAGCCCATCCCATTCCAACAATTCTCATAGCCACCAGGGTTCCTGCTTAGTTTCAGGCAATTGGCGGGCGGGGTTAAGGTATAGGGTATTGTTATATTGGTTGTGGGAGGGAGAAGGTGAGCATCTAAAAGAAAGTCCGGGGGAACAATAACCGGGGTTGGGGCAAACACCCCCTCAACAGATATCAGGGGCGGATAACAAACAATTGACTCTGGTGAGTATAGGGCTGCGTGAGTCTGGAGGAATAGGTTGCCCGTCGGGGTTTCTTCAGGGAAAGTGTGTTGGAGATCTCGTTCATGTCTCTTTGTGAGGATACCTTCTACCCTTGAATAGTCGAAGCTGCTCATAGGGGGCAGTCCATTTCTTTTCTTTTCCTGGTTGGACTTTGGATAACAGCTTTGTCCTTTGGTATCGGTAGTTCGGTTGCATGGTCCTGCAGTAACAGACTTGGTCACCTGGCATCGACAGACATAATCAAATTTACATTTGGTCCAATGGCATGGCAATGTTCCTCTGTGTATGTATCTCAGCATTAGCGAGCGGTGGGGCTGTCTAATAAGCCCAATGTAGGTGTCCCAGTTGATCACGTTCCATTTCCCGAACCCGCCTGGGTTATCATCATTGCACCGAAGCACGTCTCCGTGGCATAGGTGGTGTACCCGCTTGGGTTGGTTCCGCCGGCATGTCCACCTTCTGGGCCGCTGAGTTATTCCAAGGGTGATCAGGGCACTGATAGAGAGGATCCACAGCGACGTCTGCATGGCTGGTCGGCGCGGCACGTCTGTTTAGGGAGAGATTTCTTGGAAGCAAGAGAGGTTAGCATTCTTTAAGTTTTAGGCATAGCATTACTGACAATTTTACAGTGGTGGAGGTGGACCCAAGCACTCTTTCCCTCTACTTTGGCAGCAGTTGGGGTGGCACCAGCCGGGATAGTACATATTTGGAACAAGGCCACGGGGAGTAATTTGAGCCATGTAGTTCCCGTCTCGGCCTGTAATTTGGCAAGTTTATTTTTCAAGGTCTGATTAGCCCGCTCGACCAGTCCAGCGGCCTGTGGCCTGTAGGCACAATGTAGCTGCTGTTGGATGCCCGTTTGAGTGCAGAACTCCTTGTTTACCAGACCCACGAAGTGAGGGCCGTTGTCTGAACTTAATCGGTTTGGAATTCCGTACCTTGGAATAATTTCTCTCATTAAAACTTTTACAACAGTGGAGGCTTTGTTATCCGTAGTCGGGTAGGCCTCAATCCACTTACTAAATACATCAACAATAACCAGTACATATTTATAACACTGACACCTTTCTAACTCAATGTAGTCCATCTGGAGGGTCTCAAAGGGACCCGTGGGTAACGGCGTCTTACCCATTTCACAAGGTATGCCTGTTAAGTCTGTGGGTTGTATTGCAAATAATACACAGACTCCAAGATTAACAAATAAAACAGGTCTTTACTATTCAGAGGTTCGGGCGAATCTGCCCTAGTTAACATATCCCAGCCCTTATATACTGGTGTGGTCACTATCGGTATTACAGTATACATGAGCCAACAAATAGTGCCACACCTAAAATAGTGCTCTTAAAGGCGGTTACATTCAATAGTTCCCTTAAAGGTAAACGGGTACATACACTACAATCCTCCCTTTTTAGCTTTTTACTTACAGAATCCCGTTAAACATACAATCTTCAACTTTATATAAACAGTTTGCAGATATACTCTCGATGGGGTCAACGTCATATAACAATTTACAGATATACTCTCGATGGAGTCAACGTCATATAACTTCATGTTTAACATAACATAATAACATATATAACTTCATGTCAAAACAGATCACAGATTCAGTCTCTGCGGAAAACAGTTCACAGATTCAGTCTCTGTGGTGTAGTCGGTTCACATTGCTGGAGTGACTCATTCAACAGTCCTTCCATGGATTTAACAGTTTGAACTTCCGAACTGATTTGGCTCCGTTCGGAGGGACCACGTGTGTGATCTGGTAGAGGTGATAATGGTTCAGATGGGTCATCTTCTGTTTCGACTTTTCCTTTTCTGCTTCTTGGAGACTCTCTGGGCTCCACTGTCAGCTGCCAGCTGCATGCGCAGTTCCTCCTTCTCTTCCTCCTTTTTCCGTAGTAGAGCCACCTTCTCCCGATGTTCCGTAGACTTTTGGTGCTCCTCCATGATTTCTGCACTTTGGGAGTCGAAGTTACAAGCTGGGCAGGACAGGACATCGTAATATTCGGTGTAGTCCACCAGGTCATGGTAATATTCGGTGTCGTCCTGAGCTAGGCCAGCGAGAGGGTCGTCTATTTCCTCCATACCCAGCTGGACGTTAGCCAGCTCTTGTTCCAAATCCAGACATCTTTCCTGAAGAGACTTCTTCATGTGTACCTCTTCATCCAGCTTTTTCTGGGCTTTCAGCAAGTCGTTTACTAATGACCTCATTTGTGATTTTAATACTTCAACTTCCTTTGGAGATTGATTGATCGGACTATTCAATCCCTCTACCGGAGCAGCTGTTTCAGCGGTCTGTTGTTCTACATTGACGTGAGTCAGCGTACTTTTGGTATCCAAGGGTTGCTCTGCTGCCATCTTCTCAGTCTGTGTTGCAACCTCAGCTATTTCAATAACTTTTGAGAGCTCCAAACCCCTCTCCTCTTCCACCACTAATGTTTCATCTATGGATGGAATCTTTACCGATGAGGCAGCCTTGGCCTGGAGCTCATCAAACATTTCCTGCAGCCTTTGGACTTCTTGCTCATGTTCAACCTTTAGTTGTTCATATGCTTCTACTGAAACTAGCTTTTCGGGGGTTGCCGAGTTAATCCCCTCCAGCATTGTAGCCTGGGCCTGTCCATACTGTTCTTTCAACTTCTCACACTCTGCTTGTAAGGAGTCGTAGAGAAGGACTGGAATAAAATCCTGGCTTCCTGAAGATTCCTCTGCAATTGGTTTTTTTGCAATTTCCTGTTGGAGTTCAGCCAAGGCTGCTATGCTATCTGCCTCTCGAAGTCTCACTGCCATCAATTCTTCTTTATTCTTGCAGTCTATCTCAGCCATTTCCCGTTTACTCTCATTTAACTGAGTGAGTAGCCCCTTATTCTGGGCTGAGAGATATTGCACCTTCTCATGTAGACCATAGCACTCCTTCTCTGCTCGACATAGCTGATTTCTGCTGATTTGGTTCTGTGTTTCAAGTTCCAACATCCTTTGCTTAGCTTCTTTCAGTTTCGCCTCAATAATCCCCTCTCGCAACATGTCCACATTATTCACATCAGGTAAAGAAGCGTTTCTCTTTTCCATGTCCAAGATTTGTTTCTGCATCTCCTTAAGAGCACACTGCGATTCAACTTCTCTTAACCTTGCCTGCACTAGCTCCGTCTCCAATTGCAGAACAAAATCCTCAGTGTAGCGTGGTTTGCCCTTCTGCTGTATCTCTAGATCATGCAAATATTCTAACTCCTGAACATCATAAGGGAGATGTGATCGGTAATTGGTCACGATGGCTCTATGGTCGCTCTCTGCTTGAGCCAGTAGGTTCTGTTGTCTTTCCAGACTCTCCCATTCGGTGTCATAGAACTTTTTCATTGTTTTCATCTCTTGTACGAGGCGGTAACTTAATTGTTCTAATTGTTGTCGTACTTTGAAATAACGTTGAGTTCGAGCCCGGTGTTCCTCCGTAATGCATATGTCTGTAACTTGAACAGACTCAGAATTCTCTGTCTTTATGCACGCCATCGATTTTCCAACCTTAGTCCGTGAGTTCATGTTAACCTTGTTTTTCATACGTAAGCTGGACTTATCGTCTTCCGGCTCGGAGTCTGAGCTGCTTGTCTGCACCGAGTCCTCACTCGTCATTGCTTGTAGGTAGTGCCATTCCATGTCTATTTTCCTGATCCACTCCCGTCCTAGAAGTGGTGGTCCTCCCTCAGGTAGTACGTACAAATTCATTCTTGGGTGTACTTTACCCCTATCTCTCACCTTGACTCTTATTTTCCCCATGGGGTATACGCGATGCCCCGTGTATGTCTGTAATACGAACTTGGTATTTCTTAAGGGTATGTGAGAGAATAGCCGGTGGTAGTCCTTTTGGTTGATGACTGATACAGCTGATCCCGTGTCCAGCTCCATTCGTACTTGGACTCCAGCTATTTTTAGTGTGACCCAGATCGTCTGTAGATCAGTTACTTTACCCACATTGTGGATTCTCAGACTATCCAGTTCCTGGCTGTTTGGGTCTGAGTCTGAATTTTGTTCGTCTGAACTCTTTTCAGCCACCTGATGCACCTTGTTGTACTTTTCTTGTGGTGGTGGCTTCCTTTGCTTGTTGGTCTTCTTTCCGGACCTGCATACCTTCGCGATGTGACCCAGTTTGCCACATTTCCTGCACTCTTGGTTCTTAAACTAGCACTGATTCTGGTCGTGCGTTGTCTTTCCACAACGGTAGCATTTGGAAGTGCTTGCAGTAATTTGGTCCACCCCGAGTGCCGCCGCCTTTAGCTGCATTTCCGCCGTTCCTTTCGCTGCAGCTTCGTGCGATGAAGCTATGAGGACAGCCCTGTCCAGTGTGAGGTCGTTTTCTTCCAGAAGTCGCTTCTGCGTTCCTTCTTTGGCCAAGCCGCATACGAACTTGTCCCGCAGCGCCTCTGTCAAATTCCCTCCAAACTGGCAGTATTTCGCTAGCTTACGCAGTTCGACTAAGTATTCCGCATTGCTTTCATCTTTCCTCTGGGTTCTTGCGTAAAATTTAAATCGTTCAGCCAGCATCAACGGTGTGGGGTTCAAGTGATCCTTCAGCACTGCTACGGTCTCTTCGAAGGTCTGGTCCACTGGTTTAACTGGTGCTATTAGATGTTTCAAGAGCCCGTATGTTTTTGCTCCCATCGAATTTAACAAAGTTATTGCCTTGTCGTCATCCTCAGTTTCGTTGGCTTTGCAATATATTTCTATGCGTTCCACATACGTGGCCCAGTCTTCTATTTCAGCATTAAAATCATTAATATTTCCTCGCTTAGGCATCTTCTTCTCTTCTTGAGAACAACACAAGTATTGCTTTACTTATTCTTATTTTTCCTCTCTTCTTGAGAACACACCAGCATTTCTGAAAATTCTTATTAATTTTCTAAGATGGCGGTTTCCCGCTTCTGTCTCCTTCCCCAGCGGTTTCCCCGCGAAAAATGGCAGCTTTCCCGCGCTTCTCGCTCTCCCCGCCCACTTCAATGGCGGTTTTCCCGCGCTTGGCGGTCTTCACCCGACCCCCGACGCTGTCTTTCAGCCCGAGTGCGGCCCTTATCTCCGCCGCGATCGATGGCCCGCGCTGTTCACTGCGGCTCTCGCGCCTTCAGTGTCTGCCGACTCTGCCCTACCAGCCCGAGTGCGGCCCTTATCAGGGATTGCGATCGATGGCCCGGCTGCGCCTCTCGCCCGAAGCGGCTCTCGGCCCTTATCGCTGGTGCGATCGCTGGCTCGCGAAGCGCCTCCCGCTCGAAGCGGCTCTTGCTCGCTCCCTCTCGGGCTCTGGCTCACCCGCTCGCGCGGCTCTTGCTCGCTCCCTCTCGGGCTCTCGCTCAGCGGATTCAAACGCCTCTCCCCGACCTCCCGCAGTCCGGCCCTTTCCTCCCCGGCTGCGGCTGATTCTTCGCGGGTTATTTAGTTCTTTATTTATTTATCGCCACCGCGCCTTGTGATCCCGGTCGCTGTCCGGCCTTTTTCACCCCCTCGACCGTGGTGGTCACTGCCCTTATCCTCCGGATATTTTCCACACTTTCCCCTACTCACAGTCGTTGTGGTCGCCGGTTGCTTTCTTTTGTTAGTTGATCGACGCACTCCGCACCGTGGTAAAAGGGTAGTTGTGCCTGTTGCTGATGAACTTTCGTTGCTAGTCTGCTTCCTGTCTGTTGCTGCAGCCTCGTGTGTTCTTCCAGCAGCACGACGAAGGCGGTTGCCTCACTTCGACGCTCCTTAGTAGCTTAGGAAGTACTGTTGCCGCAGGGTACGATCGTCCTCGTCGCCATTGTTAAGTCTGTGGGTTGTATTGCAAATAATACACAGACTCCAAGATTAACAAATAAAACAGGTCTTTACTATTCAGAGGTTCGGGCGAATCTGCCCTAGTTAACATATCCCAGCCCTTATATACTGGTGTGGTCACTATCGGTATTACAGTATACATGAGCCAACAAATAGTGCCACACCTAAAATAGTGCTCTTAAAGGCGAACGGTTACATTCAATAGTTCCCTTAAAGGTAAACGGGTACATACACTACAATGCCTTTTCCCGGGTTATGCTGCTGACAAATGAGGCAGCGACTGCTAATACCTTGAGCCAGAGCTTGTAATCTAGGATGCCACCATGTAGCTAATAACGTGTCACTAGTTGCTCTGGCACCGCAATGAGTTGCAAAGTGTATACATTCAATAACCCATAATGCTAGCTCATCTGACATACAAGTTTTGCTCGGCAGGGGTGACCCATAATTTAGACACACAATCATATGTACAACTGAGCTGTTTCCACAGTCCCTTATCACGGTCAGGAGCGTCCTCCTGTAACTTAATGACGTCTTGGATGGTTGGCATTGGCTTTTCCGAGGGAGACTTGCTTTTATTTGAGCTTTTAGTCTGGCTCAGCATTCTAGGCACAACCACTCGTTGTTCCTGGGACGCTTCCCTAGCTCCCTGGTCAGCGCATCTATTCCCTATATCTACTGGGGTTTGTCCTGCTGTGTGTGCGGAGCACTTTATCACGGAGATCTGTTTTGGTAGCATGAGGGCTTGTAGCAAATCAGATACTAATTTCTGATGGGATATCTGTGTTCCTGCAGAGGTTAGGAACCCTCTGTTTTTCCATAATTGTCCGAAATCATGAACCACTCCGAAGGCATATCTCGAGTCTGTATAAACGTTAACCTTTAAGTCCTTCCCTAAGATACAAGCTCGTATTAATGCGAACAGTTCTGCTTGTTGGGCGGAATACGGAAACTCAAAGGCGGCAGACTCCAAAGTATTACTGTCCTGATCTACGATTGCATATCCAGAAAGTCTTTTCCCAAGGGGACTGACGGACGCACTTCCATCTACATACATGGTTGTGTCAGGACTCTGTATTGGGGCATCAGATAGATCCTCCCTGACGGAGGTATCTTCCTTGATTAAAAATAGACAATCATGTCCTGGGTCTGTTTGTTCGAGGGGTGGTTCTGTGAGAAAACATGCTGGGTTGATAGTAGTACAATGCTTCTTAATTGAAATGCGCATAACAGGTCTCTGGCCATGAGATTGCAATCCAGCCCATTTGTGATCACGAATTGGTGTTTCACAGACTCATTTCGCAGTGTTACTTCAACTGGTTCTGATATCGGGTACTGGCACACTTGTCCTTGGAATCCGGACAGGCTTTGTGTCTCCCCGGATTTAGGGAGATTGAGCTCTGATCGGACAGATGACATAGCAGCTCCGGTGTCTACCAGAAACGTATGTCGGCTCCCTTCAATCAGCAGGGATAGAAAGGGGCTCCTTGTCTGACTGGAACCCGTTCGCCACGAGGTTGGCTAGTCAGTACTGGGGAAACAGATTATTCTGGGAGAAGTCTGTATATCTTCCTCGTCCCCGATTTCCCTGTCAACCTCCCCGTTGTCCTTGCATGTGGCCCCCTCTTCCTTGTCTTCGGGAGGGACATTCCCTGCTCCAATGGCCTTGCTGGCCACAATTAAAACAGGTATCTGACCCTGCTTGCCTCCCTCCTCTTCCTCTATCGCCGAAATTTTGTCTTGGGGGAGCGTAGGGTGGGCCATAATTAGGGATGGTTGGTCCGTTGGGATGGCTGGTATCTCTGTACCCTTGTCTATCAACCCACCCTGGGACGCAGTACTGGGGCTCCGTCTGATATCCTATCACATCTTGGGTGGGCTTTGGCTCTTCCTTTTTTATCACATATTCGGTCTTGACCTTGACCTGGGGCTGACTCTCCTGACTCTTACTCTCTTTTCAATAATATTTCACTGCCCTGGCCATCTGGCTGGGACTATTTTCTGACCAGTCCATATTGTTAGTCTTAATTGCTTCAGACACCGAGGTTGGTAGACAATTTATCAGGATAGCACAGTATTGCGGCGAGTTTGCTCCGTTCCGGTAATTAGCATCTCCTGACTGACTCCGATACACCTCAGAGAATCTCTCTAGAAATTCCTCTGCTCCCTCGCCCTTTCGTGGTTTAGTATCCAACACCTTGGATATATCAATGGGTTTCTGCAGGGTGGTGGTTAAAGCAGTGAGTATGGCCTGTTCACGAGCAGCACCCTGTGCGTTTTGAGCCTCTAATGCAGCATGGTCCTCAACGCCTAGGTTAACCAAAAACCTTGCATGTTCGGCGGGATTCAAGATCTGCTGTACTAACGCCCATAAGTCTCTTGATTCAGCATTATAGACGAGTATAGCAGTCCGGAGGAATTCTACAAACAGGGTGGGGGATTTCTTCCTATCTGGCATCCCGGCTAAGATAGCCATTATCTCGTTAGGTTTACAGGGGTAGAAGATACCTATGGTCCGGGGGTTATCGGCGGCCACTGGATTATTCGCGTTAAAGGCAGGGTTAGGCATTTGTCTCACCGGCAACTGCCAGGGTGTCAGTTTATGTCTGGCGGGTCTCTCGGTATCGGATTCTGATTCCAGGGATGACAAGTCGTCTCCTGAATCTCCACTGTCAATGTCACTATGGTCCCGGCACTCTAAAAAGGGACCTTAAAGCCTTGAGGGTACTCTGGCTCTGACTCTCTAGTCTCTGACTTTGAATCATCTGCCTTTGATTTCTCCGTTTTTGTGACCTTGATGGACTGGGTTGGGGTGGGGAGGGTGTCGTCGGGGGCTGATTATTCTTAGTCCTGAGTCGGGTGTAAAAGGCAACAGGGTCGGTATACTGGGGACCCGGTTGTTGGTCTCCCATCTGGACCGGCGGGGGATTATTTACTTGAACCGTGGCTGACGGCGGCGGGGAAACGGCACTGGCAGGTACTTGAGGTGTCGGCGCGGGGGTTTGTGCAGCTGGTACGGGTGCCACCGGGGGATAGATGTTAACGTACGGGGGGGGGGGGGGGAGCGTGGGGAACAACCTGAGCCCTGTGATTCCATTCGTCCAAATCATCATCACCATCTCCCTCTGTCAAGGCAAGGCCAACCATTGGATTACGTAATCCACTCTTATCAGCCTTTCCAGGCTCGCTCGTGGTCTTTTCAGACTCCTGTTTTGAGCGTTTCTCATGAGCGCATTCCTTTTTCAATACCTCTACTGATTTGACTACCCCTCCCCCTGTAAGTGCTATTCCTAATTTTAAGGCACTATCCTGCCAACTTGCTAGCAAGGAAGTTTCTTTCAGTTCCTGACAGTACTGTCTCCATAGGGCAATTAGTTCTTTGGCAGTGGTGCCCCTGTTACTTTTCCAAATTAGTTCTTGAGCCTTTTTAGCGGCATCTAGATTCTTAGTTCCTCCTAGTGGCCATTGATCACTTCCTAATTTCTTATTCAATCCTCCCGACAACTGTCTGAGTTGCTTCGCTTTGTCAGGATGTTGTTCACAAAGGGTCTGTAAGGCGCTACCCGATTCAGTCGTGGTATCTAAACAGTTGCCCATCTTACTCCCCTTGTGAACTTTACACAGTAGCGTTTTAAACTTGTTCAGAGCCTAGGCGGGCCAAGTGAGATACAAGGTCGACACTCTTTACCTGACACAAGTGCTTATTTCTAAGTTTACACAGTTCCTAGTTATTCCCTCAGTACGTATACTGACCCTCAGTGATAGCCGATCACTGACCTAATCACCTATCCCTTCCAGTATTCGCCAGGCTGACCTGGATCTCGGCGGGACACCACACGGGAGTTAGCGATTGGCCGACTCGTCGTCGGACTGGCGGAATCGGAGGAAAACCGAGGCAGTACAAAAATTACTCACATCGGGGGCCCATTTCCTCCCTCCACGTCCGAGACGATTCAGCTCCTAGTTCGCAAACTCTCGGTGACTGTCCGTTGAGATCCCACTTCTGACACCAAATGATAGAACGGATTCTTTTACCCTCAGTCTGGTTCAGTAAACACTGAGTCGAACAACTGGAGAATTCAAACGATTTATTATCCGCGGAGCCTTACTCTGATATATCGACACCGACTCCTGCAAGAGTCTGCGAATCCAACAGAGCAAGCAGTTTGTCCTACAGTGTGTTACATTATTATACTTGCATTTGAGAAGACATTAACACATCGTACAGTCTGCACCAATCCCGAGCTGTGCACGTATACAGTTTGTGATAAAAATAATAACTTCCGGGAAGTTATGTCATCACTTCCTGTGAACTGTGAACTGTGAACTATGAACTATGAACTGTGTACATACCTCACTTCCTGTCATGTGTCACTTCCTGTTGGACTGGTATAAATACTGGTCTGTTCAGTATTGTAAGAGGCTTCTACCAGAGGCATGGTAAAGACCTCTCTTGTATATAGTGTGTTTATAAGTTACTTAAAGCTTACTTTAAAGTTACTTGATGGTAAGCCTCCTTTTTCTTACATCAATTTAAGTAACTTAGTATTTACACTCACAAATACTAGACCTTCGGACAAACTCGGAATTAAGGATCCAGGGAACCACCCATCATGGAGAAAATCCTTAGACCTATTCGTCTGGACTTGGACCCGAATGCACCAGCAGCTGGCAGGGTATGGAAGCATTGGTACCGTACTTTTGAGAATTTTCTGGATGAATGTGAAGCGGATGCTCCTGCTAGATTGAAGATACTTATCAATTATGTGACCCCAAAAGTGTTCGAATATGTTGATGAATGGGACAATTACGATGAGGTGATTCGGGCACTTAAGAAACTGTATGCCAAGACCCCAAATGAGGTCTATGCTAGACATCTACTGGCCACAGCCCGACAAGGGCCAGGGGAATCAATTGACGAATTCCTGCAAGAACTTCGCAGGCTCAGCGTAGATTGTAACTTTCAGGCAGCCTCAGCTGAGCTGTACCGCCAAGAAATGATTCGTGATGCTTTCATCTGCGGGATTGCCTCTCCATTTATACGCCAGCGTCTACTAGAAAGTAAAACACTTGAGCTACAAAAAGCTTTTGACCTAGCTTGTTCACTGGATTTGGCAAAGAGAAATGCAGACCTCTATCAGCTGCCCAGATCTCGATCTGCTGCTGTAGCTGCAACCAGACAATTCAAGCGGTCTCAGGTGAACCCTATCATGGGGGAATCTAATTCTGATAATTCTGATGAAGAAGAGGAGGACGACCCCACTTTAGCAGCCTCTTGGCAATCTAGGAAGGAATGCTTCTTTTGTGGAGATGCTTTTCACCCTAGGAAAACCTGCCCTGCTCGCAATGCAATCTGCAGTTATTGCGGGAAAAAAGGACACTTTGCTAAAGTTTGCCTATCAAGGGCCTCTACGAGGGCCAATCCAGCTAAGGCCTACCGAACTGCCCCAATTAGGGCCTATCAAGATGCTCCAGCTGGGACCTATCAAGCTTCCTCTCGAGCTCTCTCCCGAAGAAGCACACCGAGAGTTTTAGCCACTCTCTGTGCAACGACACCAATTACAGCTGCTTGCCCACAGAACCTGTCTCATGCAGCCACAAAAATTTCAATTAAAGGGCATACCTTAGATGCCTTAATTGACTCAGGAAGTACTGATAGTTTCATTAAGGAACAGATTGTTGCGAAATTGAAACTACATGTCTTCCCATCGGACCAGGCAATTGCGATGGCCCAGTCATCACTTAATACCAGAATCTCCGGCTTTTGTGTTGTTGATATGACACTTCATGGTCGTATGTATCCCTCCACCCGACTTTCGGTGCTCAAGGACTTATGTAGTGATCTCCTCTTAGGACTGGACTTCCAAAAACAGCATAAGAAACTCACCATTGAGTTTGGTGGATCCAAACCCGGACTTACTATTTCTAATATACCGTCTAAATTACCATTTTGTGCATTATCAGCAGCTTCACTTGATGAACCCTCATTATTTGCCAGTATTCCGCCTCAATGCCAACCGATAATAACGAAATCGCGGCGCTTTAATCAGGAAGACCAATCTTTTATTGCGGCTGAAATCTCTCGACTTCTAGCAGAGGATATCATTGAACCATGTTCGTCGCCCTGGCGGGCTCAAGTCGTCATTGTCAAGAACCCTCTAAAACCTCACAAACAGCGACTATGCATCGATTATTCGCAAACCATCAATCAATATACCGACTTGGACGCCTACCCATTGCCACGCATTGATGATATGGTTAATAAACTGGCCGAATACAAAGTGTTCTCAACTTACGATTTAAAAAGTGCCTATCATCAGTTACCCTTGAAGGTCTCAGATAAGCAGTACACAGCCTTTGAGGCTAATGGACGGCTGTACCAATTTCGTCGCCTCCCATTCGGGGTTACTAATGGAGTGGCTGTCTTTCAACGGGCAATGGATGGCCTGGTTAAGCAGGAAAACCTAAGGGACACTTTTCCCTATCTTGATAACATTACCATTGCAGGTCACGATCAACAGGAACACGACTCCAACCTCCAAAAATTTCGGGATGCCCTCCATCGCCGTAATTTGACCCTGAATGAATCCAAATCTGTTGAGTCGCAACCGACCATCAACATCCTTGGCTACTGCGTAGGCAATGGTATCATTAAGCCAGACCCAGAAAGACTTTGCCCGCTCCAAGAGCTCCCGTCACCTAAGAATCCGGCTTCTTTACGTCGGGCTCTCGGTCTGTTTGCATACTACGCTAAATGGATTCCTAATTTTTCGGACAAAATCCAACCCTTGCTGCATGCTAGATCATTTCCACTGGGAACAGCGGCTGTTGCAGCCTTTAACCTTCTCAAAAAACAGTTGGAGAAAGCGGCTCTTCACTCCATTGATGAGAATCTCCCTTTCGTGGTTGAATGTGATGCCTCGGAGGTGGCGATCTCGGCTACTCTGAATCAGGAAGGTCGTCCTGTAGCATTTATGTCCAGGACCTTACAAGGTGCCGAGCTACATTATCCTCCGGTTGAGAAAGAAGCCACAGCCATCATAGAGGCAGTACGGAAGTGGAACCATTTTCTAGCTCGCCAGCACTTTACATTGATCACGGACCAACGATCAGTCGCCTTCATGCTCGATAATCGAAAATGAACCAAAATTAAGAATAAAATACAACTTTGGAGGATGGAACTGGCCTCTTTTGGTTATACCATTCTCTATCGGCCTGGCAAGGAGAATGTGGCCCCGGACACCCTCACACGGGCATTCTGCTCCACTATGTCATCCTCCACCCTCATGGATGTCCACAATGGTTTGTGTCATCCTGGCGTTACGCGCATGCTACATTTCGTACGATCACGGAATCTCCCTTTTTCCACTGGAGATGTAAAGAAAATATGCTCAGAATGCCGGCTTTGTGCGGAATTAAAACCTCAGTTCTTCCGCCCCTCAGATGGTATACTCATACATGCAACCCAACCGATGCAATGACTTAGCATCGATTTTAAGGGCCCAGTGCCCTCTTCAACTCGGAACACATATTTGCTCACCATGATCGACGAATATTCACGTTTTCCGTTTGCCTTCCCCTGCTCCAATATGCTGGCGTCCACAGTAATCTGCTGCCTTGAGCAGGTATTTTCTCTCTGTGGCATGCCGGCTTATATTCACTCAGATCGGGGTCCATCCTTTATGTCGAGGGAACTCAAGGACTACCTCTCAGAACGGGGAATTGCTACAAGCAAAACAACACCATACCATCCCATCGGAAATGGGCAGGTAGAGAGGTATAACGGTATCATCTGGAATTCCGTACGTCTCGCTTTAAGATCTCGGGGCCTACCAGACCAGCAATGGGAAACAGTGCTTCCGGATGCATTGCACTCTATACGGTCCCTGCTTTCTACAGCCACAAATACTACACCTCATGAGCGGTTCTTTGGATTCCAGCATCGCTCATCTCATGGGACATCACTCCCGTCATGGCTAACTACTCCTGGACCTGTATTACTCCGAAGATACGTTCGGACGTCTAAAAGTGACCCTCTTGTAGACGAGGTCGAACTAACTGATGCCAACCCCACCTATGCAAACATACGATATTCCGACGGCCGAGAATCTACCGTATCATTACGGGATCTGGCTCCCTGCCCACCAGGACCTAGTGGGACATCGGGTGATGGCATTTCACCAGGAAACTCTTGGGACCTATCGGGTACCCCTCTCCAGGATCCTGATCGGACACCAACTAGCTTGGTGCCGGTAGAACCCCGTGCTCAAGGTTGCGACCCTCCCAGTACCACGCATGAAAGTACTGGTCCGCCACAGACCAGCTCTGCACCTCCCTCTGAACAGAGGCAGTCTGACTTTGAACCTATTGGGGCTCGTACTCGAAGCCATGATCTCCCCGACCCTTCACAGGGCAATCCAGGCCACACGGACTCTGGCCAATGGCCAACCGCATGTAAGCGGACCAGCGACCCTCTACGACGGGAATCCAAACGGGTGCGACTCTTCCTTGTTCGGCGGCTGCGGACCAAAAGGTAGACCACAGCCTCCTAAACCTGCAGGAGGGAAGAATGTGATAAAAATAATAACTTCCGGGAAGTTATGTCATCACTTCCTGTGAACTGTGAACTGTGAACTATGAACTGTGTACATACCTCACTTCCTGTCATGTGTCACTTCCTGTTGGACTGGTATAAATACTGGTCTGTTCAGTATTGTAAGAGGCTTCTACCAGAGGCATGGTAAAGACCTCTCTTGTATATAGTGTGTTTATAAGTTACTTAAAGCTTACTTTAAAGTTACTTGATGGTAAGCCTCCTTTTTCTTACATCACAGTTAATTTGATTTCCTGGCCTGGCAGTTTGAAATAAAGAAGTCACATTTTACTGAATGGGTTACAGTTAAGTAAATATCCTGGTAATGGGTTCCCGATCACCTAAACATTATGGTAATGCGTTTGCAATCACGGTAATGTGTTTTCTGATCGCCTATTGTCTGTATAACTTCTGCACTCTGCCTTACATTGTTTCTAACAGCAAGGTGCAACATTGTGGGCGCCAGCCATATTAGCAGCCAAAGATCAGTTTAGCCTTTTTATTTTACTTCTTGCTGCCTTCACAGTTTCTTGTTTCTATTTCCTTGACCTTGGTATTCTCACCTCATCTCACCGGCACAGAAAGCAGAATGGCCGCGAGCTGTCAAAAGTTGTAGCATTCAGCTTTCTGTTCTGGAGAGATCTCTAAATCAGCCTGAGCGGAAGGAATTAACTTAGTGTACAGATTGTCAGCTTCAAAGAGCTGTCAAACGCTGATAGTTCATCTGTCAAAAGCTCTTGACAGATGAAATGTCAATCTGTGATGTCACCTGTTGCCGGTTGGCCCTTAATTGGCCTGCTGAGCACGCTGGGCAGGCTCAACAAGGTCAATCAAGTGAAAATCGAGTGGGTTGGCTGTAATGTATATACCTTTAAGGGGGGAACTATCTTTTACAGCTCATGTATACTGCAGTACCGGCAGTGACCACACCTGTATATACTGAGTAGTAATCTGTACAGATCAGTTCCAGTGTGAACCACGTTGAGTAAACACCTGTTATACCGTTCTCCTGCAGTCTGTGTCTTATTATACACGGACACAACATTGGCGACAAGGCAAGTTCGAACCTACCTGCAACTCTGCATCACCTCCCGGGGATTCGTTCCTGGAGATCAGCGGATTGGAGGTCAAGGCCAGAGACTCGGGCGTCGACCACGGGCAACCACCCAGTCATCCAGCAGAGACTCGAGAATTGCGGGGGAGGCTGTCGAGAGCCAGGCTTGGCTTTCCAGTTGAGGTGGTCCAGCGAAACGGGCTGGCAACAGGTAGTGCGCAGACCCTTCCCGGACAGCGGCGGGTTAGAGCCCGACCGAGCGGCACAGCAAAAGGGCCGAGCAGCGTCGACGGGGGAGAGAGAGAGAGGGCAGAGCGCACAGGGCACAGCCGGTGTTCAGGGGCCGAGCAGCGTCGAAGAGAGGGAGAGAGAGACGCGCAGAAACCCGCGAGGCACCGCCATTGCCACGAGGACCGCCGAGAGCGGCGTTGGCAGCAGCGCAGGAGAAGCGCGCGAAACCTACAGGGCGCCGCCATTGCCACGAGAAACGCAGGGAGCGGTGTTGGCAGCAGCGGGGGAGGAAGGAAAGCGCGGGAGACGCCATTTTAAGCCATTGGGAGACGCCATTTTAAACCACACCCAAAATGCCGAAGAGTGGCAGTATCGCCGCATTTGACAATGAAGTTGAAGATTGGACGACATATGTCGAACGAATAGAGGTATACTGCAAGGCAAATGAGGTGTCAGATGACAAGAAAGCATCGGTATTGTTAAATTTAATGGGTGCAAAGACATATGGTTTATTATGAAATCTAGTAACCCCAACGAAGCCAATGGAAAAGAGTTTTGAAGACATAGTAACGATACTACAGGAACATTTAAACCCCACACCACTGCTGATAGCAGAAAGATTCAAGTTTCACAAACGGAACCAGCATAAGGATGAAAGCAATGCTGATTATTTAACAGAACTGCGCAAACTATCGAAACACTGCCAGTTTGGAGCGGGACTGGCAGATACCTTAAGGGACAAGTTTGTGTGTGGGCTTCAAAGTGAAGGAACCCAGAAACGGCTTTTATCTGAAAAGGACCTTACGCTGGAAAAGGCTTTCAGCATTGCGGTATCATATGAAGCAGCAGCACGGGGCGCTGCAGAGATACAACAGAGACCGCAAGAATATGGCACAAACGAAATGTCATATAGAACAGAGAAGTGCTATCGCTGCGGCAGAACAACACACGACCAGAATGATTGCTGGTTGAAAGACAAAGTGTGCAGACAGTGTGGAAAAGTAGGACACATAGCACGAGTCTGCAGGTCAGGAAAGAAAACCAGCAATAAGAAACCTACCAAAGAAAAGTACAAGAAGGTACATAAGATAACGGAGAATAGTTCAGACGAACAAAAGACTGATAACGAATCCGAAAGCAGGGAACTGAGTTGTCTGAAACTACATAATGTGATCACAACGGAGGATCACCGAACCATTTGGGTCACTCTCAAGATAGCAGGAGGCCAGGTAAAGATGGAATTGGACACAGGATCAGCCCTAACAGTCATAAACCAACGGGACTACGAGCGGCTATTCTCGCACATACCCTTGAGAGACACAAAAATTATTTTGAAGACGTACACGGGGCAAAAAGTCTACCCCAAAGGAAAAATAAGGGTGACCGTTATATATAACGGTAAGGAAACACCAAAACTGGACCTGTATGTATTGCAAGATGGAGGACCACCATTACTGGGACGTGAATGGATCCGGAAAATACAACTGGATTGGCATTCCATACAGGCACTGACTGTGGCTGACAAAAAGGATGACGACGTCACACCTGGGCGACTGTCAAAGATCCTAACTGACATGAAAGAAGTGTTCCAGCAAGGACTCGGAACACTAAAAGGCATGACAGCGACGATTAAAATTGAAGAAAACACAAGCCCAAAATTTTTTAAGGCCAGACCGGTACCTCATGCGATCCGCCCAGCCGTCGAAGCAGAGCTGGAGAGTCTGGAACGTTCAGGTGTACTGTCCAAGGTAGACTGGAGCGAGTGGGCTACACCCATCGTCCCTGTGATGAAAAAGTCATTGAGCAGCACGCCTGGGGAACCAAGGAAGGTTCGCATCTGTGGGGACTTTAAGGTAACAGTGAACCCAGTCCTTCACACCGTACAATATCCACTTCCGCGGATTGAAGATATTTTCACCTCGCTATCTGGAGGGAAACGCTTCACTAAGATTGATCTGGCCCAGGCGTATCTGCAAATGGAGGTAGAAGAAGCATCAAAAAAATACCTCACAATCAACACCCATAAAGGTCTCTACCAATACAACCGGCTGGTATTCGGGGTAGCATCAGCTCCGGCTATTTGGCAGAGGGCAATGGAACAAGTCCTGCAAGGGATCCCAGGGACCCAGTGTTATTTGGACGACATCCTGGTCACGGGCGAAAATGACAGTGATCACCTTGCCAACCTGGAGCAGGTGCTCACTAGATTGCAGGAATATGGGTTCCGAGCTAACCGCCCCAAATGCGAGTTTTTTAGAAAACAGATCTCGTATTGTGTCCACGTTATCGATAAAGAGGGGTTACATAAGTCCCCAGAGAAGATTGAGGCAGTAGTCAAGGCTCCAGCACCGGAAAATGTGTCACAACTCAGGTCGTTCCTCGGGCTGGTAAACTACTACCATAAGTTCTTGCCAAATTTGTCTACAATACTACACCCACTGAACACCCTACTGCAAACTGGGGTGCCATGGAAGTGGAGTGACGAATGTAGACGAGCTTTCCAGAAGAGCAAAACACTAATCACATCGAAAGAGGTATTGGCCCATTACAACCCGGCATTACCAATTCGGTTGGCATGTGATGCGTCACCCTACAGCATTGGAGCGGTGCTGTCGCACAAATTCTCGGAAGGCTCAGAGAGGCCAATAGCCTTTGCGTCACGATCACTAACCTCAGCCGAGCGTAATTACACCCACATTGACAGGGAGGCCCTCAGCCTAGTGTGGGGAGTGAAAAAGTTCAATCACTATCTGCACGGGCAGAAATTCACCTTGCTGACTGATCACCAGCCTCTTGTCTCCATTTTTAATCCGAAGAAGGGCGCTCCGGTGATGACTGCGCAACGACTACAAAGATGGTCACTTTTTCTAGGGGCGCACCACTATGAGATTGAATATAAGGGCATGAAACTGCATGGAAATGCTGATGGGCTATCACGCCTGCCACTGCCTACTGCGGAGGAAGCACCAGCAGTGGATCCTGTCGAAATATTCCATTCAACTGTAGTTGAATACCTACCGGTAACTAACGCTTGTATCGAAAAGGAAACCCGAAATGACCCGACACTGTCTCGGGTATATGATTTGACGGTGAAGGGATGGCCAGCACATGGCGACTCACTGTTGCCAGCATTCTCGACAAGGAGAGAACAGCTGTCAGTGTGCCAGGGGACCTTGATGTGTGGATCCCGAGTGGTAATTCCACCCAAGTTAAGGGATAGAGTGCTCAATGAGCTTCATGAGGGTCATCTGGGAGGGGTAAAAATGAAAAGCCTAGCCAGGGCTTATGTGTGGTGGCCGGGAATCGATAAAGAAATCGAGGACCTGACCAGGAGCTGCTCAGGATGCCAGAAAGTCCAAAATGCACCACCACAGGCCCCTCTACACCCATGGAAGTGGCCCTCATCTCCATGGCAATGGGTGCATATTGATTTTGCTGGTCCATTCATGGACTCAATGGCCTAGAAATTCAGTTGCGTGCGCCAGCCGTTAGCGCCTTAGGAGGAGTAGATCTCGAGCGCTAGGCACTTAGCGGCCGGGCGCAGCGCGATCTGCGCCTACGCCCAACTTCAGTAGACATTTAGCGCCGGCGAAAAGTGTTTGCGCGCGCTCAGCTGCGCGCGCAAATTATGACGTCATTTCCTCGTGCAACGCCCTTTGTGCGCCCCAATCCGGAACTTCAGTCACGCCCGCCCAATGTGGGCGTGGCGGTCCTAAGAACTGTGAACTGGAACGCAGCAGAGGCCATGCGGGCCGCGGGGAGCGCAAATTAAAGCGCACTTACCCTGAACTATAAAGGCCAGCCATTTTGCAGCAATCACTCTTGTGCAACGGATTTATGGACAGAGACCAAGGAAGAGAGCTTACTGCTTTGGCCCAACATAGGAGAGGTATTTTTGGCTTCAGGCCAGAGCTTGGCAATTCACCTTCATTGTGAGGTCATTGTTTGCCAGTATATTATGGGGGCTGCATGGGGTGCCAACCCTCATTTTCAGCATTATGTGCGAAGGGCTCGCAGACGCTGTGTGAGAGGGGCAGCCCTGGCTAGACGCAGAGGGGGCAACAGGCGTCGGCAACGTAGGCCTTACCCACTCAGGAAATACCGCCAGCAGGTGTCCTATCTCACCATGCCTGCCGCGCAGTGTGTTAGGAGGCTGCGCTTCAGAAGGGAGGTGGTTGCAGAGGTCTGCCAGCTGCTTCACAGAGATCTGCGTCCACAGCTGAGGTGCAGGACGTCTCTGTCGGTGGAAGTGAAGGTCACGGTGGCTCTGAACTTCTATGCAAGCGGCTCCTTCCAAGCCGCTGCTGGGGACATTGCTAACATATCCCAGTTCGCCGTGCATTGCTGCATCCGCCAGGTGACCAATGCCCTTTTCAGAAGGAGACACCAATTCATCTCCTTCCCCATGACCCTGGAGAAGCAGCAGCAGCGTGCAGTGGGATTTGCGAGAATAGCGGGCTTCCCCATGGTGCAGGGCGCCATTGACTGCACGCATGTGGCTTTGCGGGCACCTATCGACAATGCCGAGGATTACCGCAACCGGAAGGGCTACCATTCCCTCAATGTACAGCTGGTGTGTGACCACAGGCAGCGCATCCTAGCTGTCAATGCCCGCTTTCCAGGCAGCAGCCACGATGCATTTATCCTGCGACAGACTACTGTGGCTGACATGTTCCAGGCACAGCCTCCCCCAAGAGGATGGCTTATCGGGGACAAAGGCTATCCTTTGTGTACCTGGCTCATGACCCCGCTCCGCGCGCCCAGGACCCCTGCTGAGGAGGCATACAACGAAAGCCAACAAGCCACTAGGAACATCATAAAACACACGATTGGCGTCCTCAAGCAACGGTTCCGCTGCCTGGATCGTTCCGGCGGAGCTCTGCAGTATTCGCCGGAGAGAGTCTCCCAGGTCGTGGTCGTTTGCTGCATGCTGCACAACCTGGCTATCCGCAGGACTCAGGCACTGCCACCTCACACTGGAGCACCACCTCAGGAGGAGGGGGAGGAGGAGGAGGAGGAGTACCAGCCCAGGAGGGAGGCACAAGGTCCAAGGGCCGCCCGTCGGCGGCTTATTGAACGTCACTTCTAGGCCCCCTGTCAGGGAATGGCTTGTGCCAATGAAGGGACCTGAATGCAGCCGCTCCGCAAGCCCTCAGCCGGTTAAGGCAACAACCACTTCAAGCATCAAACATGGACAAGCTGAATAAATAAAATGCTTTATTGAACAAACTCAGGGCCCTTCCCACATGAAACCCAAAAACAGACAACACCCCCAAAAAACAGTCACACACATGACTCACTCCCACAACCTGGGGAGGAATAACAAAACATTTCCACAAAAATGGCCTTCATCCTCGGCCTTACAAAAACAACCATCCCCATAAACAAAACAACCATCCCCATATAAAAACAACCATCCCCATATAAAAACACATTTGCCCACACCCTCTACTTTGTGGCCCGCGAGGGCGATTCCTTGACCAGCCTTTTGCGGCCCCTGGCCGCCCTGCTGCTCCTCCTCAAAGTGTGCCCAGTGGCTGCTGCAAGGCTGGGGGAAGGCTCCTGAGGGGCACATGGCGTGACGGCAGATGCCCTTGGGGGTCGGCCTAGACGAGCTCTGGCCCCCAAGGGGCCGGCTGGTGACTGCTGCAGCTGTGGCTGGGCAGCAGCAGTCTCTCCAGCAGCTTGTCGCAGCTCCAATGGGGGAGTGGCAGTGGCGGCTGCAGGAATGGGGGCAAGCTGGCTGATGGCAGGCGCTCGCTGCTCGCCTGAGACACTGGCACTCGCCTGGGCCAGCACTGCAGCATGCGCAGCAATCTGTTGAAGGACAGACCGCTGTGCTGCTGCAGCGCGGTGGGTGCCCTGGCGATGCCTGGCTGACACAGCGAGTGTGGCAGCAGTGAGTGCCTGTACTGCCCTGGTCTGTGCCCGCATCAGACCAGCCAGTGACTGGACGGCACCACTGATCACCTGGCCACTCGCTGCATGAGCTGCCCCGAATTCCGCCCAACTCGCTGCCTGTGCTGCCCCGAATTCGGCCCAACTCGCGGACTGTTCTGCCCCGAATTCGGCCCGACTCGCGGCCTGTGCTGCCCCGAATTCGGACCGACTCGCGGCGTGTGCTGCTTCGAATTGCTCGAAACTCCTGGCCTGTGAGGCGCCGAAATCGGCCACACTATGAGCCAGGGACTCGATGGCCTCAGGCAACCGTGCCACAACCCCCATGAACTCGGTGTGCCGGCGATCCGAGTCCATGGACATTTGATCGAGGAGGCGCACCTCCTTGGCGAGGACCGTCTCCGGACTGGAGGCCGGACTCTCCCTCTGGGGAGAAGGCCGCCGAGCTGGCCGACCCTTCCCGCGTTGCTGGATGCCACTGGGCCCAGCAACTACACTCCCCTGCAACCCTTCCCCCCTCTGGGAAGAAGGCCGCCGAGCTGCCCGACCCTTCCCGCGTTGCTGCACGCCACTGGGCACAGGAGCTACACTCCCCTGCGACACTTCCCCCTGGCTCTCCTCCAGGGAAGACGTGTCCCCTCCATTGGCATCCCCTGGCGCGGCTGAGGGTTCCCCTGATGGGCCGCCTTCCTCTTCCTCTTCCTCCTCCTCCTCCTCCTCTTCCGAGGGGCTGTCACTGGCAGCTTCAGGGACCTCCTCCTCACCATCTGAAAGCAGGAAGGCACAAGAGTAGCTTTAGAGTGAGGAGAGGGCATCAGCGAGGGAGGCATGAGTGGTGGCATTCAGCGCATTGGTCGGACAGTGGCAAAGGATGTAGATCTGAAGCGCAAGTGGGATGAGAGAGGTCCAAAAGGTGATGTCCTTACCATTGGTGCCCAGAACAGGGTCGGCATCTCCAGATGCAACGGGGCCAATCACCCGGGCACCCATGAGGCTACCCACGCGCTCTTCAAGGTCACTGAGCTGCTGGATCTGGGGACGGCCTCCCCCGGTCACAGTCTGGCTCTTCTGATTGTGTGCCAGCTTGGCCTGCAAGAGAAAGGACGGCCTCTAAGTACAGTGTGGTGCCCTGATCTTGTGTGCACTGCCTCCCATGGTCGAATAGCTTGGCCAGTGTGGTGCCCAGATCTTGTGTGCACTGCCTCCCATGGTCGAATAGCTTGGCCAGTGTGGTGCCCAGATCTTGTGTGCACTGCCTCCCATGGTCGAATAGCTTGGCCAGTGTGTAAAGTGCAGAATGTGCAATTGATGTTCATGCCAGTCCCATAGCTGCTGGATGAGGGCTGGCCATTAGGGCTTTTAGGTCCCTTTGCCCATAATGTGAGGTGCACATGCAAGGATGAGGAGGACACTGGAAAGGGGACTCACCCTGACAATCCTTGTGAGGTCATTGAACTTTTTCCGGCATTGGACACCGGTCCTGGGGACCTCGCTGTTGGATGTGACCCTGTGGGCGACCTCCCTCCAGGCTTTCCTGTAGACGCTGGTGGCAGGCTTCTTGCCACTGTCCGGGAACAAGAGTTTGCGTCTCCTCTCCAAAGCCCTAACCAGCACCCTCAAATCATGGCCAGTGAAGCGCTGCGCTCGTTCACGGGCCTTCTGCATCTTTCCCGGCGCTATTTCTGTTCAGCAGCAGTGTTTAGGCCTAGCTGGAGGGCTGCAGTGTCCAGGGCGTGGCAGCAGACGAACTCGACCCTTCCCCCTTTAAGAGCTGGCCGGCGCCAGGGTGTCTGCTGTCAATCAAGAAATGACCGCACCTGCGCTGCGCCCGGCCTCGGCGGTTTAGCTCAGCACCGCCGGCTTTGCACCTAAAGATAGTTGTGTAACGCCAGTTTTAGCGCTCGAGCAAACTCTTAGGGCGAAGCTACTGAATATCGGCGAAGTGGCCTCGACTTTGCGCCGGGCGCAAACTTTAGCGTCTGCCCGACTTTTCCGCCCCAAAAGTAGCTATACTGAATTTCTAGGCCCATGTTTTTAATAGCCGTGGATGCGCACTCGAAATGGCCTGAGGTCATCAAAATGTCCTCCACCACCACGGAGAAAACTATTGCAGTCCTACGGACCATTTTTGCCAGGAATGGTTTGCCAGAACAGATTTGCTCCGACAATGGACCACAGTTTGTGTCCGAAGAGTTCCGGAGGTTCTTGAAAAAGAATGGGGTAAGGCATTACACATCCGCCCCGTTTTATCCAGCCACAAATGGATTGGCTGAGAGGTTCGTACAAACCTTTAAGAAGGCAATAAAGGCTATGTACAATGACAACATTCCGCTGCAGCACAAGGTGGACAATTTCCTGTTCGCCTACCGGAATGCAACACATGCAGTCACCAACCAGGCCCCAGCCATGATGTTCTTTAACCGAAGGTTAAGATCTCGCCTGGATTTGCTCAGACCAAACGTACAAAGAGATGTTGAGAGTAAGCAATTCCAGCACATCCATGAGAAGCCAACAAGGAGCTTCAATGTAGGGCAACCAGTCTTGGCCCGCGACTACCGAACAGAAAAATGGCAGCCAGGAACGATATGCACACGGCAGGGCCCACTAATGTACACAGTGGACGTTGGGGAGAGCATCGTGAGACGCCATGCTGACCAGATCCTAGAGTCACAGGAACAAGTCAACCCCATGCCTCGCCCATACGTACCTGGTGATGAACCCGACGTACAGGTCGCATCTACCCCAGAAACAGTAGCATCGGAAGCTGATGAACCAACCAACGACAGGGGGCCAGAATCGCCTCCGCACCAAGAGCAAGACACTCGGGAAAGGCGCTATCCAGAAAGGATCAGGAAGCCTCCCAAAGACTGAATATATAAATAGACTATTTTCAGCTAATGTTGCATGTTAAAAGTGTTAATTGTAATTAGTTTGATATGTAATTGTTAAATGAGTGTTATGGTACTGTTGATCTAAAAGGAGAGGAATTGTAATGTATATACCTTTAAGGGGGGAACTATCTTTTACAGCTCATGTATACTGCAGTACCGGCAGTGACCACACCTGTATATAGTACTGAGTAGTAATCTGTACAGATCAGTTCCAGTGTGAACCACGTTGAGTAAACACCTGTAATACCGTTCTCCTGCAGTCTGTGTCTTATTATACACAGACACAACAGGTCACAACTCAATGGAGGCGGGACTACAACCCCAAAAGTTATAGTCCTGCCTCCTACACGCCTCCAGTATCAAAATCCAGCCCAAAGGCTTCAGTCTTCCCAATATTGAATTGGACAAAATCTCTGCTCATCTAATACTGGATGTCAGAGAAACAACGTAACAAATCAGATGCAGTGGAGGGGTCGAGAGAGGTGGTGGTGAGGTACAGTTGGGTGTTGTCAGCATACATGTGGAACCTAACGTGTTTTCGGATGATGTCGCCGAGGGACAGCTTGTAGATTATAAAAAAGGAGGGTCAAGGATAGATCCTTGAGGACCCCAGAGGTGATGATGCGGGAGTGGGAAGAAAAGCCGTTGCAGGTGATTCTCTGGGTACAATTAGATAGGTAACAATGGAAGCAGGCGAGTGCAGTCCCACCCAGCTGGACAACGGAGGAGAGGCATTAGAGGAGGATGGTGTGGTCAACCGTGTCAAAGGCTGCAGACAGGTCGGGAAGGATGAGGAGGGATAGTGCACTATGGTCACAGTCACAGAGGACTTTGATAAGGGCCATTTTAGTGCTGTGGCAGAGGCGGAAACCTGATTGGAGAGGTTCAAACATGGAGTTGCGAGAGAGATGGGCACAGATTTGGGAGGCAACAACACGTGCCAGGACTTTGGAGAGGAAATAGGAGGTTGGAGATGGGGCGGTGGTTTGCAAGGACAGAAGGGTCAAGGGCTGGTTTTTGGAGGAGTGGGATGATGGCCCATGCTGACCAGCTACCCTGCCTGACGCTGTTTGCCTGAAACGCACCAATTTTTTTTTTTTGCACAGCGAGTTTTTGTGATCTGTAATGCGCTGCCTGAAAGGGTGGTGGTAGAAGATTCAATAGTAACTTTCAAAAGGGAATTCGATAAATACTGTACTAGAATAGAATTTTTTTTTACAGGGCTATGGGGAAAGAGCAGGTGAGTGGGACTACTTGGATAGCTCTTTCAATGAGTTGGCACAGGCACGATGGGCCGAATGGCCGCCTTCAGTGCTGTATCATTCTATGATTCTATGACGGCAGATTT
The DNA here is from genome assembly GCF_052327205.1 of Somniosus microcephalus. NCBI lineage: Eukaryota > Metazoa > Chordata > Chondrichthyes > Squaliformes > Somniosidae > Somniosus > Somniosus microcephalus. The sequence goes on along the minus strand of NC_140994.1, from coordinate 83,776,330 downwards.
GAATGGGAGGGGTACGGCTGGTGATGGAACCGTTAACAATATCAGCTAGCATGGAGGCCAGGAAGGGGAGTTGGGTGGTCAGCACTTTAGTGAGAATAGCATTGAAAGTGCAGGAGGTGGGTCTCATAGACAAGTCGAGCTTGGAGAGGGCATGAATGGAGATAGAAGAGAAACTAGAGAACATTCAGGGCTGGGGTAGGGAGGAACGTTGTACACAAATATTAAAATACATAGGCTATCTTATGATTAGAAATGTGACCTAAACCCACTATTCACCAAACCTATATCCAAATTATTTATATATAAATAGAAAACAAAAGTGGTCCGAGCACAGATCCCTGGGGCACACCACCAGCCACACCACGTTGCTTTCTGTTCGCTAGACATCCCGCTATCCATACAGCGAGATATGGGTTTGGAAACTGAGCCAAATTAATGCAAGATTAGCACTGCCAGCTGTGGTGGACATTGGTAGCACTGTGCAGGAGCATAGGCTTCACTAACCTGAACCAGGCCAGGCAACAAGGCTTGTTTGGAGGCAGGGGACCTAGAGCAGTCAACTGCAGTGCAGGGGTGCAGAGAGTTACTACTGCTACTGACAGTGAGTGACTTGGTGGATGGCCGTCCAGGGCAGTCTGGGAGGCTTGAGGCAAGTGGATCTGATAAAGATTCAGCATGCTGATCCTATACAATGGCCCATGTGAGCGCAGGTGGAGAGCACTGACCTTGGAGCACAGGCTGAACTCACAGGGTCATTTTAACCTGACAGCATGTTGTCAGTTCGTCAGGGGCACCCAGTAAGTCTTACAATATGGGTCAACACCACCGGTCGACATCGCGCCTTGTCTACGATAAAGTTGCCTGCATGCCTTTCCTGCTCAAGGCTAGGATACAGGGAGTCACTTAACTGGCACATTGCTGAGAGCAGACTGGGTTCCTCTGTGGGGGGACTGCTCTAGCTAGACAGCAGTGGCACAGGGAGAGCAGGCTGTAGCGCTCTTGCAAAGCATTCAGCAACTGTCGTGGACTGGCTTTGTGAAGTAATTTGCTCAATACAGGCAATGCAACACCAGCCAAAAAAATGTTTACATCCACTGCCATACAGCATATGAGACTGCAACAAGAGGTGAGTGCAGGTAAAAGTTGTAGAGGAAACAAATCTGTCAGAAAAACTAGAAAGTATTGTCAACATTATTTAGTGCAGTTCCACTCCAACAAGATGCTGGACAGGTTCTCACATAAGTGGCACCTGTGAGTAGCTGTCTGCATAGGGAGGGGGAAGGATTTGGCAAATATAGAATCGCAGAATGATACAGCACTGAAGGAGGCCATTCGGCCCATTGTGCCTTTGCCGGCTCTTTGAAAGAGCTATCCAATTAGTCCCACTCCCCTGCTCTTTCCCCATAGCCCTGCAAATTTTGCTGCTTCAAGTATTTACCCAATTCCCTTTTGAAAGTTACTATTGAATCTCCTTCCACCGCCCTTTCAGGCAGGGCATTCCAGATCACAACAACTTACTGCATAAAAAAAAATTCTCCTCTTCTCCCTTCTGGCTCTTTTGCTAATTACCTTAAATCTCTGTCCTCTGGTTACCAACCCTTCTGCCACTTGAGAAACAGTTTCTCCTTATTTACTCTATCAAAACCGTTGCTGATTTTGAACACTGCCATTAAATCTCCCCTTGTAGGAATTAACGAATTCCAACGAATAACGGAGATCGACACAAGAGAACAACTAAACAGGTCTTTACTCAACGGAGATGCCACGAGGACTGCCTGGGCAGCCCCGTGGTTTGCGATGTGATGTCATCGCGTTTGCCTGCGTTTTCCCGCGCTCTTAAAGGGGCCACGCCCCGTACATGCAAACTCTATATACAAAACACAGTAATGCCTAACACAATGGTACAGGTTTAGGCTGGTGTTAGAACATCATTAAAGAGAATTATATACAGTTAGCCAGAGTCATTCAGTGGTTCTGCCACATGCGCCCCCCCAGAATTCGCTTTAACGGACAAAGTCAAACGGTGAGGGGGTCTGACGAGCCTGTCAGAACGACTCCTGTACTCTCGAGGCGGAGGCTGCTGGTCGGCTGGCGGTCTGGCAGGCGGTCGCACTCGGTCTGCCGGAACGACGATGGGTGGCCGACCCCGTCTCGGCGGTTGTGCTGTCTCGATGGGGCGGTCGAGGTCTAAATGTGCTGGCTTTAAGCGGTCGACCGAAATGTGTCCGGTTTACCACCGACATTTACCGTGAAGGTTTTGTCCCCTGCTTCCAACACGCGGAAGGGACCAGTATATGGGGCCTTGAGCGGATCCCTATGCGCGTCATGGCGAATAAAAACGTATTCAGCCATGTGAAGCTCCGTGGGAATGTGTGACCTCTGCAGCCCGTGGTGCGAAGTGGGCACCGGTGCGAAACATCTGGCTGCCTCTTGGTGACTAGCAAGCTGGGCAGACGCAGACCATGGCTCCGTCGATGTTGGTAGGAAGTCCCCTGGGACTCGCAGTGGCTGACCATACACAAGCTCAGCTGATGAAGAGTGAAGGTCTTCTTTGGGGGCCGTGCAAAGGCCCAACAGGACCCACGGTAGCTTGTCTGCCCATCCAGCATCCTGGAGGCTGGCCCTCAGGGCGGCTTTCATTGACCGGTGGAAGCGTTCGCAGAGGCCATTCGCCTGTGGGTGGTAGGCTATGGTGCGGTGTAATTTGACACCGAGTCCTTGGGCCACTGCATTCCAGAGTTCGGAGGAAAACTGTGGTCCCCTGTCTGACGAAATACCTGCGGACACTCCGAAACGGGCGATCCAGGAGGAAATGAACGCCCTGGCCACGTCCGCCGAAGTAGTGGATGACAGGGGGACCGCCTCTGGCCATCTGGTGGTGCGGTCAACCATGGTCAGGATGTGTGAAAAACCATGGGAGGGTGGGAGTGGTCCTATCAGGTCCACGTTGACATGGTCAAAACGTCGCTCCAGAACTGTGAAGGTGGCCAACGGAGCTTTGATGTGGCGCTGTACCTTGGCCTTTTGGCAGACCACGCAGGTGTTGGCCCAGTCGCGGACATCTTTATGCATGCCATGCCATACAAATTTTGCTGACATCAGTTTCTGAGAGGCCTTCATTCCTGGGTGTGACAACCCATGTATGGCGTCGAACACTTTGCGGCGCCAGGCGACCGGCACGACAGGGCGAGGATCCTGTACGGAGACGTCACACAACAGCGTGGTACCTGCCGAATGGAACTTGACATCAGCCAACTGGAGGCCAGTGATGGCCGTTCTGTAAGCTTGGACTTCCGGGTCTGAGGCTTGGTCCGCTGCCATGAGGGCGTAGTCGATGCCCAAATGAACCATATTGACGATCGCGCGGGAGAGGCAGTCTGCCACCAGGTTGTCCTTAGCGGCCACGTGCTGTATATCCGTGGTGAATTCGGATATGTAGGTCAGTTGACGTTGCTGTCGGGCTGACCACTGTTCGGCGGTCTTGGCCATTGCAAAGGTTAGCGGCTTATGGTCCACAAAGGCGGTGAAAGGACGTCCTTCCAGTAGGAACCGAAAATGGCGGATGGCCAGAAAAAGGGCGAGCAACTCCCGGTCGAACGTGCTGTATGCTCTCTCGTTCTGCCTTAGTTGACGGCTGAAGAATGCCAACGGCTGCCACGTCCCGTTCACCCACTGCTGTTGCACGGCACCGACTGCGTAGTCCGAAGCGTCAGTGGTGAGGGCGACGGTGGCTCCTGGCAGCGGGTGCACCAGCATAGTCACGTTGGCTAAGGCGCTTTTGGTGTCGGCGAATGCTCGGACCATGTTATCTGTCCAGTCTACCGGGTTCTTGCCAGTCTTGCCCTTGAGGGCCTCGTACAGGGGCTGCATGAGTAGTGCCGCCTTAGGCACGAAACGGTGGTAAAAGTTTACCATGCCTAGGAATTCCTGCAGGGCCTTTACGTTCTGCGGGTGTGGAAAGGATGTCACCACCTCTACCTTCGAAGGTAAAGGAACCGCTCCCTCTGAGGTGATGCGATGCCCCAGGAAGTCAATTTGGTGCAGGCCAAACTGACACTTGGCCGGGTTGATAATCAGGCCGTGTTGGCTGAGGCGTCGAAAAAGGGTGCGTAGGTGACAGGTATGTTCTTCCTTAGTAGGACTGGCAATTAGAATATCATCCAGGTAGACGAAGAGGAACTTGAGGTCCCGCAGCACGGAGTCCATCAGGCGTTGGAAAGCCTGGGCGGCGTTCTTTAACCCAAACGGCATTCGTAAAAACTCGAAGAGGCCGAATGGGGTGATGACGGTCTTCTGGACGTCTTGTGGATGAACTGGGACCTGGTGGTAGCCCCAGACGAGGTCGACTTTTGAGAACACGGTGTTCCCTGCCAAATGGGCAGAGAAATCCTGGATGTGGGGGATCGGGTACCGATCAGGAGTGGTGGCGTCGTTGAGGCGGCGATAGTCGCCGCATGGTCGCCATCTGCTGCCAGGCTTCGGGACGATATGGAGTGGTGAAGACCAGGGACTATTCGACCGGCGAATAATCCCTAACCGTTCCATGGTTGCGAACTCCGCCTTTGCGACCGCCAGCTTGCCAGGTTCCAGGCGCCGGGCCCGGGCCGTTGGTGGTGATGTGGTGTTCCACACCATGTTTCGTGGCTGTGGAGGAGAACGTGGTTCTTGTCAGGTCAGGGAATTCGCCGAGCAGGCGAGCAAACTCATCAGGCGTCGGGAACGCACAGGAGACAGTACGTGACGTAGTGTTACTGCGGTAACACGGAAGAAAATTAAAAGTTGCTGCGTTGATCAGCCGCCAGTTCCTAACGTCGACCAGGAGGCTGTTGGCGCACAGGAAATCCGCGCCGAGGAGTGGCTGGGAAACTCTGGCCGTAACAAACTCCCAGTGAAAATGTTGCCCCCCGAGGACACCTCCACTCGCCATCTGCCGAAGGTCCGAATTGTTCCGCCATTGGCTGCTTCAAGGGCGGGGCCGTGATTCCCCGTCTGCACATCGAGGGCGGACGCGGGTAAAATGCTGCACTGCGCCCCGGTGTCGCACAGAAAACGACAACCGGAGAGAGTATCAGTGATGAACAGCAATTTTCCCGCGTTGCCGATCGCCATCGCGGCCGCAGGGTGCCCGTTAGACCCATTCTTCGGTGGTCGCAGTGTCAGTTGTTGTTTGTTTTTTTGGGGAAAACTGCAGGGAGGGCGGCAACGCTTCGCCTTCGCGCCGAACTGCGCGTGGTAGAAACACAGCCCAGCAGGCTGACGAGCTGGGGCGGCGTCTGAGGGGGATGGGTGCCTCGTGGCGGCGCAGTGCTGCCGAGTTACAGCAAAAATTTTGTCAGCCTCCGCAGCGAGTGTTGCGCAGTCTTCAACTTCAGATCTGGCCAGGGCAGCTTGTACCTGTTCAGGCAGTTGGCTGAGGAAAATCTCGCAGAATAGGAAACATTCCCGTTCTGAGCCCAGGAGTGTGAGCATTTGGCTCATCAACTCTGAAGGCTTGGAGTCCCCGAGCCCGGGCATAGCGAGTAATCGACGGGCGCGCTCCGATTTTGTGAGCCCGAAAACCTGCAGTAACCGCGCTTTGAGGGTTTCATACTTGCGCTCCGTTGGGGGGTTTTCGAGGAGGCTGACGATCCGAGAGGCGGTAGAGCTGTTGAGTGCAGAGACCACATAAAGGTACTTGGTCTGATCTGCATTGATGTTCCTCAGGGCGAATTGGGCCTCGACCTGAATAAACTACGAGGGCGCTTGCTGCTCCCAGAACTGTGGTAGCTTTAGCGAAACGGCGTTTGCTTCCATGCTGTGCTCTTCTTATGTGAAAGCGTTCACAAAAAACGGGGTCACCAATGTAGGAATTAACGAATTCCAACGAATAACGGAGATCGACACAAGAGAACAACTAAACAGGTCTTTACTCAACGGAGATGCCACGAGGACTGCCTGGGCAGCCCTGTGGTTTGTGACGTGATGGCATCACGTTTTCCCGCGCTCTTAAAGGGGCCACGCCCCGTACATGCAAACTCTATATACAAAACACAGTAATGCCTAACACAATGGTACAGGTTTAGGCTGGTGTTAGAACATCGTTAAAGAGAATTATATACAGTTAGCCAGAGTCATTCAGTGGTTCTGCCACACCCTTAACCTTCTCTGCTCTAAGGAGAACAACCCCAGCTTTTCCAGTCTCTCCATATAACTGAAGTTCCTCATCCCTGCTACCATTCTAGTAAATCTCCTCTGCACCCTCTCCAAGGCCTTGACATCCTTCCTAAAGTGTGGTGCCCAAAATTAAGCACAATACACCAGCTGAGGCCTAACCAGTGTTTTATAAAGGTTTAGCATAACTTCCTTGCTTTTGTACTCTATGCCTCTATTAATAAAGCCGAGGATCCTATATGCTTTTTTAACAGCCTTCTCAACTTGTCCTGCCACCTTCAAAGATTTTTGTACGTAAGTAATGCAATTTTAAATTACTGAAAATTACTTAAAAAATATATACAGAACCATTTGCGAGTTATATTGGGGTACAGGAGTCAGTTTCTTAGTAAATTTTTTAAAAATTACAATTAAAAGCTTTTAAGACGTGCCTATTAGTGTCCTTGCATCCAAAAGCACCAGGAGCCTCCTCGAAGGCCTGCAAACGAGCGCAATTAGCGGAAACTCTTAAATGTGACTAATTCACTGTGGGGGTGTGGCCAGTTTTGTGGGCAGGGTCAGCTTCTAGCACGATGTTTTTGAAACGAGTGCAAAAGTTTGCGGAAACTCGATTTGCGCTGAACGTAATTTGTGCTTAAAATTACGCAACCTTTTGCAAGGGTCACGCTGCTTTCGTGCAAATTGCGCCAAAGAGAACAGTGCAACTGAGGAGAAACTCTACCCCAGCGTGTAAAATGATGCAGGTTTCAGTCTATAGGAGACTCAGTCTCCTTACGAAAACCACCTTTTTGTCATGAACTCAAAATAAAAGTACTGGGAGAAAGTGCAAACTGTAATACCTGTAAAATTCTACAAATATTCTTATTTTCAACAACAACTTGCATTTATATAGCGCCTTTAACGTAGTAAAATGTCCTAAGGCGCTTCACAGGAACGTTATCAAACAAAATTTGACATTGAGCCACATAAAGAGATATTAGAACAGACTTGGTCAAAGGAATTAGGGCAGATGACTAAAAGTCTGGGGGTAAGAAAAGCACGAATGAAGGTGTCAGCAGCAGATGGGCTGAGACAGGGGCAGAGATGGACGATATTACAGAGATAATATTCATATTTAAAATATCAGTAACCCTGCCAAGATTAATTCATTTTGGCTTGAAAGACAGAATTACCACATACGTTAGGTTTCCCCCTGCAATGTAAGTGATAGAGTATTGGGTATAGTTACAACTTCAATTATGATATGCCTTTGTCCCACTCCTTAGGGTAATTTCAGCCACAATGAACTCCCGCTCGGAGCCATACTGCACACTGCGAATCAGAAAAGTGGTGCAACAGTGTTGGTGTTCCTATCTCCGGTCTACGCTTCCTTCGAGCGTGAGTCCCCACTGGGAGCATGAGATCAGTGAATTTACTCTGATGTTCAGTTCCTGTCAGCTTTTTGGGGGGCCATGTCAATTTTTGCTGCTTCCATAGGTTTGGATGTATGGGTTTCAAGTTGCTGTGTGGTCCACTTTGGTCCATTCAATGAATAAATATTGTATATGTATCAGGTTAGCTCAATGGTAATACTATTCCCTCTAAATCAGGTCAGGGATTCAAGCTCCATTCTAGGCTAACACTTCAGTGTAGTACTGAGGGAATGCTACATTGGCGGAGGTGCCGTCCTTCAGATGAGGTATTAAAGCATGGCACTATCTGCCCTCTCAGTGGATATAAAAGTTCCCGTGGCACTATTCTAGAAAGATCTGGGGAGTTTTCCCAGTGCCCTGGCCAACATCTGGTAATTTATCTCATTGCTGTTTCTGGGATCTTGTGGTGCACAAAATGGCTGCCACCCCTGTCAATACTATGTCAGTGAGCTCTGTAGTGTATGTACTTTGCAGAAGGAACTATATTCTGCAGCCCCTGTATACTGCAGTACCAGTAGTGACCACCCCTGTATATAAGCCTGTGTAGTAACTTTGCATAGTAGTTCCAGTTTTGTCTCCACTCAGTAAACACCTGTTGTAACCAACTCCTGCAGTCCGTGTCTCAATTACACACGGACATAATACTGGCGATGAACAGATCCGAACTTACCTACAGTCTGCACCACCTCATGGGGATCCATCCCTGAAGCGAAGTTGTCAGAGGTCGAGGCCAGAAGGAAGAAAGAAAAAAAAACAAACAGAAGAAACGGGCGTCGACCGTGGGCAACCGCCTCTGATTCATCGGATTTGAAGATTTGCAGGAGAGGCTGTCGAGAGCGGGGCTTGGTTATCCTGTCTATGGTGTTCCAGCTAATCGGGCTGGTGGCAGGTAGTACACTGATCCTTACTGGGCTGCGGCGGGCTAGAGCTCGATCGGGTGGCTTTTCAACGGGGCCGAGCAGCGTTGTCGGGAAGAGGAGAGAGAGAGAGAGGGTGGAGCACACAGGGCGCGGCCGGTGCTACGAAGCCGGGCAGCGTACAGACCCGAGAAGAGGGAGGAAATTGTCCCGTAGGGTTTGCTCTGACGACGGGAAAATAAAAGAAATTAGAAGCGCAGAAAGCCGCGAGGAGCTGCAGTTTGCCACGGGGACCGCGGAGAGCGGCGTTAGCAGCAGCGGGGGGGGGAAGTGCGCGAAGACCACAGGGCGTCGCCATCAAGGCATAAAAACGCCAGCAACAGCGCTAGCAGCAGCGGAGAAGACAGAAAGCGCGGGAGGCGCCATCGTAATCCAGCGGGGAAGAAGGCAAAGCACGGGAGGCGCCATTTTGTTCAATCGGGGAAAAAGGCAAAGCGCGGGAGGCACCATCTTAGATTTCCAAGATGCCGAAGGCTGGCAATATCACTGCCTTCGATAATGCAATAGAAGACTGGACCACGTATGTGGAAAGAGTCGAAGTATATTGCAAAGCAAACGAAGTAGCCGATGCAAAAAAGGCATCGGTACTACTAAACTTAATGGGCGCAAGAACGTACGGCCTATTGCGGAACCTGATCACTCCAGCCAAACCGATGGCGAAGAGTTTTAACGAAATTGTTGATATCCTACAGGAACACCTAAATCCTACACCGCTGCTGATAGCAGAAAGATTTAAATTCCACAGGAGAAATGAGCATAAAGATGAGAGCAATGCTGATTACCTTACGGAACTACGCAATCTATCAAAGCACTGCCAGTTCGGAGCAGGACTGACAGATACTCTACGGGACGAATTTGTCTGTGGACTCCTGAGTGAAGGAACCCAGAAGAGGTTACTCTCAAAGAAAGAGCTGACGCTGGATAAGGCTTTCAGCTTGGCAGTATCGTACGAAGCAGCAGCAAGGGACCTGCAGAAATACAGCAAAAGCCACAGGAATATGGCACCGATGAAATGACACGGGGATTTGAAAAATGTTATCGCTGTGGCAGAACAACCCATGACCAGAAGGACTGCTGGTCCAAGGACAAAATATGCAGGCAATGCGGAAAGATGGGACACATTGCACGAGTTTGCAGGTCTGGAAAGAAGACTAACGACAACAAAAAGGCTACTAAGGAACAGTACAGGAAAGTACAAAAGATGACGGACAGTAGTTCCGAAGACCAGAAGAGCGATAGTGAATCCGGGAACAAGAGACTAAGCTGTCTCAAACTTCACAACGTAATCGTGAAAGAGGATCACCGAACCATTTGGGTCACCCTCACGATAGCAGGGTCCCAAGTCAAAATGGAATTGGATACAGGATCAGCCCTGACCGTCATGAATCGACGAGACTACGAGCGGCTATTCTCACACATACCCTTGAAAGAGACATCCATTGTCTTGAAGACGTATGCGGGGCAGAAAGTATACCCCAGAGGGAAAATAAGGGTGCCTGTCGAATACAACGGCAAAGAAATACAGAAATTGTATCTGTACATACTGCAAGATGGTGGACCACCGTTATTGGGACGTGAATGGATCAGAAAGATAAGTTTAGACTGGCACTCCATTCAGGCACTGACTGTGGCTGGTAAAAAGGATGACGACGTCACACCTGGACGATTGTCAAAAATCTCAGCTAACGCTAAAGAGGTATTTCAACAAGAACTGGGAACTCTTAAAGGCGTAACCACCTCGATAAAAATAGAAGAGAATGCAATTCCCAAGTTTTTCAAAGCAAGACCGGTACCGTATGCAATTCGCCCAGCCGTCGAGGCAGAGCTGGAGAATCTGGAGAATGCAGGCGTGTTATCTAAGGTAGACTGGAGCGAGTGGGCGACACCCATCGTTCCTGTCATGAAAAAAACGTTAAACAATAAGTCTGAGGAGCCAAGGAAGGTTCGCATTTGTGGGGACTTCAAGGTGACGGTGAACCCAGTCCTTCACACAGTCCAGTATCCTCTTCCGAGGATAGAAGATATTTTTGCCTCACTATCTGGAGGGAAGCGTTTTACAAAAATTGACCTAGCACAAGCATATTTGCAGATGGAGGTTGAAGAATCCTCTAGGAAGTATCTCACGATAAACACTCACAAAGGTCTTTACCAGTATAATCGACTGGTATTCGGAGTAGCATCAGCTCCGGCGATATGGCAAAGAGCGATGGAACAAGTCCTGCAAGGGATTCCGGGGACTCAGTGTTACTTGGACGACATCCTAGTGACAGGTGAAAATGACAGTGAACACCTTGCCAACCTAGAGCAGGTGCTCACTAGACTAAGAGAACACGGGCTACGAGCCAATCGCCCCAAGTGCGAGTTTTTTAAGAAACAGATATCGTATTGTGGCCACGTGATTGATGAAGAGGGGTTACATAAGTCCCCTGACAAAATTGAAGCGGTAGTTAAGGCTTCAGCGCCTGAAAATGTGTCGCAACTGAGGTCATTCCTAGGATTGGTGAATTACTACCATAAGTTTTTGCCGAATTTGTCCACAATTCTGCACCCACTGAACGCCCTACTACAAACTGGAGTAGCATGGAAATGGAGCGATGAATGTAAGCGGGCTTTTCAGAAGAGTAAAGACCTAATCACTTCAAGAGAAGTATTGGCTCACTACAACCCATCACTACCGATAAGACTGGCGTGTGATGCGTCTCCCTACGGCATTGGAGCGGTACTGTCACATAAACTCCTTGATGGTTCAGAGAGGCCAATAGCTTTTGCGTCACGCTCGTTAACTTCAGCCGAGCGTAACTACGCCCAGATTGACAGAGAGGCCCTCAGCCTGGTGTGGGGGGTGAAGAAGTTCAATCACTACCTGCACGGTCAGAAATTTACTCTACTAACTGATCATCAACCTCTTGTCTCCATTTTCAACCCTCAGAAGGGCGTCCCGATAATGACAGCACAACGGCTACAGAGGTGGTCCCTTTTCCTAGGGGCACACCAATATGACATCGAGTACAAAGGAACTAAACAGCATGGGAATGCTGATGGATTGTCGCGCCTACTGTTGCCGACGGTGGAAGAAGCACCTGCAGTGGATCCTGTGGAGATATTCCACTCGACCATAGTCGAATGTCTACCTGTGACGAATGTAAACATAGAAAAGGAAACACGAAATGACCCGACACTCTCCAGGGTCTATGATTTAACGGTGAAGGGATGGCCAGCACATGGCGAACCACTGTTGCCAGCATTCTCGCCGAGAAGAGAACAGCTGTCAGTGTGCAGAGGAACCTTGATGTGTGGATCCAGAGTAGTAATTCCACCCAAATTGAAGGATAGAGTGCTCAATGAGCTTCATGAGGGTCATCTGGGAGGGGTAAAAATGAAGAACTTAGCCAGAGCGTTTGTGTGGTGGCCGGGAATCGATAGAGAAATCGAAGAGATGACCAAGAGCTGTACAGGATGCCAGAAGGTCCAAAACGCCCCACCACAAGCCCCTCTACATCCATGGGAGTGGCCCTCATCTCCATGGCAAAGGGTGCACATTGATTTTACTGGTCCATTTATGGACTCGATGTTTTTAATTGCGGTGGATGCACATTCAAAGTGGCCAGAGGTAATAAAAATGTCCTCAACCACCACAAAAAAAACTATCACAGTCTTACGAACCATATTTGCCAGAAATGGGCTGCTTGAACAGATTTGCTCCGACAATGGACCACAGTTTGTGTCTGAAGAGTTCCGGAGGTTCTTAAAGAACAATGGTGTTAAGCATTACACATCCGCCCCATATCATCCAGCCACCAATGGATTGGCTGAGAGGTTCGATCAAACATTCAAGAAGGCTATCAAGGCAATGTGTAATGAAGACATACCCCTACAACACAAGGTGGATAACTTCTTGTTTGCCTACCGGAATGCGACACATGCGGTTACCAACCAAACTCCAGCCATGATGTTCTTCAATCGAAGACTACGATGCCGCTTGGATTTGGTTAAGCCAAACATCAGAAGAGATGTGGAGAACAGGCAGTTTCAGAATATGAATGAAAGGCCGACCAGGAGTTTTAAGATAGGTCAACCAGTTTTGGCCCGGGACTACCGCACAGAGAAATGGCAGCCAGGAACGATCTGCACACGGCAAGGACCTCTCATGTATACCGTGGATGTTGGAGAGAGCATTGTAAGACGCCATGCTGACCAGATTCTAGAGTCACTGGAAAACGTCAATTCCACACCACGATCCGATACACCTGGTGATGAAACCGAAGTACCAATTGCATCTACCTCAGAATCGGTGATATTGGAAGCAGACGAACCAAACAACGACGTTGATCCCGAATCAACTTTGACAGAAGAACCTGATACCCCAAAGAGGCGTTATCCAGACAGAATCAGGAAGCCTCCTCAAAGACTGAACTTATAATTGCTTAACTTCAGCTAATGTATATAGCAACTGTAATTGTAAATATGTTATTTAATTATTAATCGAATGTTATGTACTGTTTAGCTAAAAGGGGGGGAATTGTAGTGTATGTACTTTGCAGAAGGAACTATATTCTGCAGCCCCTGTATACTGCAGTACCAGTAGTGACCACCCCTGTATATAAGCCTGTGTAGTAACTTTGCATAGTAGTTCCAGTTTTGTCTCCACTCAGTAAACACCTGTTGTAACCAACTCCTGCAGTCCGTGTCTCAATTACACACGGACATAATAAGCTCCCTTCAAAACGTAAATTATTGCATAGAATTACATCGAATTTACTGTACAGAAACAGGCCATTCAGCCCAACTGTGCCGGTGTTTATGCTCCACGTGAGCCTCCTCCCACTCTATTAATTTCATCTAATCCTATCAACATATCCTTCTATTCCTTTCTCCCTTGTGTACTTAACTAGCTTCCCCTTAAATGCAACAATGATATTCGCCTCAACTACTCCTTGTGGTAGTGAGTTCAGGTAAGACGTTAAACCGAGGCCCCGTCTGCCCTCTCAGGTGGACGTAAAAGATCTCATGGCACTATTTCGAAGAAGAGCAGGGGAGTTATCTCCGGTGTCCTGGCCAATATTATCTAGTCGTTATCACAGTTGTTTGTGGGAGCTTGCTGTGCACAAATTGGCTGCCACGTTTCCTACATTCCAATGATGACTACACTTCAAAAGTACTTCATTGGCTGTAAAGCGCTTTGGGATGTCCTGAGATTGTGAAAGGGGCTATATAAATGCAAGTCTGTCTATATCCTCTTTATATAATGGAGGGCAGAACTATGCACAATTGGCTGTGGAGCGCCAGATGTAAGTTATTTCTTTATAACATGGCAGCACATTACAATATCTAGGACCTCACAAGGCTCATTGCTGCTGGGGATCAGGGCCTCTTCCACCTCCTCTGGCTCTGTCACCAGGGCAACCCGCGGAGGAGCCGGTTCAGGATCAGGATCAGGATCTCGCGAGATGTCTTGGCAGTCGCGAGGAAGGGGTCCAAGATCACGGAGCTGATCGACGCAACAGGGACCGGGCGCTGCCGTCAGCCGGGGCCGGAGGGGAGGAGGCTGAGCGCGGCTCCCTCCGCTCGGAGGGAGGGAGGAAGGAGCAGGCGCGCTCGCTCAGTGTTGACCCTGGCCGCCGCCTGCGAGTGTTTCTCGATGAGTGCGGCCGGGCCGAGCTGAGCCCGCGGACTCGGATGCGGCGGAGTGAGCAGGAAGCCAATGGACGTGATGGAAAGCCCTCTGAACCTGGTGAGTGTACCTGGAGGGCCGGGGCCCGGGCCGCTCCCTGTGTCTCCAGGCGGGGCCCTGCTCCTGGCCCGGCCTCTCTGCGCTCGGATCTATCCATCTGTCTGAAGCGGCTGTGTCATGGAGCTGGAGGCAGCGGCCGCACGTCCTCCTCTCAGCCTTCAATAATCCCCTGCCTGAATGTGGCCGTGCCCTCTCCCCTTGGGCCCTTCACTGCTGTCCCTCCGGCCCAGCTCGCTGTTGTTGTTTAGCCCGTTAATATTAACTGAGATTAAAAGAAAAGATAACTTGCATTTATACATGACCTTTCACGACCTCGGGGCGTCCCGAAGCGCTTTATAGCCAATCGAGTACTTTTTTGAAGTGTAGTCACTGTTGTAATGTAGGAAACTTGCCAGCCAATTTGCACACAGCAAGCTCCCACACAGCAATATTTTCATGACCAGGTAAATTAGTGATGTTGATTGAGGTATAAATATTGGCCAGGACACAGGGAGAACTCCCCTGCTTCTCTTTGAATAGTGGCCCTGGGATCATTTACATCCATCAGAAAGGGCAGACGGGCCCGGTTTAACGTCTCACCCGAAAGACAGCACCTCTGACAATGCAGCACTCCCTCAGCACTGCACTGGGAGTGCCTGGCTGGATTTTATGCTCAAGTCCCTGGAGTGTGGCTTGATCCCGTGACCTTCTGACTCAGAGGTGAGACTGCTGCCCACTGAGGCATGTTTGGCAAGTCTTGGTCAAAAGGTGTTGTTGAGATTTTTCTTTCTTGATCGAATGATGTAAGTTACAGCCACACAGCATTGTGTCACATGTCAGGTGCCAAAAAAAGATGCATGCTGGCTCTTTTGTCCTCCACAAACAGAGGGATGGGGGGGGGGGGGAAGTTTACCAATTGCATTCCTTCAAGAATCCAGTCCTTTTAACAGAAGTAGGCTATGTATATCTACTTTCATGCTGAGATCTGCCTGGGCTGCAGTTTCAAAACTAGGGAAGGAAGGGCTGTGATGGGATAGCGTGGTAGCTTAGCCCTGCACCATAATGCATTGAAATGCCTGGAATTTCCTCTGCAGGCATAACTTGGAAATTAAGTTACGCTCAAATTTCCTGTGAATCTCATTTGAATACGGCCGAACATAAAATGGACGTAAATCAGCGTAAACAATCAGGGCCCGAGGAAGAACCAAACTCTCTCCATATATTTCTGTTCTTTAAGTAAGAAAATTAAAGTTTCAACTCATTCAACCAAAATTCATGCACATTAGGCACAGCATGTTTCAGAGGCCGTAATCAGGGAAGCTTTTCCATTTTTAATGTGATTTATACTTGTGCCATAAAAATCCGTTCAAAGAAACAGTAAATAGAGTTTTAAAACGCTCAGAAAAAGCGATGCGTTCGGCCGGTGGGATTGATACACTGCTGTAAAAGATTGGAGATTTGGACATGCGTGCATAGCTCAATTAAACCTAAAATTCTGCGATCTTTGAGGCTGCGTAATTGATTTGCGCCCTGGTTCTGCAAGTCTCTGGGTGCAAATGTGGAGGAAATTCAGGGCCAGGAATTGAATTGAATAGAAAAGCGGGCTAATATTCTAAAGAATGCTTTCCATTCTGATTTTAATCCCAAAAAACTGTACTTGTAGTACAAATAGAATACTTCATGGGTAATTGTGCTGGCACCTCATGTAACTTTATTGCCTGTTAGTTATACAGATGCTTTTGTTCATTTGATAAATTTCACAAAGTATGGACAGAATCACGAATGTCATTGGCCCAGCGCATTGAACTGAATACCAAATTTTGAAGGCTTGTACCTTTTTTAATTTGTAGCAATAATGCTATTTCTTACTAAAATGTTTTATCATGTGCTTTTTGGCTCTGGCAATGATATAGTTTGGTCAATTATAGCAGATAAACGCTTGTCCTGTTCCATGAGTAGCTCCAAGACCCAGCCCATTGGATACTTAGAATCTTGGTGGAGTCTGGCCATTCATACTGCCTACTGCAAGATGTCAGCCTTGGTTCAGTGGCACTCTCGCCTGAGTCGGAAGGTCATGGATTCAAGCCCCACTCCAGAGATTTGAACACATAATCTGGAGTGGCACTTCAGTACAACAGAGAGAGAATGCTGCACTGTCGGAAGTGTCATCTGTTGGATGAGACATTAAACCGAGGCCCCGTCTGCTCTCTTGGGTGGACGTAAAAGATCCCATGACACTACTTGAAGAAGAGCATTTCCTACATTACAACAGTTACTACACCTCAAAAGTACCTCAATGCCAGTGAAGTATTTTGGGACTTCCTGAGGTTGTGAAAGGCACAATGTAAATTCAGGTTTGTTCTTTTATACAGTAGGGAACAGACTTTGTGCTTGCAGTAATAATTATTTCCTAGTTTTCAACAATAACTTGCACTTGTAAGGTGCTTCACAAAGACGATTAGAAATCGAGCTGGAGTTGGGGAAAAGTTTAGGAGAGGTGATCAAAGGAGTGGTCCAACAGGTAAGGTTTGAGGAGACTTTTGAAGGTGCGAGGAGATGTAGCAAGCTGGAAGAGAACTCCAGGGTGCAAGGGCATGATGGCCAAAAGCTTTGCCCCAAATGAGTTGGGGGATACACATTAGACTGGAAGAGTGAAGGATGTAAACTGGGTCATGGGTTTGGCAAAGGTTGCAGAAGTAAGATGGGCCAAGAGCCTGGAGGGGCTTTTAAATGAGTGTGAGGATTTTGAAATCAGTGGTTGGAGGATGGACAGTCAGCAGGGGTAAGAGAGGAGTGAGAGACGAGTAGGGCTTAGAATGAGATGTGAAAACAGAATTCGGGATGAATTGGAGTCTGTCGATTACAACTCGGAAGGGGAGTATTGGAAAAGTTCAAACAGGATGGTGATGAAGTTGTGGATAAAGGCTCCAGGGGCATGAGGTTGGCATGAAGGTAGGTGATGATATGGAGGTGGAAATGGACAGTCTTGGATAATTCATGATGTGGATAATGGACAGTCTTGGATAATTCAGACTGAGCAGCCAGAGTGGGAGAATGGAATTGGGGCTTAGATAACAAGTACCTGGAGGAGAGGAACAGCATAGCTGTGGTCTTGCCAGTGTTGAGCTGGAGAATGTTCTGGCTCCTCCATGATTTGATATTGGGCAGAAGATGGCATGGCACAGTAACTGTCATGGGGGTAAGGTCAAGGATGGTGATAGAGTGACAAAGCTGGCTGTCATTGCCATACATATGGAAACTGATTTCATGCCAAAAGAAAGAAATAACTTGCATTTATATAGCACCTTTCACAAGGGCGCCCTAAAGTTCTTTACTTTTGAAGTGTCGTCACTGTTGTAATGTAACGCTCCTGTGAAGGGCTTTGGGGCGTTTTACTACGGTAAAAGCACTATATAAATGCAAGTTGTTGTTGTTGGTTGAAGGATAAATATTAGTCAGGATATCAGGGAGAACTCCCCTGCTTTTCTGCAAAATAGTGCCGTGGGATCTTTTACATCCACCTGAGAGGGCAGGCAGGGCCTCGGTTTAACATCTCATCATAGAAAATGATTATACAGTTGAATTTAAATAATTCAACACAGTGTCACTTGTTGCTTTCCTGAATTATAGAAAGGGAGGTGGTTAGCTGTTACAGCAGGTTGGTTTGTGTATTTGGAGGTGTTACAGCAGGCTGGTTTGTGTATTTGGAGGTATACGGTGTTGGTTTAGGTGTTTGGAGGTGGTACAGAGTGTATTTTTGTTTTGGGGGTGGGGAAGTTAATACACTTCCTCCTGAACAGATAAGATTGTAGGTTGAGTCAGTCTGAGCTGCTCCCATGGCTTTCCCAACAGCCAGTTAGAATGGTAGTTGCCTGGAAACTGGCTGATTGCTTGTCTTTGGGGAACTGTTTGGAAACTGAGGAAACATCATCTAGAGGAGAAGATAGGAACAAGAAAAAACTTTGTACTGTAGTTATATTTGAAACCTACTGCTTGTTTTATAGAAGGCAAAAAGCTCCGCCTACAAGAATCTTGCTTGCCGTTTTAAAGAAGTGTGCATTTTAGTAGCTGGAGGGCCCACCAGGTTGGGTGTCTCTGCCTGCTTGGTTACTTGGCAATGTCACTGTGCTGAAGTGTCCCCGTGGGCCCCACCACAGCTCCACTGGGAATAACTGAACCCACTTGAGAATTTTCCTGGAATCATTTTATACAAAAAATAAAATGAGATTACTGTTTTATTTCCCTGTAAAATATGGGAACATTGCCCAAAAAGTGTTACATAGGAGCAGGAGTCGGCCATTCAGCCCCTCGAGCCTGTTCCGCTATTCCGTTACATTGTGGCTGATTTGTACCTCCACTCCATTTCCCCAAGTTTGCTCCATATCCCGACGCTCTTGCCAACTAAAATCTGTCGATCTCAGTCTTGAACGCTCTGTTGGCCCCCAACATCCACAGCCTTTTGGAGGATAGCGTTCCAGATTTCCACTACCCTTTGTGTGAAAAAGTGCTTCCTGATTTCACTTCTGAATGGCCTAGATCTAATTTGCCTAGATCTAATCTGCCCTAATTCTCCTTATGTGGCTCGGAGTCAGATTTTGTTTGATAACGCTCCTGTGAAGCGCCCTGGGACGTATTGCTACGTTAAAGGTGCTATATAAATGCAAGTTGTTGTTGAGGTCATAACTAATAGTGCTGCATCTCAGTCAAGGAGTGGGAGAGTCATCTGCATTAGTATGCCGAATCCCCAAGTACACTTGCAGTAACATCTTGTTATAAGTGGTCCCACTGGCAATATTTTGGGTGCTCATCTCCCATAAGGTCTGTCAAACGTTATACTGGCCATTGCATATCATGGGCAAATCGCATTTGCATGAATGCGTCCACTATAAGCGGTGGGGACTGTAAACGACTTTTCAGGAAGGTATTTGCAAATTGACACGATAGTAATAGCTAGCGCACTAAAGAGACTTGCAGTGTTAATCAGTCTTTAAATATTTTCGTGACATTTAAAAAGTTTACACCATACAAACCCGGGCAATAAAGCAGGGAATTAATGACATCAATAATAATGGTCACAGCTACAATGACAGCATCTAGTAGTGATAGTATCAACACGATGTATGAAGTAAGCACAACTTGCGATCTGTAGCGACTGTACAGGTGATGAGGGGAGCAAGCTGGAATTTAAGAACAGTTGACAGTTGTGCAGGGAGACAAAAATTAATGGATAGATATTTTGAAAGATGCACAAAAGAAGGTAGTGTACAAAATCAGTGAGTCCTACTAAGTCAAATGAAGGATAGTGTGTAATGTGGTGTCACGGGAGGGGGTGGGGTAGGGTGGGGAAACTGCACTTCTCCAATGCAGAGGACATTTGCAGAAATGGATAACCTAAGGCCTCATATTCTTTCTGGCCCAAGTCCAACCACTTGAATTGTTTTGGGTTGGGCCCCAGTAAAAAGCTCTCCTAGTCTGTTATGCCTGTCTAGCTGAGGATACTTTTGCAGGTAAATTTGGAAACAAAACCGTCTCTCTCAGTTCTCATTTCTGTATTTTGTTCCCTTTTCCACTTCCGGCTCTCCTCCACCAGTTTTGCTACTTCACTAACTTTCTTTTTCACTTCTGTTTTTGCATGTTATCCCTCATTTTGTTTCTTTTGCACGTGACGTCCTTTTTCACTTTCTTTTGCTCTCTCATCCTTCACTAAATTTCTTCTGTTTGCTCTCTCTCTCACTTATTTCTTTGGCTTCTTGTTCACAATATATATTAATGATCTGGATGAGGGAATTGGATGTAATACCTCCAAATTTGCAGATGACACAAAGCTGGGTGGGAGGGTAAGCTGTAAGGAGGATGTTGTGAAACTCCAGTACGATCTGGACAGGTTGGGTGATTGGGCAGAAACATGGCAAATGCACTATAATGTGGATAAATGTGAGGTTATCCACTTTGGTGGCAAAAACAGGAAGGCAGACTATTATTTGAACGGCAATAGATTGGGAGACGGGGAAGTGCAAAGAGACCTGGGTGTTCTTGTGCACCAGTCGCTGAAGGTAAGCATGCAGGTGCAGCAGGCGGTTAAGGCAAATGGTATGTTGGCCTTTGTAGCAAGAGGGTTCAAGTACAGGAACAAGGATGTCTTGCTACAGTTGTACAGGGCCTTGGTGAGACTGCACCTTGAGTATTGTGTGCAGTTTTGGTCGCCTTACCTGAGGAAGGACATTCTTGCCATGGAAGGAGTGCAACGAAGATTCACCAGGCTGATACCTGGGATGGCAGGAATGACGTATGAGGAGAGATTGTGTCGATTGGGCTTATACTCACTGGAGTTTAGAAGATTGAGAGGGGATCTCATCGAAACCTATAAAATTCTGTCAGGCCTGGACAGACTAGATGCAGGAAGGATGTTTCTGATGGCCGGGGAGTCCAGAACCAGGGTTCATAGTTTAAGGATAAGGGGTAAGCCATTTAGGACTGAAATGAGGAGGAATTTCTTCACCCAGAGAGTGGTGAACCTGTGGAATTCTCTGCCACAGAGGGCGGTGGAGGCCAGTTCATTAAATATATTCAAGAAAGAGTTGGATATATTTCTTAAGACTAAAGGGATATGGGGAGAAGGCAGGGACAGGGTACTGAATTTGGATGATCAGCCATGATCTCATTGAATGGCGGAGCAGGCTCGAAGGGCCGAATGGCCTACTCCTGCTCCTATCTTCTATGTTTCTATTTTTTTTCCCACTCGCTGCCTCCTTCACCTGTTTTATTCGCACAACCTCCTCTTCTGCTTCTGAAGCCCACAGTCTTGTACACCTCTCCCACTCACTCGTGTGCTCACTTTCATCTCCTGTCCACTCGCATGTTTCTCCATCACTTCTGTTTCTTCCTTGTGCACTCCTTCACTTTCCCCTTTTACTCTTTCCCTTTCCTAACTGGTTTATCTTTCTCTCCTTTTTGACCTTGCCACACTCGCGCTGCTCTTTAGAGATGTGGGGAAGGAAGGAGTGTCTGTGGGCCAGAAAACAGAGAGCAGGCGGGAGCAGGCTACTTAAATGACCTGTGGAAGGACGGGGTGCAGTCAGAATGTTGGAAGAGACAGAAATCAGCAGAATTCTAAAAAGAGAAGAAAACAAAATAGGTGTGCTGCTCAGGTAGGGGGAAGGAGCTTGATGAGGACTCTAGCCAATTGGGGCGAGCCACTTCAGCATTGTCCCAGTCGATTTTAGAGCACGGGTTCGATCCTGCCATCCTTTCACAGGCCCTAACACTGGGCTCCGATCCACAGTTTGGGAACCACTGACACAAGGAAAAAGACATAAAAGTCAATGGAAATAGACAAAAAACATTTTTTTTTGCTTTTGATGAAGTCAATTTTTATAAAAGTCGTGACATGTAAAGCGGGCTGCCGGGTCACTATCACCCGTTTTACACTATCGCACAAAGTCAAAATGACCCCCCCGCGTATGGAGAGAACAGATAAATCAACATTTCATGCCGTGTCCTTCAGAACATGAGGACGCAGCCTGAAATATTGAGTTGCCTGCTCTCCACAGAGAAATCAGAGCATTGTGTTTCACGTCACGTAATGTGAGGATCTCGTGTCGAATAAACCCTCCCCCTTCTCCCACCCCAGCCTCCGAAAACATGTTTTCAAAATCAAAGTCATGTTACTTTAACAAATAGTCCACCCATGAACAACAAGTTATTTTGGCTCTCAAACGCTTGCGCTAAGCCACCCGCCTGGCTGCAAGATCATCGTGGTGGATAGGGCTGCTATCTGTTGGCTTATTGGGGTGAATAATCATTGAGCAGTCAGTGTAAAAGGTAGGTTCTCATGCTAAATACACGCATGTATCCATATTGTGTGACAGAGCTCCAGACTAGGGATTTGTTTCTCTAGCAGTTGGCCTTTTCATTTTTATTTTTGTTACATCCTAACATTTCTTTCAGTAACCAGTATTATTTTTTGTTTTACTTTAATTGTCCCTCTGCAGGATCATTCTTTTCCACTCAGCCTTTCTAGTTCCCAATGCTCCTGATGCAACAAGAACAATTTCCATCCTGTAAAGTAGCACCACTCTAATTTTTGGGAAAAATAAATCCATATATCATTTCCAGTTTATTGGTCCCCCTGTGTCGTATGTGAAAGGGTGTTCGGGCAACCTACTCCCAGGCCACTGCCAGTGACGCTCTATCTGAGCAGCATGTGCGGGAACAACCTCCGGGTAACTTATTTCTTCCTTTGTGCTCCCCGAGTGCAGCTCCAACAACACTCAAGAAGCTCAACACCATCCAGGACAAAGCAGCCCGCTTGATTGGCACCCCATCTACCACCTTAAACATTCACTCTCTCCACCACTGGGGTACCGTGGCTGCAGTGTGTACCATCTACAAGATGCACTGCAGCAACTCGCCAAGGCTTCTTCGGCAGCACCTCCCAAACCCGCGACCTGGATGTAACTGGTAGAGTAGATAAGGGAGAACCAGTGGATGTGGTGTATTTGGACTTTCAGAAGGCTTTCGATAAGGTCCCGCATAAGAGATTAGTGATGCGCTATTAATTACTCATAAAAGACTGAGTGTTAAGAGAGTAACTAAAGGCTCTTATTAGCAAAGAACAGAGCATGCCTCTCGTGGTTGACTGGGTTCCAAGAAGGCAGGGGGCTGCAGGTCAATCACCTTTATACCTGGGCCTGTGTGGGTGGAGCCAGCCGAGACATGTTGAGGCATGCATAGGTACAACAGTGTGTAACAACAACAGTGGTTTACCACATTCACCCCTTGTTTAAAATTGAGTCCGGCGGGGTGAAGTGTACTAAAGGTTCGTGTAAGTAAGTCTATCAGGTGGCCTTGTATGCCGTCCTGATCGTCGTGGTGGCGGCGGTGATGGTGCAGCATCCAACGTTGAATCTGGCGTCTCATTGAGTGGTTGGGTGGTCAATGACGGGTCCTGGGGCTGCGGCATGCCGTCTAGCGGGGTTGGGTTGTGGGTAGTGGTGGATGGCAATGGTAGTGTTTCAGGGGCACCCAAAGGTGCGAGATCTCGTGTGGGGGCTGTGTCCTCCCGCCCGTCCGGGTACGCTACGTAAGCGTACTGGGGGTAGGCGTGGGTAGTGGTGGATGGCGAGGGGGGTGTTTCGGGAGCACCCGAAGGTGCGAGGTCTCGTATGGAGACTGTCCTCCCGCCCGTCCGGGTACACCACGTAAGCATACTGAGGGTTGGCATGGAGGAGGCTCACCCTCTCGACCAGGGGGTCCGTCTTATGGGACCTCACGTGCTTCCGCAGTAGGACGGGTCCTGGAGAAGTCAGCCATGTTGGTAACGAGATCCCCGATGTGGACTTCCTGGGGAAGGAGAACATTCTCTCGTGAGGGGTAGCATTAGTGGCTGTACAGAGCAGTGACCGAATGGAATGGAGCGCCGCAGGGAGGACTTCCTGCCAGCGAGAGGTCGGAAGGCCCTTAGATTTCAAGTTTAAAAGGACTGCCTTCCAGACCGTCGCATTCTCCCTTTCCACCTGGCCATTCCCCCGGGGGTTGTAGCTGGTGGTCCTGCTTGCAGCGATACCTCTCGAGAGCAGGTACTGCCGGAGTTCGTCGCTCATAAAGGATGAGCCCCTGTCGCTATGAATATAGCTAGGGAAACCGAACAAGGCGACGAGGTCATTCAGACATTTAATGACCGTGGTACTGGTCATGTCTGAGCAAGGGATGGCAAACGGGAAACGGGAGTACTCATCAATTATGTTGAGGAAGTACACATTGCGGTCGGAGGAGGGGAGGGGCCCTTTAAAATCGACGCTCCGCCGTTCAAAGGGGCGCGTGGCTTTGATCAGGCTTGCTCTGTCTGGCCTATAAAAATGCGGTTTGCACTCGGCACAGATTTGGCAGTTCCTGGTCATGGTCCTGACCTCCTCGATGGAGTAGGGCAGGTTATGGGATTTGATGAAGTGAAAAAACCTGGTGACCCCCGGGTGGCAGAGGTCATTGTGGAGGGTCTTCAGTCTATCGACCTGCGCGTTGGCGCATGTACCACGTGATAGGGCATCTGGGGGCTCATTGAGTTTCCCGGGCCGGTACAAGATATCGTAATTGTAGGTGGAGAGTTCAATTCTCCACCTCAAGATCTTGTCGTTCTTGATTTTGCCCCTCTGCTTATTATTAAACATAAAAGCTACTGAACGCTGGTCAGTGAGCAGGGTAAATCGTTTTCCGGCCAGGCAATGCCTCCAATGTCGCACAGCTTCCACAATGGCCTGGGCCTCCTTTTCGACAGAGGAGTGTCGAATCTCGGGGCCCTGGAGGGTCCTTGAGAAAAAGGCCACGGGTCTCCCCGCCTGGTTAAGGGTTGCAGCTAGGGCAAAGTCGGATGCGTCGCTCTCCACTTGGAAAGGGATGGACTCATCCACTGCGTGCATTGTGGCCTTCGCAATATCTCCTTTTATGAGAGTGAAGGCTGCACAGGCCTCTGCTGTCAGGGGGACGGAGGTGGACTTGATGAGGGGTCTGGCTTTGTCCGCATAGTTGGGCACCCACTGAGCATAGTACGAGAAAAACCCTAGGCATCTCTTCAGTGCTTTTTGGCAGTGGGGGAGGGGGAGCTCCATAAGGGGGCGCATCCGGTCGGGGCCGATGACTCCGTTCTCCACTACACAGCCGAGAATGGCAAGGCGCTTGGTACGAAACATACATTTGTCCTTGTTGTATGTTAGGTTCAGCCGCTGGGCCGTACAGAGGAATTTTTCTAGATTAACATCATGGTCCTGCTGGTCGCGGCCGCAGATGGTGACGTTGTCTAGATAGGGGAAAGTGGCCTGGAGCGCGTTCTGGTCGACCATCCGGTCCATCTCCCGTTGGAAGACTGAAACCCCGTTGGTGACGCCGAAGGGAACTCTGAGGAAGTGGTAGAGACGACCGTCAGCTTCAAAAGCTGTGTACTGGCGGTCCTCAGCCCTGATGGGGAGCTGGTGGTATGCCGACTTCAGATCAATCGTCGAGAACACCCGGTATTGTGCAATCTGATTGACCATGTCAGATATGCGGGGGAGTGGGTATGCATCTAGCTGGGTGTAGCGATTGATCGTCTGGCTGTAGTCAATAACTAGGCGCTGTTTTTCGCCAGTCTTCACTACCACCACTTGTGCTCGCCATGGGCTGGTGCTACTTTCAATAATCCCTTCCTTCAGGAGTCTTGCTACCTCGGATTTAATGAAGCTCCTATCCCCGGCACTGTAACGCCTGCTTTTGGTAGCGATGGGCTTACAGTCGCGGGTGAGGTTAGCGAACAAGGAGGGGGGGGGGGGACTTTAAGGGTGGAGAGGCTGCAAATGGTGCGCGGCGGGCGATTTAAAAGCTGCTGGCTGCAGACTGTGAGTGGGGGGAGGGGTCCGTCGTACGCTAATGTGACACTCTTAAGGTTGCACTGAAAATCCAACCCCAGTAGAACGGCAGCGCAAAGATGGGGCAGGACCAGGAGTTTAAAATTTTTGTATTCTGTGCCCCTTACTGAAAGGGTCACTACACAGTAGCCACCGACGTCCGCTGACTGGGCTTTGGAAGCCAAAGAGATCCGATGTCGCGTCGGCAGGACCGGGAGAGAGTAACTGCGCACCGTGTCGGGGTGGATAAAGCTTTCCGTGCTCCCGCTGTCAAAAAGGCAGGTAGTGGCGTGGCCGTTTACCTTAATGTCCATCATGGACCTGGACAGTTGATGAGGGAGAGATTGGTCCAGCGTCACGGAGGCCAGCGTATGGTCGAGCGAGTCGATGTGGTCGTCAGATGAGGCGGTGGTTGAGTCCGGGTCCCCCGTGGTTGAAGTTGGAGACGTCCGAGATGGCGGACAAAATGGCGGCGCCCATGGTCCCGATCCCCACGCGGCTGGGGGAGCCCAAGATGGCGGACAAGATGGCTGCCCCCACGGTTCGCACGCGGCGCTGCTGGCGTTAGCGGTTTTACCTTTGCAGGCGCTGACATAGTGTCCTTTCTTCCCGCAGCCGGAGCAGGTAGCGTTTCTCGCCGGGCAGCGTGCTCTGGTGTGTTTTGCCTGGCCACAAAAATAACATTTCTGTGCCTTGGACATCGCAGCAGCAGTTGAAGGTGGCGGTCCCATGACCCAAGGTTGTGGCGTCCACGTTGCGGAGCGGTTAGGGGAGAAGGCGTCCATATTCCTGTGGGCCGCGTCGAGCGAGAGCGCGAGGGACACTGCCTTTCTCAGGTCCATTTCTCCCTTTTCCAACAGTCTCTGCCGGGAGTAGTCGGACCTTAGACCCGCAACGAAAGCATCTCGGATCAGTCCCTCCGTGTGTGCTGCGGCTGATGCTTCTTTGCAATCGCAGTCTCGGCCGAGTATCCGTAGTGCCTGTAGGAAGGCCTCCACCGATTCCCCGGGCTGCTGTCTGCGGGATCTTAAGAGGTGCCGGGCATAGACCGTATTTACCGGGCGTGCGTATTGCCCTTTTAGCAGACCGATAGCCGCCGCGTAGGTCGTCGCGTCCTGGATTATTGTATAAACTTGGTGGCTCACCTTTGAGGCCAGGATTTCCAACTTGTTTTCGTCCAGGGTCACAGTTGAGGCTTGCAGGTAGGCCTCGAAGCAACGCAGCCAATGCGCAAATTTGGTAGCCGAACCCGCTTCTTGCGGGTCTAGGTCCAGGCATGTTGGTCTGAGGGCTCGCAGCAGCTCCTGTTGCTCAGCGTTTGGTGCAGCAGCCTGCTGTTCAGCGTTTGGTGCAGCAGCCTGCTGTTCAGCAAATGTCGACATTTTGTTTTTGCTAATAACATTGATGCGCTATTAATTACTCATAAAAGACAGAGTTAAGAGAGTAACTAAAGGCTCTTATTAGCAAAGAACAGAGCATGCCTCTCGTGGTTGACTGGGTTCACCTTTATACCTGGGCCTGTGTGGGTGGAGCCAGCCGAGACATGTTGAGGCATGCATAGGTACAACTGTGTAACAACAACAACAACAACAACAGTGGTTTACCACAATTAGCGTGTAAAGTTAAAGCACATGGGATTGGGGGCAAGGTACTGACTTGGATAGAGAACTGGCTGGCACACAGGAAGCAAAGAGTTGGAATGAACGGCTCTTTTTCCGAGTGGTAGGCAGTGGCTATTTGGGTACCGCAGGGATCGGTGCTAGGATCTCAGCTATTCACAATATATATTAATGATGATCTAGACGAGGGAACTAGATGTAATATCTAGTAATATAAAGTTTGCAGACGACACAAAGCTGGGTGGGTGTGTGTGCTGTGAGGAGGATGTCGAGAAACTCCAGTATGATTTGGACAGGTTGGGTGATTGGGCAAATGTATGGCAGATGCAGTATAATGTGGATAAATGCGAGGTTATCCACTTTGGTGGCAAAAACAGGAAGGCAGATTATTATCTGAACGGCAATAGATTGGGAGAAGGGGAAGTGCAACGAGACCTGGGTGTCCTTGTGCACCAGTCGCTGAAGGTAAGCATGCAGGTGCAGCAGGCGGTTAAGAAGGCAAATGGTATGTTGTCCTTCGTAGTGAGAGGATTCGAGTACAGGAACAAGGATGTCTTGCTGCAGTTGTACAGGGCCTTGGTGAGACCACACCTTGAGTATTGTGTGCAGTTTTGGTCGCCTTATCTGAGGAAGGATGTTCTTGTCATGGAGGGAGTGCAGCGAAGATTCACCAGACTGATACCTGGGATGGTAGGAATGACGTTAGAGGAGAGATTGGGTCGATTGGGCTTATACTTGCTGGAGTTTAGAAGAATGAGAGGGGATCTCATTGAAACTTATAAAATTTTAACAGGACTAGACAGACTAGATGCAGGAAGGATGTTCCCGATGGTGGGGGAGTCCAGAACCAGGGGTCACAGTCTAAAGATAAGGGGTAAGCCATTTAGGACAGAGATGAGGAGGAATTTCTTCACCCAGAGAGTGGTGAACTTGTGGAATTCTCTACCACAGAAGGCAGTGGAGGCCAGTTCATTAAATATATTCAAGAAAGAGTTGGATATATTTCTTAAGGCTAAAGGGATATGGGGAGAAGGCAGGGACAGGGTACTGAGTTTGGATGATCAGCCATGATCTCATTGAATGGCGGAGCAGGCTCGAGGGGCCGAATGGCCTACTCCTATCTTCTATGTTTCTACCCCCCAATGAGGAATTGCATCACCTCTTGACCTCCCTACTGTAACCTGGCTGAGATTGGAAACTTACACGGGGTGGACTTGCAGGGAGGAAACCTGTAGCCATTCCCTCTGGCACAGCAAGCTGGAAGAGGTACACATCTCCTCTCTATTCCCCCACCCCCGACATGTTGTTAAACTTCCTTTATCTTCCTGCTCCTCACAAACTGATTCACAACGCAATATAGTAGTGAAGGAAATGTACTTTCATCATATCCATCTGAGATTGTGATCTTGCATTAAGTGTTCAGAAATGAGTTTAAATCAATTGAAGTCTAATTCTGCATCACACTTGTTATATATTTAGTTTGTCTGGAGGCCTGGTAAGGCTCTGTACATCTCATTCCTAAAGATTTTTCTTTATCTGTGTGAGATACCCAGGAGGCTCTTACTTGCAAACCTGTGTGTAACGCACTGTGCCAGGACTCTGCATGCAGCTGTTCAAAGTACAATCTAATGTCCTTTGTCGTTGTACACTTTGTGTACAAAATGTTTCACTGACTAACCAAGTCAACAGGCTGAGCTATCGGTGGCCGTAAGCCATGCTGTGCTCCAGATAACTGACAGCACCATTTCTCTGAGATGTGCAGCTGAACTACAGAAAGTGGTCTGGGTTTCCCGCTTCTGTGCTTGCCAGGCTGTGATTGTCCACCCATTCGCAGGCTGGTGAACAAGGAAACCCAGCTAACGGTACAGGAGCAAATTCTGTGCTTTAGTTGCACCTATTTTTTTGTATGTGCTGGATTCCCAACGTGTAGCTGCCAATACGCTGTATAACTAAACATCCTGTACTACACTCTGATATGTTGCAATTGCATTTTGTCATTTTTCATTTTCCGAACAGATTCCTCTTAAACCATTTGGTGTTTTTGTTTACAGGGTTTTTTTTAACCTCTGCTGTGTTTCAGCCTTCAGTACAACCCTTGGTGACCCTTGAAGGTTCTGCGTCCATCCTTAAAATTCGGACTAAGTGAATTATTAGTGAACTGAGCCGCACGTCACTTGCTTCTCGTATACTTTTCACTTTAAGTGTTATTTTCTGTTAGTGTAGGTTACGAACATGGCGTGTTGAGTTCATTCTAGTTCCAGGTGCTGTAACATTTCTGAATCTAAAACCATTTTAGTTAGAAAAGTGCAGTTGCTTTAATAACTTTTACAAGTCCTAACCCAGGGCATTACACACTGATTTGTAAGTATGACGTGTGCTGGGAGGAACATATTGTTTGTGATGATGTGTATTAGAAAGGCTGAGGGAGGGGAGGGGAGACGGCATTGCACTTGTGAAATGCACTGCAAACACAGCTGCTTATGGCAGTAATAGTGTGCAGAGACCAGCATTTTTGGCATTTTGAACATTTCAGAAGGAATTTGTGTGTGCATGTTTGGGAGCAAGCACCGCTTCTAATGTGAAATAGGTAATTGTAGCTTAAAGTTAGTGGCCCAGAAACTGGTGTCGGGGGCTTCCCACGGGTGCAAGCCCCCGACCTACACTTACATAGCGCGCCGACAGTTGAAGCCTGGCCCTGCGTGGATTTCCTGTCAGTGGCCCGGTTCAGCTCCCGGCGCGCTGTGCTTGCGTGATCCAGCAGCGTAGTTAGTTCGATGAGCCGGCTGGGATCATGTGAGCACTGGGCAACCAATCGGAGGATGCAAAAGTTCATTCATGAGTTTGATAGTAAGAACTGTCAAACTCATGAAAACTCCGGGTGCCCAAAACAGTACTTAAACTTCAAATAAAAGTTTTTAAAAATCCCAGTAATTATATGAACTAATAACTGTAAAAAAAAAAAAAAAAAAACTATTTTAAACAATTATTCAAATTTTTGAAAAAAATAATTTTTTAACAAATCGGGTCTAAAAATACACTTACCTTACTGTAAATTCTTTAAAAATAATAAACCCATGGAAAAAAAATTCTAACTTTAATTAATAGACCACTTACCTTTTAAAACTAAGTCTTTACGTCTGCTTTTTTCACGCGTAAAAACCGGAGGCCTTCACGCATGGGCAAAGCTTAAAAAAAGAAGGAATTTCAGCGCGCATGCGCAGACTCCTGCGCGCACACGTTCGACGGGGTTCAGAGGAAAGGAAATGCCGGTTTTCCGCGCATGCTGAAAACCGGCACTTCCATCGGGCCCGCGCGTGAGTACCCCGTCCGTACTCACGCGTTGGGACCCGAATTACTGGGCCAGTAACCTCTGCAACCAGGTAGCACAACAGCAGCTTCAGATCGACAATTCATTGTATCTGGAAATAGGACACTTCTCACCGAGGTCACCATGGTGTTTGTGTTTCTTGTCTTTATTACACATGATGCATTATGTTCATGTGATATGTGTTATTTCTTGAACTTGCTGTCAAGGCTCGGTAAGTGAGGAGGCGTGATATCGCAAGGAGTCTGCACATTCGTACTCTTTCCCAGGCGACTGTGTCCTTTCCAGCACTTTAGATGAAACTGTCCAGTTCAGCTGCAAGGCCATAGTCAAATTAGTAACATAGCTGTCATGGTGGCTCTTGATTTACAGTTACCCAGTGCAAGTGTATCCTGCTTAGAAGTATTGTTTCTTTCAGGCTCACCAGCAAAGCAGAAAGGCGGAGCGTATGCTAGCAGCAGGAAAGTATGCTGAAGCAATTGATTGTCATGGGAAGGCTGCAGGTTGGTGAATCTTTTCAGCATATAAAACCAAAACTGTAGTTCCTCTGTCAAGCACCGTGGGACATTTTTGCTATTTAAAGGCAAGGTTTTAATGTAGTTCTAATAATTAGAAAATATTACACGGCCTGTGATTCATCTCGGGCTCGGAGATGTCTGCTTATTTTGTAGACTTGGTTGCCAATCTTGCTCTAGTTCCTTCCTACAACGACAACTTGCATATTTAACGTAATAAAACGTCCCAAGGTGCTTCACAGGAGCATTATCAAACAAAATTTTACACTCAACCACATAAGGAGATATTAGGAAAGCTTGGTCAAAGAGGTAGGTTTTAAGGAATATCTTTAAAGGAGGAAAGAGAGGTAGAGAGATGGAGCAGTTTAGGGAGGGAATTCCAGAGCTTAGGGCCTAGGCAGCTGAAGGCACGGCCGCCAATGGTGGAGCAATTAAAATTGGGGATGTGCAAGAGGCCAGAATTGGAGGATTGTAGGGTTGGAGGTGGTTAGAGATACAAAGGGGCGAGGCCATGGAAGGATTTGAAAAGAAGGATGAGAATTTTAAAATCGAGGCATTGCCGGACCAGGAGTGGATGTAGGTCAGCGAACACGGGTGATGGGTGAGCGGGACTTGGTGTGAGTTAGGATACGGGTAGCGGAGTTTTTGATGAACTCAAGTTTATGTAGGGTGGAAGTGGGGAGGCCAGCTGTAGAGCATTGGAATAGTCGAGTCCAAAGGTAATGAAGGCATACAGCACAGAAGGAAGGCATTCGGTCCATTGTGCCTTTTGAAAGAGCTATCCAATTAGTCCCATTTACTTGATCTTTCCCCATAGTCCTGCACATTTCTCCTTTTCAAGTATTATCCAATTTCCTTTTGAAAGCTACTATTGAATCTGTTTCCACTGCCCTTTTAAGGCAGTGCATTCTAGATCATAACTCTGCATAAAAATATTTTCTTCATCTCTGGTTCTTTTGCCAATTATCTTAAATATGCATCCTCTGGTTACTGACCCTCCTGCCAGTGGAAAGAGTTTCTCCTTATTTACTCCATCAAAACCCCTCATAACTTTGAACACCTCGATTAAATCTCCCTTAGACCATAGAAGGTTAAAGGAGAACAATGCTCGCTTCTCTAATCTCTCCACATAACTGAAGTCTTTGATCACTGGTGCCATTCTAGTAAATCTCCTCTACACTCTCTCCAAGGCCTTAACATCCTTCCTAAAGTGTGGTGCCCAGAATTGGACACAGTAGGCCTCAGCTGGAGTAATGTGATGTATAAAGGTTGATGCGCTATCAATTACTCATAAAAGACTGAGAGTTAAGAGAGTAACTAAAGGCTTTTATTAACAAAAGAATGAAGGTCTGCCTCGAGTGGTCGACCGGTCCAGAAATACAAAGGGCTGGGGAGCAGTCACCTTTATACTAGGACTTGTGGGAGGAGTCAGCCGAGGCATGTACACAGTGGAATACAAACAGTGGTTTACCACATTCACCCCTTGTTTAAAATTGAGTCCGGCGGGGTGAAGTTTATTAAAAGTTAGTGTATTGGAGTCTCTCCGGAGGTCTTGTCTGCCGCTGTGATCGGCGTGGCGACGGCAGGGGTAGTGGAGCTTCCGGCGTCGAGTCCTGCGTGGGCTGTGGCACAGGCGTGTCGTCCTCGTAGATGTCGAGCGGGTCGCGGGGCCCAGGCCTGCCGTCTGTTGGGGCTGGATATCGGATCATGGGGGGGGGGGCGGTGGTAGTGAGCAATGGGTTACTGCGGCCCCCGAGGGTGCAAGGTCTCTTATGGAGACTGTGTCCTCCCGCCCGTCCGGGTATGCAATGTAAGCATACTGGGGGTTGGCGTGGAGGAGGTCGACCCTCTCGACCAGGGGGTCCGTTTTATGGGTCCTCACGTGCCTTCTCAGTCGGACCGGCCCTGGGGACGTCAGCCATGGCGGTAGCGATGTCCCCGATGTGGACTTCCTTGGGAAGACAAACATTTTCTCATGAGGGGTGGCGTTAGTGGCAGTGCAGAGCAGTGACCGAATAGAGTGGAGCGCATCGGGGAGCACATCCTGCCAGCGGGAGGTTGGAAGGCCGCTAGACTTTAAGGCTAGCAGGGCGGCCTTCCAAACTGTCGCATTTTCTCTTTCCACCTGTCCGTTCCCCCGGGGGTTGTAACTGGTGGTCCTGCTTGTGGCAATACCCCTAGTTAGCAGGTACTGACGGAGTTCGTCGCTCATAAACGATGAGCCCCGGTCGCCATGGATATAGCTGTGGAAACCGAACAGGGTGAAGAGGTCGTTCAGACATTTAATGACCGTGGCACTGGTCATGTCCGGGCAGGGGAAGGCGAACGGGAAACGGGAGTACTCATCAATAATATTGAGGAAGTACACATTGCGGTCGGAGGAGGGGAGAGGCCCTTTAAAATCAACGCTCAGGCGCTCGAAGGGGCGAGTGGCTTTTATCAGGTGGGCCCTGTCTGGTCTATAAAAGTGCGGTTTGCACTCAGCGCAGACTTGGCAGTTCCTGGTCATGGTCCTGACCTCCTCAATAGAGTAAGGCAGGTTGCGGGCCTTGATGAAGTGGAAGAACCTGGTGACCCCCGGGTGGCAGAGGTCATTGTGGAGGGCCCGCAGTCTATCTATCTGCGCGCTGGCGCAGGTGCCACGCGATAGCGCATCCGGGGGTTCATTGAGCTTCCCGGGCCGGTACAAGATCTCGTAATTGTAGGTGGAAAGTTCGATTCTCCACCTCAAGATCTTGTCATTTTTGATTTTGCCCCTCTGCTTGTTGTTAAACATGAAAGCAACTGAACGTTGGTCAGTGAGCAGGGTAAATCGTTTTCCGGCCAGGTAGTGCCTCCAATGACGCACAGCCTCCACAATCGCCTGGGCCTCCTTCTCAACAGCGGAGTGTCTGGTCTCCGGGCCTTGGAGGGTTCGTGAAAAGAAGGCCACGGGTCTCCCCGCCTGATTAAGGGTAGCGGCCAGGGCAAAGTCGGACGCGTCGCTTTCCACCTGGAAGGGGATGGATTCGTCCACTGCGTGCATGGTGGCTTTGGCAATGTCTTCCTTGATACGGTGGAAGGCTAAGCGGGCCTCTGCCGTCAAGGGAAAAGAGGTGGACTTGATCAGCGGATGGGCCTTGTCCGCATAGTAGGGGACCCACTGGGCATAATAGGAGAAAAGCCCTAGGCACCCCTTCAGGGCCTTGAGGCAGTGGGGCAGTGGGAGTTCCATAAGGGGACGCATCCGGTCGGGGTCGGGGCCGATGACTCCGTGTTCCACAACACAGCCAAGGATGGCGAGGCGGTTTGTGCGGAATATGCACTTCTCCTTGTTATATGTCAGGTTCAGGAGTTGGGCGGTGCGGAGGAATTTTTCGAGGTTTGCGTCATGGTCCTGCAAGTCACGGCCGCAGATGGTCACATTGTCCAGATATGGGAAAGTGGCCTGCAACGCATTTTGATCTACCATCCGGTCCATCTCCCTTTGGAAGACGGAGACCCCGTTGGTGACGCCAAAGGGAACCCTAAGGAAGTGGTAGAGGCGGCCGTTTGCCTCAAAGGCAGTATACTGGCGGTCCTCAGGGCGGATAGGGAGCTGGTGGTACGCTGATTTCAGGTCAATGGTCGAGAAGACGCGGTACTGCGCTATCTGGTTGACCATATCAGCTATGCGGGGGAGTGGGTAGGCGTCCAGCAGGGTGTAGCGATTTATTGTCTGGCTGTAGTCGATGACCAGGCGCTGCTTCTCGCCGGTCTTAACGACCACAACCTGGGCTCGCCAGGGGCTGGTGCTGCCCTCAATAATCCCTTCCTTCAGGAGCCGCTCCACTTCGGTTTTAATGAAAACCCTGTCCCCGGCACTGTATCGCCTGCTCTTTGTGGCGATGGGCTTACAGTCGGGGGTGAGGTTAGCAAACAGTGGTGGGGGGGTGACTCTGAGTGTGGAGAGGTTGCACCTGGTGCGCGGCGGGCAATTTGGGAGCTGCTGGCTGCGAGTGGGGGTAGGGGTCCACCGTACGCCATCGTAACACTTTTAAGGTGGCACTGAAAATCTAACCCCAGCAGGACGGCAGCGCAGAGGTCGGGCAGGACCAGAAGTTTAAAATGATCGTACACGGTCCCGTCTACTTCGAGTGTCACTACGCAGTAGCCGCCGATGTCCGCCGACTGGGACTCGGAGGCCATAGAAATCCGCTGGTGCGCAGGCAGGACTGGGAGAGAGCAACGCCGCACCGTGTCGGGGTGGATGAAGCTCTCCGTGCTCCCAGAGTCAAAAAGGCAGATTGTATCGTGACCATTTACCTTAATGTCCATTGTGGAACTGGCCAGCTGGTGCGGTCTCGCTTGGTCCAGTGTAACGGATGCCAGCATAGGGGTCGGTGTGTCGCTGCGGGTATCAGATGAGGCGGTGTTGGGGGCCTGCTGCGTTCCGGCTGTCGTCCAAGATGGCGGCGTCCATGATCCCCATGTGGCTGGAGGCGTCCAAAATGGCTGCTGTACCGGTGGTTCGCACATGGCCGGGGAGGCCCAAGATGGTGGCCCGCATGGCCCACACGCGGCACCGCTGGGGTTCGGGGTGGCTTTGGCCCTGCAGACGTTAGCGTAGTGTCCCTTCTTCCCGCAGCCTGAGCAGATCGCGTTTTTCGCCGGGCAGCGCGCTCTGGGGTGTTTTGCCTGGCCACAGAAGTAGCATTTCTGGCCTTGGGGCACTGCTGTCTGGCCTTGGGACACTGCTGCGGTAGTTGGGCCGTGGCTGGGGTGGCACAGCGCTATGAGGCGGTCCTACCGTGTCCCAGGCTGTCATTCCCCGCGGCGTCCACGGTGCAGAGGAGTAGGCATCCATGCCCCGGTAGGCTGCATCCAATGATAGTGCGAGTTCAGAGGCCTTGTTGAGGTCGAGGTCACTCTGCTCCAACAGTCGCTGTCGGGTGTAATTGGATCTGTGGCCCGCTACAAAAGCGTCCCGGATAAGTTCCTCTGTGTACACGGCGGCCTTTACATCCTTACAACCACAGGCCCGGCCAAGCACAGACAGTGCCTGAAGGTATTCCACGGTCGATTCCCCAGGTTGTTGTTTACGACTCCCCAGAAGGTGCCTGGCGTACACTTCGTTCACTGGGCGCGTGTACTGGTCCTTGAGGAGCTTGATAGCGTCCGCGTAGGAGGTCGCGTCTTGGATGACCGAGTACACTCGGTGGTTCACTTTGGAGGTCAGGACATCCAGTTTGTCCTCGTCCGATTTGATTGCTGCGGAGGCGGTCAGGAATTTTTTGAAACACTTAAGCCAGTGAGTAAACTTGGTGGATGAGTCCGCCTCCCGATGATCTAAGTCCAGGCATGCTGGTGTGAGGATCTTCTCCATTATAAAAATGTTGTTAATAAAATTGATGCGCTATCAATTACTCATAAAAGACTGAGAGTTAAGAGAGTAACTAAAGGCTTTTATTAACAAAAGAATGAAGGTCTGCCTCGAGTGGTCGACCGGTCCAGAAATACAAAGGGCTGGGGAGCAGTCACCTTTATACTAGGACTTGTGGGAGGAGTCAGCCGAGGCATGTCCAGGCATGTACACAGTGGAATACAAACAGTGGTTTACCACAAAGGTTTAGTATAACTTCCTATCTTTTGTACTCTATGCCTCTATTTATAAAGCCAAGGATCCTGTATACTTTTTTAACAGCCTTACAACTTGTTCTGCCACCTTCAAGGTCCCAGATCTCTCGGTTCCTGCACCCCCTTTAAAATTGTACCATTTGGTTTATATTGCCTCTCCTCATTCTTCCTTCCAAAATGCATCACTTTACACGTCTGTGTTAAACTCCTTCTGCCATGTGTCTGCCCATTTCACCAGTCTGTCTGTCCTCCTGAAGTCTGCTATAATTGGGATCACGGAGACATGGCTCCAGGGTGACCAAGACTGGGAATTCAACATCCGGGGGTATTCAATATTCAGGAAGGACAGGAGAAAAGGAAATGGAGGTGGGGTAGCATTGCTGGTTAAAGAGGAGATTAACACAATAGTAAGGAAGGATATTAGCGCTGATGATGTGGAATCTGTATGGGCAGAGCTGAGAAATACCAAGGGGCAAAAAACGTTAGTGGGAGTTGTATACAGACCCCCAAACAGTAATGCTGAGGTTGGGGATGGCATTAAATGGGAAATTAGAGATGCGTGCAATAAGGGCACAGCAGTTATCATGGGTGACTTTAATCTACATATAGATTGGGCTAACCAAATTAGTAACAATACTGTGGAGGAGGAATTCCTAGAGTGTATACGGGATGGTTTCCTGGACCAATATGTCGAGGAACCGACTACATAATACCCAGTCTAAGATGGCCTGATGTCTAATGAGAGAGGATTAATTAGCAATCTTGTTGTGCGAGGCCCCTTGGGGAGGAGCGATCATAATATGATAAAACTCTTGATTAAAATGGAGAATGAAGTCGTTGACTCAGAGACTAGGGTCCTGAATTTAAATAAAGGAAACTATGATGGTATGAGGCACGAGTTGGTTAGGATGGATTGGGGAACGTTACTTTAAATGTTTGCCATTACCTATCCACCGTCAACCCTTTAAGATTGCATGGATGAACTACAGAATTTGTTCATCCCTGTTTGGCATAAAAATAAAACCAAAAAGGTGACTCAACCGTGGCCAACGAGGGAAATTAGGGATAGCATAAGATCCAAGGAGAGGACTGGAAGGCTGGTTCCAGTGGGGTTCCGCAGGGCTCAGTACTGGGTCATTTGCTTTTTGTGGTATATATCCATGATTTGGACTTGAATGTAGGAAGTATGATTAAGAAGTTTGCAGATGATACAAAAAATTGGCCATGTGGTTGATAATGAAGAAGAAAGCTGCAGACTGCAGCAAGATATCAATGGACTGGCCAGGTGGGCAGAACAGTGGCAAATGGAATTCAATCTGGAGAAGTGTGGGGTCATGCATTTGGGGAGGGCTAACAAGGCAAGGGAATACACAATAAATGGTAGGACACTGAGAAGTGTAGAAGATCAGAGGGACCTTGGAGTGCATGTCCACAGATCCCTGAAGGTAGCAGGACAGGTAGATAAGGTGGTTAAGAAGTCATACGTGATACTTGCCTTTATTAGCCGAGGCATAGACTATAAGAGCAGGGGGGTTATGCTTGAACTGTACAAAATACTAGTTAGGCCACAGCTAGAATACTGTGTGCAGTTCTGGTCATCACATTACAGGAAGGATGTGATTGCACGAGAGAGGGTGCAGAGGAGATTTACGAGGATGTTGCCTGGGCTGGGGAATTTTAGCTTTGAGGAAAGATTGGATAGGCTGGGGTTGTTTTTTTTGGAACAGAGGAGGCTGAGGGGAGCCTTAGCAGAGAGGTCAATAACCAGGGGGCATAGATTTAAAGTACTTGGTCGGAGCTTTAGAGGGGATTTGAGGAGAAATGTTTTCACCCAGAGGGTGGTGGGGGTCTGGAACTCACTGCCTGAAAGGGTGGTAGAGGCAGAAACCCTCATCATATTTAAAAAGTGCTTGGATGTGCGCTTGAAGTGCCGTAACCTACAGAGCTACGGACCAAGAGCTGGGAAGTGGGATTAGGCTGGATCGCTCTGTCAGCAGGCACGGACAAGATGGGCCGAATGGCCTCCTCCTGTGCTGTAAATTTTTACGATTCTATGAATACAACACAGGCCGCAGATCGAGCCTGGAACTTTCCTGCTCCGTACAGCTCAGGCCCACACTGGGCAGAGCTACTACTCCCTGAGCCCCAGAGATCAGCATCATTGTTTTTATCATTAATGGTTTGGTTTCCCTGGGAAACGCTGACTGGACAAGAGAACAGACCATTTTAGAAACATAAACATAGAAAGAAAGGAGCAGGAGTAGGCCATTCGGCCCCTCGAGCCTGCTCCGCCATTCAATGCGATCATGGCTGATCATCCAAATTCAGTACCCTGTCCCTGCCTTCTCCCCATACCCCTTGATCCCTTTAGCCTTAAGAAATATATCTAACTCTTTCTTGAATATATTTAATGAATTGGCCTCAACTGCCTTCTGTGGTAGTGTTCCACGGGTTCACCACTCTCTGGGTGAAGAAATTCCTCATCTCTGTCCTAAATGGCTTACCCCTTATCCTTGGACTGTGACCCCTGGTTCTGGATTCCCCGACTATCAGGAACATCCTCCCTGCATCTAGTCTGTCCAGCCCTGCCAGAATTTTATGAGTTTCGATGGGATCCCCTCTCATTCTTCTAAACTCCGGCGAGTATAGGCCCGGTCGACCTAATCTCTCCTCATGCGCCATTCCTGCCGTCCCGGGTGTCAGCCTGGTGGGTCTTCGCTGCGCTCCCTCCATGGCAAGAACGTCCTTCCTCAGATGGGGTGACCAAAACTGCACACAATACTCAAGATGTGGTCTCACCAAGGTCCTGTACTGTGTGCAGTTCTGGTCGCCTCGCTATAGGGGGGATGTGATTGCTTTGGGGGGGGTGCAGAGAAGATTCACCGGGATGTTACCTGGGATGGAGGGCCTCAGCTATGAGGAGGGGCTGGACAGGCTGGGGTTGTTTTCCTTGGAGCAAGGAGGGCTGAGGGGGGACCTGATTGAGGTGTACAAAATAATGAGGGGCATAGATAGGGTAGATAAAGAGGAACTTTTCCCCTTAGTGGGGGGGTCAATAACAGGGGGGCATAGATTCAGGGTGGGGGGCAGGAGATTTAGAGGGGATTTGAGGAGGAACTTTTTCACCCAGAGGGTGGTTGGAATCTGGAACTCACTGCCTGAAAGGGTGGTAGAGGCAGGAACCCTCACAACATTCAAGAAGCATTTGGATGAGCACTTGAAATGCCATTGCATACAAGGCTATGGACCAAATGCTGGAAAATGGGATTAGACTGGACAGGGATGGATGGGCGGCGCAGACACGATGGGCCGAAGGGCCTCTTTCTGTGCTGTAAAACTCTGACTCTATGACACATAATTTGGCCAGAAAAAGCAGCAAACTTGAGGATTGGGAGCAGTTTAGGATTCAGCAAAAGAGGACAAAGGGATTAATTTAAGAGGGGGGGAAATAGATTGAGAGTAAGCTTGCAGGGAACATAAAAACTGACTAAAAGCTTCTATAGATATGTGAAGAGAAAAAGATTGGTGAAGTCAAGCGTAGGTCCCTTGCAGTCAGAATTAGGGGAATTTATAATGGGGAACAAAGAAATGGCAGACCAATTAAATACATACTTTGGTTCTGGCTTCACAAAGGAGGACACAAATAACCTCCCAGAGATGTTGGGGAACATAGGGTCTAATGAGAGGGAGGAATTGAATGAAATCAGTATTTGTAGGGAAATGGTGTTAGGGAAATTGACGGGATTGAAGGCCGATAAATCCCCAGGGCCTGATAATCTACATCCTAGGGTACTTAAGGAAGTGGCCCTAGAAATAGTAGATGCATTGCTGGTCATCTTCCAAAATTCTATAGACTCTGGAACAGTTCCCATGGATTGGAGAATAGCTAATGTAACCCCACTATTTAAAAAAGGTGGTAGAGAGAAAACGGGGAATTATAGACCAGTAAGTCTGACATCGGTAGTGGGGAAAATGCTAGAGATATAATAAATGTAATAAAATAAAAGATGTAATGGCAGAGCACTTGGAAAACAGTGACAGGATCGGACAAAGTCAACATGGATTTACAAAAGGTAAATCATGCTTGACTAATCTACTGGAATTTTTTGAGGATGTAACTGGTAGAATAGATAAGGGAGAACCAGTGGATGTGGTGTATTTGGACTTTCAGAAGGCTTCCGATAAGGTCCCGCATAAGAGATTAGCGTGCAAAGTTAAAGCACATGGGATTGGGGGTAAGGTACTGTCTTGGATAGAGAACTGGTTGGCAGACAGGAAGCAAAGAGTTGGAATAAACGGGTCTTTTTTCGAGTGGCAGGCAGTGACTAGTGGGGTACCGCAGGGATCGGTGCTAGGACCCCAGCTATTCACACTATATATAAATGATCTAGACGAGGGAACTAGGTGTAATATCTCCAAGTTTGCAGACGACACAAAGCTGGGTGGGTGTGTGTGCTGTGAGGATGCCGAGAAACTCCAGTATGATTTGGACAGGTTGGGTGATTATACTGCATTTGCCATGCAACTGCCCAATGTGGATAAATGCGAGGTTATCCACTTCGGTGGCAAAAACAGGAAGACAGATTATCATCTGAATGGCAATAGATTGGGAAAAGGGGAGGTGCAACGATACCTGGGTGTCCTTGTGCACCAGTCGCTGAAGGTAAGCATGCAGGTGCAGCAGGCAGTTAAGAAGGTAAATGGTATGCTGGCCTTCATAGCGAGAGGATTCGAGTACAGGAGCAAGGATGTCTTGCTGCAGTTGTACAGGGCCTTGGTGAGACCACACCTTGAGTATTGTGTGCAGTTTTGGTCGCCTTATCTGAGGAAGGATGTTCTTGCCATGGAGGGAGTGCAGCGAAGATTCACCAGACTGATACCTGGGATGGCAGGAATGACGTATGAGGAGAGATTGGGTCAATTAGGCTTATATTCCCTAGAGTTTAGAAGAATGAGAGGAGATCTCATTGAAACTTATTAAATTCTAACAGGACTAGACAGATTAGATGCAGGAAGGATGTTCCTGATGGCGGGGGAGTCCAGAACCAGGGGTCACAGCTTAAGGATAAGGGGTAAGCCATTTAGGACTGATGAGGAATTTCTTCACCCAGAGAGTGGTGAACCTGTGGAATTCTCTACCACACAAGGCAGTTGAGGCCAATTCATTAAATATATTCAAGAAGGAGTTAGATATATTTTTTTAAGGCTAAAGGGATCAAGGGATATGGGGAGAAAGCAGGGACAGGGTACTGAATTTGGATGATCAGCCATGATCTCATTAAATGGCGGAACAGGCTCGAGGGGCCGAATGGCCTACTCCTGCTCCTATCTTCTATGTTTCTATGCTACTGTCATCCTCACTGTTTACTACATTTCTGAGTTTCATGTCATCTGCAAACTTTGAAATTATGCCCTGTATACCCAAGTCCAGGTCATTAACATATAGATCAAAAAGAGCAGTGGTCTGAATACCGACCCCTGGGGGACACCACTGCACTCTTCCCTCTAGTCTGAAAAACAACCGTTCCCCACTACTCTCTGCTTTCTGTCCCTTAGCCACTTTCATATTCACGCTGCCACTGTCCCTTTAATCCCAGGGCTTCAATTTTTCTAAAGTCCATTATGTGGTACTTTATCAAACACCTTTTGAAAGTCCATATACACATCAACCGCATTACCTTCATTAACCCTCTCCGTTACCTCATCGAAGAACGCAGTCAAGTTTTCACACGATTTGCCTTTTACAGATCTGTGCTGATATACTAGATTTTGAGTACTCCTACTTTCCCACTTGTTTTTAGCTGCATTCAATGAAACTTTCTCTTACTAGCTGAGCTTATATAATCATATTTTCAGTAAGTTTTGTTTTTTGAAAAACAAGCCTACCTTATTGTTTAATTCTAGGGCTGCTGCAGTTTATTTATTTAAAAGCAGAATGACTCCTAGAAGCCAGTTTAGATGGAACTACTTAATGCAGAAGGTGGTGAATGTGTGGAATGGACTGGCAGGGGAAATATTTTGGGCTAATTGTATCAGAAACTTGAAGAGAGACTCCGATATGTGCCTGGAGAAAGGTTTAATGGAGGAGTATGGGAAGTGCAATGGGACGTGATATTTCCTGGACACTGGGACTGGCCCGCTCGATCTCTGCTCTTTCGCAGTCCTTTATATTCCTATGTTCCTTTGTACTTGCTGTGGTTCATGCTTGTCCTACTGTTCTGTGCTTGTAAAATTAACACTTTAAAAAGTGCAATATTGTCGAAAGCTTGTGCCTCTGCTGACTTTCATGCTGTGATCAAATTCAACCGATTAACAACTTGCATTTCTGTATCCATATGTTGAGATGTCTGAGTGTTTAAGAGGTCAGAGAGGACCTTGGTGTGTGTCACAGACAGCATAACAACTAAATGACAAATGTTCAATGCAGCAGTACTAAAGCACTATTAAAAGCACTGTAATGTGCTGTAATCAAAATGTTTCTAAAGTTTCTTACCTGGTAAATAGATGGGTTTGGGTGGTTTAGATGGATATGAGTAAAGCAGGATGGATTGATAGGTCACCTTTCCATCGGGTATGGAGATCTCGCAGCCAGCATCAGGCTTCTGGTCCCTTGTCAACTGATTCCTCCATCAGTCAGTGTGTTTTATCATGGGTATTAGTCAGCTATTGAATAGCAGGTGCTGCCATTGTTGAGCTCAATCGTGTTCATGCATGTACTCCCAGCAGGTTAATGATCCCAGACCAGAGTTGGCTAAGGTAGATTGGGAAACTATGTTAAAAGGTATGACAGTAGACGAGCAATGGCTAACATTTAAAGAATTCATACATAATTTACAACAAATATACATTCCTTTAAGGCACAAAAATCCCACAGGAAAAGTGGTCCAACTGTGGCTAACGAGAAGTTAAAGATAGTATTAGATCAAAGGAAGAGGCTTTTTTTGGCAGCATTATGAGTAGTAAGCCTGAGGATTGGGAGGATTTTAGCATGCAGCAAAGGAGGACCAAGAAATTGATAAAGGGAAAATTGAATATGAGAGTAAACTAGCGAGAGACATAAAAACAGACTAAAAGCTTCGATAGGTATGTAAAAAGGAAAAGATAAGTAAATGTGGGTCCCTTACAGGCTGAGACAGGAGAAATTATAATGGGTAATAAGGAAATGGCAGAGAAATTAAACAAATACTTTGTGTCTATCTTCACGGAAGAAGACGCAAAAAACTTCCCGGCAGTAGTGGACAACCAAAGGTCTAGCGAGAATGAGGAACTGAAAGATATTAGTAAAAAAGTAGTCCTGGAGAAATTAATGGGACTGAAAGCTGATAAATTCCCGGAACCTGATGGCCTACATCTTAGGGTTTTGAAAGAGTTGGCTATAGAGATAGTGGATGCATTGGTTGTCATTTTCCAAAATTCCATAGATTCTAGAACGGTTCCTGCGGATTGGGAGGTAGCAAATGTAACCCCACTATTTAAGAAAGGAGGGAGAGAGAAAACGGAACTACAGACCAGTTATCCTGACATCAGTAGATGGGAAAATGCTAGAATCTATTATTAAGGACGTGGTAACAGGGCACTTAAAAAAATAATAATAGGATTGGGCAGAGTCAACACGGATTTATGAAAGGGAAATTGTGTTTGACGAATGAGTTTTTTGAGGATGTAACTAGCAGAATAGATAAGGGGGAACCAGTGGATGTGGTGTATTTGGATTTTCAGAAGGCATTCGATAAGGTGCCACACAGGTTATTAAACAAAATTAGGGCTCATGGGATTGGGGGTAATATACTAGCATGGATTGAGGATTGGTTAATGGACAGAAAACAGAGAGTAGGAATAAACTGGTCATTTTCAGGTTGGCAGGCTGTAACTAGTGAGGCACCGCAAGGATCAGTGCTTGGGCCTCGGCT
Source organism: Somniosus microcephalus (assembly GCF_052327205.1). Taxonomy (NCBI): domain Eukaryota; kingdom Metazoa; phylum Chordata; class Chondrichthyes; order Squaliformes; family Somniosidae; genus Somniosus; species Somniosus microcephalus. Next base: position 83,731,802 of record NC_140994.1, on the reverse strand, counting down.
ATTCACAATCTACATCAATGATTTGGATGAGGGGGACCAAATGTAATACAGGAAACACTTTTTTTTTTATCCAGGACCGGTGTGCCGGTTGATCAAAAAGTCCAGATTACATAGAGGTATACTTACTAAGGTACGAGAGCCCCATACACGGCCACATATCCAGGCGTCCCTGTTGCATGGCAACAGGTGCAGGAACCCCGGTTACACAGCCACAGATCCAGGCGTCCCTGTTACATGGCGACAGGTGCAGAAACCCCGGTTACACGGCCACTAATATGAAGTAAAACTTACCTGAACCTACTCCTGAATTTTGCCGGTTAAAAGAGATTTCCGGTTATTTAGGTGCCAGTAAAAAGAGAGTTTCCTGTATATCCAAGTTTGCTGATGATACAAAGCTGGGTGGGAATGTAAGTTGTGAGGAGGATGCAAGGAGGCTTCAAGGGGATATAGACAGGCTAAGTGAGTGGGCAAGAACATGACAAATGGAATATACTGTGGAGAAATGTGAAGCTATCCACTTTGGTAGGAAAAATAGAAAAGCAGAGTATTTTTTAAAAGATGAGAGATTGGGGAATGTTGGTGTTCAGGGGGATCTGGATGTCCTTGTACACGAATCACAAAGTTAACATGTAGGTACAGCAAGCAATTAGGAAAGCAAATGGTATGTTGGCATTTACTCTTATACCCAAATCCTCTTGTAATTAAGATGTCTTACTGCAATTATATAGGGCCCTGGTGAGACCTCACCTGGAGTGTTGTGTACAGTTTTTGTCCCCTTACCTAAGGAAGGATATACTTGCCATAGAGGGAGTGCAACGAAGGTTCTCCAGACTGATTCCTGGGGTGGTGAGATTGTCCTATGAGGAGAGATTGAGTAGACTAGGCCTATAGCCTCTAGAGTTTAGAAGAATGAGAGGTGATCTCATTGAAACGTACACAATTCTTACAGGGCTTAATAGGGTAGATGCAGGGAGGATGTTTTCCCCTGGCTGGGGAGTCTAGAACCAGGGGTCACAGTCTCAGAATAAGGGGTTGGCCCTTTAGGACTGAGATGAGGAGAAATTTCTTCACTCAGAGGGTGGTGAATCTTTGGAATTCTCTCCCCCAGAAGGTTGCTCAGGCTCAGGTTGAGTATATTCAAGACAGAGATCAATAGATTTTTAAATATCAAGGGATATGGGGATAGTGTGGGAAAGTGGAGTTGAGGTGGAAGATCAGCCATGATCTTATTGAATGGTGGAGCAGGCTCGAAGGGCCAAGTGGCGACTCCTGCTCCTATTTCTTAGGTTCCTCCCACCCCCTGCTTCCTAGCCTAGTGTTGCTTAGGCCTAGTGCACTGCCACACCTCTGCACAAGGGGAACATAGGAACAGGAGTAGGCCATTGAGCCCCTTGAGCCTGTTCTGCCATTCAGTGAGATCATGGCTGATCTGCAATCTAACTCCATATACCCGCCTTTGGCCCGTATCCCTTAATACCTTTAAATCAGAGATTGAAAGATTTTTGTTAACTAAAGTTAAAAATTGATCTAGCATCAATTGCCTTTTGCAGAAGAGAGTTCCAAACTTCTACCACCCTTTGTGTGTAGAAGTGTTTCCTAATTTCACTCCTGAAAGATCTGGCTCTAATTTTTAGACCATGCCCCCAGCCCTAGAATCCCTAACCAGTGGAAATAGTTTCTCTCTGTCTACCCTGTCTCTTCCCCTTAATAGCTTGAAAACTTCGGTCAGATCACCCCTTAACCTTCTAAATTCTAGGGAATACAACCCTAGCTTGTGTAATCTCTCCTCGTAACTTAACCCTTGGAGTCTGGGTGTCATTCTAGTATACCTACGCTGCATTCCCTCCAAGGCCAATACAGGAAACTTTGTGATATCCGGCACCGACGGGACCGAGCTGTTGCCGTCCCATCAAAACTGCCGGACAAACCAGCGGTAATGTTAAAACATACGGAGCTTTTGAGCTCCGTATCTAGCAACAAACCCTGTTGCAGCTTCTAAACAGTCGGCCGTAGCTTGCAAGCGTCTCTGTAGCTAAGCAACAGCTTTAGCTAGACCTTGCAGAGCCTGACTGGTGGGGGGAAAAAAGGCAACGAAAAGAAAAAAAAACGTACTGAACCGACTCCTGAATTTTGCCGGTGGATCGAGCATTTCGGACAGTTAACCTCCGGATAAACCAAAGTTTCCTGTATATCCTTCCTAAGGTGTGGTGCCCAGAACTGCTCACAGTACTCCAGGTGTGGTCTAACCAGGGTTTCGTACAGCTGCAGCATAATTTCTACCCCTTTGTATTCTAGCCCTCCAGATATAAAGGCCAGCATTCCATTAGCCTTTTTGATTATTTTTTGTACCTGTTCAGGGCATTTAAATGATCCATGTGCCTGGACCTCCACTGTTTTTAGATTTTTACCATTTAGAAAGTACCCTGCTCTGTCCTTTTTAGGTCTAAAGTGGATGACCTCACATTTGCCTACATTGAAATCCATTTGCCACAGTTTTGCCCATTCACTTAATCTGTCGATATCCTTTTGTAATTTTATGCTTTCATCTACACTGCCTATCTTTGTGTCATCGGCAAATTTGGATATGAGTTTCTATGCAATCATCCAAGTCGCTAATAAATAGGGTGAATAGTTGAGGCCCCAACACACATCCCTGCAGGACACCACTAGTCACATCCTGCCAATTTGAGTATCTACCCATTATCCTGCCACTCAGCCAATTTCCTAACCAGGTTAATAATTTGTCCTCAATTCCATGGGCTTCTACCTTAGCTAACAGTCTCTTATGTGGGATTTTATCAAATGCCTTCTGGAAGTCCATATAAATAACATCCATAGACATTCCCCTGTCCCCTACTTTAGTCACCTCCTCAAAAAGTTCAATCAGGTTTGTCAGGCATGACCTGCCTTTCACAAATCCATGCTGGCTCTCTCTGATCAACTGAAAATTTTCAAGGTGTTAAGTCACCCTATTCCTGACAACAGATGTTAGGCTAACTGGTCAATAATTCCCTAGTTGCTATTTAAGAATGGTGAGAGGGGGAAGAGTGAAATGTGTAATTTTCCAATCTAAAGGGATGGTTCCTGAATCGAGAAAACTTTGGAAGATTATAGTTAAGGCATCTGTAATGTGCTTACCCACTTCCTTTAAAACCCTGAGATGGAAACCATCTTGGTTCTGGGGATTTGTCACTCTTTAGTGGCATTATTTTCTTCATTACTGTTATTTTTCTCTCATTAACTTTATTGAGTTCCTGTCCCCAATTCAGTATTAGTTTCCTTGGGAATTCCAGCATGCTATCCTCTTCCTCTACTGTAAATACTGACGCAAAGTAATTATTCAACATGTCTGCCATTTCCTTATCATTAACAATATCACCGCTTTCAGTTTAAAGGGGCAGATTTTGAAATCCCTTGCAAGTTTCTTTTCAAACTCCCTTTTTGTAGCTCTTGCTGTCTGTTTTGTGACCCTTTGCTGTTCTTTGTATCTTTCCCATTCACCAGGATCTGTGCTATTTTTGCATTTTTGTATGCTTTTTCTTTTAGTTTTATGCTGTCTCTTACTTCTCGTCGTCCATGGCTGGTCTTTTTTGGCCAGTAGAGCGCTTGCCCCTCAGGGGTATAAACTGGTTCTGTATCACCCTGAATTCTGTTTTGAACATCTCCCACTGATCTTCTGTCATTTTACCTATTAACAGATTTGCCCAGTTTACTGTGGACAGTTTCTGCCTCATCCTGTTGAAGTCAGCCATATCCAAATCCAGAATCTTAGCTGTTTCACATTTCTCCCTTTCAAACGCTACGTTGAACTTGATCATGTTATGATTGCTACTGGATAAACGTTCACGCACAGTTAGGCTGTTAACTAAATCTGGCTTATTACTCATTGCAAAATCTAATATGGCATGCCCCCTTATTGCCTCTGGGACATATTGTTGTAGAGAACTATCCCGGACACACTCCAGAAAGGAGGTCTTGTATAATCAATATTTTTTATTGGCTATATAAAAAGGAAGTAGAAATTGGTGATTTGTGGAATTCCCATTTCATTTCATAACTTGAGAAAGATCATGTACAATGTTACCACTGTTAAAATGCTTTATTTTTCTATAAACCTACTATTCATGTCTGGGGACGCTTTTGTTTTGTTCCTCCTGTTCACATTTAAAAAGAGCTCTGCCAAAAACAGTAGTAACTAAAGATATGGGGGAGGGGAAATTGTGTCGCACCCCCTTTGGGGCGCTAACTTTGCCGGGACGCTACTTTTAGCGCCCCAAAAAAATTACCGCCCCCCGCGCCTGAAGTTCACTGGTAGTGCCCAAGAGGGAGGCAGGGCGCTACTGGAAGCGCCCTGCCTCCCTCTTGGGGCGCTGCGAGTGAATATCGTGACGCTACGTGCTGCAGCGTCACACGCTGCAGCACGTCGCGCCGCGGTACTGCAGGCCTGCCTTCCTTCTAAAAGGGGATGGGCTTAGCGCAGCACGACCCAGGGCCCAGCTGGGCCACCAGGGATCGGAGTGCCGGCAAAAGAGCCCAGCACTCAAAGTGCCGGGCCCACGGAGCGCAGCCGGCACCCCATTGGGGGGCTGCAGAGGGGGCAGGTGCTGGCAGGTGGCCAGCAACAAAAATGGCCACCCAGCGGTTAGTCAGGGGGCGCTACCGAAGACCGGGGCACTGCGCATGGCGATGCCGCCATCGCCAGCGGCGCAGCGCCGTGGGGCACTAACCTCTCTTTGAATTTTGCGGGAGGCATTGGCGGCGGCGTGCCCAGGCGCTAGTTGCTTTATGCAAATCAACCGAATTTTTAGGCCATGAACACCAATTCACGGCCTAAAATGGTAACACGTGCTCATTGCTAACATTGAGTTGTGTTCAAGCTGTAAAACATACCCTTGGATTCAGGTGACATTTATAAACCACATTAGCATCACTTTCTTGGTTTGTGGCTTGCAGTAAAGCCCTTGTAACCAGTATCACAGAAACCCCACAGTGCAGATAGAGGCCGCGTCCTCCAGTATGTTGGCCACAAGTCACATGGCATGTGATCTCAGTACTCATTGTACTATATGTGAGTGAACTTTAACCTTTTTGTGTGTTTGTTGGTAAAATGGTGAGACGAAAATCAGAGTGAGCGTGCGTTTTGATCGTTGAGTGCTTTACTTCCTTTGTCACTGGTGGCAGATATTTAAGTAAATATGCACGTGAAGTACATTTACCTGGATTGTATGAGTATTAAGGTGTTTTCTACTGAAAGTAGTGCATCTATCTATATATTAGCTGGGGGGGCCACGCGTTGCCAGGGCTGTTTTGGGCCGGGCGGTTTAAATCGAATCCGAGGCTTTCTGGCCTGTCTGTCTGTCACTCTGTGAATCTGCTGCCGGGCAACATTTCTACCTTTTTAATACCTTGAAAGATGAAGGTGAAAGTACTTATAAAACGTTTTTGGTAAATCTTTTAAAAATAACATAAGAGAGACTAACTTTTTCGAAGCTGGATTAGCAGATTTTGAGCTGGAAGTAAATGGGGTTTTTAGCTTGAGGCAATGGCTGCCAGATCCCTGAGATGAAAACGATTAGTCTCACCCACACACACACCGATTGGTCAACCATCAGGTGACTGAACTGTAGGATTGGTCAATCGTGACGGCACAGGATTGGTCGACCTTGACATCAGTCAATCAATGCTAATTAGCAGATAATGAGTTTAATTTTGAAGGTTTTTTGCATAACGCGCGAACAATTTTTGTCCGACCGAAAAGTAAATACGCTTACGACCGTCCTAACATAGACATAGAAGATAGGAGTAGGCCATTTGGCCCTTCGAGCCTGCTCCGCCATTCAATGTGATCATGGCTGATCATCCAAATTCAGTACCCTGTCCCTGCCTTTTCCCCATATCCCTTGATCCCTTCAGCCTCAAGAAACATATCCAACTCTTTCTTGAATATATTTAATGAACTGGCCTCCACCGCCCTCTGCGGCAGAGAATTCCACAGGTTCACCACTCTCTGGGTGAAGAAATTCCTCCTCATTTCAGTCCTAAATGGCTTACCCCTTATCCTTAGACTATGAACCCTGGTTCTGGACTCCCCGGCCATCAGAAACATCCTTCTTGCATCTAGTCTGTCCAGACCTGACAGAATTTTATAGGTTTCGATGAGATCCCCTCTCAATCTTCTAAACTCCAGTGAGTATAAGCCCAATCTCTCCTCATACGTCATTCCTGCCATCCCAGGTATCAGCCTGGTGAATCTTCGCTGCACTCCCTCCATGGCAAGAACGTCCTTCCTCAGGTAAGGTGACCAAAACTGCACACAATACTCAAGGTGCGGTCTCACCAATGCCCTGTACAACTGTAGCAAGACATCCTTGTTCCTGTACTCAAACCCTCTTGCTACGAAGGCCAACATACCATTTGCCTTCTTAACCGCCTGCTGCACCTGCATGCTTACCTTCAGCGACTGGTGCACAAGGACACCCAGGTCTCTTTGCACTTCCCCTTCTCCCAATCTATTGCCATTCAAATAATCTGCCTTCCTGTTTTTGCCACCAAAGTGGATAACCTCACATTTATCCACATTATAGTGCATTTGCCATGTTTCTGCCCAATCACCCAACCTGTCCAAATCGTACTGCAGTTTCCCGACATCCTCCTCACAGCTTACCCTCCCGCCCATCTTTGTGTCGTCTGCAAAATTGGAGATATTACATCCAATTCCCTCGTCCAGATCATTAATATATATTGTGAACAGCTGGGGTCCTAGGACCGATCCTTGCGGTACCCCACTAGTCACTGCCTGCCACTTGGAAAATGACCCGTTTATTCCAACTCTTTGCTTTCTGTCCGCCAACCAGTTCTCTATCCAAGTCAAGACCTTGCCCCCAATCCCATGTGCCTTAATTTTGCACACTAATCTCTTGTGTGGGACCTTATCAAAAGCCTTCTGAAAGTCCAAATACACCACATCCACTGGTTCTCCCTATCTATTTTACCAGTTACATCCTCAAAAAATTCCAGTAGATTAGTCAAGCATGATTTACCTTTTGTAAATCCATGTTGACTTTGTCCGATCCTGTCACTGCTTTCCAAGTGCTCTGATAGATAGATATATAAAAAACAGTTTGTCTGTTTGTATAGACAAACAGACAGAAAGACAATCAAAAGTTATAGAGCATACCTACACATATGTTATATCAAAAGAAAGCTTATCATTAGGGGAGTCTAATAGGCGTATTTACTTTCTGGTCAGACAAAAATTGTTCAGACAGTATACAAAAAAGGTTAAAAAAAACCGGCAACATTCCGCTCATTAGCGTTGAGTGACTTGATGGTTGACCAATCGGGGGGGAGAGGAAGGAGCGCCTCAGGCCTGGCCCGATCGACCCCTGCGAAGGAAGGCGGCGAGCTCTCCCTCCCTGTCCCACCCCCTCACTCTTTCCCTCCCTCCCTGTCCCACCCCCTCACTCTTTCCCTCCCTCCCTGCCCCTCTCCTCACCCTCACTGCCCCCTCCTCTCCTCCTGCCTCCCCCCCCTCCCCTCTCTCCAGGCTAATCCCAAAATAAATCCACCAGTCTCGCGCGCTCTCTCTCTCTCTCTCTCTCTCTCTCTCTTCCAACAACAACATGCCCTCAAAAAACCCTCTGCACCGCCAGGCACTCCAGCTAGTGTGGGATAAAACAATGTTGCCATAGTCACACCTGTGACTCATCAGCGATTTCTATTGGACGACACTAATTTATTCTAAGCCATCATTCATTGTTCAATTCAGGAATGAGTTAGGCAGGTTCTCATTGGAATAAACTGTGCATTACACAGTTTTGCTGTTATCTGTAAATCCCTGTACTTTTTACAAATGCAGCTGAATAGCAGACAAACATAACAAGTGTGCTTTGTGAAGTGTGGTCCGATTGTCACTTGATAAAGGCATGACTTGCATGATCCACTGACTTTGGGTTTCTTCTTTCTATACAGACCATCTTGGAGAAGCCATGAAACTAACAGAGTCAGAACAGGTATGCATTGAGTAAGGAAACATGAACTGTTCGCCAACACTTTGTTCTGCAGTTCAGCACTACCTCCCCTGTACTGATCCAGTAGCAGTCGTGTGCATTGTAGTGCTCTGATGTACAGCATCTCTGCTGTTTAGAGGATACCGTGAGCTCTGGGTTGATGAGTTTCTCTTCTCTCCTCCTGTAGGTACTTGCTTTGGTTGGAGTATAATTGCCCAGGCACTTGCACCCCTCTAATACCTCCCACATATCACCATTATCCCATGTGTCAGCCTAGGTAATGAGCGTTGGCAGGCTATTTGATTTGGGGAAATCACAGAAGAGCTCAATGCTGTTCTCAATATATACGCACTAGAGGGAGTCACTCAATAGCGATCAGGAGGGGACCTGAGCCAGGGACCTGACCCTTCTCCCCTCAGATAAAAAACAACGTTGGAAATGTGTGACCAATTGTGTATAACATTGTGTAAAAGGAATATCTAAAGGGTTCCAGTGCAATGATTGAATTACTGTTTTCTACATCAATCTCCTGCACCCTGTAAGGAAGAAAACTTGCAGCCAAGTCGGCTTAGACTGCTTTGGTGTGTTCCTGGCAACCACATCAAGAGTACCATAGCACAGACGTGGCTGATGGTTGGCTGCCTGCATTTCTTGGCTAGAATTGGTATGTTGTATGGAAAAACCTGGTGCAAGTAATATCTTAAAAAAAAAAAAAAACATGTTTGTATTTTCATTAAATTGATTTGAAAATCGTGATTGAGTCGCACTGATGAATATCAGTTACCCAGATAATTCACGAGGGTTTAGGACATTACAGCAGTCGGCTTGTTCAGATTCCTGGGGGTGGCAATTCACCTGAACCCATTTTTTGGTCCCAGAATCAGTGCTGCACAGGAAGCACGCGTCCCAACCAGGAGGCGAAGGCTGGGCTGGAATTGGGCCTGATACCAGTAAGTTTGGCGAGCGGCCGGAGCCTGTCGAGCCTCCGCAGGAATCGCGCCCTTTTCAGAAAACGGATTTCAGGCTGATTGCCTCGCTGGCACCCTGGCTTCGGGTAAGTCCCGGTGCGAGGGACAGCAGAAAGAGGGGCCGATGCTGCCAGCAGTGGTCATCAGGAGTGCTGTGGAGCCAAGGGGGGAATTCTCCTAGCTCCACGTGAATTTGATATTTAAAAAATTACCTTTTTTGGTGGCCTCGTGCTAGGCCGCATTCACCCCTAGAAAACCTGAGTGGATCAGGCCTAGTGTCTGCTCCACTCGGGACAGTCCAATTTCCCTGAGGGGTTCTTAACCTGGCATTGGACCCTTCAGTAGCATATACCAGGGGGCTCACGCCTGTTGTAGGCTATCACGTCAGATGCCTGAAAATCGCCCAAAGCCAATATGTCATTGGAATGTTTTTCAGACTTCCTTGAGGCACAATGAGTAGCCCTGTAAAATAGGTCATTATTGCCCCCATTTTTCATCTGGAAAACGGGCGCAAAGATGACCAATTTCTAACCCCGGACTTCTTGCAAAGTTCTGTGGAATGTTGGCCTTGAGCCTGAGGACTATAGCTTTAGAATCCCATTGGGAACTAATGGTGTGTGCTGGGAAAGTGCATCAATGTCCTGCATCTGACTAATTTTCCTCGTGCTTTTAAAATGTTTCGTTAATATTTTGGTTTTTTGGAATCCTTCCATTCAGAAGTTCTGACCACTTGGTGTAACAATCCACTTTTAAACAGTGAGACCAGTCTTCTGCCCCAGTGATTATCTTGAGCTTGAATTTTCCATTGTAATGAAACTTTCCCTGTGGCTGCAGATGGCATTGTGCTCACAGCAAAAATGCAGCGATGCGTTTGAGTTCCGAGGCATTGGTTGTTCCTATAGGTTGTCTGAGTGCCTTATTGTTAAAGGAGTTGTATCTACTTGTACAGTAGTGTGACTCGGGCTGCATCAATAAAACTCCCTTGCCACCTGGACCAGATACTCGTGTCTTTTTGCACATGTGCATGTTTAACTCAGTCCTCCTTTGGGGAGATTGATGTTAGTTGAGACAGTGTTTGGTTCGAGTTATACGCAGCTTTATTCCAAGGTAAGGTGATGGGTACAGAACGATAGGTATAATCAGAGTCGCATAGTTCAATCGGTACAGCTTGTATTCACATAATGATACAAAATAAGGAACACGTGATGGTATCCCACTCTGGCGGGTCACCTTGTTTAAACAGAATAGTCTACCTCTGTTCTGTCCTAGTCATGAGGCAGTCATTTTCACTTTGTGGCCTTTTGCTGCCTGATTGTGCAGCAGGCTGAATAGTCAGGAAGCGATCAAAATCACCCCAACACAATGGGCACACAGTGTTTATTTCTTGGAGACAAACTGACAAATGACTTACTGTTTGTCACTGGGAGAAACCACTTCTTACTAGCATATTATTCATCTGACTTTGGAATCACAGCCTACATGGGGCTGTCCTGAGAAACAAACTCATTTAAGGCAAACTTTTATCAAAACACATTTTAAAATAACTCGTACCCAAAGAGTTTGTGGGAAAAGTGGTTAAATAATCCTAAAACATGACCCTATCCATTCTGTCTGCTAAAATGCTTGTCCTTCCCTAATTCACCATCCTCCTTCCCCTCCGACATGGCAAAAACCGAACTTTCTCAACATGAAAGCGAGTATGTGGCAGGGCCTGGGCCTTTGCTAATGCTGATCAGAATGTGCACTTTGACATTCTACCATCCCGCTACTGCATTTTGCACCAGTTTTGCTGTGCTGTTCAGAGTACTGTCTCTGTAAGAATACAGGTTTGGGCCTAGGAAGCAGAATTTTCACACAGACCCGCTGGCTCCTCTATCCAGATTGGATGTGGATTTATCATTGGCCACACTGCATTCTGACCAGTGATCAACTATCGGGTGCCATGAACAATGTGCAAGTGTTTCCTGTCCAATACCTTAATTCCCTATGATGTTCCACCTGGGAACTGATGGAACTCACCCAACTGTCGCAGCAGCAGCACTCCTGACCCAAGTCATGGTGCTATTCTGTTCTTTTTCAATATAGCTACTGAAATGTTAACTATGTGAAGTCTTGTTTTCCCCGCTAATGAATTACTGTGTTCTGAATATACAGGCTTTATTATCATTGGAGCTACAGAGAGACAGTCATATCAAACATCAGCTTCTAATCCATGAGCGATGGAAGAGAGCTAAGAGAGAAGAGAAGCTGAGGGCTCAGATACACCTGACAGCAGCAGACAGGGAGACTGATCCCCAATTACCTATGAAACTGTTCTCTGATGAATCTGATGGTCAGAAGACACTTTCCACAAGCACGGAAATGAGTAGCCTTAACCAGGAGGAATATCTGAGGCAAATTCGGAATTCCTGTGATCGGGAACCAGATACACTTCTCTTTCTGTTAGAGAAGAGGCAAGTTCCTTCGAAGACCTGCGCAAGGAGCAAAGCTCCTAAAGATGACAAGACAAGGATAGAAGAGCAAGAGGTGAACATTTCTGAACTGAAAAGACTTGTTGATGTACTTATAGCTGAGAATGAGAGGCTAAAGAAGGAGAATAAGCAGCTGAAGGCAGAGAATGCAAGACTTAAGAAGTCCCCATTGGAGAAGGAATTGGACGTGGATTCAGACTTTGTGAAGTCGGAGTTATGGTGCATGAGTCAACCGCCCGATAATGCCACCAATGCTGGGAAAGCGAAAGACATTCCAATACCTAACCTTCCTCCTTTGGAAATGCCAGCTCAGGACATTTCATTGGATGATCTCCCCCTTTTAGAACTTCCTGAGGAGGTTGTGTGTAATCTGAAAGAACTATTGAACAACCAAAAGGAAACCTCAAAGGACAAACTATAGGGAGCATACTTGCAAAAAAAAAAAAAGTTTAACAAATCAGTGGTACAGTGCCTCCGAATAGCAGTTAATGTTCCTGTTGTACGTACGACACGAGTGCCAGATGATCGTATGTACGATCCGTGTGATTTTTCTCATCCAGATGGACTGGGGCACTGTTTACATTCGGGTACTCGCCTCCATGAATCAGTCTGTGCCACTCAATGAACTCTTAATGTGATGCAAATTTCAAAGCCAATCAGGAACATTACATGTATTTCTACTGTATGATGAGGGAACCAAATCAACAACTTCTGAATGCTCAGTTTACATTACAGTAATTGGGGTGCACCATTGTATACCTTTTTTTTATTGTTTTCTTTCAGTCTAAATGAATTACTCTGTGTGATATGAATTGTCTAAAGATGAACTGTAACTTTTTGTTGCTGCATGAATGAAGAAATTAGTGTCGGTATTTGATTTGCAGATCGAATAATTAAATAAAAAATACAATCCTTGCAATTGGATTTGACAACCTTTATTTCTGCTTTAAGTGCTGTTGTCGCTCAGTTAGTAGCACACTTCTTCTCCTCTTTCCACCCCTCCACCCCCCCCCCCCCCCCCCCCGAGTCAGCAGGTCAGAGGTTCAAGCCCCGCTTAATCCCATAAGGCCAACCGTACTGAGGACTTCACTGTCAGAGGTGCTGTGTGCCTTTGAACCAGGTGGATGTTAAAGATGATCTGGCACTGTTTGAAGTGCAGAGACTTCAGGTGACCGGCATTCATCCTCGACCACTAGCATAAAAAAAACGGTTAACTGCTCATTCATTTCATTGCCGTTTTTGAGTGCAGTATTAGGGTTGTTTTCTGCTACTTCCAAATTTTAGAACTGAGATTGATCAATTTTTGTAAGGCAAGGGTATTGAGGGTTACGGAACCAAGGTGGGTAAATGGAGTTAAGATACAGATCAGCCATGAGTGGAATAGGCCCGTCTCCTCTCAGTGTAGCATAGGAGGAGGTTTGCTTTGCATTTTTCTGTTGTACCTGAGCCGGGAGCCCAAGGTGTTCCATTCCCCAAAACTATGACATCTTGCAATTTGAGAAATCTTCATAAATAATAAACTGCATCTTTTTGTAAACTTCTGTTTCCATCTGCTTCAATAGCTCTAGCCCTGGGATAACTACAGGGAGTGTTCAGCCGTGGCCTCTTCTAATCTATATTCAGCTGGATTACTTTCTGTTTGCATCTTTAGTACAAATGAAACTGATTAGGGGGGAAATAGGTTTCACCAATGCGCGATGACAGTTACATTTATTAATACTTAGAGCTCCACTTTGTTTCATGAAGAAATATTCATAATTAGTTTACAAAAATTGCAATATTTTATGAACTGTGTTCATTTTTATTTGAGGGTGGGGAGAGAGAACGCATGAAAGATACGTTTTGAGCTGTTAGTTTTTGATATATTGGGTGTATTTCCTCCTGGCTGGATGCAGAAATGTGCTCCGATTGATGTCCCTCATGTAAAAACCAGTCACGTTGACCAGTGAAGCAGAGTCTGAGGCATTAAGTTCATCAGTACTGCCTTCAGCTGCTGCATATGTTTTTAAATAAAACCCATTTTGTACTAGAAAATGTAACTACGGATCTAATCTATTCCATAAAGCTGCTGTTTTGCATTGTATCTGAGCATCCCCATTAAAGTCTGCAGTCTTGAAGGAATTGTTTTTTTCGCTGCAATCCCCAAGGATATTGTGGAGTATAGATGAGAATAGGATCCGTCTTGGCTATGATGCTTCCATAGTGCAATGGCCTGCCACTATACTGTCACACACCACTTGGATGGGGTACAGAAGGGTGATCTGCACCTGTGGAACCTTGTGAGCAGAAACGAATGGAGAATTTCCACAGGGTTTTCCTGATCTCTTGCTGTGACTTTGTTTCTTCAGGACTTCCACTGATCTTGTGCCAATGTAAATGTCTGTTTTTACCCAAATCGCTGAGCGTTGCACCGATATCCCACCAGAGAATCCCTCTGGAAACTCCAGGTGAATATCTTCAGGAGAGGGGAGGAACCCGACCAAAAAAAAATGATTTCAATCAAAAATAATTCATTACTGTTTCCGATTCCGACCTGTTGTGACAGTGAGACCGTCGTACTTGTGGGGCAAGTACCCTACTTGCTTCTGTGTCCGCCCCTGGAAAAAACTCTCTCCCAACTCTCTTACAGCTGCACGTGAAATCCCAGCAGTCCAGCCTTTGGCCCTCCATACACCACGCCATTTCTGCAGCTACCGATCTGCTCAAATACACCCTCACCACCACCACTTTTGATGCCCTAGTCCCTATTAAAACAATTACTCTCTGCTCACACAAGGTTGCACAGGTGGAACGGCCAAGGTGAAACGAATGGAGAATTTCCACAGGGTTTTCCTGATCTCTTGCTGTACGGCCCTCATCTTTGCTCCCTTAAATCCAAGGTACACAGACTTGAACGGATATGGCGGACAACTGGTTTAGCCATTCATCGCCAGATCTGGCTGGACCACATAAACCATTATCGAGTCCAGTTCCCGTCTGCCAAAATTGCTCACTATTCCAGAATCATTCTGCAATGCAAAGATAAACCCCAGCTTCTATTCTCCACTGCTAACTGTCTTCTTAAACCACTCTTCCCCCATCACCTCCACCCTCACCTCCGACAAGTGAGGCGTTCATGGACTTCTTTGTTTCTAAGATTGAGATCATCTGCCTCTGCCACTTCTCTTCCACCGGGCCAAACTTCCTCTAAGGTTCCCCCTTGCCCGAGCCCTGAACACATCTTTCTCCAGTTTCTCTCCGATCTCTCCTCATGACCTCGCCGCGCTCATCTTGTCCATGAGACCCACTTCCTGCTCCCTCGACCCTATTCCCCCCACTTCCTGCTCCCTCGACCCTATTCCCCCCAAAACTGCTGACCACTCAACTTCCTTTTCTGACTCCCATGTTAGCTGACATTGTTGACGGTTCTCTCTCCTCAGGTACTGTCCCCCTCTCCCTCTAATCTGCCATCATCACCCCTCTCAAAAAAGCAACCCTTGACCCCTCCGTCCTTGCAAACTACCGCCCCATCTCCAACCTCCCTTTCCTCTCAAGTCCTTGAACGTGTTGTCACCTCCCAAATCCGTGCCTGTCTTTCCTGCAACTCCATGTTTGAATCCCTCCAATCACAGTACTGAAATGGCTCCTCACAGTCACAAAGGATGTCATTTGTGACTTTAACAAAGCTTAAACTATCCTTCCTCGTCCTTCTTGTCTTGTCTGCAGCCTTTGATACAGTTGACCACTCCATCCTCCTCCAATGCCTCTCCACCATTGCCGAGCTGGGTGGGACGGCACTCGCCTGGTTCCATTCTTACCTATCTAATTGTAGCCAGAGAATCACCTGCAATAGCTTCTCTTCCCACTCCCACATGGTTACCTCTGGTGTCCCCCAAGGATCTATCCTTGGCCCCCTCCTATTTCTCATCTACATGCTGCCCCTTGGCGACATCATCTGAAAACACAGCGTCAGTTTCCACATGTACGCTGATGACACCCAGCTCTACCTCACCACCACTTCTCTCGACTCCTTTCTCACCTTGGCCATTCCCCCGGTATGCCCCTGATCTTCGCTCCCTTAAGTCCAAGGTACGCAGACTTGAATGGATATGGCAGACAACTGGTTTTGCCATTAACCGCCAGATCTGGCTGGACCACATAAACCATTATCGAGCCATCCTCGATACTACTCACAGATTCGTATTAAATTGTCACACTGTTTGTCCGACATCCAGTTCTGGCTGAGCACAAATTTTCTCCTATGTTTAATATTTAATAGAAGATAGGAGCAGTCTGGTGAATCTTCGCTGCACTCCCTCCATGGCAAGAACATCCTTCCTCAGATAAGGTGACCAAAACTGCACACAATACTCAAGGTGTGGTCTCACCAAGGCCCTGTACAACTGCAGCAAGACATCCTTGTTCCTGTACTCGAACCCTCTCGCTACGAAGGCCAACATACTATTTGCCTTCTTAACCGCCTGCTGCACCTGCATGTTTACCTTCAGCGACTGGTGCACAAGGACACCCAGGTCTCGTTGCACTTCCCCTTCTCCCATTCTATTGCCGTTCAGATAATAATCTGCCTTCCTGTTTTTGCCACCAAAGTGGATAACCTCACATTTATCCACATTGGGCAGATGCATGGCAGATGCAGTATAATCACCCAACCTGTCCAAATCACACTGGAGTTTCTCGGCATCCTCCTCACAGCACACACGCCCACCCAGCTTTGTGTTGTCTGCAAACTTGGAGATATTACATCTAGTTTCCTCGTCTAGATCATTAATATATATTGTGAATAGCTGGGGTCCTAGTACCAATCCCTGCGGTACCCCACTAGTCACTGCCTGCCACTCGGAAAAAGACCCGTTTATTCCAACTCTTTGCTTCCTGTCTGCCAACCAGTTCTCATTCCAAGTCAGTACCTTGCCCCCAATCCCATGTGCCTTAACTTTACACGCTAATCTCTTATGCGGGACCTTATCGAAAACCTTCCGAAAGTCCAAATACATCACATCCACTGGTTCTCCCTTATCTAGTCTACCAGTTACATCCTCAAAAAATTCCAGTAGATTATAGTCAAGCACGATTTACCTTTTGTAAATCCATGTTGATTTTGTCCGATCCTGTCACTGTTTTCCAAGTGCTCTGCCATTACATCTTTTATAATGGACTCTAGCATTTTACCACTACCGATGTCAGGCTTACCGGTCTATAATTCCCCGTTTTCTCTCAACCACCTTTTTTTAATAGTGGGTTAACATTAGCTACCCTCCACTCCAGGGGAACTGTTCCAGAGTCTATAGAATTTTGGAAGATGACCAGCAATGCATCTACTATTTCTACGGCCACTTCCTTAAGTACCCTAGGATGTAGATTATCAGACCCTGGGGATTTATCGGCCATCAATCCCATCAATTTCCCTACAAATACTGATTTCATTCAGTTCCTCCCTCTCATTAGACCCTAAGTTCCCCGACATCTCTGGGAGATTATTTGTGTCCTCCTTTGTGAAGACATAAACCAAAGTATGTATTTAATTGGTCTGCCATTTATTTGCTCCCCATTATAAATTCTCCTGATTCTGACTGCAAGGGACCTACGCTTGACTTCACCAATCTTTTTCTCTTCACATATCTATAGAAGCTTTTACAGTCAGTTTTTATGTTCCCTGAAAGCTTACTCTCATACTCTAATTTTCCCCCTCTTAATTCATCCCTTTGTCCTCCTTTGCTGAATCCTAAACTGCTCCCAATCCTCAGGTTTACTGCTTTTTCTGGCCAATTTATATGTCCTCTCCTTGGATCTTATGCTATCCCTAATTTTCCTTGTTAGCCACAGTTGAGTCACCTTTTTTGTTTTATTTTTATGCCAAACAGGGATGAACAAATTCTTTAGACATCAGCACCGACCTGTATGGCTGCTGTTTTACGAGCTCCTCCCCAACTGGCATTTTAATGTTGTATTTAATGTTGTATTTTAATATATTGTACTGTTAGTTTTTAGTATTCTAGTTGTTTTTTAAAAAATATTCTAAACAGTAGAGTGCTAAATACTAAACTACTAATATTAAAACTACTGTTTAACCGACCTGTATGGCTCATGAGGGTAGCCGCTGTTTTACAAGCTCGTCCACAACTTTCCACTTTATTTATTATTTTATTGTTATTATTAAACAATTTTGTAAGTACTGTTTCTTCGCTTATCTGCTACAACCGTCAATCACTTCTGGACATAAGATCGGCCGGAGATGTAGGACCTACCCCCGATTTTTTGAACTGGGATTCTGCTGCTACTACCATCTACCCTCCCACCTGCTTACCTGACTTCATTCCTGTGATCAGGAAGCGACGACGGCGCAAGCGGGGCAGACGAGCAGGTGCATTAGTGAAGCTGAGGCGACGTGAACACCACCCCCCCCTTCCGAGTATTCTCCTGGCGAATGTGCAGTCACTGGACAATAAGCTGGACAAACTCAGGGGGAGGCTCACCTTCCAGCGAGACATTAAGAACTGCAACGCCTTGATTTTCACTGGGACTTGGCTTGATCCATCGATACCGGCTTCGGCCATTCAACCAGAGGGATTCAACATTCACCGGTTAGACCGAACAAAGGACTCAGGGAAGATTAGAGGGGGTGGAGTATGCTTTATGGTCAACAATTCTTGGTGTTCCGACGTGGAACTACTTACATCATCAGGTGTTCAAGATCGGGTGAACAAGAAGATCAAATGCCGACCCTTCTACCTCCCGAGAGAGTTCTCATCCGTGATCATTACAGCGGTGTATATTCCACCACAGGCCGACGCAAATAGGGCACTAAATGAGCTGTATGGGACCATTAGCAGGCTTGAAACTTCCCATCCAGAGGCTGCATTCATCGTGGCTGGTGATTTCAACAAAGCCAATCTGAAGAAAGTACTGCCTAAATACCATCAGCATATCACCTGCCCAACGCGAGCCAAGAACACACTAGATCACGTTTACACTCTGTTCCGGGATGGATACAAGGCGCTCCCCCGCCCTCCCTTCGGCAAATCAGATCATGACTCCATCATGCTGCTAACCACCTATAGGCAGAAACTGAAACAGGAAAAGCCTGTGATGAGATCTCTACAACGGTGGTCAGATCAATCAGATGCTATGTTACAAGACTGTTTTGATTCCACTGACTGGGATATGTTCCGGAATGCCTCTGACAATGACATCAACACATATACAGATTCAGTCATTAGTTTCATGAACAAGTGCATAGATGACGTTGTTCCGAGGATTGTTGTACAAACATTTCCCAACCAGAAACCATGAGTAAATGGCGATATCCGTGCTATGCTAAAAGCACAGTCCATCGCATTCAACCCTGGGGACATGGATGAGTACAAGAAATCAAAGTACGAGCTAAGAAAAACCATCAAAAATGCAAGAAAACAATACACGGATAAAGTGGAGTCACACTATCATAGCTCAGATTTGCGAAGGATGTGGAGTGGACTACAATCTATTACGGACTACAAAGGGAAACCCAGCTGTGTCATGCCCAGCAATGCCCCTCTCCCGGACGAGCTTAACACTTTTTACGCCCGGTTTGAGGCCAACAACAACTGGCCTGTTACAAGGGCGCCCGCGGCTCAGGATAACCGGGTCTTCTCAATCTCCGTGGCTGACGTGAGCAAGACCTTTAAGAGAGTGAACACCCACAAAGCACCCGGTCCAGATGGAATCCCTGGGCGTGTCCTTAGAGCATGCGCTGACCAGCTGGCAGCCGTGTTTACGGATATATTCAACCGTTCACTGTACCAGTCTGTAGTCCCCACCTGCTTCAAGATGACATTGGTTATTCCAGTCCCCAAAAAAACAAAAGTAACCTGTTTAAACGACTACCGCCCCATAGCACTCACTTCTGTCATGAAGTGCTTTGAGAGGCTGGTCAAAACCCACATCAACTCCTTACTACCTGACACACTGGACCCACTCCAATTTGCTTACCGCCCAAAAAGATCTAGGGATGATGCCATCGCCACTGTACTGCACACTGCCTTATCACACCTGGATAAAAGGAACACCTATGTGAGAATGTTGTTCATTGATTATAGTTCAGCATTCAATACCATTATCCCCTCCAAGCTTGTCAACAAGCTCAGTGAGCTAGGACTTAACACCTCCCTATGCAACTGGATCCTGGACTTCCTGACAGGCAGACCCCAGGTGGTGAAAATAGGCAGTAGCACCTCCTCAACACTGATCCTGAACATGGGAGCTCCCCAGGGTTGTGTGCTCAGCCCCCTTCTGTACTCCCTGTTTACTCATGATTGCGTGGCCACGCACAACTTCAACTCCATCATCAAGTTTGCTGATGACACTACCGTTGTAGGCCTGATCACAGATGGCGACGAGACAGGCTACAGGGAGGAGGTAAGAGCTCTAGCAGAATGGTGCAAGTACAACAACCTCTCCCTCAACATCAGCAAAACAAAGGAGATGGTCGTGGACTACAGGAAGCGGCAGGGGGAGGGACACACCCCAATCTACATCGAAGGGGCTGAGGTGGAGAGGGTTAGCAGCTTCAAATTCCTGGGTGTATTCATTACGGAGGACTTAACGTGGTCACATCACATCGACATCGTAACGAAGAAGGCATGCCAACGCCTGTTCTTCCTCAGGAGACTGAAGAAATTTGGAATGGCCCCCCAGATTCTCACCAACTTCTACCGCTGCACCATCGAGAGTATCCTGTCTGGCTGCATCACTACCTGGTATGGCAACTGCATCGCCACAGACCGCAAGGCTCTACAGATGGTGCTGAAAGCTGCACAACATACTATAGGGATTAAACTTCCTGCTGTCCAGGATATCTACCCCGAGAGGTGCCAGGGGAAGGCCCTGAGAATCATTAAAGACGCGAGCCACCCCAGCCACAACCTCTTCGCCCTGCTCCCGTCCGGTAAGAGATACCGAAGCATACGGTCTCGTACCAGCAGGTTTCGAAACAGTTTCTACCCCCAGGCCATAAGACTCATGAACGTATAATTTATTTTTATTTATTACTGTTGTTTTACTTATTACTGTATTTCTATTGGTATTTTATCATTGTTATTTTATCATTGTTATGCCATATTTATTCCAATGTTGGGAGGACTCATAAAAATCAACATTTCATTGTCATATATGCAGCAGACGTGTGTACTGCACAAATAAAACTGAATTGAATTGAATTGAATGCGATCTTTAAATGTTTGCCATTGCCTATCCACCATCAACATTTTGAGTGACATTACCCAATCCATCCTACCCAACTCGCGCCTCATACCATCGTAGTTTCCTTTATTTAAATTCAGGACCCTAGTCTCTGAGTCAACTACTTCACTCTCCATCTTAATGAAGAATTCTATCCTATTATGATCGCTCCTCCCCAAGGGGCCTCGCACAACAAGATTGCTAATTATTCCTTTCTCATTACATAATACCCAGTCTAAGATGGCCTGATGTCCAGTTGGTTCCTCGACATATTGGTCCAGGAAACCATCCTGTATACACTCCAGGAATTCCTCCTCCACAGTATTGTTACTAATTTGGTTAGCCCAATCTATATGTAGATTAAAGTCACCCATGATAACTGCTGTGCCCTTATTGCATGCGTCTCTAATTTCCCGTTTATTGCCATCCCCAACCTCCACATTACTGTTTGTGGGTCTGTATACAACTGCCACTAACGTTTTCTGCCCCATGGTATTCCTCAGCTCTACCCATACAGAAACCACATCATCAGAGCTAATATCCTTCCTTACAATTGTATTAATCTCCTCTTTAACCAGCAATGCTACCCCACCTCCTTTTCCTTTTGCCTGTCTTTCCTGAATATTGAATACCCCTGGATGTTGAGTTCCCAGCCTTGGTTATCCTGGAGCCATGTTTCCATAATCCCAATCATATCATATCCGTTTACATCTATTTACGCAGCTAATTCATCCACCTTATTACAAATGTTCCTCGCATTAAGACACAAAGCCTTCAGGCTTGTTTTTTTAACACTCTTAGACCTTTTAGAATTATTATTTACTGTGGCCATGTTTGATTTAAACCCTTGGGCCTAGAAATTTGGTGGGCTGTGCCACCAGTTAGCGCCTAAAGAGGGCACTCAGTGGCTTTAGCGCCACTGGCCACGCCTCCAGCGAAATTTAGCGGGGCGCTAATGGCGGCATTAGCCTGTAGCGCTGATCGCGATATTGGGTCGCGCCCCCCCCCCCCCTCGTAGCACTGGTCGCAAATCGCGACCGGTTCAGGGGGGCCTACCTGTGGCAGTAGTGGCGCAAATTAATGGGGAAGTGCGGGGCGGCCATATTTTTCGATGGCCGCCTGCCAGCACCTCCTCGCGCCACCCTCCCCAGCCTCCTGATCCCCCCCCCCGGGCAGTGCCAGCTGTGTCCCAAGAGACCGGCACTTCTCCTCGGTGCCGGGCTCTTTTGCCGGCATTCGCGATCGGTGATCGCGCTGATGCAGGCCCCTCCTCTTTAAGAAGGGGAGGAAGGCCTGCAGTACCACAGCGCGCCGTGCTGCAGTGTGTGGCGCTGCGGCACGTTGCACTGTGATATTCAGTTTCAGCGCCCCAAGAGGGATGCAGGGCGCCTCGAGCAGCGCCCCGCGTCCCTCTTGGGGTGCTCAAACTGAATATCGGGCTGGCGCTCCTGGCTCCTTCCGGGGCGGGTCTTCCAGCGCCCAGGCGAGCTTGGCGCCCCAAACGCGGCGCCACCAAATGTTTAGCCCTTGATTTCTCTGACTGCCATTTTTGCTTTTCTCCTTCCTGTCTTTTGCTTCTATCCTTGCTTCCCTTTCCTCTGTCTCCCTGCACAGGTTCCCAACCCCCTGCCATTTTAGTTTAAACCCTCCCCCACAGCACTAGCAAACACTCCCCCACAGCACTAGCAAACACTCCCCCTAGGACATCGGTCCCGGTCCTGCCCAGGTGCAAACCATCCAGTTTGTACTGGTCCCACCTCCCCCAGAACCAGTTCCAATGTCCCAGGAATTTGAATCCCTCCCCCTTGCATCATTCCTCTAGCCGCGTATTCATCTGAAATATCCTTCTATTTCTACTCTGACTAGCACGTGGCACTGGTAGCAATCCTGAGATTACTATCTTAGGAGGTAAATTAAAAAATAGGACCTCAAACTCCCTATATTCAGCTTTTAGGACCTCATCCCAGCTTTACCTATATCGTTGGTGCCTATATGCACCACGACAACTGGCTGTTCACCCTCCCCTTCCAAAATGCCCTGCAGCCACTCCGAGACATCCTTGACCCTTGCACCAGGGAGGCAACATACCATCCTGGTTGGGAAGACTGAAGCCATTGTATTCGGTCCCCACCACAAACTCCATTCCCTAGCCGCTGACTCCATCCCTCTCCCTAACATCTGTCTGAGGCTGACCCACACTGTGCGCAACCTTGGTGACTTATTTGACCCTGAAATGGGCTTCCGACCACATATCCGTGGCATAACTAAGACCGCCTACTTCCACCTCCTTAACATCACCTGTCTCCGCCCATCCGCTGCTGAAACCCTCATCCATGTCTTTGTTACCTCTAGACTTGACTCTTCTAATGCACTCCTGGCTGGCTTCCCACATTCCACCCTACGTAAACTTGAGGCCATCCAAAACTCGGTTGGAATTCCCTGCCTAAACTTGTCCACCTCGCTACCTCTCTTTCCTCCTTTAAGACACTCCTTAAAACTTACCTCTTTGACCAAGCTTTTGGTCACCTGCCCTAATTTTTCCTTATGTGGCTTGGTGTCAAAATTTTTGTCTTCTAATACTCCTGTGAAGCACCTTGGGATGTTTTACTACGTTAAAGGTGCTATATAAATACAAATTGTTGTTGCCCCTGGAGAACACCACTGTGTACCTTCCTCCAGTCCACTACTTCCTCCACTGCCCTCTGTTTCCTGTCACTTAGCCAATTTCATATCCATGCTGCCACTGTCCCTTTTATTCCATTGGCTTCAACTTTGCTGGCAAGCCTATTATGTGGCACTTCATCAAATGCCTTTTGGAAGTCCATGTACACCACATCAACCGCATTGCCCTCATCAACCCTCTCTGTTACCTCATCAAAAAACTCGATCAAGTTAGTAAACACGATTTGCCTTTAACAAATCCATGCTGGCTTTCCTCAGTTAATCCATACTTGTTCAAGTGACTGTTAACTTTATCCCTGATTATCGTTTCTAAACTGACTGGTCTGTAGTCGTTAGATTTATCTTTACATCCTTTTCTGAACAGGGGTGTAACATTTACAATTATCCAGTCCTCTGGCACCACCCCCGTATCTAAGGAAGATTGGAAGATTATGGCCAGTACCTCTGCGATTTCCTCCTTAACTTCCCTCAGCGTACTAGGATGCAGCCTGTCCGGTCCTGGTGACTTATCAACTGTAAGTTCAGACTGTCTTTCTAGTACCTCCTCTTTATCAATTTTTATTTCATCCAGTATCTCCACTATCTCAGCTTTCACTATGACTTTGGCAGCATCTTTTTGCTTGATGAAGACAGATGCAAAGTACTCATTTAGTACCTCAGCCATGCTCTCTGCCTCCATGCGTAGGTCTCCATTTTGGTCCCTAATCGGCCCCACCCCTCCTTTTACTACCCATTTAGTATTTATATGCCTATAGAAGACTTTTGAGTTCCCTTTTATGTTAGCTGCCAATCTATTCTCATACTTCTCTTTGCCCCTCTTATGTTCTTTTTCACTTCCCCTCTGAACTTTTTATATTCAGCCTGATTCTCATTTGTATTCTCAACCTGACATGTGTCATACGTGCTCTTTTTCTGCTTCATCTTACTCTCCATCTCGTTCATCATCCAGGGAGCTCTGGCTTTAGTTGCCCTACCTTTCCCCCTCATGGGAATGTACCTCAACTGAAACCAAACCATCTCCTTTTTAAAGGCAGCCCATTGTTCCATTACAGTTTTGCCTGCCAATCTTTGATTCCAATTTGCCCGGGCCAGCTCTGTTCTCAACCCACTGAAATTTGCCTTCCTCCAATTAAGTATTTTTACTCTAGATTGCTCCCTGTCCTTTTCCATAGCTAATCTAAACCTTATGATACTATGATCACTGTTCCCTAAATGTTCCCCTACTGACACTTGCTCCATTTGACCCACCTCATTCCCCAGAACCAGATCCAGCAATGCCTCCTTCCTCATTGGGCCGGAAACATGCTGATCAAGTAAGTTCTCCTGAACACACTTCAGAAATTCTTCCCCCTCACTGCCCTTTACGCTATTACTATCCCAGTCTATATTAGGATAATTGAAGTCCCCCATTATCACTTAGTTCTTGCACCTGTTAATATTGTTTTGTGGCGGTACCACTGGTTGTCCCTTACATTGAGACACATAATTCCCTTTAACTTACCTTTTGGGGCCGTTGCCCTTTTAACATAACTGTTGGGGCCATTGCCCCTTTAAGACGCGCCCTAGCACGCTGACGTCACGTCACGTACAACGTGATGTGCATGCGCCGGCACAGCTCGGCCTAGCGTCTTCGGCCTCAACGGCCAGCCGACGGGAGCGACGCGATCTTCCGCTCCCGCGGCAAGCACCGGCACAGCCTGGCCTAGCGTCTTCGGCCTCAACGGCCAGCCGACAGGAGCGACGCGATCTTCCGCTCCTGCAGCATGCACCGGCACAGCCCGGCCTCGCGACTTCGGCCTCAACGACCAGAGATGCAACGACGCGCATCACGAGACGCCCTAAGCGCGGGAAACGCGAACAACGTGATGACGTCACAACACAAACGCGATGACGTCATCACGCTCCCCACAGGACTGCAAACTCAGTCCTCGTGGAGTCCCCACTGGGACAAGACCTACACCACGGTGCTCCTACAGTCAGCCATCTTACCTATCTTACCTGATGTAATTAGCCTGTTCCTGTAAATAAACAACTTATTTATAGTTCGTCGAAGTCAAACTCTCTTATTTAGTGGCGATCTACACGAACCGCTACATTGGTGACCCCACGACGTGAGTACGGGAGCTCATCAATTCCAATGCTACAATTGGTGAACCCGTATCCGTGAACGATTTTCACGGTAGCAACGCGCGCCTGAACCTCGTCTTCACTCAAGACGACCAACGCACAACCGACGAACAACCACGGAACAGCAACCGCCTAACACCGATTCCACCACAAGGGACCCCGTCTTTGCGAACGTATTCGCAATGGAAGCGCAGCTTGGAGGTGAGCCCGTTTTTCACGAACGATGTCACAGAGGTAGAGCACGACCAACGGCAACCGTCATCCACCAGCGCTACAATTGGTGGGTTTGTGAACGTCTTTCACAAACGAAGCACGCTATGGAAGCATCAGCCGTTCTGCTGTCACTACCGCAATCCAGGGAGCCACGGTCTCCCTCGTGCTTTATGCAGGTAGAAGCCCTGTTCGCCAAGAACATCGATGCGGCACAGACCACGCACGTGCTCACGGTCTCTGTATTCGACTCTTCTACCGCCACACGAATCGTCCACCTCTACATCCAAAGCAACAGCAAGTATACATCTCTCCAAGCGCGGGGTACAGCATGTTCGGGCCCACAAGATCGGAGCGCGCCCCGCGGGGATACCACGAGGACTCACCCCCGCAAAACACGAGGACTCACCCCCGCAAAACACGAGGATGCACTCCTCACGCACGAGGACCCATCCCTCGCGAACCACG
Source organism: Somniosus microcephalus (assembly GCF_052327205.1). Classification (NCBI taxonomy): domain Eukaryota; kingdom Metazoa; phylum Chordata; class Chondrichthyes; order Squaliformes; family Somniosidae; genus Somniosus; species Somniosus microcephalus. Next base: position 83,705,651 of record NC_140994.1, on the reverse strand, counting down.
AGAACCCATCCCTCATGAACACCGACGACTCCTTCTCCGCCGACGACGCACCAGCCCTTCAGCTTGCTGGTTGTGTTACCTACTACATGATTCGGCGTGAACAAAAAGCGTGCCGCCCTCCCGGCTGTTTTCTCCTAAATCTACAACAGTTACAAGTGTTGCCGCCCTCCAGGCAGAGTTAACCCCTCCTGAAAGCAACAACAACCTGGACCGTTGCCGCCCTTTCTCCAGTTTTCCCTTTAACAAACGCAAACGTCTACTGAGGCTGCACACATCGAGGACGGGTCCAACGGGCATCCTGCGGCCGCGATCAGCCACGTGAAAGTTGCTAGCCTCACCGATCACTGATCAACGCAGCAACTCTTCACCCTCCGTTGTGTTCACGTCGTAGCACTATGGCACGCACCGTTCCGTGCGTTCCAGCCTCCCGAAGGTTTCGCTCACCAGCCAACGGAGACATCGCCCGCGTCCGCCCAACCTGCCCGTCACCCTGACAAGGCCTGCTGTTTCGCACGACTCCACGGTCCTTCGCCTGACGGATACGTTTTATTCGCCACGACGCGCGTAAGGATCCGCTCACGAGCAGCATCTTCATACCTCGCCTACCAAGTCGAGACAGCACGACCGCCGTGACCACCAGCTCGTCAGACCATCTCATCCTTGGACTTTCGTTAAAGCGAATTCTGGGGGGGCCTATGTGGCGGTACCACTGGTTGTCCCTTACATTGAGACACATAATTCCCTTTAACTTACCTTTTGGGGCCGTTGCCCTTTTAACTTACCTGTTGGGGCCATTGCCCCTTTAAGACGCGCCCTAGCACGCTGACGTCACGTCACGTACAACGTGATGTGCGTGCGCCAGCACAGCCCGGCCTAGCGTCTTCGGCCTCAACGGCCAGCCGACGGGAGCGATGCGATCTTCCGCTCCCGCGGCAAGCACCGGCACATTCCGGCCTAGCATCTTCGGCCTCAACGGCCAGCCGACAGGAGCGACGCGATCTTCCGCTCCTGCAGCACGCACCGGCACAGCCCGGCCTCGCGACTTCGGCCTCAACGGCCAGCGATGCAGCGACGCGCATCACGAGACGCCCTAAGCGCGGGAAACGCGAACAACGTGATGACGTCTGTTAAGTCTGTGTGTTCCAGTTATGGTTAATATGAATCACTGCACACAGACCACAAGAATAACTTTAACAGGTCTTTACTAGTCGAAGGTCAGGGCTGAACTAAAAGATACAAGACGCTATACAGGCTTATATACCCGAGTGGTCACTACCGGTATTACAGTACACAGGGGCTCTTAAAGGTACATACACTACAATTCCTCCTCTTTTAGATAATTAGTACATAACATTTTAAGTAATCATTAATTAACATGTTTACAAGAACAATAATCTACACATTTGCTGCAGTTAATCAATTATAAGTCAGTCTCTCTGGAGGCTTCCTGACTCGGTCCGGATAACGCCTCGGTGGTGTAGTAGTTTTCGGTGGTGTAGTAGGTTCTTTTGGCAAGGTCGATTCGGCTTGAATGCCAGTGTCGGGTTCATCTGGTTCCAGTATCACCGGATCGGAGGTAGATACTATGGGTATCTCTGCTTCATCATTAGGCGTATAGAGCTGTGGTGTAGGTTGTCCCTTTTCGGATGACTCTATGATCTGGTCAGCATGGCGCCTTATTATGCTTTCACCAATGTCCACGGTATACATCAGCGGTCCTAGTCGTGTGCAAATAGTTCCAGGCTGCCATTTCTCGGTACGGTAGTCCCGGGCCAAAACTTGTTGACCTATCTGGAAGGTTCTAGTTGGCCTTTCATTCATGCCTTGAAATTGCCGGTTCTCTACGTCCCTTCTGATGTTTGGCTTGATCAAATCCAGCCGGCATCTTAGTCTTCTATTGAAAAACATCATGGCGGGAGTTTGGTTTGTAACCACATGTGTTGCATTCCTGTACGCAAACAAGAAGTTATCTACCTTATGTTGTAGATTTATGTCTTCATTACCCATGGCCTTTATGGCCTTCTTGAAGGTCTGGACAAACCTTTCAGCTAATCCATTGGTGGCGGGATGGTATGGGGCGGACGTGTAGTGCTTAAAAAACAATGGGGTTAAGAACTTCCTGAATTCTTCGGACACAAATTGCGGTCCATTATCAGAACAGATCTGTTCCGGCAGCCCATTCCTGGCAAATATGGTCCTTAATACTGTGATGGTTTTTTCCGTGGTGGTGGAGGACATCTTTATTACCTCCAGCCACTTGGAGTGTGCATCCACCGCGATTAAGAACATTGAGTCCATAAATGGACCAGCAAAGTCGATATGTACCCTTTGCCATGGAGATGAGGGCCACTCCCATGGATGTAGAGGGGCTTGTGGTGGGGCGTTTTGGACCTTCTGGCATCCTAGACAGCTCTTGGTCATTTCTTCGATGTCTCCATCGATACCTGGCCACCACACAAACGCTCTGGCTAGGTTCTTCATTTTCACTCCACCCAGATGCCCCTCGTGAAGCTCCTTTAGCACTTTATACTGGAGTTTGGGTGGAATCACCACTCTGGATCCACACATCAAGGTTCCTCGGCACACTGACAGCTGTTCTCTTCTTTGCGAGAATGCTGGCAACAGTGGTTCGCCATGTGTTGGCCATCCCTTCACCGTTAAATCGTAGACTCGTGAGAGAGTCGGGTCATTTCTCGTTTCCTTTTCGATGGTAGAATTTGTTACTGGTAGACATTCCACTATGGTTGAGTGGAACATCTCCACTGGGTCCACTGTAGGCGCCTCTTCTACCGTTGGCAACGGTAGGCGCGATAAACCGTCAGCATTCCCATGCTGTTTTGATCCTTTGTATTCTATGTCATATTGGTGTGCCCCTAGGAAAAGGGACCACCTCTGTAGCCTTTGCGCTGTCATAGTGGGAACGCCCTTTTTAGGGTTGAATATGGATACCAACGGCTGGTGATCTGTCAGCAGTGTAAACTTCTGGCCCTGCAGGTAATGATTAAACTTCTTTACTCCCCACACAAGGCTGAGAGCCTCCCTATCTATCTGAGCATAGTTGCGCTCAGCGGAGGTCAATGATCTGGATGCAAATGCGACTGGCCTTTCCAAGCCATTTGGCAACTTGTGTGAGAGTACTGCTCCAATACCATAAGGAGAAGCATCACAAGCTAAACGAATAGGTAGCGTTGGGTTGAAGTGAGCCAACACTTCCTCTGAGGTGATCAATGCCTTGCTTTTGCGAAAGGCCTTCTTACAGTCCTCGCTCCACTTCCATGGTACTTCTTTCTGCAAAAGAGCATTCAGCGGGTGCAGCACCGTGGATAGATTTGGCAGAAGCTTATGGTAATATTTAATCAACCCTAGGAACGACCTCAACTGGGATACATTTTCCGGAGCGGGAGCCTTCACAACAGCTTCGATCTTGTCAGGTGACTTGTGCAGCCCCTCCTGGTCAATGACATGACCACAGTACGAGATCCGTTTCTGAAAGAACTCACATTTCTGGCGATTAACTCGAAGTCCATATTCCTTCAATCTGGTGAGCACCAGTTTCAAATTTGCAAGGTGTTCCTCATCGTCATCTCCTGTAATCAGGATATCGTCCAAGTAACATTGAGTGCTTGGAATTCCCTGTAATACCTGCTCCATGGCCCTCTGCCAAATTGCTGGAGCCGAAGCCACTCCAAAAACCAGTCTATTATGTCAATACAAGCCCCTGTGCGTGTTGATTGTGAGATACTGGCGCGACTCTTCCTCAACTTCCATCTGTAAGTACGCTTGCGCCAGGTCTATCTTGGTGAAGTGTTTCCCGCCAGACAATGAAGCAAAGATATCCTCAATCCGCGGAAGCGGATATTGCACCGTGTGAAGCACCGGACTAACTGTGATCTTGAAGTCTCCACAGATGCGGACCTTCCCCGGTTCCCCTGGCTTGTTACTCGATGAACGCTTCATGACGGGAACAATGGGCGTGGCCCACTCACTCCAGTCCACCTTAGACAGTACTCCTGAACGTTCTAGCCCTTCCAGCTCAACTTCCACAGCAGGTCGTATCGCATAAGGTACCGGTCTGGCTTTGAAAAATTTTGGCTTTGCATGTTCTGCAATCTTGATTTTTGCCTTAATTCCTCTCAGTGTTCCCAGTCCCTGTTGGAACACCTCTTTAGCCTCATCCAATATTCTGGACAATCGTTCAGGTTTGGCATCTTTTTTTCCAGAATCTACCGTTATTGCTTTTAGGGAGTGCCAGTCCATATTTATTTTCCTGATCCACTCCCGTCCCAGAAGTGGTGGACCTCCCTCAGGTAGTACATATAAGTCCATTCCTTGGTGTTCTTTGCCCTTGTGTATCACCTTGACTTTTATCTTTCCGATGGAGTATACTCTTTGCCCCGTGTATGTCTGCAATACTATCTCCGTATCCCGTAGGGGAATATGTGTGAATAACCTTTTGTAATCTTGCTTATTCATGACCGTCAACGCCGATCCGGTGTCCAATTCCATCTTCACTTGGACTCCTGCTATCTGCAGTGTGACCCAGATAGTTTGTAGGTCAGCTTCCCTACTCACATTGTGAATTCTCAGACTACCCAGTTCCTTGCTGTTGGAGTCTGAATCCAAATTCTGTTCATCCGAACTCTTCTCAGCCACCTTATGTACCTTTCTGCACTTTTCCTGCGGTGACTTTTTGTTGCTGGTCTTCTTTCCTGACCGGCATACTTTAGCTATGTGACCAAGCTTGCCACATTTTCTACATTCCTGGTTTTTAAACCAGCATTGGTTCTGATCGTGTGTTGTCTTTCCACAATGATAACATTTCGTTGTACCCAAAGCCATTTGATCTACGCTGAGTACCGCTGCCTTCAGCTGCATTTCCGCAGTGCCTCTCGCTGCGGCTTCGTGCGATGCTGCAATAGTGACAGCCTTATCAAGTGTAAGATCATTCTCTTCAAGCAGCCGCTTTTGTGTTCCTTCTTTCGACAATCCACACACGAATTTGTCTCTCAGTGCCTCTGTCAGTCTTTCCCCAAACTGACAGTATTTCGCTAGCTTACGCAGTTCAATTAAATACTCCGCGTTGCTTTCCTCTTTCAGTTGCGTTCTCGCATAAAATTTAAATCATTCCGCTAACATCAGCGGTGTGGGGTTCAAATGATTTCTCAGGACAGCAACAATATTAGCGAAAGCCTGATCCGTCGGTTTAGCTGGTGATAGAAGATGCTTCAATAGCCCGTATGTCTTCGCACCCATTGAGTTTAGTAAGGTTAGTGCTTTATCTTCATCGGATATTTTATTTGCCTTACAATAAATCTCTATGCGTTCTACATACGTGGCCCAATCTTCAACATCGGGATCGAAATCGTTGATGTTACCACGCTTAGGCATCCTCGCAATCTTCTTGAGAAACAAAAAGAAATTTTTCTTTAATTTTTTTTTTAAATGGCGGTTTCCCGCGCTTGTCTTCTTCCCCCGCCTACGAAAATGGCGGCTTCCCGCATTTGCCTTTCTCCCCCGCTGGCTGTAATGGCGATTGCCGTATTGCTGCGTTCGTCCTCCCCAGCGGTTCTCAAATCGTGCCTCCCAGCCCCTCTTGCAGTCCGGTCCTTTCCCCCGGCTGCGGCTGAGTTCTCCGCTGTTTTTTTCTTTTTTTTCTTTTCTCCCGTGCCTTACGCTGTCCCGGTCGCTGCGCCTCGCAGCCTCGGTAGCTGCCCGGCCTTTTTCACCGGTCGCGGTCGAGCTCGCTCTCGACGCTGTTGCGTCTCCTAGCTCGCTTGCAGCCCGGTCTTTTACACCGGCTGCGTTTGCATTCACCGCGGCTCCCGTGCCTTACGCTGCTCCAGTCTCAGCGCCTCTGGCCCCGACTTCTGTCCGGCTCTTTTACCCGGCCGTGGTCGAGTTCTCCGCCCTTATATCCTCCGTTTTTCCCTCCCCTACTTCACAGCCAACGTGACCGACTTGCTGCTCGTCGCTGATCGGCTTACCCACCACCATGATAGAAGGGATGATCACTGCCTGTTGCTGATGGAAGGCTTCGTGTCAGGATTCTTCCTTGCTCTTCAGACCCGAGTCTTTTCTCAGCAGGATGATGCTTAAAGGTACATACACTACAACGTCACAACACAAACGCGATGACGTCATCACGCTCCCCACAGGACTGCAAACTCAGTCCTCGCGGAGTCCCCGCTGGGACAAGACCTACACCACAGTGCTCCGACAGTCAGCCATCTTACCTGCTATCTTACCTGATGTAATTAGCCTGTTCCTGTAAATAGACAACTTATTTATAGTTCGTCGAAGTCAAACTCTCTTATTTAGTGGCGATCTACACAAACCGCTACAGTTTCACGTATTGAATATGGTGTAGGAACTGGGGTTCCTAACCGAAGAATTGAGATCGACTCGGAAAATCAAAAACAATAAAATTTATTGAACAAATGAAGCTGTACAGGAAACTGTAGGATACAATGCAAATAGGTCTGGTCTGCTTGAAAGCCTCTCTGGAAACTGCTAGAAGGTTCCGAGCTCAACTGCTAGCAGGTTCCGAGCTCAACTGCTAGAAGGTTCCGAGCTCTACTGCTAGAAGGTTCCGAGCTCTGACGTCATGACGTCATCACGTTCTTCCCGCCGTTGAGAGATCACGTGACGGATGGCATGACGTCATCACGCGGAGTACAGGAAAGAAACCCTAGTACAGTTAACAGATACATTAAAGGTGCAGCCCCCAGCTGTACTACATTGCTGTAAAAGGAATTATATACAATTGTCCGTAATCCTCTGGTGGTTCCACCACAATGGCAGCATTTGAGGAGATTTTCAGATAGTCCAGGCACATGAATGGCCTTATGAGTACCAAACCTAAGGGTGAATATCCTAGAGTAACTCTTCACTTGATTGACATGGGTATGAATTCCTATTTTGCTGCAGGGCACTCTTGGCTGCAGGTACAGAAAAACTCCTCTTGTGAGCCAGGCTTCCCGAGCTTGCTGCCAACACAAACTACCTTCCTGTTCATGGACAAGCACGAGTTGGCTGGATAGGCTGGACACTTGGACGACACAGTCTCTCTTCTCCTTAATTCCAACATACGTCCCTTTTGTATCTGCTTACAGGAGAAGGGTGCACATAATCGGAAGCCCCATCTTGACCCCATTGGCTCCCTCCAAATTTTGGGGCAGCAGGCAGTGGAGGGTGATGGGAGCGAGTGATTATAGGGTGCCTCCCTGAAGCCCAGTGCCAGTAACAACATTTGCTTTTTGTCCTTTCTCCCCACCCCACCCCCCACTCACTAATTAAATTCCTGACAAGCAGGCATATACGGCAGTACAGCAGGAATAACACACTATGGGATGGATTTTAACCCTACCCATCCAGCAAAAACCAAACGGATCAGCAGTTAAAATCCACCAGTTGACTTACCTGCCCAGATCCCAGCAGTTCTAATCTTTACTGACACTTCTGGAGAGGCAGCTAGTCCACCCGCCCAAAGCCGGCAGGGTCCTTCTTTAAATATGCCAATTGGCTCTGTTGATGTCATCGGGCACTGATCATATGTTTAACTCCGGCCTGAGCGGGGAGGTCACTGAGGCTTCCCATCCAGGTCAGAAGAGGATCGGAAGCAGAAGGGGATCAGTAGCAGAAGGGGATCGGTAGCAGAAGGGGACACTCAATGGAAGTTTTTTTACTTTCCTTTGTGGGGGCCGGAGGAGCAGGAGCCCTACTCTTGACCTAATGATGGAGGGAACATCATTGATGAAGCTGCTGAAGATGGCTGGGCCTTGAGGAACTCCTGCAGCGATGTTCTGAGATGGTTGGCCACTAATGACCACAACCATCTTCCTTTGTGCTAGGTATGACTCCAGCCAGTGGAGCATTTTCCCCCCGATTCCCATTGACTTCAGTTTTACTAGGGCTCCTTGATACCACACTCGGTCAAATGCTGCCTTGATGTCAAGGGCAGTCACTCTCACCTCACCTCTCGAATTCAGCTTTTGCGCCATGTCTGAATCAAGGTTGTGATGTGGTCTGGGGCCAAGTGGTCCTGAGAGAACTGAAACTGAGCAAGTTATTTGTGAGTAGGTGTTGCTTGATGGCACTGTTGATGACTCCTTCCATCACGATGCTAATGATTGGGAGGAGGCTGATAGGGTGGTAATTGGCCAGGTTGGATTTATCCTGTTTTTGTGGACAGATCATACCTGGCCAATCTTCCACATTTGAAAATTCCATAAACAGATCCAATAGGCCACCAAAAAAAAAGCTACTAACTAGTTAAGGGCAGAAAACAAATGTAATCACCAAACAAGCACGTTCCTCTTAGGCGAGCAAGACCCAGAATAGACGCACCCATTTTATTCAGGCAATGAAGGACATCAGCACATTCCTGGCTCTGACATTAAAGTCTGGGGCCTAGAAATTCATCTTGGGCAGCGGCACTAACCGGGCGGTATCGGATCGGCTGACCATTATACACAGCGCCTGATGTTTAGTTCCACTGCAGCCGATGCAACTGAAGATCAGGCGCAGAGTATAATGGGCGGCCGATCCGATCCAATCCGATACCGACCGTTTAGCACCGCCACCCGAGATGAATTTCTCGGCCTTGATGTCCCGTGCTCTCACCTTCTACTTCCATGGCCCTACATGGTAGTGCAGTGGTGGGCTCTCTGAGTTCACTAACACGGACCCACTCATGTAGTCGGAATTACATATTGCGAGATCGCTCCTCACACTAATTTACAAACTGTGTCCTGCTCCACCCTGAACAGATCAAACCAGTGAGGCAGCTTCTGGTCTGACTAACTAGCAAACCATGAATAAAGTTTTAATACTGTGAGAACCAAATGTACGTTGGAGCTGCTCACTTGGAGTCTCTGTTTATTCAGCATCAGGACCATTAATTGCCTCATACTCTGGATCTTTGGGGGTTAAATTGGCTAAACCCTGAAAACGGGCATGGGGATCGCGGTACGGCATTAGCCCACGCCCATTCATAACGTTGCAGGCAACACGTTCAATTGGTGCTGCCTGCTGTTTTAAATGATTTCTACGTGCAGCCAGCACTACCCGCGCTGTTCATTGGTTGCATGCATCATTCAGCAGGGGGCCCAATATCGCAAGTGGCGAGCACTACTGAAAGAGAGCCAGCACCTCTTAAAGGGGAGGGGCAATTTGGCTGCAAGAAGTGGTGGGAGTTTTTTGAAAACTGAATCTGTGCTCTGATACTTTGAGGAATGGCTGCGCATGCGGGAGAGCGAGCACCAAGGTTTACTGACACTGCACTGGAGGTCTTGGTGCAAGATGTGAAGAGAAGGAGAGACGTCCTGTATCCACGGGGTGGGGGGGGGGTGAGGCGGCGGGTGGCAGGAGGCCCTCCAGACAGATGCTCAGGAGGCAGTGGGAAGAAGTAGCGGCGGAGGTCAATGCCAGGAGTGTTGCTCCAAGAACGTGGATGCAGTGCAGGAAGAAGTTTAACGATCTGACTTGAGTTGTCAAGGTGAGTGAGTTCAATCTTCAAATGGCACATCCTACCAACTACAACACGAGCCTCATCCACGGCTCAATTCACTACAACCCCATCACCCACCCACCAACAATCTCTATCAATCAGTACTCAACCCTTCAATTCAAGTGCTTTGCCTCACCCTCACACACTGTTAGCACTGTTGCAAGCCTCACACCCACAACTCACAGCTTGCACACACTGGCAGCTATTCAACCATGACAGCCACATCACCCAAACATATTGCAGGACACTCAATAACACACTTCCCTCTTTCTTACAGGAGAAGGTGCAGCAAAGAACTGGAGGCTGGAATGTTTTAACCCCCATGGAGGAGACAGTGCTAGCCATCATAAATGCTGGCCTTGCCAGTGATGCCCAGATCCCATGAACGAATAAAACAAAATCATGGGAAGGGGCTTTGCTGAGGCCATGGCCGTGGCCACTGACTGTAAAAGCTTTTATAGATATGTGAAGAGAAAAAGATTGGTGAAGTCAAGCGTAGGTCCCTTGCAGTCAGATTCAGGGGAATTTATAATGGGGAACTGTTGTGTATTTTGAATGTGTATTAGAATTGTCCCACATGGGATACCATAGTGGTGATTTACAATGCACTATGGGAAATGTAGTGCATTGAGTGAAGAAGCACATTGTAAATAAAATGGCCGTTAACTAAACTCTCCACCCCGGAGTCCTTCTTAATTGTTATATAGGTAAGGGTATAAAACCCCTAGAGACACAACAAAACTGGCGACGAGGACGACGGACTTGTGCATCACTTTGCACTGGAATCGGCAATGTTTAAAGTAAGAAGTTCCTGTCTTTTCTTAATGGCGCGCCCGCAGTTTAGTGCTGATGCAATCACCTCGTAAAGGTGGCGGTTCGTGTGTTACACAAATAAGAAGGGGGAGAGTAACGATACTGTTACATAGTTATGTTGGGACTACATTGTACAAGTGTACTAACACTCAAATCAAGTGTAGCAGCACTACGATGCTGGGAAAGTAGTGCAGTGCGCAGGTGCCACACAGGGCACTTTGAAATATCACCCCGCACCATGCGGCAGGCAGCCATTACAACTCAAATAAAACAGTAGTTTATAATTACAAACTACCGAGTCCAGAGGCATCTTTACAAAGCACTACGAGCGCTAGAAGACATAACATGGTGGCAGTGGTATAAGTAAGTAAAGCTTACGCAAATAAAAACGATATCAGATTGAAGAAAGAAATTTAAAAGTAAACTCTGCAGCGTTTTAACTGCGAATCATACGGGCAGCTAAAATGGCGGCATCCAATGCACTGACCACGAATATGCTCCCCATCATGAACTGGGAAGCCGACGATATCGTGGAAGCTTTCCGGAAATTTAAGCAAAAATGCGAGCTTACATTAAAAAATTTCCTGAAAGGCTCCTCAGATGAGGAAAAAGTCAGCTACATTCTACTGTTGGCGGGAGAAAAAGGCTTAGATCTCTATAACAGCTGGAGTTTATCCGAAGAGGATAAAACGAACCCTACGGAGATTTATGAAAAGTTCAGTAACCATCTCGAGCCTAAATCAAACCACCGCATACACAGGTATAAATTCCAAAGCTTAAGACAGGAACCTGGTGAAACGGCTGACAATTTCCTGACGAGATTAAAAAACGAAGCCAGCAAATGCAAGTTTACGGAACTAGAAGAAAGGCTGGTAGACCAACTAATATGGGGATCAGCACATACAGAAGTGCAAAAAGAACTAATAGGAAAAGAAAAGCTCGGAATATCAGAAGCCATAGATACAGCGAGGGCTCACGAAGCCACAAAACAACAGATGAAAACGCTGAATACTCATACGGCTGACGTGCGGACAACTCCCGAACCGGATCACAGAGTAGATGCAGTGCGTGAAAAGCACAGCACACAAAAACAAGTATATGACAGCGGGAAGAATACGTGTAGAAAATGCGGAAGACAACACGACTACACAGACAGAAGAAAATGTCCAGCGTATGGAACAAGCTGCAACACATGTGGTAAAGCAAACCACTGGCAAAAGATGTGCAGAGCTAAAAGAGAGGGGCTACACACCAAAAGCAGAGGTGGACAGCAGAACCAACAAAAGAAAAACAAAATCCATACCATGGGTGAGCAAGATGACGAAGACTGCGGGTACGACAAAGCTCTGAACATTGAAACCATAAAGGTTCTCTTACACGAAACGTCCAGAGCGGAAAGTACCCCAAAGAAAGAATGGCACACTATCATCCAGATTAAAAAGAGGATCGAAGGACAGCCCACAACCGTCAATCTAAAAGTAAAGTTGGACACAGGAGCTCAGAGCAACATCCTTCCAATGAGGCTATACCAGAGGATCTTCCCCGAAAACTTGGGCGAAGATAGATACCCGAAAAGAGGATGTTTAAAAGCAAATAACGTCACGCTGACAGCGTATGGGGGGAGCAAGATCAGACAACTCGGAACAACCTATATAAAAGGAACACACAAAAGCAGAAACACCAACTGCATGTTCTATGTGACCGACTCCGAGGGACCGGCGATCCTGGGATTAAACAGCTGCGAGAAGCTGGGGTTAATCTCGGTAAACCACGAACTAACAAAAACATCACTGAAAGTCGACAGCAACACCCCACTGGAAAATCGTCCACAAATCATGGACACGAAACATTTGATGGACATGTATCCAGAGTGTTTTGATGACACTGTAGGATGCTTCGGGGAGTTCAAGTGCCGTATAACAATAGATCCAGAGGTAAAACCTGTCATCCACACTCCAAGAAAAATACCCATCGAGCTAAAAGAAAAATTATACACCGAACTAAAAGAATTGGAAGAGAAAGAAATAGTCGCAAAGGTCACTGAACCCACAGACTGGGTAAACTCGATTGTGGTACGGGAAAAGCCGAACGGGCGGCTCAGAATCTGTCTGGACCCCAAAGACTTAAACCAGGCAATAAAGCGGGACCACTACCCCACACCAACATTAGAAGAAATCACACCAGCACGGGCAGGAGCCAAAGTCTTCTCCAAACTGGATGCCAGAAACGGCTACTGGATGAAGAATCAACTAACCTGATGACTTTTAATACACCATTGGGGCGTTATAAATTCCTACGGCTGCCATTCGGGTTGAAAGTCAGCCAAGACATCTTCCAACAAAAGATCGATGAAACATACAAAGGCTGTGAAGGAGCCATTGGAATCGCTGATGACATCCAAGTTTACGGAACAAATGAAAGAGACCATGACGTGCACTTGCGCGAGGCCATGGAGCGCACCAGAACAGCTGGCATCAAGCTGAACGCCGAGAAGTGCATCGTTAAAAGTACGAAATGCTAATTTTTTGGCATGATCTAATCCCGAAAAGGTCAAGGCGATAGCAGAGATGAAACCTCCAAATGACAAGAAGGAGCTGAGAAGCTACCTCGGCTTGGTCCAGTATATGAGCTCTTTCATCCCGAACATGTCAGACTACACAGCGAACCTAAGAGAATTACTAAAAGAAGACACCGAATACCAATGGCCAGAATCCCATGAGAGGAACTTCAAACACCTAAAGGAATTATTATGTAAAGAAACCAGCCTGTCTTATTATGATAGAAAAAAAACTGTCACCCTACAGGTAGATGCCTCTACCAGGGGGCTAGGGGCAGCCCTCGTGCAGGAAGGAAAACCAATAGCTTTCGCATCGAAGGCATTGACATCAACAGAGACAAGATACGCAAACATCGAAAGAGAGCTATTGGCAGTAGTATACGGATGCGAAAAATTCCACACCTACTTATACAGAAGAAAATTCGAGGTAGAAAGTGACCATCGTCCACTCGAACAAATTTACAAGAAAAACCTAAGCAAGGCCCCAGCAAGACTGCAAAGGTTACTGTTAAGACTCCAAAGTTACGACTTCGAATTAAAATACCAGCCAGGAAAAGAAATGGCACTGGCAGATGCATTGTCTCAATTGTCACCACACGAAAAACACGAGATGAAGGGCCTGACAGTAAAAATACACCACCTCGTAAATGTTACTCCCACAAAGCTTAGCCAAATTCAAGAGGAGACTGGTAAAGAAGAGGAGTTGCTACTACTCATGCAACAGGTAATACAGGGGTGGCCGGAGAAGATCCAGCAGGTCCAAAACCAAATCCGACAGTACTGGACAATCAGAGACGACATCTCGGTGGAGGGCGGTGTTCTCCTTGCTGGCTCAAGAATCATAATACCAAAAACGATGCAAACGGAACTTCTCCGCTTAATACACCAAGGCCATATGGGGATGGAGAAATGTAAACTAAGAGCCAGATCAGCTGTGTACTGGATAGGCATGTACAAAAGCATAGAACAAATGGTCTCCACATGCTGCATATGCCAGAAATACCGAAACACACAGCAGAAGGAGGAGATGATTCAAATGGAAGTACCCCCGAGACCATGGCACACGGTCGGAACAGATCTGTTCCTGTGCAACCAGGAGTGGTACATCATAGTAGCAGACTACTACTCAAAATTTCCTTTTGTCAGAAGGATAAATGACATGAGAGCCACAACAATCACAAAAATTGGGAAAAACTTATTTGCAGAACAGGGCAGCCCAGAGAAGATCATCTGCGACAATGGGACACAATTCACCTCCAGCGAATTCAGAGCACTGGCTGGAAAATACGGATTTAAAATAATTACCTCATCCCCACATTACCCAAGGGGACACGGATTTATTGAAAGACAGATCCAAACAGTCAAAAGAGCCCTCATTAAAAGCAAGGAGATGGGAGAAGACCAAGACCTCGCCCTTTTGGCAATCAGATCGACACCTTTGAGAGCAGACTCGAAATCACCAGCAGAACTACTAAACGGTAGAAAATACAAAACAACTCTACCAGCAAAGATATATCCTCCCCAGGACCAAGAGGACGTTCGGCAGAAGCTGATGGAAACACAAGCTACGGGGAGCACACACTATAACAAGCATGCAAAACCACTACCGGAGCTGCTAAATGGGCAATCAGTGCATATACAAGATCCGTTGTTGAGAACATGGAGTCCAGCCAAGGTTATTGGAAAAACTGATACTCCAAGATCTTACTTGGTAGAGACAGAACCTGGAAACCAATACAGGCGAAACAGGATCCATATCAGACCCTCACCTGAAGCTGTCAAACAGCGGACAACATTAACAGCAGTTACGGTACCAGACACGGAAAACAATATAACGCCAGAAACAAACACCTCAAATACAACAACTGCAAATATGCACTCTCCAGAGCCAAACATGACAGCACCGGCAACAAGAAATGAACACACCAAAACACCGCAGAAAGGAATAGTTACAGCCAAGTCCACAAGATGGAGGAGTAACATACAACCACCTGAGCGGTATTGCGAATAATTATAAAGACAATTATAATTCGCACAGAACAGTAAAACAACATGGACAAATATCTGTATATAAATTGAGCAAAGAAAGCTCACGTTCTGTATTTTGTTAACGTTATTCAACTGGAAACATTGTAAAATAGAAAAATTGATGTAATTAGTTTTGTTGGGAAAGAGGGATGTTACATAGTTATGTTGGGACTACATTGTACAAGTGTACTAACACTCAAATCAAGTGTAGCAGCACTACAATGCTGGGAAAGTAGTGCACAGGTGCCACACAGGGCACTTTGAAATATCACCCCGCACCATGCGGCAGGCAGCCATTACAACTCAAATAAAACAGTAGTTTATAATTACAAACTACCGAGTCCAGAGGCGTCTTTACAAAGCACTACGAGCGCTAGAAGACATAATAGATAGTGAAACGAAGTGGAGGAAAAGGACTGTAAAGATAACAAGATGGCTATGCTAACCGGAGCGTTTAGACCATTTGATGAAACGGCGGAGCAATGGAGTGCTTATACAGAGCGTTTCAGATTTTTCGTGACTGCAAATGGCATTAAAGATGACGTGCAAGTGGTGACGTTCCTCAGTGTGATCGGAGCAAAAACATTTGGCTTGTTACGGAGTTTGATGCACCCAGATAAGCCCGGCGCTAAGACATATGATCAGATTGTGGAAGTTTTGGAAATACATTTCGCACCCAAGCCGCTGCTGATTGCCGAGAGGTTCAGGTTTCACAAACGAAACCAAGGGGAGGGTGAGTCCATAGCCGAATATGTTGCAGTGCTAAAGAAGCTAACTGAGCATTGTGAGTTTGGTGAAACTCTAAATGATGCTGTCCGTGATAGATTTGTGTGTGGTTTAAGATGTGAAGCAACACAGAAGCGCTTGCTCACGACTGACAAACTGACGCTTAAATCAGCAGTGGAGCTCGCTGTGTCTATGGAGTTAGCAGCTAAAGATGCACAGCTGTTGGGGGCTGCAACAAGAGTGCACAGGGTAGCAGCTACACCGGATAAGCATGCAAGGGGCGCCAGAGAGTGTTACAGATGTGGAAGGTCAGGTCATCAGCCATCTGACTGCTGGTGTAAAGACCTGACCTGTCGGAAATGTGAAAAGAAAGGACACATTGAACGTGTGTGTAAAGGGCAAAGCAAACAATCCTACACAGAGACGCACAAAAACAAACAAGGAAACACATCCAACTGGCGTTCTAAAAAGAAAAACCTACACATGGTGAAACAAGAACAGGAAGACAGTGACACAGACTCTGATGGGGAGCTGAATCTCCATGTGTTAACGGTGAATGGAGGCTCATCAGGCTGTGGAGTCACTCCACTACTAGAGGGAATACCGGTCAAAATGGAGCTGGATACGGGGGCCGCTGTCTCCTTGATTTCAGAGAAGCTATTCAAAGAAAAACTGAACCACCTATCACTGACGCCGGCCAAGCTCATCTTAAAGACCTACAATGGGGAAACAGTCCCAATGCTGGGTAAGACAGAGGTCAAGGTGGAGCTTAATGGACAAACCGTGATGCTGCCAGTTTACGTGGTCAAGGGTGACTATCCATCCCTGATGGGCAGGCCATGGTTGGAGAAAATTCACCTGGATTGGAAAAAAGTGAATGCGGTGTCAGTCGAAGAGGCGGGGCTAGCGGCAGTGTTGACAAAGCATGCGGCTGTCTTTGACGGAGAATTGGGGAGTATGAAGGGGATTACGGTCAAACTCGAGGTGAAGCCTGACAGCCAGCCACAATTCCTGAAGGCCAGGAATGTTCCCTACGCCCTCAGACCAAAAGTGGAGGCTGACCTGGAGCGTCTGGTCAAGATAGGGGTCCTGGTGCCAGTTTCGCACAGTGAGTGGGCCATGCCCGTGGTACCAGTGATGAAGAGTGACGGCGCGGTTCGCTTATGTGGAGATTTCAAAGTAACAGTGAATCCTGTGCTCTCAGTTGAACAGTACCCCTTCCCCATCATTGAAGATCTTTTCGCGGGTCTAGCAGGCGGTCAGAAGTTTAGCAAGATTGATCTATGCCAAGCCTACTTGCAGATGCATGTAGAAGAGGACTCACAGAAGTACCTCACCATCACCACCCACAAGGGCCTCTACAGGTACTGCTGCCTACCCTTTGGTATAACGTCAGCACCAGCATTGTTTCAGTGGGCTATGGACCAGATCTTAAGCGGCATTCCAGGGGTACAATGTTATCTCGACGATATCCTTGTCACAGGAAAGGACGACAACGAGCATCTGCAGAACCTGACAAAGACACTGGGAAGACTTGAAGAATATGGCTTACGCGTTCGCAAGGACAAATGCGAATTTTTCAGGCCATCAGTGGAGTACCTAGGCCATGTCATCGACGTGGACGGCCTACACACAGCACCGTCGAAAGTGAAAGCCATTGCCGACGCTCCTGCATCTACAAATGTCGGCCAGCTGCGGTCATTCTTAGGTCTCCTGAACTATTACGGAAAGTTTATTCCATAGCTGGCATCACTGTTGAAGCCATTACATGAGTTGCTGTGTCAGGGCAAGGCCTGGGCGTGGACGAAGGAGTGCGAAGCTGAATTCAAGAAAGCCAAAGCAGCTTTGACTGACCCCAGAGTGTTGATGCACTTTGACCCATCGTTGCAGATTCAGCTGGCCTGTGACGCGTCGCCTTATGGCGTCGGCGCGGTCGTGTCCCACATCTTTCCCTCAGGCGAAGAGAAGCCGATTGCATTCGTGTCAAGGTCCCTGAGCAAGGCGGAGATGAAATATCCGCCGATCGAAAAAGAGGCTTTGGGCATCATCTTTGGAATCAAAAAGTTCCATCACTACTTGTTCGGAAGGAAATTCACCTTGCTGACAGATCATCGTCCTCTGACATCGATCTTTGGTCCACACACAGGAATACCCTCCCTGGCAGCGTGCAGGATGCAGCGCTGGGCGCTGATGTTAAGCGCTCACAATTACAACTTCAAATACCGGAGGTCAGCAGCACATGGCAATGTGGACGGATTGTCAAGACTTCCACTGCCTGTGCCCTCTGAAGGCTGTGAGCAGAAGATTTTCTACTTTGACATGGTGAGCAATGCCCCTGTCACGGCCCGGCAGGTCAAGAAAGAGACCAGAGTGGACCCTACGCTATCCAAGGTGCTGGATCGGGTGATGTGAGGAGATGGATCACGGGTGTCAGACGCACCAACTGAGCTCCTACCTTACCTGTCAAGAGGGAAGGAGTTGTCTGTCACGTCAGGATGCCTCCTTTGGGGCATGCGAGTGATCATACCACCAAAGCTGCGGAAACATGTCCTCAACGAGCTGCACTCAGGACATTGTGGTATTGTCCGGATGAAGGAGCTGGCACGAAGCTACTTCTGGTGGCTCGGTCTGGATCATGAAATTGAAGTTGAAGTGAAATCATGTCCATCATGCGAGACATCCAGGGATACGCCAAGAGCAGTGCCACTGCATCCATGGGAATGGCCGGCGACACCGTGGCAACGGATCCATCGGGACTTCGCGGGACCAGTGGAAGGAGCGATGTTCCTGGTCGCGGTGGACTCCCATTCCAAATGGCCAGAGGTTGCAGTAATGTCCACTACCACTACGGAGAAAACCATTGAGACTCAGAGAGATGTTCGGGCGATTTGGTCTGCCGGAGCAGATCGTAACCGACAATGGAACACAGTTCACATCCCAGGAGATGGAGGAGTTCCTCAAGGGCAATGGAATCCAGCACACGTTCTCTGCGCCTTATCATCCATCCACGAATGGATTGGCGGAGAGATTTGTCAGAACGCTGAAACGCGCGTTGAAAGCGGCAAGAAGTGATGCTCCTCTAAAGCAGCGCCTGAATGCTTTCTTGCTGAAATACCGAAACACGCCTCATGCTACGACTGGAGCATCTCCTGCTTACCTACTCATGGGAAGGCAGCTACGGACACGCCTTGACCTGCTGAGGCCAACGTCCACAGAAGCAGTGGTGCACGCCAATCAGCAGAATCAAGTCAGCAGACGAGCTCAGAGGTCCAAAGAACGACACTTTGTGGTGGGGGGCAAAGTCCTCGCACGTAACTACACCACCCCGGAGCGGTGGGTCCCGACTACAGTCATTCAAAAGACGGGCCCCGTTTCATACCGAGTCCACACCGGAGACGACCGAACATGGAGACGGCATGTAGACCAGTTACTGCCAAGACAGTCACCACAGGTAACCCAAGAAACAAAGGATCAAGGACCTGCTGGGGGCTCCAGCAGGGACTGGTCGTCCGACCCTGAGACGGTGGCACCATCCACTCTTGTGCCATCGAGGGAGGAAGCCACGCCTGCAGGGTCACGGGAGAGCCAGCCAGAGCCTGCTCCTGAGACAAGGCGTTACCCCCAAAGAGAAAGGCAGCCTCCAGAGCGCCTTAGTTACAGTTAGTGCTAACCTGTGTGCATGGGGCAGAATAATCCCCAGGGTTAGCGGAATGTAGAGGCAGTCTACCCTCTCTTCCAAAGTTATACTCATTTTCAGTTATTCTGTTTTGTGGACATTCTATTTTAAGGGGGAGGAAATATGTTGTGTATTTTGAATGTGTCTTAGAATTGTCCCACATGGGATACCGTAGTGGTGATTTGCAATGCACTATGGGAAATGTAGTGCATTGAGTGAAGAAGCACATTGTAAATAAAATGGCCGTTAACTAAACTCTCCACCCCGGAGTTCTTCTTAATTGTTATATAGGTAAGGGTATAAAACCCCTAGAGACACAACAGGAACAAAGAAATGGCAGACCAATTAAATACATATTTTGGTTGTCCTCACAAAGGAGGACACAAATAACCTCCCAGAAATGTCGGGGAACATAGGGTCTGATGAAAGGGAGGAACTGAAAGAAATCAGTATTTGTAGGGAAATGGTGTTAGGGAAATTGATGGGATTGAAGGCCGATAAATCCCCAGGGCCTGATAATCTACATCCTAGGGTACTTAAGGAAGTGGCCCTAGAAATAGTAGATGCATTGCTGATCATCTTCCAACATTCGATGGAATCTGGAACAGTACCCATGGATTGGAGGGTAGCTAATGTTACCCCACTATTCAAAAAAGGTGGTAGAGAGAAAACGGCGAATTACAGACCGGTAAGCCTGACATCGGTAGTGGGGAAAATGCCAGAGTCCATTATATAAGATGTAATAGCAGAGCACTTGGAAAACAGTGACCGGATTGGACAAAGTCAACATGGATTTACAAAAGGTAAATCGTGCTTGACTAATCTATTGGAATTTTTTGAGGATGTAACTAGTAAAATAGATAAGGGAGAACCAGTGGGTGTGGTGCATTTGGACTTTCAGAAGGCTTTCGATAAGGTCCCACATAAGAGATTAGCGTGTAAAGTTAAGGCACATGGGATTGGGGGCAAGGTATTGACTTGGATAGAGAACTGGTTGGCAGATAGAAAGCAAAGAGTTGGAATAAACGGGTTTTTTCCGAGTGGCAGGCAGTGACTAGTGGGGTACCGCAGGGATCGGTCCTTGGACCCCAGCTATTCACAATATATATTAATGATCTAGACAAGGGAACTAGATGTAATATCTCCAAATTTGCAGATGACACAAAGCTGGGTGGGCGTGTGTGCTGTGAGGAGGATGCCGAGAAACTACAGGATGATTTGGACAGGTTGGGTGATTGGGCAGAAGCATGGCAGATGCAATATAACGTGGATAAATGTGAGGTTATCCACTTTGGTGTCAAAAACAGGAAGGCAGATTATTATCTGAATGGCAATAGATTGGGAGAAGGGGAAGTGCAACGAGACCTAGGTGTCCTTGTGCACCAGTTGCTGAAGGTAAGCATGCAGGTGCAGCAGGCGGTTAAGAAGGCAAATGCTATGTTGGCCTTCATAGCAAGAGGGTTTGAGTACAGGAACAAGGATGTCTTGCTGCAGTTGTACAGGACCTTGGTGAGACCACATCTTGAGTATTGTGTGCAGTTTTGGTCGCCTTATCTGAGGAAGGATATTCTTGCCATGGAAGGAGTTCAGCGAAGATTCACCAGGCTGATACCTGGGATGGCAGGAATGACGTATGAGGAGAGATTGGGTCGATTGGGCTTGTACTCGCTGGAGTTTAGAAGAATGAGAGGGGCTCTCATTGAAACCTATAAAATTTTGGCAGGACTGGACAGACTAGATGCAGGGAGGATGTTCCCGATGGTCGGGGAATCCAGAACCAGGGGTCACAGTCTAAGGATAAGGGGTAGGCCTTTTAGGACAGAAATGAGGAGGAATTTCTTCACCCAGAGAGTGGTGAACCTGTGGAATTCTCTACCACAGAAGGCAGTAGAGGCCAATTCATTAAATATATTCAAGAAGGAGTTGGATATATTTCTTAAGGCTAAAGGAATCAAGGGGTATGGGGAGAAAGCAGGGACCGGGTACTGAACTTGGATGATCAGCCATGATCGCATTGAATGGCGAAGCAGGCTCGAGGGGCCGAATGGCCTATTCCTGCTCCTATCTTCTATGTTTCTATGATGGATCGATGATGAGGGTATCTGCATACCTAATCCTCCTTCTCTCTTCCCACTTCTCCCTCATCCCACAATCTCATCTGACTCACAAGCTGCAAAGGGTGTAAGCACGCACTTCTTACTTTCTCCTCTTCTCTCACCACAACCCAACCCTTGTCCCTTTTTCATTTTAGATACTCAAGAACTGGAACCTTCCCAGTCAATGGAGGAAAAGGAAGAAGACAGTGAAGATGAAGAGACACCATCACTCGATCTTACAGTTGCAGCCACCAGCTCAGAGGCTGACACTGTGCGTATTTTAGAGGCTAGGATAGAGGAGGGATCTGCATGTGATAATGCACCAGGCACAAGTGCGCAGGAGCCAGGGCAAGGAGAGCACTGATGCAAGCTCACTAGGGGGCGAGGTCACACATTAGTTCAGCTGCAGAGGACTCAGATGATGACTTCGATGGGCCAGGCTACTGAAGAAGGTGTACACACCTAAGTGCTTGGTGCACTGGAAAGCCCGCCAGAAAGCCTGCGCTCAATGTCAAGGAGCATGGAGGCATCCAGCACCAATTTGGCACAGGGCTTTGGGAAGAACTTGGAGCCCATCCTTTCCAACATGGAACGTGTGGTCAACTACATCAACACACCTGTGGAACCCACCATGAAGTAGCGTCTGATAGCCAATGTCACAGCTTCCATTGCAGCTCAGGCAGCTTCCATTAAATGTCTGAGTGCTGCAGTGGAAGCTCAGACTGCTGCCATCACGGCTCTGGATATCACAGTTCAAAAGGGCTCCCAGGGCATCACAGCAGTCCAGCAATCTGTTCTTCAACAGATCAGTAGGATTACTGAGGCACCACCCCAGAGTGGCAGTGGATTCATGGAGCCCGAAGCTACTGTCCTCTCTCAGGATGACAGCATTCGTCCTCCCACCCCTGCCACTCTGCCAGTGCCCTTGCTGTTGCCTGTCAGCCAGCCCAGCCTAAGCCAAGATGGTGCAGTCTGAAGTTGGGCCCTCTAGGCTGTTCAAGGTCGTCCTCCAAGGCCATCTGCAGTCTCCTCAATTGAAGGTCAGCAGCCTTCCACCAGCCATGCTGCAACCACTGGGGAAGCACCTCATAGGAGCACCAGGATAGGCAAAAGCACATGGAAGACAGGCACTAAGGGAATGCACAAGGGTGATTAGTGTATTTTTGTATGCAATATGTCGTGAGTGAATTTATAAATTTGGATTGGAATGTGCAATTTTTGGTGGTTTTTATTTTTGTGTTGTCGGAAAGAGGACGATGTGATGGTCAGTGATAGAGGAAAGGTAAGGAGTGTGTGACTGTTGGTGAATAGGGAGGTGTGGTTGAGGTCACTGGTATCACTCATTAATTATTTCATTACATAGAGCCTGGCAGAAAGGGGCTGTCTATGTTGTAGCCTCCCTTCCTCTTCCTGTTTCTCCACTTCCTGTTACACTTCCTCCTCCTCCCTTCCTCTTCCTCCTTCTCCTCCTTGTGCTCCTGCTCCTCAGCTGCTCGCCTGATCGGTGGTGGCAAGGGCTGTTCCCTCATAATGGCCAGGTTGTGCAGCATACAGCAAAACACCACAAATCTTGATACCTGCTCAGCTGAGTACTGCAGGGCTCCTCCAGAGCGGTCCAGGCAGCGGAAGCGCTGCTTGAGGATGTCGATGGTGTGCTCTATAATGTTCTTTGTGGCAGGATGACTCTCGTTGTGAGCCTGCTGTGCACCTGTACATTGGTTCTGGACCGGAGTCATGAGCCATGTCACCCTTGTCGCCCAGTAGCCAGTCTGTGACTTGCTGTGGTGGGTCAAATACAGGTGTGACAGAGGACTGCCGCAGAATGAAAGAATCGTGACTGCTGCCAGGGTACCGGGCATTGACCTGCATGATGCGCTGCCTGTGGTCGCACACTGAGGGAGTGGAATCCCTTTCAGTTCAAGAAAATGGCCGCGTTCACATGAGGCGCATGCAAGGCAATGTGCGTGCAGTCAATGGCACCTGGCACCATGGGGAAGCCTGCAATCCGTGCAAACCCTTGTACTCACTCCGCCTGCTTGTCTCTCGGTAAAGGGTCTACATTAAAAGCGCTGAATAAATACAAGTTGTTGATGTCGGAGCAGTTAGTCCGCTGGAAGTTCACATCAACAAAGTTCTTTGGATGACACAACAGTAACTCCATGTTAAGCAACTCCTGACCAGAGCTCTGACACAATGATTACTGACATTCATGCTGTGACCTCTCCACAGACTGAGGCAAAGCTCGCTCGCTTTTCGAGACAATTCTCATTTTTGGAATGCGTCGATCTGTCTTCCTGACCACAAGCTTAGAATCTATTCAAAACATTTGTGGTTGTGGAACGTGCAGTTTGCTTTTCATTCACAGAAGCTGTGGTTGCAGCCAGCTCTGTGTCGTGCAACACCTGCAACCTTTCAACGGTTGAGAGCAATCGAGCAGTTCAGCAGAAATATTGTGCAACATGATCAGGGGATTTAACAAACACAATCCATTGCAAATTGTCAATTTCTTAATTTCTAAATACACCTTTTACTGTAACAGCTTCCTTAAAACACAAGAGTCCTTGATATGTTTAAAATACATGGCAAGATCAGCATATCTGTTACAGAAAACAGACCAATGCCTCGTTATTTGCTAAGTTGCTTCTTTTCTCTCACTTCACTCTGCAGGCATCGACACTGGCTGGAGTACAGCTACACAGACACTGACTGGAGTACAGTAACACCGACACAGACTGGAGTACAGTTACACCGACACTGACTGGAGTACAGCTACACCAACACTGACTGGAGTACAGTTACACCGACACTGATTAGGGTTCAGTTACACCAACACTGACTGGTGTGCTGTTACACCAACACTGACCAGAGTACAGTTACACCATTACACCGGCACTGTCTGGAGTACAGTTACACCGACACTGACTGGTGTACAGTTACACTGACATTGACTGGAGTACAGTTACACCGACACTGACACTGACTAGGGTACAGTTACACCGACAGTGACTGGAGTAGAGCTGTACCGACACCCAAACTGACTGGAGTACAGTTACATCGACACTGACTGGAGCACAGTTACAACGACACTGACTGGAGTACAGTTGCACTGACACCGACACTGACTGGAGTACAGTTACACCGACACTGACTGGAGTACATTTGCACTGACACCGATATTGACTGGAGTACAGTTACACCGACACTGTCTGGAGAATAGTTACACTGACACTGACTGGGGTACAGTAACACCGACACTGACTGGGGTACAGTTACACTGACACTGACTGGAGTACAGTTACACCGACACTGACACCGACTGGAGTACAGTTACACCGACACTGACTGGAGTACAGCTACACCGACACTGACAGCAACTGGAGTACAGTTATACTGACAATGACTCGGGTACAGTTACACCAACACTGACTGGGGTACAGTTACAGCGACACTGGCTGGGGTACAGATACACCGGCATTGACTAGTGTGCAGTTACACCGACACTTCCTGGGGTACAGTTACACCAACACTGACTGGGGTACAGTTACACTGACACTGACTGGAGTACAGTTACACTGACAATTACTGGGGTACAGTTACACCGACGCTGACTGCGGTACTTTAACAGCGACACCGACTGGAGTAGAAGTACACCGACATTGACTGGGATACAGTTACACCGACACGGAATAGCGTACACAATACATCAAAACTGACTGGAGTGCAGTTACACCGACACTGACTGGGGTACAGTTACAGCAATGCTGACTGCGGTACAGTTACAGCGACACTGATTGAGTACAGTAACACTGACTCTGATACAGTTACACCGACACTGACCGGAGTACAGTTACACCGACACTGACTGGAGTACAGTTACACCGACACTGACTGGCCTACAGTTAAACAGACACCGACACTGACTGGGGTACAGTTACACCGATACTGACTGGCGTACAGTTACAGCGACACTGGCTGGGGTACAGTTACACCGACACTGACTGGAGCACAGTTACGCCGACACTGACTGGGGGACAGTTACACTGACACTGACTGGATTACAGTTACACCAACACTGACTGGAGTACAGTTACACCGACACTGACTGGAGTGCAGTTACACCGACACTGACTGGAGTACAGTTAGCACTGACACTTCTGAAGTACAGTTACATCGACACTGTTTGGAGTACAGTTATACCGACACTGACTGGAGTACAGCTGTACTGACATCGACACTGACTGGAGTACAGTTACACCGACACTGACTGGAGTACAGTTACACTGACACTGACACTGACTGGGGTACAGATACACCGACACTGACTGGAGTACAGTTACACCGACACTGACTGGAGTACAGTTAGCACTGACACTTCTGAAGTACAGTTACATCGACACTGTTTGGAGTACAGTTATACCGACACTGACTGGAGTACAGCTGTACTGACATCGACACTGACTGGAGTACAGTTACACCGACACTGACTGGAGTACAGTTACACTGACACTGACACTGACTGGGGTACAGATACACCGACACTGACTGGAGTACAGTTGTACTGACACCGACATTGTCTGGATTACAGTTACACCGACACTGACTGGTGTGCTGTTACACCAACACTGACCAGAGTACAGTTACAACATTACACCGACACTGTCTGGAGTACAGTTACACCAACACTGACTGGTGTACAGTTACACCGACACTGACTGGAGTACAGTTACACTGACACTGACACTGACTAGGGTACAGTTACACCGACAGTGACTGGAGTAGAGCTGTACCGACACCCAAACTGACTGGAGTACAGTTACATCGACACTGACTGGAGCACAGTTACAACGACACTGACTGGAGTACAGTTGCACTGACACCGACACTGACTGGAGTACAGTTACACTGACACTGACTGGAGTACAGTTACACCGACACTGACTGTGGTACAGTTGCACTGACACTGACACTGGCTGGAGTACATTTACATCGACACTGACTGGAGTACAGTTACACCGACACTGACACTGACTGGGGTACAGTTATACCAAAACTGGCACCGACTGGGGTACACTTACACTGACACAGACTGGGGTACAGATACACCGACACTGACTGGAATACAGTTACACCGACACTGACTGGGTTACAGTTACACCGACACTGACACTGACTGGGTTACAGTTACACCGACACTTACTGGAGTACAGTTACACCGACACTGACTTGAGTACAGTTACACTGACACTGACTGGAGTACAATTACATCGACACTGATTGGAGTACAATTACACGACACTCACTGGAGTACAGCTGCACTGACACCGACACTGACTGGAGTACAGTTACAATGAAACTGACTGGAGTACAGTTACACCGACACTGACACTGACTGGGGTACATTTGCACCGACACTGACTGGAGTACAGTTACACCGACACTGACTGGATTACAGTTACACAGACACTGACTGCAGTACAGTTACACCGACACTGACTGGAGTACAGTTACATCAACACTGACTGGAGTACAGTTACACCGACACTGACTGTGGTACAGTTGCACCAACACTGACACTGACTGGGGTGCATTTGCACCGACACTGACAGGATTACAGTAACACCGACACTGACTTGATTACAGTTACACCGACACTGACTGGAGTACAGTTACACTGACACTGACTATGGTACAGTTGCACCGACTCTGACACTGACTGGGGTACAGTTACACCGACACTAACTGGAGTACAGTTACACCAACATTGACACTGACTGGGGTGCAGTTATACCAAAACTGGCACTGACTGGGGTACAGTTACACTGACACTGACTGGAGTACAGCTGCACTGACTCCAACACTGACTGGAGTACAGTTACACTGAAACTGACTGGAGTACAGTTACACCGACACTGACAATGACTGGGGTACAGTTGCACCGACACTGAGTGGAGTACAGTTTCACAGACACCGACACTGACTGGAGTACAGTTACACCAAAACTGACTGGCGTACAGTTACACCGACACTGACTGGAGTACAGTTACATCGACACTGACTGGAGTACAGTTACATCGACACTGACTGGAGTACAGTTACACCGACACAGAATGTGGTACTGTTGCACAGACACTGACACTGACTGGGGTACAGTTACACCGACACTGACTGGAGTACAGTTACACCGACACAGAATGTGGTACTGTTGCACAGACACTGACACTGACTGGGGTACAGTTACACCGACACTGACTGGAGTACAGTTGTACTGACACCGACAATGTCTGGAGTACAGATACACCGACACTGACATTGACTGGAGTACAGTTACACTGACACTGACTGGGGTACAATAACACTGACACTGACACCGACTGGAGTACAGTTACACCGACACTGACTGGAGTACAATAACACTGACACTGACACCGACTGGAGTACAGTTACACCGACACTGACTGGAGTACAGCTGCACCGACACTGACTGGGGTACAGTTACACCGACACTGACTGGAGTACTGTTATACTGACAATGACTCGGGTACAGTTACACTGTAACTGACTGGGGTACAGTTACAGCGACACTGACTGGGGTACAGATACACCGGCATTGACTAGTGTGCAGTTACACCGACACTTCCTGGGGTACAGTTACACCGACACTGACTGGAGGACAGTTACATCAACACCGACTGGAGTACAGTTACACTGACACTGACTGTGGTACAGTTGCACCAACACTGACACTGACTGGGGTACAGTTACACTGACACTGACTGGAGTAAAGTTACACTGACACTGACTATGGTACAGTTGCACCGACTCTGACAGGATTACAGTAACACCGACACTGACTTGATTACAGTTACACCGACACTGACTGGAGTACAGTTACACCGACACTGACTATGGTACAGTTGCACCGACTCTGACACTGACTGGGGTACAGTTACACCGACACTAACTGGAGTACAGTTACACCAACATTGACACTGACTGGGGTACAGTTATACCAAAACTGGCACTGACTGGGGTACAGTTACACTGACACCGACATTGTCTGGAGTACAGATACACCGACACTGATGGGAGTACATTTGCACTGACACTGACATTGACTGGAGTACAGTAACACCGACACTGACTGGGGTACAGTTACACCAACACTGACTGGGGTACATTTGCACTGACACTGACTGGAGTACAGTTACACTGACAATTACTGGGGTACAGTTACACCGACGCTGACTGCGGTACTTTAACAGTGACACCGACTGGAGTAGAAGTACATCGACATTGACTGGGATACAGTTACACCGACACTGAATAGGTACACAATACACCAACACTGACTGGAGTGCAGTTACACCGACACTGACTGGGGTACACTTACAGCAATGCTGACTGGGGTACAGTTACAGCGACATTGACTGGAGTAAAGTTACACTGACTCTGAAACAGTTACACCGACACTGACTGGAGTACAGTTACACCGACACTGACTGGAGTACAGTTACACCGACACTGACTGGAGTACAGATACACCGATACTGACTGGCGTACACTTACAGCGACACTGGCTGGGGTACAGTTACACCGACAGTGACTGGAGCACAGTTACGCCGACACTGACTGGGGTACAGTTACACTGACACTGACTGGAGTACAGTTACACCGACACTGACTGGAGTACAGTTACACTGACACTGACTGGAGTACAGTTACACCGACACTGACTGGAGTACAGTTAGCACTGACACTTCTGAAGTACAGTTACATCGACACTGTTTGGAGTACAGTTACACCGACACTGACTGGAGTACGGCTGCACTGACACCGACACTGACTGGAGTACAGTTACACCGACACTGACTGGAGTACAGTTACACCGACACTGACACTGACTGGGGTACAGATACACCGACACTGACTGGAGTACAGTTGTACTGACACCGACATTGTCTGGATTACAGTTACACCGACACTGACTGGAGTACATTTGCACTGACACCGACATTGACTGGAGTACAGTTACACCGACACTGACTGGAGTACATTTGCACTGACACCGACACTGACTGGGGTACAGTTACACAGACACTGACTGAAGTACAGTTACACCGACACTGACTGGGGAACAGTTACGCTGACACTGACTGGGGTACACTAACACCGACACTCACTGGGGTACAGTTATACCGACACTGACTGGGGTACAGTTACACTGACACTGACTGGAGTACAGTTACACCGACACTTACACCGACTGGAATACAGTTACACCGACACTGACTGGAGTACAGCTGCAGCGACACTGACAGCAACTGGAGTACAGTTACACCGACACTGATTGGGGTACAGTTACACTGACACTGACTGGGGTACAGTTACAGCGACATTGACTGGAGTAAAGTTACACTGACACTGACTCTGAAACAGT
The DNA here is from genome assembly GCF_052327205.1 of Somniosus microcephalus. Classification (NCBI taxonomy): domain Eukaryota; kingdom Metazoa; phylum Chordata; class Chondrichthyes; order Squaliformes; family Somniosidae; genus Somniosus; species Somniosus microcephalus. Next base: position 83,675,810 of record NC_140994.1, on the reverse strand, counting down.
TACACCGACACTGACTGGAGTACAGTTACACCGACACTGACTGGAGTACAGTTACACCGACACTGACTGGCGTACAATTAAACCGACACCAACACTGACTGGGGTACAGATACACCGATACTGACTGGCGTACACTTACAGCAACACTGGCTGTGGTACAGTTACACCGACACTGACTGGAGCACAGTTACGCTGACACTGACTGGGGTACAGTTACACTGACACTGACTGAATTACAGTTACACCGACACTGACTGGAGTACAGTTACATCGACACTGACTGGAGTACAGTTACACCGACACAGAATGTGGTACTGTTGCACAGACACTGACACTGACTGGGGTACAGTTACACCGACACTGACTGGAGTACAGTTGTACTGACACCGACAATGTCTGGAGTACAGATACACCGACACTGACATTGACTGGAGTACAGTTACACTGACACTGACTGGGGTACAATAACACTGACACTGACACCGACTGGAGTACAGTTACACTGACACTGACTGGAGTACAATAACACTGACACTGACACCGACTGGAGTACAGTTACACCGACACTGACTGGAGTACAGCTGCACCGACACTGACTGGGGTACAGTTACACCGACACTGACTGGAGTACTGTTATACTGACAATGACTCGGGTACAGTTACACTGTAACTGACTGGGGTACAGTTACAGCGACACTGACTGGGGTACAGATACACCGGCATTGACTAGTGTGCAGTTACACCGACACTTCCTGGGGTACAGTTACACCGACACTGACTGGAGTACAGTTACATCAACACCGACTGGAGTACAGTTACACTGACACTGACTGTGGTACAGTTGCACCAACACTGACACTGACTGGGGTACAGTTACACTGGCACTGACTGGAGTAAAGTTACACCGACACTGACTATGGTACAGTTGCACCGACTCTGACACTGACTGGGGTACAGTTACACCGACACTAACTGGAGTACAGTTACACCAACATTGACACTGACTGGGGTACAGTTATACCAAAACTGGCACTGACTGGGGTACAGTTACACTGACACCGACATTGTCTGGAGTACAGATACACCGACACTGATGGGAGTACATTTGCACTGACACTGACATTGACTGGAGTACAGTAACACCGACACTGACTGGGGTACAGTTACACCAACACTGACTGGGGTACATTTGCACTGACACTGACTGGAGTACAGTTACACTGACAATTACTGGGGTACAGTTACACCGACGCTGACTGCGGTACTTTAACAGTGACACCGACTGGAGTAGAAGTACACCGACATTGACTGGGATACAGTTACACCGACACTGAATAGGTACACAATACACCAACACTGACTGGAGTGCAGTTACACCGACACTGACTGGGGTACACTTACAGCAATGCTGACTGGGGTACAGTTACAGCGACATTGACTGGAGTAAAGTTACACTGACACTGACTCTGAAACAGTTACACCGACACTGACTGGAGTACAGTTACACCGACACTGACTGGAGTACAGTTACACCGACACTGACTGGAGTACAGATACACCGATACTGACTGGCGTACACTTACAGCGACACTGGCTGGGGTACAGTTACACCGACAGTGACTGGAGCACAGTTACGCCGACACTGACTGGGGTACAGTTACACTGACACTGACTGGAGTACAGTTACACCGACACTGACTGGAGTACAGTTACACTGACACTGACTGGAGTACAGTTACACCGACACTGACTGGAGTACAGTTAGCACTGACACTTCTGAAGTACAGTTACATCGACACTGTTTGGAGTACAGTTACACCGACACTGACTGGAGTACGGCTGCACTGACACCGACACTGACTGGAGTACAGTTACACCGACACTGACTGGAGTACAGTTACACCGACACTGACACTGACTGGGGTACAGATACACCGACACTGACTGGAGTACAGTTGTACTGACACCGACATTGTCTGGATTACAGTTACACCGACACTGACTGGAGTACATTTGCACTGACACCGACATTGACTGGAGTACAGTTACACCGACACTGACTGGAGTACATTTGCACTGACACCGACACTGACTGGGGTACAGTTACACAGACACTGACTGAAGTACAGTTACACCGACACTGACTGGGGAACAGTTACGCTGACACTGACTGGGGTACACTAACACCGACACTCACTGGGGTACAGTTATACCGACACTGACTGGGGTACAGTTACACTGACACTGACTGGAGTACAGTTACACCGACACTTACACCGACTGGAATACAGTTACACCGACACTGACTGGAGTACAGCTGCAGCGACACTGACAGCAACTGGAGTACAGTTACACCGACACTGATTGGGGTACAGTTACACTGACACTGACTGGGGTACAGTTACAGCGACATTGACTGGAGTAAAGTTACACTGACACTGACTCTGAAACAGTTACACCGACACTGACTGGAGTACAGTTACACCGACACTGACTGGAGTACAGTTACACCGACACTGACTGGCGTACAATTAAACCGACACCAACACTGACTGGGGTACAGATACACCGATACTGACTGGCGTACACTTACAGCAACACTGGCTGTGGTACAGTTACACCGACACTGACTGGAGCACAGTTACGCTGACACTGACTGGGGTACAGTTACACTGACACTGACTGAATTACAGTTACACCGACACTGACTGGAGTACAGTTACACTGACACTGACTGGAGTACAGTTAGCACTGACACTTCTGAAGTACAGTTACATCGACACTGTTTGGAGTACAGTTACACCGACACTGACTGGAGTACGGCTGCACTGACACCGACACTGACTGGAGTACAGTTACACCGACACTGACTGGAGTACAGTTACACCGACACTGACACTGACTGGGGTACAGATACACCGACACTGACTGGAGTACAGTTGTACTCACACCGACATTGTCTGGATTACAGTTACACCGACACTGACTGGAGTATATTTGCACTGACACCGACATTGACTGGAGTACAGTTACACCGACGCTGACTGGAGTACATTTGCACTGACACCGACACTGACTGGGGTACAGTTACACAGACACTGACTGAAGTACAGTTACACCGACACTGACTGGGGAACAGTTACGCTGACACTGACTGGGGTACACTAACACCGACACTCACTGGGGTACAGTTATACCGACACTGACTGGGGTACAGTTACACTGACACTGACTGGAGTACAGCTGCAGCGACACTGACAGCAACTGGAGTACAGTTACACCGACACTGATTGGGGTGCAGTTACACTGACACTGACTGGGGTACAGTTACACCGACACTGACTGGAGTACTGTTATACTGACAATGACTCGGGTACAGTTACACTGAAACTGACTGGGGTACAGTTACAGCGACACTGACTGGGGTACAGATACACCGGCATTGACTAGTGTGCAGTTACACCGACACTTCCTGGGGTACAGTTACACCAACACTTACAGGGGTACATTTACACTGACACTGACTGGAGTACAGTTGCACCGACAATTACTGGGGTACAGTTACACCGACGCTGACTGCGGTACTTTAACAGCGACACCGAATGGAGTAGAAGTACACCGACATTGACTGGGATACAGTTACACCGACACTGAATAGGTACACAATACACCAACATTGACTGGAGTGCAGTTACACCGACACTGACTGGGGTTCAGTTACAGCAATGCTGACTGGGGTACAGTTACAGTGACATTGACTGGAGTAAAGTTACACTGACTCTGACTCTGAAACAGTTACTCCGACACTGACTGGCGTACAGTTAAACCGACACCGACACTGACTGGGGTACAGATACACCGATACTGACTGGCGTACAGTTACGCCGACACTGACTGGGGTACAGTTACACTGACACTGACTGGATTACAGTTACACCGACACTGACTGGAGTACAGTTACACTGACACTGACTGGAGTACAGTTACACCGACACTGACTGGAGTACAGTTAGCACTGACACTTCTGAAGTACAGTTACATCGACACTGTTTGGAGTACAGTTACACCGACACTGACTGGAGTACAGCTGCACTGACACCGACACTGACTGGAGTACAGTTACACCGACACTGACTGGAGTACAGTTACACCGACACTGACACTGACTGGAGTACAGTTACACCGACACTGACACTGACTGGGGAACAGTTACACTGACACTGACTGGGGTACAGTAACACCGACACTCACTGGGGTACAGTTATACCGACACTGACAGCAACTGGAGTACAGTTACACCGACACTGATTAGGGTTCAGTTACACCGACACTGACTGGTGTGCTGTTACACCAACACTGACCAGAGTACAGTTACACCATTACACCGACACTGTCTGGAGTACAGTTACACTGACACTGACTGGTGTACAGTTACACCGACATTGACTGGAGTACAGTTACACCGACACTGACACTGACTGGGGTACAGTTACACCGACAGTGACTGGAGTAGAGCTGTACCAACACCCAAACTGACTGGAGTACAGTTACATCGACACTGACTGGAGCACAGTTACAACGACACTGACTGGAGTACAGTTGCACTGACACCGACACTGACTGGAGTACAGTTACTCCGACAATGTCACTGACTGGGGTACAGTTACACCAACACTGACTGGCGTACAGTTACACCGACACTGACTGGAGAAGTTACATCAACACTGACTGGAGTACAGTTACACTGACACTGACTGTGGAACAGTTGCTCTGACACTGACACTGACTGGAGTACAGTTACATTGACACTGACTGGAGTACAGTTACACCGACACTGACACTGACTGGGGTACAGTTATACCAAAACTGGCACTGACTGGGGTACAGTTACACTGACACTGACTGGGGTACAGTTACACCGAAACTGACTGGAGTACAGTAACACCGACACTGACTGCGTTACAGTTACACCGACACTGACACTGACTGGGTTACAGTTACACCGACACTTACTGGAGTACAGTTACACCGACACTGACTTGAGTACAGTTACACTGACACTGACTGGAGTACAATTACATCGACACTGATTGAAGTACAGTTACACGACACTCACTGGAGTACTGCTGCACTGACAACGACACTGACTGTAGTACAGTTACACCGACACTGACTGGCGTACAGTTAAACCGACACCGACACTGACTGGGGTACAGTTACACCGATACTGACTGGCGTACAGTTACAGTGACACTGGCTGGGGTACAGTTACACCGACACTGACTGGAGCACAGTTACGCCGACACTGACTGGAGTACAGTTACACCGACACTGACTGGAGTAGAGTTAGCACTGACACTTCTGAACTACAGTTACATCGACACTGTTTGGAGTACAGTTACACCGACACTGACTGGAGTACAGCTGCACTGACACCGACACTGACTGGAGTACAGTTACACCGACACTGACTTGAGTACAGTTACATCGACACTGACACTGACTGGGGTACAGATACACCGACACTGACTGGAGTACAGTTGTACTGACTCTGACATTGTCTGGATTACAGTTACACCGACACTGACTGGAGTACATTTGCACTGACACCGACATTGACTGGAGTACAGTTACACCGACACTGACTGGAGTACATTTGCACTGACACCGACACTGACTGGGGTACAGTTACACAGACACTGACTGAAGTACAGTTACACCGACACTGACACTGACTGGGGAACAGTTACACTGACACTGACTGGGGTACAGTAACACCGACACTCACTGGGGTACAGTTACACCGACACTGACAGCAACTGGAGTACAGTTACACCGACACTGATTAGGGTTCAGTTACACCGACACTGACTGGTGTGCTGTTACACCAACACTGACCAGAGTACAGTTACAACATTACACCGACACTGTCTGGAGTACAGTTACACCGACACTGACTGGTGTACAGTTACACCGACACTGGCTGGAGTACAGTTACACCGACACTGACACTGACTGGGGTACAGTTATACCAAAACTGGCACTGACTGGGGTACAGTTACACTGACACTGACTGGGGTACAGTTACACCGACACTGACTGGAGTACAGTTACACCGACACTGACTGGGTTACAGTTACACCGACACTGACACTGACTGGGTTACAGTTATGTGGTAAACCACTGTTATTGTTACACTGTTGTTATCACCTACACAAGGTTACCTCTTGCCTCGCACGCTGTTATACCTAGGCATACCTCAGCTGACTCCGCCCATGGCTCCGCCTGCTTGCCCAGGTATAAAGGTGATTGCTTGGCTAGTATTCTTCCTTGCTGGAACCGATCACCCACGAGGGTGGGCTCTGTTATTTAGCCAATAAAAACCTATAGTTACTATCTTAACTCGTCGCTTTTAATGGAATGTATTGATAGGTATATCAATTTTATTGGCTAAATTTTGAAATGACTGACCAGCCCCAGCCGACTTGGCTGCGAGCCCTCCGACCGCCGTACCTGGATCTAAATCCACAGGCAGCGAATTCAGCCCTCGACTTCGATCACTGGCTGAGCTGCTTTGAATCCTACCTGGTAGCCTCCGGCGTGCCATCGGAAGCCGACAAACTAAGAGTTCTGACCGCCCAGGTGAGCCCTAAAGTATTTGCACTCATCCGGGACCTTACTACATACGTGGAGGCCCTTGACCTGCTAAAAGAGCAGTACCGGAGCCCAGTAAATTCAATGTATGCCAGACATCTCCTAAGATCCCGCTCGCAACAGCCAGGAGAGTTTGTAGATGAATTTTTACGGGCGCTACAAACACTCGGCAGGGACTGTGACTTTAAAGCTGTATCGGCTGCACAACATGCTGAAGGAAATATCCGTGATGCCTTCGTGAAAGGCCTTCGGTCCGACTACTCACGGCAAAGATTGCTTGAATCAAAGGACCTCGACTTGAAAGCAGCTACAGCCCTCGCTCGCTCCCTGGAAGTGGCCCATCGGGACCTCGAGGCGTACTCCGGGTACAGTGCTGCACGACCGTGGGACTCAGGCCCGACTCCGGCCGCAATACCCCTCGCACCGCCACCCCTGGGACCTACTACGGCGTCGGTGTCCCGGAATCGATCGGGACCGCCACCCCCGGGACCTGCTGTGGCAGCGGAGCCCCGCGATCGGGCCGCCAGCTGCTATTTCTGTGGCCAGGCGAGACATCAAAGGGCGCGCTGCCCTGCAAGGAACGCGACCTGCTCCGGCTGCAGAAAAAAAGGCCACTTCGCGAACGTCTGCAGAGGGAAAGCCACAGACGCCAGCAGTGCCTCATGTGAGTTGTGGGGGCGGCCATCTTTGATCAAGGCCACAGACGCCAGCAGTGCCTCATGTGAGTCGTGGGGGTGGCCATCTTTGATCAAGGCCACAGACACCAGCAGTGCCTCATGTGAGTCGTGGGGGCGGCCATCTTCTCCGCCATTTTGTTTGCCGCACTCGGCCGCCATGTTGTCTCCAGACCCGACCACCGCCTCACCTGCCGACGACAGCAGCGCACTCAGCCATACACTGGCCTCCATCACGCTTGACCAAGCTCTCCCGCATCATCTGTCCAGGTCCATGATGGACATCGAGGTAAACGGCCACGCCACGACCTGCCTGTTCGACAGCGGGAGCACGGAGAGTTTTATTCACCCAGACACGGTGCGCTGCTACTCCCTCACTGTCCGGCCAACGCGCCATCGGATCTCGATGGCGTCGAAGTCCCATTCAACAGATGTCAGCGGATACTGTGTGGTGACCCTGTCGGTTAGGGGCACGGAATATAAAAACTTTAAACTTCTCGTCCTGCCCCAGCTCTGCGCTGCCGTCCTACTAGGGCTGGATTTCCAATGCCACCTCCAGAGTGTCACCTTGGCATACGGTGGACCCCTCCCCCCACTCACAGTCTACAACCAGCAGTTTTTAAACTGCCCGCCGCATACCACCTGCGGCCTCTTCACTCTCAAAGTCCCGCCCCCCTCCTTGTTCGCTAACCTCACCCGCGACTGTAAACCCGTCGCTACCAAGAGCAGGCGGTACAGCGCCGGGGACAGAGCTTTTATTAGCTCTGAGGTGCAGCGTCTCCTGAAGGAGGGCATCATCGAGGGAAGCACCAGCCCCTGGCGTGCCCAGGTCATAGTCGTTAAGACCGGCAATAAAAACCGCCTGGTCATCGACTACAGCCAAACCATAAACCGGTACACCCAGCTGGATGCATACCCCCTTCCCCGCATATCTGACATGGTCAACCAGATTGCACAGTACCGGGTATTCTCCACCATCGACCTTAAGTCGGCCTATCTCCAACTCCCTATCCGCCCTGAGGACCGCCAGTATACCGCCTTTGAGGCGAATGGCCACCTCTACCACTTCCTTAGGGTTCCCTTCGGCATCACCAATGGGGTTTCGGTCTTCCAAAGGGAGATGGACCGGATGGTTGACCAGAACGCGCTGCAGGCCACGTTTCCTTATCTAGATAACGTCACCATCTGCGGCCACGACCAGCAGGACCACGATGTTAATCTGGAGAAATTCCTCCGTACGGCCCAACGGCTGAATCTCACTTACAATAAGGAGAAATGTATATTTAACACCTCGCGCCTTGCCATCCTCGGCTGCGTAGTAGAGAACGGAGTCATCGGCCCCGACCCCGAAAGAATGCGCCCCCTCATGGAGCTTCCCCTTCCCCACTGTCAAAAGGCACTGAAGAGAACCCTGGGGCTCTTCGCTTACTATGCCCAATGGGTGCCCAATTATGCGGACAAAACCAGACCCCTCATGAAGTCCACCTCCTTCCCCCTGACAGCAGAAGCATGCGCAGCCTTCTCCCTCATAAAAGGAGACATTGCGAAGGCCACAATGCACGCAGTGGATGAGTCCATCCCTTTCCAAGTGGAGAGCGATGCATCCGACTTTGCCCTAGCTGCAACCCTTAACCAGGCGGGGAGACCTGTGGACTTCTTCTCAAGGACCCTCCAGGGCCCTGAGATCCGACACTCTTCTGTCGAGAAGGAGGCCCAGACGATTGTGGAAGCGGTACGACGCTGGAGGCATTACCTGGCAGGCAAACGATTTACCCTCCTCACCGACCAGCGTTCGGTTGCTTTTATGTTTAATAACAAGCTGAGGGGCAAAATCAAGAATGACAAGATCTTGAGGTGGAGAATTGAACTCTCCACCTACGAGCACGATATCTTGTACCGGCCTGGTAAACTCAACGAGCCCCCAGATGCTCTATCACGAGGTACATGCGCCAACGCGCAAGTTGATAGACTGCGGACCCTCCACAATGACCTCTGCCACCCCGGGGTCACTAGACTTTACCACTTCATTAAGGCCCGCAACCTGCCCTACTCCATCGAGGAGGTCAGGACCATGACCAGGAACTGCCAAGTCTGTGCCGAATGCAAACCGCATTTCTATAGGCCGGACAGAGCAAGCCTGATCAAGGCCACCCGCCCCTTCGAGCGCTTGAGCATCGATTTTAAGGGGCCCCTCCCATCCTCTGACCGTAATGTGTACTTCCTCAACATTATTGACGAGTACTCCCGTTTCCCCTTTGCCATCCCCTGCCCAGACATGACCAGTACCATGGTCATCAAATGCCTGAACGACCTCTTCGCCTTGTTCGGGTTCCCGAACTATATACATAGTGACCGGGGCTCATCCTTCATGAGCGAGGAACTTCGCCAGTTCCTGCTCGCGAGAGGTATTGCTGCGAGCAGGACCACCAGCTACAACCCCCGGGGGAACGGCCAGGTGGAAAGAGAGAACGCGACAGTTTGGAAGGCCGTCCTCTTAGCCCTAAAGTCTAAGGGCCTCCCAACCTCTCGCTGGCAGGAATTCCTCCCGGCAGCGCTCCATTCCATCCGGTCACTGCTTTGTACTGCCATTAACGCCACCCCTCATGAGCAAATGTTCGTTTTCCCCAGGAAGTGACTACGGGAACCTCGCTACCAACATGGCTGACTTCTCCGGGGCCCGTCCTGCTGCGGAAGCATGTGAGGACCCATAAAATGGACCCCCTGGTCGAGAGGGTGAACCTCCTGCACGCCAACCCCCAGTATGCCTATGTGGAATACCCAGACGGGCGGGAGGACACAGTCTCCTTGCGAGACCTCGCACCCTCGGGCACCCCTGAGACACCACCTTTATCCCCCACCACTCCCCCAAATCCAGCTCCTGTAGGTGGCATGCCGGAACCCCAGGGGCCTTCGTCGACCACGCAGACACCAGCATTAACATCGGATACTGCACCACCGCCGCCGCTGCTGCGCCGGTCAGAAAGGCTTACGAGGCCTCCTGATAGACTGACATACACGAACTAGTAGTACACTTCACCCCGCCGGACTCAATTTTAAACAAGGGGTGAATGTGGTAAACCACTGTTATTGTTACACTGTTGTTATCACCTACACAAGGTTACCTCTTGCCTCGCACGCTGTTATACCTAGGCATACCTCAGCTGACTCCGCCCATGGCTCCGCCTGTTTGCCCAGGTATAAAGGTGATTGCTTGGCTAGTATTCTTCCTTGCTGGAACTGATCACCCACGAGGGTGGGCTCTGTTATTTAGCCAATAAAAACCTATAGTTACTATCTTAACTCGTCGCTTTTCATGGAATGAATTGATAGGTATATCAAGTTACACCGACACTTACTGGAGTACAGTTACACCGAAACTGACTTGAGTACAGTTACACCGACACTGACTGGAGTACAGTTACACCGACCATGACTATGGTACAGTTGCACCGACTCTGACACTGACTGGGGTATAATTACACCGACACTGACTGGAGTACAGTTACACCAACATTGACACTGACTGGGGTACAGTTATACCAAAACTGGCACTGACTGGGGTAAAGTTACACTGACACTGACTGGGGTACTGTTATAATGACACTGACTGGGTACAGTTACACCAACACTGACAGACTGGGGTACAGTTACACCGACACAGACTGGAGTACAGTTAGACCAACACTGACTGGAGCACATTACACTGACACTGACTGGATTACAGTTACATCGACACTGATTGGAGTACAGTTACACGATACTGACTGGAGCACAGCTGCACTGACACTGACACTGACTGGAGTACAGTTACACCGAAACTGAGTGGAGTACAGTTACACCGACACTGACAATGACTGGGGTACAGTTACACCGACACTGAGTGCAGTACAGTTTCACAGACACCGACACTGACTGGAGTACAGTTACACTGACACTGACTGGAGTACAGTTACACCGACACTGACACTGACTGGGGTACAGTTACACCGACACTGACTGGATTACAGTTACACCGACACTGACTGGAGTACAGTTACATCAACACTGACTGGAGTACAGTTACATCAACACTGACTGTGGTACAGTTGCACCAACACTGACACTGACTGGGGTATAGTTACACCGACAATGACTGGAGTACAGTTACACCGACACTGACTTGATTACAGTTACACCGACATTGACTGGAGTACAGTTACACCGACACTGACTCTGGTACAGCTGCACCGACTCTGACACTGACTGGGATACAGTTACACCGACACTGACTGGAGTACAGTTACACCAACATTGACACTGACTGGGGTACAGTTATACCAAAACTGGCACTGACTGGGGTACAGTTACACTGACACTGACTGGGGTACAGTTATAATGACACTGACTGGGTACAGTTACACCAACACTGACTGGAGTACAGTTAGACCGACACTGACTGGAGCACATTGACACTGACACTGACTGGATTAGAGTTACATCAACACTGATTGGAGTACAGTTACACGACACTGACTGGAGTACAGCTGCAATGACACCGACACTGACTGGAGTACAGTTACACCGAAACTGACTGGAGTACAATTACACCGACACTGACAATGACTGGGGTACAGTTACACCGATACTGAGTGGAGTACTGTTTCACAGACATCGACACTGACTGGAGTACAGTTGCACCGACACTGACTGTGGTACAGCTGCACCGACACTGACACTGACTGGGGTACAGTTACACCGACACTGACTGGAGTACAGTTGTACTAACACCGACATTGTCTGGAGTACAGTTACACCGACACTGACTGGAGTACATTTGCACTGACACCAATATTGACTGGAGTACAGTTACACCGACACTGTCTGGAGAATAGTTACACTGACACTGACTGGGGTACAGTAACACCGACACTGACTGGGGTACAGTTACACTGACACTGACTGGAGTACAGTTACACCGACACTGACACCGACTGGAGTACAGTTACATCGACACTGACTGGAGTACAGCTACACCGACACTGACAGCAACAGGAGTACAGTTACACCAACACTGATTGGGGTACAGTTACACTGACACTGACTGGGGTACAGTTACACCGACACTGACTGGAGTACAGTTAAAATGACAATGACTCAGGTACAGTTACACAGACACTGACTGGGGCACAGTTACAGCGACAGTGGCTGGGGTACAGATACACCGGCATTGACTAGTGTGCAGTTACACCGACACTTCCTGGGGTACAGTTACACCAACACTGACTGGGGTACAGTTACAATGACACTGACTGGAGTACAGTTACACCGACAATTACTGGGTACAGTTACACCGACGCTGACTGCGGTACTTTAACAGCGACACCGACTGGAGTAGAAGTACACCGACATTGACTGGGATACAGTTACACCGACACTGAATAGGGTACACAATACACCAACACTGACTGGAGTGCAGTTACACCGACACTGACTGGGGTACAGTTACAGCAATGCTGACTGCGGTACAGTTACAGCGACACTGATTGAGTACAGTAACGCTGACTCTGATACAGTTACCCCGACACTGACTGGAGTACAGTTACACCGACACTGGCTGGAGTACAGTTACACCGACGCTGACTGGCGTACAGTAAAACCGACACCGACACTGACTGGGGTACAGTTACACCGATACTGACTGGCGTACAGTTACAGCGACACTGGCTGGGGTACAGTTACACCGACACTGACTGGAGCAAAGTTACGCCGACAATGACTGGGGTACAGTTACACTGACACTGACTGGATTACAGTTACACCAACACTGACTGGAGTACAGTTACACCGACACTGACTGGAGTACAGTTACACCGACACTGACTGGAGTACAGTTAGCACTGACACTTCTGAAGTACAGTTACATCGACACTGTTTGGAGTACAGTTACACCGACACTGACTCGAGTACAGCTGCACTGACACCAACACTGACTGGAGTACAGTTACACCGACACTGACTGGAGTACAGTTACACCGACACTGACACTGACTGGGGTACAGATACACCGACACTGACTGGAGTACAGTTGTACTGACACCGACATTGTCTGGATTACAGTTACACTGACTCTGACTGGAGTACATTTGCACTGACACCGACATTGACTGGAGTACAGTTACACCGACACTGACTGGAGTACATTTGCACTGACACCGACACTGACTGGGGAACAGTTACACTGACACTGACTGTGGTACAGTAACACCGACACTCACTGGGGTACAGTTACACTGACACTGACAGTAACTGGAGTACAGTTACACCGACACTGATTAGGGTTCATTTACACCGACACTGACTGGTGTGCTGTTACACCAACACTGACCAGAGTACAGTTGCACCATTACACCGACACTGTCTGGAGTACAGTTACACCGACACTGACTGGTGTACAGTTACACTGACACTAACTGGAGTACAGTTACACCGACACTGACACTGACTAGGGTACAGTTACACTGACACTGACACTGACTAGGGTACAGTTACATCGACAGTGACTGGAGTAGAGCTGTACCGACACCGACACTGACTGGAGTGCAGTTACAACGACACTGACTGGAGTACAGTTGCACTGACACCGACACTGACTGGAGTACAGTTACAACGACACTGACTGGAGTACAGTTGCACTGACACCGACACTGACTGGGGTACAGTTACACCAACACTGACTGGCGTACACTTACACCGACACTGACCGGAGCAGTTACATCGACACTGATTGGAGTACAGTTACACCGACACTGACTGTGGTACAGTTGCACTGACACTGACACTGGCTGGAGTACATTTACATCGACACTGACTGGAGTACAGTTACACCGACACTGACACTGACTGGGGTACAGTTATACCAAAACTGGCACTGACTGGGGTACAGTTACACTGACACTGACTGGGGTACAGTTACACCGACACTGACTGGAGTACAGTTACACCGACACTGACTGGGTTACAGTTACACCGACACTGACTGGAGTACAATTACATCGACACTGATTGGAGTACAGTAACATGACACTCACTGGAGTACAGCTGCACTGACACCGACACTGACTGGAGTACAGTTACAACGAAACTGACTGGAGTTCAGTTACACCGACACTGACACTGACTGGGGTACAGTTGCACTGACACTGACTGGAGTACAGTTACACCGACACTGACTGGATTACAGTTACACAGACACTGACTGCAGTACAGTTACACTGACACTGACTGGAGTACAGTTACATCAACACTGACTGGAGTACAGTTACACCGACACTGACTGTGATACAGTTGCACCAACACTGACACTGACTGGGGTGCATTTACACCGACCCTGACTGGAGTACAGTTACACCGACACTGACTGGAGTACAGTTACACCGACACTGGCTATGGTACAGTTGCACCGACTCTGACACTGACTGGGGTACAGTTACACCGCCACTAACTGGAGTACAGTTACACCAACATTGACATTGACTGGGGTACAGTTATACCAAAACTGGCACTGACTGGGGTACAGTTACACTGACGCTGACTGGTGTACAATTATAATGACACTGATTGGGTACAGTTACACCGACACTGACAGACTGGGGTACAGTTACACTGACACTGACTGGAGTACAGTTACACCGACACAGACTGGAGCACATTTACACTGACACTGACAATGACTGGGGTGCAGTTGCACCGACATTGAGTGGAGTACAGTTTCACAGACACCAACACTGACTGGAGTACAGTTACACCAAAACTGACTGGCGTACAGTTACACCGACACTGACTGGAGTACAGTTACATTGACACTGACTGGAGTACAGTTACACTGACACAGAATGTGGTACTGTTGCACAGACACTGACACTGACTGGGTTACTGTTACACCGACACTGACTGGAGTACAGTTGTACTGACACCGAAATTGTCTGGAGTACAGATACATCGACACTGACTGGAGTACATTTGCACTGACACCGACATTGACTGGAGTACAGTTACACATACACTGTCTGGAGAATAGTTACACTGACACTGACTGGGGTACAGTAACACCGACACTGACACCGACTGGAGTACAGTTACACCGACACTGACTGGAGTACAGCTACAACGACACTGACAGCAACTGGAGAACAGTTACACCGACACTGATTGGGGTACAGTTACACTGACACTGACTGGGGTACAGTTACACCAACACTGACTGGAGTACTGTTATACTGACAATGACTTGGGTACAGTTACACGGACACTGACTGGGGTACAGTTAAACCAACACCGACACTGACTGGGGTACAGTTACACTGACAATGACTGGCGTACAGTTAAAATGACACCGACACTGACTGGGTTACAGTTACACCGATACTGACTGGGGTACAGATACACCGACACTGACTGGAGCACAGTTACGCCGACACTGACTGGGGTACAGTTACACTGACACTGACTGGATTACAGTTACACCAACACTGACTGGAGTACAGTTACACCGACACTGACTGGAGTACAGTTGTACTGACACCGACATTGTCTGGATTACAGTTACACCGACACTGACTGGAGTACATTTCCACTGACACCGACACTGACTGGGGTACAGTTACACAGACATTGACTGAAGTACAGTTACACCGACACTGACACTGACTGGGGAACAGTTACACTGACACTGACTGGAGTACAGTAACACCGACACCCACTGGGGTACAGTTACACCGACACTGACAGCAACTGGAGTACAGTTACACCGACACTGATTAGGGTTCAGTTACACCAACACTGACTGGTGTGCTGTTACACCAACACTGACCCGAGTACAGTTACACCATTACACCGACTCTGTCTGGAGTACAGTTACACCGACACTGACTGGTGTACAGTTACACCGACATTGACTGGAGTACAGTTACACCGACATTGACTGGAGTACAGTTACACCGACACTGACTGGTGTACAGTTACACCGACATTGACTGGAGTACAGTTACACCGACACTGACACTGACTAGGGTACAGTTACACCGACAGTGACTGGAGTAGAGCTGTACTGACACCCAAACTGACTGGAGTACAGTTACATCGACACTGACTGGAGCACAGTTACAATGACACTGACTGGAGTACAGTTGCACTGACACCGACACTGACTGGAGTACAGTTACACCGACACTGACTGGAGTACATTTGCACTGACACCGATATTGACTGGAGTACAGTTACACCGACACTGTCTGGAGAATAGTTACACTGACACTGACTGGGGTACAGTAGCACCGACACTGACTGGGGTACAGTTATACTGACACTGACTGGAATACAGTTACACCGACACTGACACTGACTGGAGTACAGTTACACCGACACTGACTGGAGTACAGCTACACCGACACTGACAGCAACTGGAGTACAGTTACACTGACACTGACTGGGGTACAGTTACACCGACACTGACTGGGGTACAGTTATACTGACAATGACTCGGGTACAGTTACACCAACACTGACTGGGGTACAGTTACAGCGACACTGGCTGGGGTACAGATACACCGGCATTGACTAGTGTGCAGTTACACCGACACTTCCTGGGGTACAGTTACACCAACACTGACTGGGGTACAGTTACACTGACACTGACTGGAGTACAGTTACACCGACAATTACTGGGGTACAGTTACACCGACGCTGACTGCGGTACTTTAACAGCGACACCGACTGGAGTAGAAGTACACCGACATTGACTGGGATACAGTTACACCGACACGGAATAGGGTACACAATACACCAAAACTGACTGGAGTGCAGTTACACCGACACTGACTGGGGTACAGTTACAGCAATGCTGACTGCGGTACAGTTACAGCGACACTGATTGAGTGCAGTAACACTGACTCTGATACAGTTACACCGACACTGACCGGAGTACAATTACACCAACACTGACTGGAGTACAGTTACACCGACACTGACTGGTGTACAGTTAAACAGACACCGACACTGACTGGGGTACAGTTACACCGATACTGACTGGCATACAGTTACAGCGACACTGGCTGGGGTACAGTTACACCGACACTGACTGGAGCACAGTTATGCAGACACTGACTGGGGTACAGTTACACTGACACTTACTGGATTACAGTTACACCAACACTGACTGGAGTACAGTTACACCGACACTGACTGGAGTACAGTTACACCGACACTGACTGGAGTACAGTTAGCACTGACACTTCTGAAGTACAGTTACATCGACACTGTTTGGAGTACAGTTATGCCGACACTGACTGGAGTACAGCTGTACTGACACTGACACTGACTGGAGTACAGTTACACCGACACTGACTGGAGTACAGTTACACCGACACTGACACTGACTGGGGTACAGATACACCGACACTGACTGGAGTACATTTGTACTGACACCGACATTGTCTGGATTACAGTTACACCGACACTGACTGGAGTACATTTGCACTGACACCGACACTGACTGGGGTACAGTTACACAGACACTGACTGGAGTACAGTTACACCGACACTGACACTGACACTGACTGGGGAACAGTTACACTGACACTGACTGGGGTACAGTAACACCGACACTCACTGGGGTACAGTTACACTGACACTGACAGCAACTGGAGTACAGTTACACCGACACTGATTAGGGTTCAGTTACACCGACACTGACTGGTGTGCTGTTACACCAACACTGACCAGAGTACAGTTACACCATTACACCGACACTGTCTGGAGTACAGTTACACCAACACTGACTGGTGTACAGTTACACCGACACTGACTGGTGTACAGTTACACCGACACTGACACTGACTAGGGTACAGTTACACCGACAGTGACTGGAGTAGAGCTGTACCGACACCCAAACTGACTGGAGTACAGTTACATCGACACTGACTGGAGCACAGTTACAACGACACTGACTGGAGTACAGTTGCACTGACACCGACACTGACTGGAGTACAGTTTCACCGACACTGACTGGAGTACAGTTACACCGAGAATGACACTGACTGGGGTACAGTTACACCAACACTGACTGGCGTACAGTTACACCGACACTGATTGGAGTAGTTACATCGACACTGACTGGTGTACAGTTACACCGACACTGACTGTGGTACAGTTACACCGAGACTGACACTGACTGGGGTACAGTTATACCAAAACTGGCACCGACTGGGGTACAGTTACACTGACACTGACTGGGGTACAGATACACTGACACTGACTGGAGTACAGTTACACCGACACTGACTGGGTTACAGTTACACCGACACTGACACTGACTGGGTTACAGTTACACCGACACTTACTGGAGTACAGTTACACCGACACTGACTTGAGTACAGTTACACTGACACTGACTGGAGTACAATTACATCGACACTGATTGGAGTACAATTACACGACACTCACTGGAGTACAGCTGCACTGACACCGACACTGACTGGAGTACAGTTACAGCGAAACTGACTGGAGTACAGTTACACCGACACTGACACTGACTGGGGTACAGTTGCACCGACACTGACTGGAGTACAGTTACACCGACACTGACTGGATTACAGTTACACAGACACTGACTGCAGTGCAGTTACACCGACACTGACTGGAGTACAGTTACATCAACACTGACTGGAATACAGTTACACCGACACTGACTGTGGTACAGTTGCACCAACACTGACACTGACTGGGGTGCATTTACACCGACACTGACAGGATTACAGTTACACCAACACTGACTTGATTACAGTTACACCGACACTGACTGGAGTACAGTTACACCGACACTGACTATGGTACAGTTGCACCGACTCTGACACTGACTGGGGTACAGTTACACCGACACTAACTGGAGTACAGTTACACCAACATTGACACTGACTGGGGTACAGTTATACCAAAACTGGCACTGACTGGGGTACAGTTACACTGACACTGACTGGAGTACAGCTGCACTGACTCCGACACTGACTGGAGTACAGTTACACCGAAACTGACTGGAGTACAGTTACACCGACACTGACAATGACTGGGGTACAGTTGCACCGACACTGAGTGGAGTACAGTTTCACAGACACCGACACTGACTGGAGTACAGTTACACCAAAACTGACTGGCGTACAGTTACACCGACAATGACTGGAGTACAGTTACATCGACACTGAATGGAGTACAGTTACATCGACACTGACTGGAGTACAGTTACACCGACACAGAATGTGGTACTGTTGCACAGACACTGACACTGACTGGGGTACAGTTACACCGACACTGACTGGAGTACAGTTGTACTGACACCGACATTTACTGGAGTACAGTAACACCGACACTGACTGGGGTACAGTTACACTGACACTGACTGGGGTACAATAACACCGACACTGACACCGACTGGAGTACAGTTACACCGACACTGACTGGAGTACAGCTGCACCGACACTGACAGCAACTGGAGTACAGTTACACCGACACTGATTGGGGTACAGTTACACTGACACTGACTGGAGCACAGTTACACCGACACTGACTGGGGTACAGTTACACTGACACTGACTGGATTACAGTTACACCGACACTGACTGGAGTACAGTTACACTGACACTGATTGGAGTACAGTTACACCGACACTGACTGGAGTACAGTTAGCACTGACACCGACACTGACTGGAGTACAGTTACACCGACACTGACTGGAATACAGTTACACCGACACTGACACTGACTGGGGAACAGATACACCGACACTGACTGGAGTACAGTTGTACTGACACCGACATTGTCTGGATTACAGTTACACCGACACTGACTGGAGTACATTTGCACTGACACCGACATTGACTGGAGTACAGTTACACCGACACTGGCTGGAGTACATTTGCACTGACACCGACACTGGCTGGGGTACAGTTACACAGACACTGACTGAAGTACAGTTATACCGACACTGACACTGACTGGGGAACAGTTACGCTGACACTGACTGGGGTACAGTAACACCCACACTCACTGGGGTACAGTTATACCGATACCGACAGCAACTGGAGTACAGTTACACCGACACAGATTAGGGTTCAGTTACACTGACACTGACTGGGTTACTGTTACAGACACTGACACTGACTGGGTTACAGTTACACCGACACTTACTGGAGTACAGTTACACCGACATTGACTTGAGTACAGTTACACTGACACTGACTGGAGTACAATTACATCGACACTGATTGGAGTACACTTACACGACACTCACTGGAGTACAGCTCCACTGACACTGACACTGACTGGAGTACAGTTACAATGAAACTGACTGGAGTACAGTTACACCGACACTGACTGGATTACAGTTACACAGACACTGACTGCAGTACAGTTACACCGACACTGACACTGACTGGGGTGCAGTTACACCGACATTGACTGGAGTAGAGCTGTACCGACACCCAAACTGACTGGAGTACAGTTACATCGACACTGATTGGAGTGCAGTTACACGACACTCACTGGAGTACAGCTGCACTGACACCGACACTGACTGGAGTACAGTTACAACGAAACTGACTGGAGTACAGTTACACCGACACTGACACTGACTGGGGTACAGTTGCACCACCACTGACTGGAGTACAGTTACAGCGACACTGACTGGAGTACAGTTACATCAACACTGACTGGAGTACAGTTACACCGACACTGACTGGAGTACAGTTACATCAACACTGACTGGAGTACAGTTACACCGACACTGACTATGGTACAGTTGCACCGACTCTGACACTGACTGGGGTACAGTTACACCGACACTAACTGGAGTACAGTTACACCAACATTGACACTGACTGGGGTACAGTTATACCAAAACTGGCACTGACTGGGGTACAGTTACACTGACACTGACTGGGGTACAGTTATAATGACACTGATTGAGTACAGTTACACCAACACTGACAGACTGGGGTACAGTTACACTGACACGGACTGGATTACAGATACATCGACACTGATTGGAGTACATTTACACGACACTGACTGGAGTACAGCTGCACTGACTCCGACACTGACTGGAGTACAGTTACACCGACACTGACAATGACTGGGGTACAGTTGCACCGATACTGAGTGGAGTACAGTTTCACAGATACCGACACTGACTGGAGTACAGTTACACCAAAACTGACTGCCGTACAGTTACACCGACACTGACTGGAGTACAGTTACATCGACACTGACTGGAGTACAGTTACACCGACACAGACCGTGGTACTGTTGCACAGACACTGACGCTGACTGGGGTACAGTTACACCAACACTGACTGGAGTACAGTTGTACTGACACCGACATTGTCTGGAGTGCAGATACACCGACACTGACTGGAGTACATTTGCACTGACACCGACATTGACTGGAGTACAGTTACACCTACACTGTCTGGAGAATAGTTACACTGACACTGACTGGGGTACAGTAACACCGACACTGACTGGGGTACAGTTACACTGACACTGACTGGAGTACAGTTACACCGACACTTACACCGACTGGAGTACAGTTACACCGACACTGACTGGAGTACAGCTGCACCGACACTGACAGCAACTGGAGTACAGTTACACCGACACTGATTGGAGTACAGTTACACTGACACTGACTGGGGTACAGTTACACCGACACTGACTGGAGTACTGTTATACTGACAATGACTCGGGTACAGTTACACTGAAACTGACTGGGGTACAGTTACAGCGACACTGACTGGGGTACATTTACACTGACACTGACTGGAGTACAGTTACACCGACAATTACTGGGGTACAGTTACACCGACGCTGACTGCGGTACTTTAACAGCGACACCGACTGGGGTAGAAATACACCGACATTGACTGGGATACAGTTACACCAACACTGAATAGGTACACAATACACCAACACTGACTGGAGTGCAGTTACACCGACACTGACTGGGGTACAGTTACAGCAATGCTGACTGGGGTACAGTTACAGCGACATTGACTGGAGTAACGTTACACTGACACTGATTCTGAAACAGTTACACCACACTGACTGGAGTACAGTTACACCGACACTGACTGGAGTACAGTTACACCGACAGTGACTGGCGTACAGTTAAACCGACACCGACACTGACTGGGGTACAGATACGCCGATACTGACTGGCGTACATTTACAGCATCACTGGCTGGGGTACAGTTACACCGACACTGACTGGAGCACAGTTACGCCGACACTGACTGGGGTACAGTTACACTGACACTGACTGGATTACAGTTACACCGACACTGACTGGAGTACAGTAACACTGACACTGACTGGAGTACAGTTAGCACTGACACTTCTGAAGTACAGTTACATCGACACTGTTTGGAGTACAGTTACACCGACACTGACTGGAGTACAGCTGCACTGACACTGACTGGGGTACAGTTGTACTGACACTGACATTGTCCGGATTACAGTTACACTGACACTGACTGGAGTACATTTGCACTGTCACCGACACCGACTGGGGTACAGTTACACAGACACTGACTGAATTACAGTTACACCGACACTGACACTGACTGGGGAACAGTTATGCTGACACTGACTGGGGTACAATAACACCGACACCCACTGGGGTACAGTTATACCGACACTGACAGCAGCTGGAGTACAGTTACACCGACACTGATTATGGTTCAGTTACACTGACACTGACCGGTGTGCTGTTACACCTACACTGACCAGAGTACAGTTACACCATTACACCGATACTGTCTGGAGTACAGTTACACCGACACTGACTGGTGTACAGTTACACCGACATTGACTGGAGTACAGTTACACCGACACTGACACTGACTGGGGTACAGTTACGCCGACAGTGACTGGAGTAGAGCTGTACTGACACCCAAACTGACTGGAGTACAGTTACATTGACACTGACTGGAGCACAGTTACAACGACACTGACTGGGGTACAGTTACACCAACACTGACTGGCGTACAGTTACACCGACACTGACTGGAGAAGTTACATCAACACTGACTGGAGTACAGTTACACCGAAACTGACTGTGGTACAGTTGCACCGACACTGACACTGACTGGAGTACAGTTACATCGACACTGACTGGAGTACAGTTACACCGACACTGACACTGGCTGGGTTACAGTTATACCAAAACTGGCACTGACTGGGTTACAGTTACACTGACACTGACTGGGGTACAGTTACATCGACACTGACTGGAGTACAGTAACACCGACACTGACTGGGTTACAGTTACACCGACACTGACACTGACTGGGTTACAGTTACACCGACACTTACTGGAGTACAGTTACACCGACACTGACTTGAGTACAGTTACGCTGACACTGACTTGAGTACAGTTACACGGACACTGCCTGGAGTACAATTACATCGACACTGATTGAAGTACAGTTACACGACACTCACTGGAGTACAGCTGCACTGACAACGACACTGACTGGAGTACAGTTACACCGACACTGACTGGCATACAGTTAAACCGACACCGACACTGACTGGGGTACAGTTACACCGATAATGACTGGCGTACAGTTACAGCGACACTGGCTGGGGTACAGTTACACCGACACTGACTGGAGCACAGTTACGCCGACACTGACTGGAGTAGTGTTAGCACTGACACTGACTGGAGTACAGCTGCACTGACACCGACACTGACTGGAGTACAGTTACACCGACACTGACTGGAGTACAGTTACACCGACACTGACACTGACTGGGGTACATGTACACCGACACTGACTGTAGTACAGTTGTACTGACACCGACATTGTCTGGATTACAGTTACACCGACACTGACTGGAGTACATTTGCACTGACACCGACATTGACTGGAGTACAGTTACACCAACACTGACTGGAGTACATTTGCACTGGCACCGACACTGACTGGGGTACAGTTACACAGACACTGACTGAAGTACAGTTACACCGACACTGACACTGACACTGACTGGGGTACAGTAACACCGACACTCACTGGGGTACAGTTACACCGACACTGACAGCAACTGGAGTACAGTTACACCGACACTGATTAGGGTTCAGTTACACCGACACTGACTGGTGTGCTGTTACACCAACACTGACCAGAGTACAGTTACAACATTACACCGACACTGTCTGGAGTACAGTTACACCGACACTGACTGGTGTACAGTTACACCGACACTGACTGGAGTACAGTTACACCGACACTGACACTGACTGGTGTACAGTTACACCGACACCGACACTAACTGGAGTACAGTTACATCGACACTGATTGGAGTACAGTTACACGACACTCACTGGAGTACAGCTGCACTGACACTGACACTGACTGGAGTACAGTTACAACGACACTGACACTGACTGGGGTACAGTTGCACCGACACTGACTGGAGTACAGTTACACCGACACTGACTTGATTACAGTTACACAGACACTGACTGCAGTACAGTTACACCGACACTGACTTGATTACAGTTACACCGACACTGACTGGAGTACAGTTACACCGACACTGACTATGGTACAGTTGCACCGACTCTGACACTGACTGGGGTACAGTTACACCGACACTAACCGGAGTACAGTTACACCAACATTGACACTGACTGGGGTACAGTTATACCAAAACTGGTACTGACTGGTGTACAGTTACACTGACACTGACTGGGGTACAGTTATAATGACACTGATTGGGTACAGTTACACCGACACTGACAGACTGGGGTACAGTTACACTGACACTGACTGGAATACAGATACAGCTGCACTGACTCCGACACTGACTGGAGTACAGTTGCACCAAAACTGAGTGGAGTACAGTTTCACAGACACCGACACTGACTGGAGTACAGTTACACCAAAACTGGCTAGCGTACAGTTACACCGACACTGACTGGAGTACAGTTACATCGACACTGACTGGAGTACAGTTACACCGACACTGACTGTGGTACAATTGCACCGACACTGACACTGACTGGGGTACAGTTACACTGACACTGACTGGAGTACAGTTGTACTGACACCGACATTGTCTGGAGTACAGTTACACTGACACTGACTGGAGTACATTTGCACTGACACCGACATTGACTGGGGTACAGTTACACTGACACTGTCTGGAGAATAGTTGCACTGACACTGACTGGGGTACAGTAACACCGACACTGACTTGGGTACAGTTACACTGACACTGACTGGAGTACAGTTACACCGACACTGACACCGACTGGAGTACAGTTACACCGACACTGACTGGAGTACAGCTACACAGACACTGACAGCAACTGTAGTACAGTTACACTGATACTGATTGGGGTACAGTTACACTGACACTGACTGGTATACTGTTACACCAACACTGACCAGAGTACAGTTACACCATTACACCGACACTGTCTGGAGTACAGTTACACTGACACTGACTGGTGTACAGTTATACCGACACTGACTGGAGTACAGTTACACCGACACTGACACTGACTGGAGTACAATTACACCGACACTGACTGGAGTACAGTTGCACCGACACCGACATTGTCTGGAGTACAGTTACACTGACACTGACTGGAGTACAGTTGCATCGACACTGACTGGGTTACAGTTACACTGACACTGACTGGGGTGCAGTTACACTGACACTGTCTGTGGTACAGTTAGACCAACACTGACTGGAGTACAGTTACACCGACACTGACTGGGGTACAGTTACACTGATACTGATACTGAAAGTGGGTGCAGTTACACCTACACTGACACTGACTGGAGTACAGCTACACAGACACTGACTGGAGTCCAGTTACAAGGACACTGACTGGAGTAGAGTTACACCGACACTGTCTGGAGTACAGTTACACCGACACTTACATGAGTACAGTTACACAGATACTGACTGCGGTACAGTTAGACTGACACTGACTGGCTACAGTTACACCGACACTGAATGGATTACAGTTACACCGACTCTGACACTGTCTGGAGTACAGTTACACTGACACTGACTGTGGTTCAGTTACACCACCACTGACACTGACTGGGCTACAGTTACACCGAAACTGACACTGACTGGGGTACAGTTACACTGACACTGACGGTGTACAGTTACACTGAATCTGACAAGGGTACAGGTACACTGACACTGACACTGACTGGAGTATAGTTACACCAACATGGACACTGACTGGGGTACAGTCACAATGACACTGACTGGGGTACAGTTACACTGAAACTGACAGGGTCTCAGCTACTCTGACACTGATTGGAGCACAGTTACACCGACACTGACTGGCGTACAGTTACACTGACACTGACAGACTGGGGTACAGTTACAACGACCCTGCCTGGAGTACAGTTAGACCGACACTGACTGGAGTACATTTACACTGACACTGACTGGAGTACAGTTACATCGACACTGATTGGAGTACAGTTACACGACACTGACTGGAGTACAGCTGCACTGACACCGACACTGGCTGGAGTACAGTTACACCGACACTGACTGGAGTCCAGTTACAAGGACACTGACTGGAGTAGAGTTACACCGACACTGTCTGGAGTACAGTTACACCGACACTGACTGTGGTACAGTTGCACCAACACTGACACTGACTGGGGTACAGTTACACCAACACTGACATGAGTACAGTTACATCGACACTGATTGGAGTACAGTTACACCGACACTGACTGGGGTTCAGATACAACACCACTGACACTGACTGGGGTAGAGTTACACCGAAACTGACACTGACTGGGGTACAGTTACACTGACACTGACGGGGTACAGTTACACTGAATCTGACTAGGGTACAGTTACACTCACACTGACCCTGACTGGAGTACAGTTACACCGACACTGACACTGACTGGGGTACAGTCACAATGACACTTACTGGGGTGCAGTTACACTGAAACTGACAGGGGCTCAGCTACACTGACACTGACTGGAGCACAGTTACACTGACACTGACTGGCGTACAGTTAAACCGACACTGATTGGAGTACAGTTACATCAACACTGACTGAGGTACAGTGACATCGACACTGACTGGAGTATGGTTACACCGACACTGACTGTGGTACAGTTACACCGACACTGTCACTGACTGGGGTACAGCTCTACCAAAACTGGCACTGACTGGTGTACAGTTACACTGACACTGACTGGGGTACAATTACACAGACACTGACTGCGTAGTTACATCGACACTGACTGGGTTACAGTTACACCGACCCTGACACTGACTGAGGTACAGTTATACCAAAACTGACACTGACTGCGGTACAGCTGCACTGACACCGACACTGACCGGAGTACAGTTACACCGACAATGAGTGGAGTACAGTTACACCGACACTGACACTGACGGGGGAACAGTTACACTGACACTGACTGAAGTACAGTTACACCGACACTGACACTGACTGGGGAACAGTTACACTGACACTGACTGGGGTAGTTACACCGACACTGACTGGGGTACAGTTACACCGACCCTGACTGAGGTACAGTAACACCGACACTGACTGGGGTACAGTTACACCGACCCTGACTGCGGTACAGTTGCACTGACACTGACACCGACTTGTGTACAGTTACACAGACACTGACTGGAGTACAGTTACACTGACACTGACACCGACTGGAGTACAGTGACACCGACACTGATTGGGGTACAGTTACACCGACACTGTAGTGTATGTACCTTTAGGAGCCCCTGTGTACTGTAATACCGGTAGTGACCACTCGGGTACATAAGCCTGTATAGCGACTTGTATCTTTTAGTTCACCTCCAGACTTTGTTCAGTAAACACCTGTTAAACCAACTCCTGCATTCCGTGTCTCCATTAACACACGGATACAACAGTGGCGACAAATTGGAAACGGACTTACCTGCAATTTGGCAGCACCTCAAGGAGATCGATTCCTCAGACGAAGGTCGAAGAAAAAAAAAAAAAACTGTGGTTTCACCAGCTAGCCGGGCTGGTGGCAGGTACTGCACTAATCCTTCCTGGGCGGCGTGCTGGGGCTCAATCAGGTGGCTCTGCAGTGGGGCCGAGCAGCGAGTCGGAAGGCGAGGCAAACAGAGACGGAGGGTGGAGCACTCGGGAGACGGCCGGCTCTGCAAAGCAGGTCGGCGTTCGGACCAAGCAGAGGGAGGGAAAAGTCCCAGAGAGTCCGGTGGGAACGAGTCTCCAACTATTAAAAATATCTGTGTAAATAAAAACCACGGAGAACAGCGTTGTCAGCAGCGGCAGCGGCGGGAAAGCGCAGGAGGCGCCATTTTTTCTCGGCAGGGAAGAAAGGAAAGCGCGGGAGGTGCCATTTTTGATTTTCAGGATGCCTAAGACTGGCAATATTACTGCTTTCGATAGTAATATAGAGGATTGGACCACATATGTGGAAAGAGTGGAGGTATATTGCACAGCGAATGAAGTAAAGGATGATAAAAAGGCATTGGTACTTCTAAATCTGATGGGCGCAAGGACCTACTGTTACCAGCCAAGGGCTGTTACGAAACTTAATTACTCCAGCCAAACTGATGGACAAGAATTTTAAAGAGATTGTTGATACCCTACAGGAGCACTGAAACCCAACACCGCTGCTGATAGCGGAACGATTCAAATTCTTCAGGAGGAATCAGCACAAGAATGAAAGTAATGCTGATTACCTCACCTAATTAAGAAAGCTGTCAAAGCAATGCCAATTCGGGGCAGGACTGGCAGATTCTCTACGAGACAAATTCGTCTGCGGTCTCCTAAGTGAAGGAACACAGAAAAGGCTACTTTCTGAGAAAGATTTGATACTGGACAAGGCTTTCAGTGTGGCTGTATCATACGAAGCAGCAGCAAGAGGAGCTGCAGAGATACAGCAAAAGCCACAGGACTTCGGCACCCATGAAATGACACGGGGTTTCGAGAGATGTTATCGCTGCAGCAGATCCACCCATGACCAGAGGGACTGCTGGTTCAAGGACAAAGCATGCAGGCAATGCAGAAAGATGGGACACATTGCACGTGTATGCCGATCTGGAAAAATAAAATCCACTGACAGAAAAAAAATCAATAAGGAAATGTACAGAAAGGTACAAATGATGACGGACAGTAGCTCCGAAGACCAGAAGAGCGATAGCAACTCCGGAAACAAGAGACTAAGCTGTCTCAAATTACATAATGTAATTGCCAAAGAAGATTACCAGGCCATTTGGGTTACCCTCATGATAGCGGGGTCCCCAGTTAAAATGGAGCTAGATACAGGATCAGCTCTGACCGTCATAAGTCGACAGGATTACGAGCGGCTATTTCCGCATATACCTTTGAAAGACACATCCATTATCTTGAAGACATATACGGGGCAGAAAGTATACCCCAGAGGGAAAATAAAGGTGCCTGTTGTATACAACGGCAAGGAAATACAGAAGTTGTATTTATACGTTCTGCAAGATGGTGGTCCACCGCTGTTGGGACGTGAATGGATCAGGAAGATACGTTTAGACTGGCACTCCATTCAGGCACTGACGGTGACCAGTAAGAAAAAAAATGATGATGACGTCATACCTGAACGATTAAAAGACATCTTGGCCAACGCCAAAGAAGTGTTTCAACAGGAACTAGGAACCTTGAAAGGCATCACTGCCTCAATAAAAGTGGAAGATGCGGCAATTCCCAAGTTTTTTAAGGCAAGGCCGGTGCCATACGCAATTCATCCAGCAGTCGAGGCAGAGCTGGAGAATTTGGAAAAGGCAGGCGTGTTATCCAAGGTAGATTGGAGCGAGTGGGTAACACCCATCGTCCCGGTCATGAAGAAAACGTTGAATAATGATAAATCTGAAGAATAGAGAAAAATTCGCATCTGTGGGGACTTCAAGGTGACTGTAAACCCGGTCCTTCACACGGTACAGTATCCTCTTCCGAGGATAGAAGATATTTTTGCCTCACTTTCCGGAGGGAAACATTTCACCAAAATTGACTTGGCACAGGCATATCTACAGATGGAGGTTGAGGAGGCCTCTAAAAAGTATCTCACGATAAACACACACAAAGGCCTGTACCAGTACAATCGACTGGTTTTCGGAGTAGCATCAGCTCCAGCTATCTGGCAAAGAGCTATGGAGCAAGTCCTGCAAGGGATTCTGGGGACTCAATGCTACCTAGACGACATCCTTGTAACAGGAGAAAACGACAACGAGCACCTTGCCAATTTGGAGCAGGTGCTCACTAGGCTGAGAGAACGGGGCCTACGAGCAAATCGCCCCAAGTGTGAATTTATCCAGAAACAAATATCATATTGTGGCCATATAATTAACGAAGAAGGGTTGCATAAGTCACCTGAAAAAATTGAAGCGGTCATAAAAGCCCCAGCACCTGAAAATGTCTCACAATTAAGGTCATTCCTGGGATTGATAAATTACTATCATAAATTTTTACCGAACTTGTCAACTGTTCTGCACCCTCTTAACGCACTGCTACAAACGGGAGTAATTTGGAAATGGAGCGAAGACTGTAAACGTGCCTTCCATAAATGCAAAGGCTTGATCACGTCCAATGAAGTGTTGGCTCATTACAACCCATCACTGCCAATCAGACTGGCGTGCGATGCATCCCCTTACGGCGTAGAAGCGGTATTATCGCATAGATTCCCTGATGGCTCGGAGCGGCCGATAGCTTTTGCGTCATGCTCATTGAACTCAGCTGAGCGTAACTATGCCCAGATCGACAGGGAAGCACTCAGCCTGGTGTGGGGAGTGAAGAAATTCAACCATTACCTACACGGACAAATATTTACCTTGTTGACTGACCATCAACCCCTCATCTCCATATTCAACCCTAAAAAGGGCGTTCCCATTATGACAGCGCAAAGGCTGAAGAGGTGGTCCCTTTTCCTAGGGACACACCAATATAACATAGAATACAAAGGATCAAAACAGCATGGGAATGCTGACGGTTTATCGCGCCTACTGTTGCCAATGGTAGAAGAGGCACCTACAGTGGACCCAGTGGAGATGTTCCACTCAACCATAGTGGAATGTCTACCAGTAACAAATTCTACCATTGAAAAGGAAATGAGAAATGACCCGACTCTCTCACGAGTCTATGATTTAACGGTGAAGGGATGGCCAGCACATGGCGAACCACTGTTGCTAGCATTCTCGCAAAGAAGAGAACAGCTGTCATTGTGCCGAGGAACCTTGATGTGTGGATCCAGAGTGGTGATTCCACCCAAACTCCAGGATAAAGTGCTAAAGGAGCTTCATGAAGGGCATCTGGGTGGAGTGAAAATGAAGAACCTAGCCAGAGCGTTTGTGTGGTGGCCAGGTATCGATGGAGACATCGAAGAAATGACCAAGAACTGTCTAGGATGCCAGAAGGTCCAAAACGCCCCACCACAAGCCCCTCTACATCCATGGGAGTGGCCCTCATCTCCATGGCAAAGGGTACATATCGACTTTGCTGGTCCATTTATGGACTCAATGTTCTTAATCGCGGTGGATGCACACTCCAAGTGTCCGGAGGTAATAAAGATGTCCTCCACCACCACGGAAAAAAACATCACAGTATTAAGGACCATATTTGCCAGGAATGGGCTGCCTGAACAGATCTGTTCTGATAATGGACCGCAATTTGTGTCCGAAGAATTCAGGAAGTTCTTAAAAAACAATGGGGTTAAGCACTTCACGTCCGCCCCATACCATCCCGCCACCAATGGATTAGCTGAAAGGTTTGTCCAGACCTTCAAGAAGGCCATAAAGGCCATGGGTAATGAAGACATAAATCTACAACATAAGGTAGATAACTTCTTGTTTGCGTACAGGAATGCAACACATGTGGTTACAAACCAAACTCCCGCCATGATGTTCTTCAATAGAAGACTAAGATGCCGGCTGGATTTGATCAAGCCAAACATCAGAAGGGACGTAGAGAACCGGCAATTTCAAGGCATGAATGAAAGGCCAACTAGAACCTTCCAGATAGGTCAACAAGTTTTGGCCCGGGACTACCGTACCGAGAAATGGCAGCCTGGAACTATTTGCACATGACTAGGACCGCTGATGTATACCGTGGACATTGGAGAAAGCATAATAAGGCGCCATGCTGACCAGATCATAGAGTCATCTGAAAAGGGACAACCTACACCACAACTCTATACGCCTAATGATGAAGCAGAGATACCCATAGTATCCACCTCCGATCCGGTGATACTGGAACCAGATGAACCCGACACTGGCATTCAAGCCGAATCGACCTTGCCAAAAGAACCTACTGCACCAACGAAAACTACTACACCACCGAGGCGTTATCCAGACCGAGTCAGGAAGCCTCCAGAGAGACTGACTTATAATTGATTAACTGCAGCAAATGTGTAGATTATTGTTCTTGTAAACATTTTAATTAATGATTACTTAAAATGTTATGTACTAATTATCTAAAAGGGGAGGAATTGTAGTGTATGTACCTTTAAGAGCCCCTGTGTACTGTAATACCGGTAGTGACCACTCGGGTACATAAGCCTGTATAGCGTCTTGTATCTTTTAGTTCACCTCCAGACTTTGTTCAGTAAACACCTGTTAAACCAACTACTGCATTCCATGTCTCCATTAACACACGGATACAACAGACACTGACTGGTGTATTGTTACACCAACACTGACCAGATTACAGTTACACCGTTACACCGACACTGTCTGGAGTACAGTTACACCGACACTGACTGGTGTACAGTTACACCGACACTGACTGGAGTACAGTTACACCAACACTGACTGGATTACATTTACACTGACACTGACTGGGGTACAGCTACACCAACACTGACTGGAGTACAGTTACACCGACACTGACTGTGGTACAGTTGCACCGACACTGACACTGACTCGGATACAGTTACGCCGACACTGACTGGAGTACAGTTACACCAACATTGACACTGACTGGGGTACAGTTATACCAAAACTGGTACTGACTGGGGTTCAGTTACACTGAAACTGACAGGGGCTCTGCTACACCGACACTGACTGGAGCACAGTTACGCCGACACTGACTGGATTACAGTTACACCAACACTGACAGACTGGGTTACAGTTACAACGACACTGACTGGAGTACAGTTAGACCGACACTGACTGGAGTACATTTACACTGAGACTGACTGGAGTACAGTTACATCGACACTGACTGGAGTACAGCTGCACTGACACCGACACTGACTGGAGTACAGTTACACCGAAACTGACTGGAGTACAGTTACACCGACACTGACAGGGGTACAGTTACACCGACACTGCCTGGAGTACAGGTACACCGACACTGACACTGACTGGAGTACAGTTACACCGACACCGACTGGAGTACAGTTCCTCCAACACTGACACTGACTGTGGTACAGTTACACCGACATGAACTGGGGTACAGTTACACCGACACTGACTGGGCTACAGTTACACCGACATCGACTGGAGTAGAGTTACACAGACACTGACTAGAATACAGTTACACCGACACTGACACTGACTGGGGTACAGTTACACCGACAGTGACTGGAGTCGAGCTGTACTGACACCCAAACTGACTGGAGTACAGTTACATCAACACTGACTGGAGCACAGTTGCAATGACACTGACTGGAGTACAGTTACAC
Source organism: Somniosus microcephalus (assembly GCF_052327205.1). Classification (NCBI taxonomy): domain Eukaryota; kingdom Metazoa; phylum Chordata; class Chondrichthyes; order Squaliformes; family Somniosidae; genus Somniosus; species Somniosus microcephalus. The sequence goes on along the minus strand of NC_140994.1, from coordinate 83,641,729 downwards.
CGACACTGACTGGGGTACAGTTACACTGACACTGACACTGAAAGTGGGTGCAGTTACACCTACACTGACACTGACTGGGGTACAGTTATGCCGACACAGACTGGGGTACAGTTACACAGATACTGACTGCAGTACAGTTAGACTGACACTGACTGGCTACAGTTACACCGACACTGAATGGGTTACAGTTACACCGACTCTGACACTGACTGGAGCACAGTTGCAATGACACTGACTGGAGTACAGTTACACCGACACTGACTGGGGTACAGTTACACTGACACTGACACTGAAAGTGGGTGCAGTTACACCTACACTGACACTGACTGGGGTACATTTATGCCGACACAGACTGGGGTACAGTTACACAGATACTGACTGCAGTACAGTTAGACTGACACTGACTGGCTACAGTTACACCGACACTGAATGGGTTACAGTTACACCGACTCTGACACTGACTGGGGTACAGTTACACCGACACTGACTGGAGTCCAGTTACAAAGACACTGACTGGAGTAGAGTTACACCGACACTGTCTGGAGTACAGTTACACCGACACTGACTGTGGTATAGTTGCACCGACACTGACACTGACTGGGGTATAGTTACACCAACACTGACATGAGTACAGTTACACCGACACCAATTGGAGTACAGTTACACCGACACTGACTGCGTTCAGATACACCACCACTGACACTGACTGGGGTACAGTTACACCGAAACTGACACTAACTGGGGTACAGTTACACTGACACTGATGTGGTACAGTTACACTGAATCTGACTAGGGTACAGTTACACTGACCCTGACTGGAGTACAGTTACACCGACACTGACTGGGGTACAGTCACAATGACACTGAATGGGGTACAGTTACACTGAAACTTGACAGGGGCTCAGCTACACCGACCCTGACTGGTGCACAGTTACACCGACACTGACTGGCGTACAGTTAAATCGACACTGACTGAGGTACAGTGACATCGACACTGACTGGAGTACGGTTACACCGACACTGACTGGGGTACAGTTACACCGACACTGACACTGACTGGGGTACAGTTCTACCAAAACTGGCACTGACTGGGGTACAGTTACACTGACACTGACAGGGGTACAATTACACAGACACTGACTGCGCACAGTTACACCGACACTGACTGGGTTATAGTTACACTGACCCTGACATTGACTGGGGTACAGTTATACCAAAACTGACACTGACCGGGGTACAGCTGCACTGACACCGACTGGAGTACAGTTACACCGAAACTGACACTGACTGGGGTACAGTTACACCAACACTGACTGGAGTACAGTTGCACTGACACTGACATTGTCTGGAGTACAGTTACACCGACACTGACACTGACTGGGGTACAGTTACACCGACACTGTCTGGAGTACAGTTGCTCCAACACCGACATTGTCTGCAGGACAGTTACACTGACACTGACTGGAGTACAGTTGCATCGACACTGACTGGAGTAAAGTTACACCGACACTGACTGGAGTACAGTTACACCGACACTGACTGGAGTACAGTTGCTCCAACACCGACATTGTCTGGAGGACAGTTGCACTGACACTGACTGGAGTACAGTTGCATCGACACTGACTGGAGTACAGTTACAATGACACTGACTGGAGTACAGTTACACCGACACCGACTGGAATACAGTTGCAACGACACCGACTTTGACTGGAGTACAGTTACACCGACACTGTCTGGAGTACAGTTACATTGACACTGACACTGTCTGGGCTACAGTTACACCGATAATGACTGGAGTACAGTTCCACCGACACTGACACTGACTGGAGTACAGTTACATCGACACTGACTGGGGTACAGTTTCACCGACACTGACTGAATTACAGTTACACCAACACTGACACTGACTGGAGTAAGGTTACACTGAAACTGACTGGAGTACTGTTACGCCGACACTGACTGGGGTACAGTTACACTGACACTGACACTGATTGGGTGCAGTTACACCTACACTGACACTGACTGGGGTACAGTTATACTGACACTCACTGGCGGAGATTTACACAGACACTGACTGGGGTACAGTTCCACCGACACTGACTGGAGTTGAGTTGCACCGACACTGACTCTGACTGGAGTACAGTTACACTGACACTGACGGGAGTACAGTTACATCGACACTGACTGGGGGACAGATACACCGACACTGACTAGGGTACAGTTACACCGACACTGACACTGACTGGGGTACAGCTACACCAACACTGACTGGAGTACAGTTACACCGACACTGACTGGGGTACAGTTTCACCGACACTGACTGGAGTACAGTTACAACAACACTGACTGGATTACATTTACACTGACACTGACTGGAGTACAGTTACACCGACACTGACTGTGGTACAGTTGCACCGACACTGACACTGACTGGGGTACAGCTACACCAACACTGACTGGAGTACAGTTACACCGACACTGACTGGGGTACAGTTTCACCGACACTGACTGGAGTACAGTTACACCAACACTGACTGGATTACATTTACACTGACACTGACTGGGGTACAGCTACACCAACACTGACTGGAGTACAGTTACACCGACACTGACTGTGGTACAGTTGCACCGACACTGACACTGACTCGGATACAGTTACGCCGACACTGACTGGAGTACAGTTACACCAACATTGACACTGACTGGGGTACAGTTATACCAAAACTGGTACTGACTGGGGTTCAGTTACACTGAAACTGACAGGGGCTCAGCTACACCGACACTGACTGGAGCACAGTTACACCGACACTGACTGGATTACAGTTACACCGACACTGACTGGAGTACAGTTAGACCGACACTGACTGGAGTACATTTACACTGAGACTGACTGGAGTACAGTTACATCGACACTGACTGGAGTACAGCTGCACTGACACCGACACTGACTGGAGTACAGTTACACCGAAACTGACTGGAGTACAGTTACACCGACACTGACAGGGGTACAGTTACACCGACACTGTCTGGAGTACAGGTACACCGACACTGACACTGACTGGGCTACAGTTACACCGACACTGACTGGGGTACAGTTACACGGACACTGACACTGACTGGAGTACAGTTACACCGACACCGACTGGAGTACAGTTACACCGACACCGACTGGAGTACAGTTCCTCCAACACTGACACTGACTGTGGTACAGTTACACCGACACGAACTGGGGTACAGTTACACCGACACTGACTGGGCTACAGTTACACCGACACTGACTGGGGTACAGTTACACTGACACTGAAAGTGACTGGAGTACAGTTCCTTCGACACTGACACTGACTGGGGTACAGTTACACCGACACTAACTGGGGTACAGTTAAACTGACACTGACTTCAGCACAGTTGCACCGACACTGACAATGACTGGGGTACAGTTACACCGACGCTGACACTGACTGGGGTACAGTTACACCGACACTGACAGGAGTACAGTTTAACCGACACTGACTGGAGTACAGTTACACCGACACTGACTGGAGTACAGTTACACCGACACTGACTGCAGTACAGTTGCACTGACACTGACTGTGGTACAGTTACACCGACACGAACTGGGGTACAGTTACACCGACACTGACTGGGCTACAGTTACACCGACACTGACTGGGGTACAGTTACACTGACACTGAAAGTGACTGGAGTACAGTTCCTTCGACACTGACACTGACTGGGGTACAGTTACACCGACACTAACTGGGGTACAGTTAAACTGACACTGACTTCAGCACAGTTGCACCGACACTGACAATGACTGGGGTACAGTTACACCGACGCTGACACTGACTGGGGTACAGTTACACCGACACTGACAGGAGTACAGTTTAACCGACACTGACTGGAGTACAGTTACACCGACACTGACTGGAGTACAGTTACACCGACACTGACTGCAGTACAGTTGCACCGACACTGACTGGGGTACATTTACACCGACACTGATTGGGGTGCAGTTACTCCGACACAGACTGGAGTACAGGTACACCGACACTGACACTGACTTGGGTTCAGATACATCGACACTGACTGGGGTACCGTTGCACCGACACCTACATTGAATGGGGTACAATTACAACAACAATTACTGGAGTAATGTTACACCGACACTGACACTGACTGGGGTACAGTTACACTGACACAGACTGGAGTACAGTTACGCCGACACTGACTCGGGTACAGTTACACCGAAACAGACTGGAGTACAGGTACACTGAGACTGACTGGAGTACAGTTACATCGACACTGACTGGAGTACAGCTGCACTGACACCGACACTGACTGGAGTACAGTTACACCGAAACTGACTGGAGTACAGTTACACCGACACTGACAGGGGTACAGTTACACCGACACTGCCTGGAGTACAGGTACACCGACACTGACACTGACTGGGCTACAGTTACACCGACACTGACTGGGGTACAGTTACACGGACACTGACACTGACTGGAGTACAGTTACACCGACACCGACTGGAGTACAGTTCCTCCAACACTGACAGACTGTGGTACAGTTACACCGAAACCGACTGGAGTACAGTTCCTCCAACACTGACACTGACTGTGGTACAGTTACACCGACACGAACTGGGGTACAGTTACACCGACACAGACTGGGCCACAGTTACACCGACATCGACTGGAGTAGAGTTACACAGACACTGACTAGAATACAGTTACACCGACACTGACACTGACTGGGGTACAGTTACACCGACAGTGACTGGAGTCGAGCTGTACTGACACCCAAACTGACTGGAGTACAGTTACATCGACACTGACTGGAGCACAGTTACAATGACACTGACTGGAGTACAGTTACACCGACACTGACTGGGGTACAGTTACACTGACACTGACACTGATAGTGGGTGCAGTTACACCTACACTGACACTGACTGGGGTACAGTTATGCCGACACAGACTGGGGTACAGTTACACAGATACTGACTGCAGTACAGTTAGACTGACACTGACTGGCTACAGTTACACCGACACTGAATGGGTTACAGTTACACCGACTCTGACACTGACTGGGGTACAGTTACACCGACACTGACTGGAGTCCAGTTACAAAGACACCGACTGGAGTAGAGTTACACCGACACTGTCTGGAGTACAGTTACACCGACACTGACTGTGGTATAGTTGCACCGACACTGACACTGACTGGGGTATAGTTACACCAACACTGACATGAGTACTGTTACACCGACACCAATTGGAGTACAGTTACACCGACACTGACTGCGTTCAGATACACCACCACTGACACTGACTGGGGTACAGTTACACCAAAACTGACACTAACTGGGGTACAGTTACACTGACACTGATGGGGTACAGTTACACTGAATCTGACTAGGGTACAGTTACACTGACACTGACCCTGACTGGAGTACAGTTACACCGACACTGACACTGTCTGGGGTACAGTCACAATGACACTGAATGGGGTACAGTTACACTGAAACTTGACAGGGGCTCAGCTACACCGACCCTGACTGGTGCCCAGTTACACCGACACTGACTGGCGTACAGTTAAATCGACACTGACTGAGGTACAGTGACATCGACACTGACTGGAGTACGGTTACACCGACACTGACTGGGGTACAGTTACACCGACACTGACACTGACTGGGGTACAGTTCTACCAAAACTGGCACTGACTGGGGTACAGTTACACTGACACTGACAGGGGTACAATTACACAGACACTGACTGCGCACAGTTACACCGACACTGACTGGGTTATAGTTACACTGACCCTGACATTGAGTGGGGTACAGTTATACCAAAACTGACACTGACCGTGGTACAGCTGCACTGACACCGACTGGAGTACAGTTACACCGACACTGACACTGACTGGGGTACAGTTACACCGACACTGTCTGGAGTACAGTTGCTCCAACACCGACATTGTCTGCAGGACAGTTACACTGACACTGACTGGGGTACAGTTACACCGACACTGACTGCGGTACAGTTACACCGACACTGAAGCTGACTGGAGTACAGTTCCTCCGACACTGACACTGACTGGGGTACAGTTACACCGAAACTAACTGGGTTACAGTTACACCCACCCTGACTGGAGTACAGTTACACCGACACTGACACTGACTGGGTTACAGTTACACCGACACTGACTTGAGTATATTTACACCGACACTGACTGGGGTACAGTTACACTGACACTGACTGGGTACAGTTACACTGATACTGACTGGAGTACAGTTACTCTGACACTGACTGGGGTACCGTTACAGTGACACTGACACTGACTGGCGTGCCGTTACACCGACACTGACCGAGGTACAGTTACACCGACACTGACTGTAGTACAGTCACACCAACACTGACTGGGGTACAGTTACACCGACACTGACTGGAGTACAGTTACACCGACACTGACTGGAGTACATTTACACTGATACTGACTGTAGTACAGTCACACTGACACTGACTGGGGTACAGTTACATCGACACTGACTGGAGTACAGTTACACAGACACTTACTGGGGTACAGTTACACCGATACTGACACTGACTGGAGTACAGTTACACCGACACTGACTGGAGTACAGTTACACCGACACTGACACTGACTGGGGTGCAGTTACACTGACACTGACTGGAGTACATTTACACAGACTCTGACTCATGCACAGATACACAGACACTGACTGGGGTTCAGGTACACCGACACTGACTGGAGTACAGTTACACCGACACCAACTGGAGTACAGTTACACTGACACTAGCTGGAGTACAGTTACACCGACACTGACTGGGGTACCGTTACACCGACACTGACTGGAGTACAGTTACACTGACACTGACATGAGTACAGATACACCAACACTGACTGGAATACAGTTACTCCAACACTGACTGGAATACAGTTCCTCCGACACTGACACTGACTGGGGTACAGTTACACTGAAACTAACTGGGGTACAATGACAATGACAATGACACTGACTGGAGTACAGTTACACCGACCCTGACACTGACTGGGGTACAGTTACACTGACACTGACTGGGGTACAGTTACACCAACACTGACTGGAATATAGTTACACCGACACTGACTGGAGGACAGTTACACAGACACTGAGTGTGGTACAGCTGCACTGACACTGACTGGGGTACAGTTACACTGACACTGACTGGGGTACAGTTACACCGACACTGAAGCTGACTGGAGTACAGTTACTCTGACACTGACTGGAGTACAGTTACACCGACACTGACTGCAGTACAGTTACACTGTCACTGACGCTGACTGGGATACAGTTTCACCGACACTGACTGGAGGACAGTTAAACCGGCACTGACTGGGGTACAGTTTCACCGACACTGACTGGGGTACAGTTACACCGACACTGACTGGGATGCAGTTTCACTGACACTGACTGGAGGACAGTTACACCGACAGTGAGTGTGGTACAGTTGCACTGGCACTGACTGGGGTACAGTTACACCGACACTGACTAGGGTACAGTTACACCGACACTAACTGGGGTACAGTTACACCCACACTGACTAGAGTACAGTTACACCAACACTGACACTGACTGGGTTACAGTTACACCGACATTGACACTGACTGGGGTACAGTTACACCGACACTGACTGGAGTACATTCACATTGACACTGACTGGAGTACAGTTACATCGACACTGACTGGGGTACAGTTACACCAACACATGACAGGAGTACAGTTACACCGACACTGACTGGAATATAGTTATACCGACACTGACTGGGGTCCAGTTACACTGATACTGACTGGAGTACAGTTACACCAACACTGACTGGAGTACAGTTACACCAACACTGACTGGAGTACAGTAGCACCGACACTGACACTGACTGGGCTACAGTTACACCGACATTGACTGGAGTACAGGTGCAGTGACACTGACTGTGGTTCAGTTATACCGAAACTGAAACTGACTGGAGTACAGTTCCTCCGACACTGACACTGACTGGGGTACAGTTACACCGACACAGACTGGAGTACAGTTACACCGACACTGACAGGAGCACAGTTAAACTGACACTGATTGGAGTACAGTTACACCGACACTGACTGGGGTACAGTTACACCGACACTAACTGGGGTACAGTTACACCGACACTGACTGGAGTACAGTTACAGCAACACTAACTGGGGTACAGTTACACCAACACTAACTGTGGTACAATGACACCGACACTGACTGGAGCACATTTACACCGACACTGACTGGAGTGCACTTACACCGACGCTGACTGGGGTACAGTTTCACCGACACTGACTGGCGCACAGTTACACCGACACTGACACTGACTGGGGTACAGTTACACCGACACTGACTGGAGTACAGGTACACCGAAACTGACACTGACTGGAGTACAGTTTAACTGACACTGACTGGAGTACAGTTACACCGACACTGACAGGAGCACAGTTACACCAACACTGACACTGACTGAAGTACAGTTACACCAACACTGACTGGAGTACAGTTACACCGACACTGACTGGGGTACATTTACACCGACATTGACTGGAGTACAGTTACATCGACACTGACTGGGGTACATTTACACCGACACTGACTGGGGTACAGTTAAACTGACACGGACTGGAGTACAGTTACACCAACACTGACTGGGGTACAGGTACAGCGAAACTGTCTGGGGTACAGTTAGGCCAACACTGACTCGGGTACAGTTATGCCGACACTGACTGGAGTACAGTTACACCAAAACTGATTGTGGTACTGTTACACTGACACTGAATGGAGTACAGGTACACTGACACTTACTGGGGAACGTTTACGCCGATACCGTCTGGGGTACAGTTACACTGACACTGACTGGGGTACAGTTACACGGACAATGACTGGCGCACAGTTACACCGACACCGACTGGAGTACAGTTACACCGACACTGACTGGAATACAGTTACACCGAGACTGACACTGACTGGGGTACATTTACATCGATAGAGACTGGAGTACAGTTCAACCGACACTGACTGGGGTACAGTTACTCTGACAGACTGGAGTACAGTTACGCCGACACTGACTCAGTCACAGTAACACCGAAATTGACTGGAGTACACTTACACCGACACTGACTGGGGTACATTTACACCGACACTGAATGTGATACAGATACATCGACACTGACTGTGGTACAGTTACACCGACACTGTCACTGACTGGGGTACAGTTGCACTGACACTGACTGGAGTACAGTTACAATGACACTGACTGGAGTACAGTTACACCAACACTGACTGGGGTAGAGTTGCACCAACACTGACTGGGTTACAGTTACACTGACACTGACTGGGGTACAGTTACACCGACACTGAAACTGACTGCAGTACAGTTCCTCCGACACTGACACTGACTGTGGTACAGTTACACCGACACTAACTTGGGTACAGTTACACTGACACTGACTTCAGCACAGTTACACCGACACTGACAGTGACTGGGGTACATTTACACCGACACTGACACTGGCTGGGGTACAGTTACACCGACACTGACAGGAGTAACGTTTAACCGACACTGACTGGAGTACAGTTACACCGACACTGACTGGAGTACAGTTACACCGACACTGACTGGAGTACAGTTACATTGACACTGACTGGTGTACAGTTGCACCGACACCGACACTGACTGGGGTACAGGTACACCGACACTGACACTGACTGGGGTACAGATACATCGACACTGACTGGGGTACCGTTGCACCGACACCTACATTGAATGGGGTACAATTACACCAACAATTACTGGAGTACTGTTACACCGACACTGACACTGACTGGGGTACTGTTACACCGACACAGACTGGAGTACAGTTACACCGACACTGACTGGGGTACAGTTACAGCGAAACTGACTGGGGTACAGCTCCGCCGACACTGACTCGGGTACAGTTACACCAACACAGACTGGAGTACAGGTGCACCGACACTTACTTGGGTACATTTACACCGACACTGACTGTGGTACAGTTACACTGACACTGACTGGGGTACAGTTAAACAGATACTGACTGAAGCACAGTTACACCGACATCGACTGGAGTAGAGTTACACAGACACTGACTAGAATACAGTTCCTCCGACACAGACACTGACTGGGGTACTGTTAAACTGATACTAACTGTGGTACAGTTACAATGACCATGACTGGAGTACAGTTACACCGACCCTGACACTGACTGGGGTACAGATACACTAACACTGACTGGGGTACAGTTACACCAACACTGACTGGAGTACAGTTACACGGACACTGACTGGAGTACATTTACACCAACACATGAGAGGAGTAAAGTTACACCGACACTGACTGGAGTATAGTTATACCGACACTGACTGGGGTCCAGTTACACTGATACTGACTGGAGTGCAGTTACATTGACACTGACTGTAGTACAGTTACACCAACACTGACTGGAGTACAGTAGCACCGACACTGACACTGACTGGGGTACAGTTACACCGACACTAACTGGGGTACAGTAACACCGACACTGACTGGAGTACAGTTACACTGACAGTAACTGCGGTACAGTTACACCAACACTAACTGCGGTACAATTACACCGACACTGACTGGAGCACATTTATACCAACACTGACTGGGGTACAGTTTCACCGACACTGACTGGCGCACAGTTACACCGACCCTGACACTGACTGGGGTACAGTTACACCGACACTGACTGGAGTACAGGTACACCGACACTGACTGGGGTACAGTTACACCGACACTGACAGGAGCACAGTTAAACTGACACTGACTGGAGTACAGTTACACCGACACTGACTGGAGTACAGTTACACCGACACTGACTGGAGTACAGTTACACCGACACTGACTGGAGTACAGTTACACCAACACTGACTGGAGTACAGTTACACCGACACTGACTGGAGTACAGTTACACCGACACTGACTGGAGTGCAGTTACACCGACACTGACTGGAGTACAGTTACACCGACACTGCCTGGAGTACAGTTACATTGACACTGACTGGGGTACATTTACACCGACATTGACTGGAGTACAGTTACATCGACACTGACTGGGCTACATTTACTCTGACACTGACCGGGGTACAGTTACACCGAGTTTAGTTACTCCAACACTGTCACTGACTGGAGTACATTTACACTGACACTAACTGGGTTACAATTACAATGACACTGACTGGAGTACAGTTACATCGACACTGACACTGACTGGGGTACAGTTACACTGACACTGACTGGGGTACAGTTACTCCGACACTGACTGGAGTACAGTTACACTGACACTGACTGGAGTACAGTTACACTATCACTGACTGGGGCACAGTTACACCGACACTGACACTGACTGGGGTACAGTTACACCAACACTGACTGGAGTACTGTTTCACCGACACTGTCTGCATTACAGTTACACCGAAACTGACACTGACTGGGATACAGTTTCACTGACACTGACTGGAGGACAGTTACACCGACACTGAGTGTGGTACAGTTGCACCGACACTGACTGGGTTACAGTTACACCGACACTGACTGGGGTACAGTTACACCGACACTGAAGCTGACTGGAGTACAGTTCCTCCGACACTGACACTGACTAGGGTACAGTTACACCGACACTAACTGGGGTACAGTTACACCCACACTGACTGGAGAACAGTTACACCGACACTGACACTGACTGGGTTATAGTTACACCGACACTGACACTGACTGGGGTACAGTTACACCGACACTGACTGGAGTACATTTACACTGACACTGACTGGAGTACAGTTACTCCAACACTGACTGGAGTACAGTTCCTCCGACACTGACACTGACTGCGGTACAGTTGCACCGACACGAACTGAGGTACAGTTACACTGACGCTGACAGGAGTACAGTTAAACCGACACTGACGAGTACATTTACACCGACACTGACTGGGGTACAGTTACACTGAAACAGACTGGAGTACGGTTACACCGACACTGACTGGAGTACATTTACACCGACACTGACTGGAGTACAGTTCCTCCGACACTGACACTGACTGTGGTACAGTTGCACCGACACTGCCTGGAGTACAGTTACACCGACACTGACATGAGTACAGATACACCAACACTGACTGGAGTACAGTTACTCCAACACTGACTGGAGTACAGTTCCTCCGACACTGACACTGACTGGGGTACAGTTAAACTGACACTAACTGTGGTACAATTACAATTACACTGACTGGAGTACAGTTACACCGACCCTGACACTGACTGGGGTACAGATACACTGACACTGACTGGGGTACAGTTACACCAACACTGACTGGAGTACAGTTACACCGACACTGACTGGAGTACAGTTACACAAACACATGACAGGAGTACAGTTACACCGACACTGACTGGAGTATAGTTATTCCGACACTGACTGGGGTCCAGTTACACTGATACTGACTGGAGTACAGTTACACCAACACTGACTGGAGTACAGTAGCACCGACACTGACACTGACTGGGCTACAGTTACACTGACACTAACTGGGGTACAATTACAATGAAACTGACTGGAGTACAGTTACATCGACACTGACACTGACTGGGGTACAGTTACACTGACACTGACTGGGGTACAGTTACACCAACACTGACTGGAGTACAGTTACACCGACACTGACTGGAGTACAGTTACACAAACACATGACAGGAGTACAGTTACACCGACACTGACTGGAGTATAGTTATTCCGACACTGACTGGGGTCCAGTTACACTGATACTGACTGGAGTACAGTTACACCAACACTGACTGGAGTACAGTAGCACCGACACTGACACTGACTGGGCTACAGTTACACCGACACTAACTGGGGTACAATTACAATGAAACTGACTGGGGTACAGTTACACTGACACTGACTGGGGTACAGTTACTCCAACACTGACTGGATTACAGTTACACCGACACTGACTGGAGTACAGTTACACTATCACTGACTGGGGCACAGTTACAACGACACTGACTGGATTAGTTACAACAACATTGTCTGCTGCATAGTTACAGCAACACTGACTGGAGTACTATTTCACCGACACTGACTGGATTACAGTTAGACCGACACTGACACTGACTGGGATACAGTTTCACCAACACTGACTGGAGGACAGTTACACCGACACTGAGTGTGGTACAGTTGCACCGACACTGACTGGGGTACAGTTACACCGACACTGACTGCGGTACAGTTACACCGACACTGAAGCTGACTGGAGTACAGTTCCTCCGACACTGACACTGACTGGGGTACAGTTACACCGAAACTAACTGGGTTACAGTTACACCCACCCTGACTGGAGTACAGTTACACCGACACTGACACTGACTGGGTTACAGTTACACCGACACTGACTTGAGTATATTTACACCGACACTGACTGGGGTACAGTTACACTGACACTGACTGGGTACAGTTACACTGATACTGACTGGAGTACAGTTACTCTGACACTGACTGGGGTACCGTTACAGTGACACTGACACTGACTGGCGTGCCGTTACACCGACACTGACCGAGGTACAGTTACACCGACACTGACTGTAGTACAGTCACACCAACACTGACTGGGGTACAGTTACACCGACACTGACTGGAGTACAGTTACACCAACACTGACTGGAGTACATTTACACTGATACTGACTGTAGTACAGTCACACTGACACTGACTGGGGTACAGTTACATCGACACTGACTGGAGTACAGTTACACAGACACTTACTGGGGTACAGTTACACCGATACTGACACTGACTGGAGTACAGTTACACCGACACTGAATGGAGTACAGTTACATAGACACTGACTGTGATAGAGTTACACCAACACTGACTGGAGTACAGTTACACTGACACTGACAGGAGTACAGTTACACCGACACTGACTGGAGTACAGTTACACCGACACTGACACTGACTGGGGTGCAGTTACACTGACACTGACTGGAGTACATTTACACAGACTCTGACTCATGCACAGATACACAGACACTGACTGGGGTTCAGGTACACCGACACTGACTGGAGTACAGTTACACTGACACCAACTGGAGTACAGTTACACTGACACTAGCTGGAGTACAGTTACACCGACACTGACTGGGGTACCGTTACACCGACACTGACTGGAGTACAGTTACACCGACACTGACATGAGTACAGATACACCAACACTGACTGGAATACAGTTACTCCAACACTGACTGGAATACAGTTCCTCCGACACTGACACTGACTGGGGTACAGTTACACTGAAACTAACTGGGGTACAATGACAATGACAATGACACTGACTGGAGTACAGTTACACCGACCCTGACACTGACTGGGGTACAGTTACACTGACACTGACTGGGGTACAGTTACACCAACACTGACTGGAATATAGTTACACCGACACTGACTGGGATACAGTTACACCGACACTGACACTGACTGGGTTACAGTTACACCGACACTGACACTGACTGGGGTACAGTTACACCGACACTTACTGGAGTACATTTACACCGACACTGACTGCGGTACAGTTGCACCGACACGAACTGGAGTACAGTTGCACCGACACTGACACTGACTGGTGTACATTTACACCGACACTAACTGGGGTACAGTTACACAGACTCTGACTGGAGTACAGGTACACCGACACTGTCACTGACTGAGCTACAGTTACACCGACACTGACGGGGTACAATTACACTGACACTGCCTGGAGTATAGTTAAACCGACACTGGCATGAGTACAGATACACCAACACTGACTGGAGTACAGTTACTCCGACACTGACTGGACTACAGTAACTCCGACACTGACACTGACTGGGGTACAGTTACACTGACACTAACTGGGGTTCAATTACAGTGACACTGATTGGAGTACAGTTACACCAACACTGACACTGACTGGGGTACAGTTACACCAACACTGACTGGAATACAGTTACACCAACACTGACTGGAGTACAGTTACACCGACACTGACTGGAGTACAGTTACACTGACATATGACAGGAGTACAGTTACACCAAACACTGACTGGAGTACAGTTATAACGACACTGACTGGGGTCCAGTTACACTGATACTGACTGGGCTACAGTTACATCGACACTGACTTGAGTACATTTACAACGAGTTTGACTGAGGTAGAGTTACACCGACACTGAAACTGGCTGGAGTTTAGTTGCTATGGTACTGTCACTGACTGGGGTACAGTTACACCAACACTTACTGGGGTACAATTACAATGACACTGACTGGAGTACAGTTACATTGACACTGACACTGACTGGGGTACAGTTACACTGACACTGACTGGGGTACAGTTACTCCGACACTGACTGGAGTACAGTTACACCAACACTGACTGGAGTACAGTTACACTATCACTGACTGGGTCACAGTTACAACGACACTGACTGGAGTAGTTACAACAACATTGATTGAGGGACAGTTACACCAACACTGACTGGAGTACTGTTTCACCGACACTGACTAGATTACAGTTACACCGACACTGACACTGACTGGGATACAGTTTCACCGACACTGACTGGAGGACAGTTACACCGACACTGACACTGACTGGGTTACAGTTACACCGACACTGACACTGACTGGGGTACAGTTACACCGACACTCACTGAAGTGCATTTACACCGACACTGACTGGGGTACAGTTACATCGAAACTGACTGGGGTACAGTTGCACCGACACCGACACTGACTGTGGTACATTTACACCGACTCTGACTGGGGTACATTTACACAGACACTGACTGGAGTACAGGTACACTGACAGTGACACTGACTGGCGTACAGTTTCACCGACACCGACTGGAGTACAGTTCCTCCGACACTGACACAGACTGCGGTACAGTTACACTGACACGAACTGGGGTACAGTTACACTGACACTGACTGGAGTACAATTAAACCGACACTGACTGGAGTACAGTTACCCCGACACTAACTGGGGTACAGTTACACCGACACTGACTAGAGTACAGGTACACCGACACTGTCACTAACTGAGCTACAGTTACACCGACACTGACAGGGGTACAGTTACACCGACACTGACTGGAGTACAGTTACACCGACACCAACTGCAGTACAGTTCCTCCGACACTGACTGGGTTGCAGTCACACTGACAGGAAATGGGGTACAGTTACACTGACACTGAATGGAGTACATTTGCACCGACACCGACACTCACTGGAGTACAGTTACATCAACACTGATTGGGGTACATTTACACCGACACCAGCTGGAGTTCAGTTACATCGACACTGACTGGGGTACAGTTGCACCGACACCGACACTGACTGGGGTACATTTACACCGACACTGACTGGTGTACAGTTACACCGACACTGATTGGAGTACAGGTACACCGACACTGACACTAACTGGAGTACAGCTACACCGACACCGACTGGGGTACAGTTACACTGACTGGAGTACAGTTACACCGACACCAACTGGAGTACAGTAACATCGACAGTGACTAGGGTACAGTAACACCAACAAGCACTGGTGTACTCTTACACCGACACTGACTGGGGTACAGTTACACCGACACACACTGGAGTACAGTTACACAGACACTGACAATGACTGGGTTACAGTTACACCAACACTGACTGGGGTACAGTTACGCCGACACTGACTTGGGTACAGTTACACCGACACTGACTGGGGTACAGTTACACCGACACTGACTGGAGTACAGGTACACTGACACTTACTGGGTTACAGTTGCACCGACACCGACTGTGGTACAGTTATCGTGACACTGACTGGGGTACAGTTACACGGACACTGACTGGAGCACAGTTACACCAACACCGACTGGAGTACAGTTTCACCGACACTGCCTGGAATACAGTTACACTGACACTGACACTGACTTGGGTACAGTTACACCGACACTGACACTGACTGGGTTACAGTTACACCGACACTGACACTGACTGGGGTACAGTTACACCGACACTGACTGAAGTACATTTACACCGACACTGACTGGGGTACAGTTACATCGACACTGACTGGGGTACAGTTGCACCGACACTGACACTGACTGGGGTACATTTACACCGACACTGACTGGGATACATTTACACAGACACTGACTGGAGTACAGGTACACCGACAGTGACTCTGACTGGGGTACAGTTTCACCGACACTGACTGGAGTACAGTTCCTCCGACACTGACACTGACTGCGGTACAGTTACACTGACACGAACTGGGGTACAGTTACTCTGACACTGACTGGAGTACGATTAAACCGACACTGACTGGAGTACAGTTACACCGACACTATCTGGGGTACAGTTACACCGACACTGACTGGAGTACAGGTACACCGACACTGTCACTGACTGAGCTACAGTTACACCAACACTGACAGGGGTACAGTTACACCGACACTGACACTGACTGGGGTACAGTTACACCAACAGGAAATGGGGTACAGTTACACTGACACTGACTGGAGTACAGTTGCACCGACACCGACACTGACTGGAGTACAGTTACATCGACACTGATTGGGGTACATTTACACCGACACTCCCTGGAGTTCAGTTACATCGACACTGACTGGGGTACAGTTGCACCGATGCCGACACTGACTGGGGTACATTTACACCGACACTGACTGGGGTACAGTTACACCGACACTGACTGGAGTACAGTTATAACGACACTGACTGGGGTACAGTTGCACCGACACCGACACTGACTGGGGTACATTTACACCGACAGTGACTGGGGTACAGTTACACCGACACTGACACTGACTGGGCTACTGTTACACTGACACTGACTGGGGTACAGTTACACCGACAGTGACACTGACTGGAGTACAGTTACACCGACACCGACTGGAGTACAGTTCCTCCGACACTGACACTGACTGTGGTACAGTTGCACCGACACTGCCTGGAGTACAGTTACACCGACACTGACATGAGTACAGATACACCAACACTGACTGGAGTACAGTTACTCCAACACTGACTGGAGTACAGTTCCTCCGACACTGACACTGACTGGGGTACAGTTAAACTGACACTAACTGTGGTACAATTACAATTACACTGACTGGAGTACAGTTACACCGACCCTGACACTGACTGGGGTACAGATACACTGACACTGACTGGGGTACAGTTACACCAACACTGACTGGAGTACAGTTACACAAACACATGACAGGAGTACAGTTACACCGACACTGACTGGAGTATAGTTATACCGACACTGACTGGGGTCCAGTTACACTGATACTGACTGGAGTACAGTTACACCAACACTGACTGGAGTACAGTAGCACCGACACTGACACTGACTGGGGTACAATTACAATGAAACTGACTGGAGTACAGTTACATCGACACTGACACTGACTGGGGTACAGTTACACTGACACTGACTGGGGTACAGTTACTCCAACACTGACTGGAGTACAGTTACACCGACACTGACTGGAGTCCAGTTACACTATCACTGACTGGGACACAGTTACTCCAACACTGATTGGGGTACATTTACACCGACACTGCCTGGAGTTCAGTTACATCGACACTGACTGGGGTACAGTTGCACCGACGCCGACACTGACTGGGGTACATTTACACCAACACTGACTGGGGTACAGTTACACCGACACTGACTGGAGTACAGGCACACCGACACTGACTGGGGTACAGTTACACTGACTGGAGTACAGTTACGCCGACACCAACTGGAGTACAGTTACATCGACAGTGACTAGGGTACAGTTGCACCGACACCGACACTGACTGGGGTACAGTAACACCAACAATCACTGGTGTACTGCTACACCGACACTGACTGGGGTACAGTTACACCGACACACACTGGAGTACAGTTACACTGACACTGATTGGGGTACAGTTAAACCAACACTGACTGGGGTACAGGTACAGCGAAACTGATTGGGGTACAGTTACACCGACACTGACACTGACTGGGCTACAGTTACACCGACACTGACACAGACTGGGTTACAGTTACACCGACACTGACTGAAGTACATTTACACCGATACTGACTCAGGTACAGTTACATCGAAACTGACTGGTGTACAGTTGCACCGACACTGACTGTGGTACATTTACACCGACACTGACTGGGGTACATTTACACAGACACTGACTGGAGTACAGTTACACCGACACTGACACTGACTGGAGTACAGTTACACCGACACCGACTGCAGTCCAGTTCCTCCGACACTGACTTGGGTACAGTTACACCAACAGGAAATGGGGTACAGTTACACTGACACTGACTGGAGTACAGTTGCACCGACACCGACACTGACTGAAGTACAGTTACATCGACACTGATTGGGGTACATTTACACCGACACTAGCTGGAGTTCAGTTACATCGACACTGACTGGGGTACAGCTGCACCGACACCGACAGAGACTGGGGTACATTTACACCGACACTGACTGGGGTACAGTTACACCGACACTGATTGGAGTACAGGTACACTGACACTGACACTAACTGGAGTACAGCTACTCCGACACTGACTGGGGTACAGTTACATTGACTGGAGTACAGTTACACCGACACTGACTGGAGTACAGTTACATCGACAGTGACTAGGGTACAGTTGCACTGACACCGACACTGACTGGGGTACAGTAACACCAACAAGCACTGGTGTACTCTTACACTGACACTGACACTGACTGGGGTACAGTTACACCGACACACACTGGAGTACAGTTACACAGACACTGACAATGACTGGATTACAGTTACACCAACATTGACTGGGGTACAGTTATGCCGACACTGACTCGGGTACAGTTACACCGACACTGACTGGGGTACAGTTACACCGACACTGACTGGAGTACAGGTACACTGACACTTACTGGGTTACAGTTGCACTGACACCGACTGGGGTACAGTTATCGTGACACTGACTGGGGTACAGTTACACGGACACTGACTGGAGCACAGTTACACCAACACCGACTGGAGTACAGTTTCACCGACACTGCCTGGAAGACAGTTACACCGACACTGACACTGACTGGGGTACAGTTGCACCGACACAGACTGGAGTGCAGTTACACTGACACTGACTGGGGTACAGTTACACCAACACCGACTGGAGTACAGTTTCACTGACACTGACTGGAATACAGTTACACCGACACTGACACTGACTGGGGTACAGTTACACCAACACTAACACTGACTGGGTTACAGTTACACCGACACTGACACTGACTGGGGTACAGTTACACCGACACTGACTGAAGTACATTTACACCGACACTGCTGGGGTACAGTTACATCGACACTGACTGGGGTACAGTTGCACCGAAACTGACACTGACTGGGGTACATTTACACTGACACTGACTGGAGTACAGGTACACCGACAGTGACACTGACTGGGGTACAGTTTCACCGACACCGACTGGAGTACAGTTCCTCCGACACTGACACTGACTGCGGTACAGTTACACTGACACGAACTGCGGTACAGTTACACTGACACTGACTGGAGTACAATTAAACCAAACTGACTGGAGTACAGTTACACTGACAGTAACTGGGGTACAGTTACACCGACACTGACTGGAGTACAGGTACACCGACACTGTCACTGACTGAGCTACTGTTACACCAACACTGACTGGGGTACAGTTACACCGACACTGATACTGACTGGGGTACAGTTACACCAACAGGAAATGGGGTACAGTTACACTGACACTGACTGGAGTACAGTTGCACCGACACCGACAATGACTGGAGTACAGTTACATCGATACTGATTGGGGTACATTTACACCGACACTGCCTGAAGTTCAGTTACATCGACACTGACTGGGGTACAGTTGCACCGACGCCGACACTGACTGGGGTACATTTACACCAACACTGACTGGAGTACAGGTACACCGACACTGACACTGACTGGAGTACAGTTACACCGACACTGACTGGGGTACAGTTACACTGACTGGAGTACAGTTACACCGACACCAACTGGAGTACAGTTACATCGACTGTGACTAGGGTACAGTTGCACCGACACCGACACTGACTGGGGTGCAGTAACACCAACAATCACTGGTGTACTGTTACACCGACATTGACATTGACTGCGGTACAGTTACACCGACACACACTGGAGTACAGTTACACTGACACTGACACTGATTGGGGTACAGTTACACCAACACTGACTGGGGTACAGGTAGAGCGAAACTGATTGGGGTACAGTTACACCAACACTGACACTGACTGGGTTACAGTTACACCGACACTGACACAGACTGGGGTACAGTTACACTGACACTGACTGAAGTACATTTACACCGACACTGACTCGGGTACAGTTACATCAAAACTGACTGGGGTACAGTTGCACCGACACTGACACTGACTGCGGTACATTTACACCGACACTGACTGGGGTACATTTACACAGACACTGACTGGAGTACAGGTACACCGACAGTGACACTGACTGGCGTACAGTTTCACCGACACCGACTGGAGTACAGTTCCTCCGACACTGACACTGACTGCGGTACAGTTACACCGACACGAACTGGGGTACAGTTACACTGACACTGACTGGAGTACAATTAATCCGACACTGACTGGAGTAGAGTTACACTGACACTAACTGGGGTACAGTTACACCGACACTGACTAGAGTACAGGTACACCGACACTGTCACTGACTGAGCTACAGTTACACCGACACTGACAGGGGTACAGTTACACCGACACTGACACTGACTGGAGTACAGTTACACCGACACCGACTGCAGTACAGTTCCTCCGACACTGACTTGGGTACAGTTACACCGACAGGAAATGGGGTACAGTTACACTGACACTGACTGGAGTACAGTTGCACCGACACCGACACTGACTGAAGTACAGTTACATCGACACTGATTGGGGTACATTTATACCGACACTAGCTGGAGTTCAGTTACATCGACACTGACTGGGGTACAGTTGCACCGACACAGACTGGGGTACATTTACACCGACACTGACTGGGGTACAGTTACACCGACACTGATTGGAGTACAGTTACACTGACACTGACACTAACTGGAGTACAGCTACTCCGACACTGACTGGGGTACAGTTACACTGACTGGAGTACAGTTACACCGACACCGACTGGAGTACAGTTACATCGACAGTGACTAGGGTACAGTTGCACTGACACCAACACTGACTGGGGTACAGTAACACCAACAAGCACTGGTGTACTCTTACACCGACACTGACACTGACTGGGGTACAGTTACACCGACACACACTGGAGTACAGTTACACAGACACTGACAATGACTGGATTACAGTTACACCAACACTGACTAGGGTAAAGTTATGCCGACACTGACTCGGGTACAGTTACACCGACACTGACTGGGGTACAGTTACACCGACACTGACTGGAGTACAGGTACACTGACATTTACTGGGTTACAGTTGCACCAACACCGACTGGGGTACAGTTATCGTGACACTGACTCGGGTACAGTTACACGGACACAGACTGGAGCACAGTTACAACAACACCGACTGGAGTAGAGTTTCACCGACACTGACTGGAATACAGTTACACCGACACTGACACTGACTGGGGTACAGTTGCACCGACACATACTGGAGTACAGTTACACTGACACTGACTGGGGTACAGTTACACCAACACCGACTGGAGTACAGTTTCACTGACACTGACTGGAATACAGTTACACCGACACTGACACTGTCTGGGGTACAGTTACACCGACACTGACACTGACTGGGTTACAGTTACACCGACACTGACACTGACTGGGGTACAGTTACCCCGACACTGACTGAAGTACATTTACACCGACACTGACTGGAGTACAGTTACACCGACAGTGACACTGACTGGAGTACAGTTTCACCGACACTGACTGGGGTACAGTTACCCCGACACTGACTGAAGTACATTTACACCGACACTGACTGGTGTACAGTTACATCGACACTGACTGGGGTACAGTTGCACCGACACTGACTGGGGTACATTTACACAGACACTGACTGGAGAACAGGTACACCGACAGTGACACTGACTGGAGTACAGTTTCACCGACACCGACTGGAGTACAGTTCCTCCGACACTGACACTGACTGCGGTACAGTTACACTGACACGAACTGGGGTACAGTTACACTGACACTGACTGGAGTACAATTAAACCGGCACTGACTGGAGTAAAGTTACACCGACACTAACTGGGGTACAGTTACACCGACACTGACTGGAGTACAGGTACACCGACACTGTCACTGACTGAGCTACAGTTACACCAACACTGACAGGGGTACAGTTACACCGACACTGACACTGGCTGGAGTACAGTTACACCGACACCGACTGGAGTACAGTTCCTCCGACACTGACACTGACTGGGGTACAGTTACACCGACAGGAAATGGGGTACAGTTACACTGACACTGGCTGGAGTTCATTTGCACCGACACCGACACTGACTGGAGTACAGTTACATCGACACTGATTGGGGTACATTTACACCGGCACTGCCTGGAGTTCAGTTACATCGACACTGACTGGGGTACAGTTGCACCGACACTGACACTGACTGGGGTACATTTACACTGACACTGACTGGGGTACAGTTACACCAACACTGACTGGAGTACAGGTACACCGACACTGACACTGACTGGAGTACAGTTGCACCGACACTGACTGGGGTACAGTTACACTGACTGGAGTACAGTTACACCGACACCAACTGGAGTACAGTTACATCGACAGTGACTAGGGTACAGTTGCACCGACACCGACACTGACTGGGGTACAGTAACACCAATAATCACTAGTGTACTGTTACACCGACACTGACACTGACTGGGGTACAGTTACACCGACACACACTGGAGTACAGTTACGCCGACACTGACACTGACTTGGGTACAGTTACACCAACACTGACTGGGGTACATGTACAGCTAAACTGACTGGGGTACAGTTACGCCGACACTGACTCGGGTACAGTTACACCGACACTGACTGAGGTACAGTTACACCGACACTGACTGGAGTACAGGTACACTGACACTTACTGGGTTACAGTTACACCGACACCGACTGGGGTACAGTTATAGTGACACTTACTGGGGTACAGTTGCACGGACACTGACTGGAGCACAGTTACACCAACACCGACTGGAGTACTGTTACACCGACACTGAATGGAATACAGTTACACCGACACTGACACTGACTGGGGTACAGTTACATCGACACAGACTGGAGTACAGTTACACTGACACTGACTGGGGTACAGCTACTCTGCCACGGACTAGAATACAGTTACACGGAAACTGACTGGGGTACAGTTACAGCGAACCTGTCTTGGGTACAGTTATGCTGAAACTGAGTCGGGTACAGTAACACCGACACTAACTCGGGTACAGTTACACCGACACTGACTGGGATACAGATACACCGACACTGACTGTGGTACAGTTACACCGACACTGTCACTGACTGGGGTACAGTTGCACTGACACTGACTTGGGTAC
The DNA here is from genome assembly GCF_052327205.1 of Somniosus microcephalus. Taxonomy (NCBI): domain Eukaryota; kingdom Metazoa; phylum Chordata; class Chondrichthyes; order Squaliformes; family Somniosidae; genus Somniosus; species Somniosus microcephalus. The sequence goes on along the minus strand of NC_140994.1, from coordinate 83,616,933 downwards.
AGTTACACCGACACTGACTGGAGTACAGTTACACCGACACTGACTGGAGTACAGTTACACCAACACTGACACTGACTGGAATACAGTTACTCCGACACTGACACTGACTGCGGTACAGTTACACCGACAATAACTGGGGTGCAATTACAATGACACTGACTGGAGTACAGTTGCACCAACACTGACACTGACTGGGGTACAGTTACACCGACACTGACAGGAGTACAGTTACGCCGACACTGACTTGAGTACAGTTACACCGACACATGACAGGTGCACAGTTACACCGACACTGACTGGGGTACAGTTACACCAACACTGACTGGATACAGTTACACTGACACTGACTGGGGCACAGTTACACCGACACTGACCGGGGTACAGTTACACCGACACTGACTGGGGTACAGTTACATCGACACTGACTGGAGTACAGTTACACCGACATTGACTAAGGTACAGTTACACCGACAATGACTGGGGTACAGATACACCGATACTGACTGGAGTACAGTTACACCGACACTGACTGGAGTACAGTTACACCGACACTGACTTCAGTACAGATACTCCGACACTGACTGGAGTGCAGTTACACCGACACTGACACTGACTGGGATACAGTTACACCGACACTGACTGGAGTACAGTTACACCGACACTGACACTGACTGGGATATAGTTACACCGACATTGACTGCAGTACAGTTACACCGACACTGACTGGGGCACTTTTACACCAACACCAACTGTTGTACAGTTACACAGACACTGACTGGGGTACAGTTACACCGACACTGACTGGGGTACAGTTACACCGACACTGACTGTGGTAGTTACACTGACAGTGACTGGGGTACATTGACACTGACACTGACTGGAGTACCGTTACACCGACACTGATTGGAGTACAGGTACACTGACACTGACACTAACTGGAGTACAGCTACTCCGACACTGACTGGGGTACAGTTACATTGACTGGAGTACAGTTACACCGACACTGACTGGAGTACAGTTACATCGACAGTGACTAGGGTACAGTTGCACTGACACCGACGCTGACTGGGGTACAGTAACACCAACAAGCACTGGTGTACTCTTACACTGACACTGACACTGACTGGGGTACAGTTACACCGACACACACTGGAGTACAGTTACACAGACACTGACAATGACTGGATTACAGTTACACCAACATTGACTGGGGTACAGTTATGCCGACACTGACTCGGGTACAGTTACACCGACACTGACTGGGGTACAGTTACACCGACACTGACTGGAGTACAGGTACACTGACACTTACTGGGTTACAGTTGCACCGACACCGACTGGGGTACAGTTATCGTGACACTGACTGGGGTACAGTTACACGGACACTGACTGGAGCACAGTTACACCAACACCGACTGGAGTACAGTTTCACCGACACTGCCTGGAAGACAGTTACACCGACACTGACACTGACTGGGGTACAGTTGCACCGACACAGACTGGAGTGCAGTTACACTGACACTGACTGGGGTACAGTTACACCAACACCGACTGGAGTACAGTTTCACTGACACTGACTGGAATACAGTTACACCGACACTGACACTGACTGGGGTACAGTTACACCAACACTAACACTGACTGGGTTACAGTTACACCGACACTGACACTGACTGGGGTACAGTTACACCGACACTGACTGAAGTACATTTACACCGACACTGCTGGGGTACAGTTACATCGACACTGACTGGGGTACAGTTGCACCGAAACTGACACTGACTGGGGTACATTTACACTGACACTGACTGGAGTACAGGTACACCGACAGTGACACTGACTGGGGTACAGTTTCACCGACACCGACTGGAGTACAGTTCCTCCGACACTGACACTGACTGCGGTACAGTTACACTGACACGAACTGCGGTACAGTTACACTGACACTGACTGGAGTACAATTAAACCAAACTGACTGGAGTACAGTTACACTGACAGTAACTGGGGTACAGTTACACCGACACTGACTGGAGTACAGGTACACCGACACTGTCACTGACTGAGCTACTGTTACACCAACACTGACTGGGGTACAGTTACACCGACACTGATACTGACTGGGGTACAGTTACACCAACAGGAAATGGGGTACAGTTACACTGACACTGACTGGAGTACAGTTGCACCGACACCGACAATGACTGGAGTACAGTTACATCGACACTGATTGGGGTACATTTACACCGACACTGCCTGAAGTTCAGTTACATCGACACTGACTGGGGTACAGTTGCACCGACGCCGACACTGACTGGGGTACATTTACACCAACACTGACTGGAGTACAGGTACACCGACACTGACACTGACTGGAGTACAGTTACACCGACACTGACTGGGGTACAGTTACACTGACTGGAGTACAGTTACACCGACACCAACTGGAGTACAGTTACATCGACTGTGACTAGGGTACAGTTGCACCGACACCGACACTGACTGGGGTGCAGTAACACCAACAATCACTGGTGTACTGTTACACCGACATTGACATTGACTGCGGTACAGTTACACCGACACACACTGGAGTACAGTTACACTGACACTGACACTGATTGGGGTACAGTTACACCAACACTGACTGGGGTACAGGTAGAGCGAAACTGATTGGGGTACAGTTACACCAACACTGACACTGACTGGGTTACAGTTACACCGACACTGACACAGACTGGGGTACAGTTACACTGACACTGACTGAAGTACATTTACACCGACACTGACTCGGGTACAGTTACATCAAAACTGACTGGGGTACAGTTGCACCGACACTGACACTGACTGCGGTACATTTACACCGACACTGACTGGGGTACATTTACACAGACACTGACTGGAGTACAGGTACACCGACAGTGACACTGACTGGCGTACAGTTTCACCGACACCGACTGGAGTACAGTTCCTCCGACACTGACACTGACTGCGGTACAGTTACACCGACACGAACTGGGGTACAGTTACACTGACACTGACTGGAGTACAATTAATCCGACACTGACTGGAGTAGAGTTACACTGACACTAACTGGGGTACAGTTACACCGACACTGACTAGAGTACAGGTACACCGACACTGTCACTGACTGAGCTACAGTTACACCGACACTGACAGGGGTACAGTTACACCGACACTGACACTGACTGGAGTACAGTTACACCGACACCGACTGCAGTACAGTTCCTCCGACACTGACTTGGGTACAGTTACACCGACAGGAAATGGGGTACAGTTACACTGACACTGACTGGAGTACAGTTGCACCGACACCGACACTGACTGAAGTACAGTTACATCGACACTGATTGGGGTACATTTATACCGACACTAGCTGGAGTTCAGTTACATCGACACTGACTGGGGTACAGTTGCACCGACACAGACTGGGGTACATTTACACCGACACTGACTGGGGTACAGTTACACCGACACTGATTGGAGTACAGTTACACTGACACTGACACTAACTGGAGTACAGCTACTCCGACACTGACTGGGGTACAGTTACACTGACTGGAGTACAGTTACACCGACACCGACTGGAGTACAGTTACATCGACAGTGACTAGGGTACAGTTGCACTGACACCAACACTGACTGGGGTACAGTAACACCAACAAGCACTGGTGTACTCTTACACCGACACTGACACTGACTGGGGTACAGTTACACCGACACACACTGGAGTACAGTTACACAGACACTGACAATGACTGGATTACAGTTACACCAACACTGACTAGGGTAAAGTTATGCCGACACTGACTCGGGTACAGTTACACCGACACTGACTGGGGTACAGTTACACCGACACTGACTGGAGTACAGGTACACTGACATTTACTGGGTTACAGTTGCACCAACACCGACTGGGGTACAGTTATCGTGACACTGACTCGGGTACAGTTACACGGACACAGACTGGAGCACAGTTACAACAACACCGACTGGAGTAGAGTTTCACCGACACTGACTGGAATACAGTTACACCGACACTGACACTGACTGGGGTACAGTTGCACCGACACATACTGGAGTACAGTTACACTGACACTGACTGGGGTACAGTTACACCAACACCGACTGGAGTACAGTTTCACTGACACTGACTGGAATACAGTTACACCGACACTGACACTGTCTGGGGTACAGTTACACCGACACTGACACTGACTGGGTTACAGTTACACCGACACTGACACTGACTGGGGTACAGTTACCCCGACACTGACTGAAGTACATTTACACCGACACTGACTGGAGTACAGTTACACCGACAGTGACACTGACTGGAGTACAGTTTCACCGACACTGACTGGGGTACAGTTACCCCGACACTGACTGAAGTACATTTACACCGACACTGACTGGGGTACAGTTACATCGACACTGACTGGGGTACAGTTGCACCGACACTGACTGGGGTACATTTACACAGACACTGACTGGAGAACAGGTACACCGACAGTGACACTGACTGGAGTACAGTTTCACCGACACCGACTGGAGTACAGTTCCTCCGACACTGACACTGACTGCGGTACAGTTACACTGACACGAACTGGGGTACAGTTACACTGACACTGACTGGAGTACAATTAAACCGGCACTGACTGGAGTAAAGTTACACCGACACTAACTGGGGTACAGTTACACCAACACTGACTGGAGTACAGGTACACCGACACTGTCACTGACTGAGCTACAGTTACACCAACACTGACAGGGGTACAGTTACACCGACACTGACACTGGCTGGAGTACAGTTACACCGACACCGACTGGAGTACAGTTCCTCCGACACTGACACTGACTGGGGTACAGTTACACCGACAGGAAATGGGGTACAGTTACACTGACACTGGCTGGAGTTCATTTGCACCGACACCGACACTGACTGGAGTACAGTTACATCGACACTGATTGGGGTACATTTACACCGGCACTGCCTGGAGTTCAGTTACATCGACACTGACTGGGGTACAGTTGCACCGACACTGACACTGACTGGGGTACATTTACACTGACACTGACTGGGGTACAGTTACACCAACACTGACTGGAGTACAGGTACACCGACACTGACACTGACTGGAGTACAGTTGCACCGACACTGACTGGGGTACAGTTACACTGACTGGAGTACAGTTACACCGACACCAACTGGAGTACAGTTACATCGACAGTGACTAGGGTACAGTTGCACCGACACCGACACTGACTGGGGTACAGTAACACCAATAATCACTAGTGTACTGTTACACCGACACTGACACTGACTGGGGTACAGTTACACCGACACACACTGGAGTACAGTTACGCCGACACTGACACTGACTTGGGTACAGTTACACCAACACTGACTGGGGTACATGTACAGCTAAACTGACTGGGGTACAGTTACGCCGACACTGACTCGGGTACAGTTACACCGACACTGACTGAGGTACAGTTACACCGACACTGACTGGAGTACAGGTACACTGACACTTACTGGGTTACAGTTACACCGACACCGACTGGGGTACAGTTATAGTGACACTTACTGGGGTACAGTTGCACGGACACTGACTGGAGCACAGTTACACCAACACCGACTGGAGTACTGTTACACCGACACTGAATGGAATACAGTTACACCGACACTGACACTGACTGGGGTACAGTTACATCGACACAGACTGGAGTACAGTTACACTGACACTGACTGGGGTACAGCTACTCTGCCACGGACTAGAATACAGTTACACGGAAACTGACTGGGGTACAGTTACAGCGAACCTGTCTTGGGTACAGTTATGCTGAAACTGAGTCGGGTACAGTAACACCGACACTAACTCGGGTACAGTTACACCGACACTGACTGGGATACAGATACACCGACACTGACTGTGGTACAGTTACACCGACACTGTCACTGACTGGGGTACAGTTGCACTGACACTGACTTGGGTACAGTTACACCGACACTGACTGGAGTACAGTTACACCGACACTGACTGGAGTACAGTTACACCAACACTGACACTGACTGGAATACAGTTACTCCGACACTGACACTGACTGCGGTACAGTTACACCGACAATAACTGGGGTGCAATTACAATGACACTGACTGGAGTACAGTTGCACCAACACTGACACTGACTGGGGTACAGTTACACCGACACTGACAGGAGTACAGTTACGCCGACACTGACTTGAGTACAGTTACACCGACACATGACAGGTGCACAGTTACACCGACACTGACTGGGGTACAGTTACACCAACACTGACTGGATACAGTTACACTGACACTGACTGGGGCACAGTTACACCGACACTGACCGGGGTACAGTTACACCGACACTGACTGGGGTACAGTTACATCGACACTGACTGGAGTACAGTTACACCGACATTGACTAAGGTACAGTTACACCGACAATGACTGGGGTACAGATACACCGATACTGACTGGAGTACAGTTACACCGACACTGACTGGAGTACAGTTACACCGACACTGACTTCAGTACAGATACTCCGACACTGACTGGAGTGCAGTTACACCGACACTGACACTGACTGGGATACAGTTACACCGACACTGACTGGAGTACAGTTACACCGACACTGACACTGACTGGGATATAGTTACACCGACATTGACTGCAGTACAGTTACACCGACACTGACTGGGGCACTTTTACACCAACACCAACTGTTGTACAGTTACACAGACACTGACTGGGGTACAGTTACACCGACACTGACTGGGGTACAGTTACACCGACACTGACTGTGGTAGTTACACTGACAGTGACTGGGGTACATTGACACTGACACTGACTGGAGTACCGTTACACCGACACTGACTGAAGTACATTTACACCGACACTGACTGGGGTACAGTTACATCGACACTGACTGGCGTACAGTTGCACCGACACTGACACTGACTGGGGTACATTTACACCGACACTGGCTGGGGTACATTTACACAGACACTGACTGGAGTACAGGTACACCGACAGTGACACTGACTGGGGTACAGTTTCACCGACACCGACTGGAGTACAGTTCCTCCGACACTGACACTGACTGCGGTACAGTTACACTGACACGAACTGGGGTACAGTTACTCTGACACTGACTGGAGTACAATTAAACCGACACCGACTGGAGTACAGTTCCTCCGACACTGACACTGACTGCGGTACAGTTACACTGACACGAACTGGGGTACAGTTACTCTGACACTGACTGGAGTACAATTAAACCGACACTGACTGGAGTACAGTTACACCGACACTAACTGGGGTACAGTTACACCGACACTGACTGGAGTACAGGTACACCGACACTGTCACTGACTGAGCTACAGTTACACCAACACTGACAGGGGTACAGTTACACCAACACTGACACTGACTGGGGTACAGTTACACCAACAGGAAATGGGCTACAGTTACACTGACACTGACTGGAGTACAGTTGCACCGACACCGACACTGACTGGAGTACAGTTACATCGACACTGATTTGGGTACATTTACACCGACACTGCCTGGAGTTCAGTTACATCGACACTGACTGGGGTACAGTTGCACCAACGCCGACACTGACTGGGGTACATTTACACCAACACTGACTGGGGAACAGTTACACCGACGCTGACTGGAGTACAGGTACACCGACACTGACACTGACTGGAGTACAGTTACACCGACACTGACTGGGGTACAGTTACACTGACTGGAGTACAGTTACGCCGACACCAACTGGAGTACAGTTACATCGACAGTGACTAGGGTACAGTTGCACCGACACTGACACTGACTGGAATACAGTTACTCCGACACTGACACTGACTGGGGTACAGTTACACCGACAATAACTGGGGTACAATTACAATGACACTGACTGGAGTACACTTGCACCAACACTGACACTGACTGGGGTACAGTTACACCGACACTGACAGGAGTACAGTTACGCCGACACTGACTTGAGTACAGTTACACCGACACATGACAGGTGTACAGTTACACCGACACTGACTGGGGTACAGTTACACCGACACTGACTGGATACAGTTACACTGACACTGACTGGGGCACAGTTACACCGACACTGACCAGGGTACAGTTACACCGACACTGACTGGGGTACAGTTGCACCGACACCGACACTGACTGGGGTACATTTACACTGACACTGGCTGGGGTACAGTTACACCAACACTGACTGGAGTACAGGTACACCGACACTGACACTGACTGGAGTACAGTTACATCGACACTGATTTGGGTACATTTACACCGACACTGCCTGGAGTTCAGTTACATCGACACTGACTGGGGTACAGTTGCACCGAGACCGACACTGACTGGGGTACATTTACACTGACACTGACTGGGGTACAGTTACACCAACACTGACTGGAGTACAGGTACACCGACACTGACACTGACTGGAGTACAGTTGCACCGACACTGACTGGGGTACAGTTACACTGACTGGAGTACAGTTACACCGACACCGACTGGAGTACAGTTACATCGACAGTGACTAGGGTACAGTTGCACCGACACTGACACTGACTGGGGTACAGTTACACCGATACACACTGGAGTACAGTTACGCCGACACTGACACTGACTGGGGTACAGTTACACCAACACTGACTGGGGTACAGGTACAGCTAAACTGACTGGGGTACAGTTACGCCGACACTGACTCGGGTACAGTTACACCGACACTGACTGAGGTACAGTTACACCGACACTGACTGGAGTACAGGTACACTGACACTTACTGGGTTACAGTTACACCGACACCGACTGGGGTACAGTTAAAGTGACACTTACTGGGATACAGTTACACGGACACTGATTGGAGCACAGTTACACCAACACCGACTGGAGTACTGTTACACCGACACTGAATGGAATACAGTTACACCGACACTGACACTGACTGGGGTACAGTTACACCGACACAGACTGGAGTACAGTTACACTGACACTGACTGGGGTACAGCTACTCTGACATGGACTAGAATACAGTTACACGGAAACTGACTGGGGTACAGTTACAGCGAACCTGTCTTGGGTACAGTTATGCTGAAACTGAGTCGGGTACAGTAACACCGACACTAACTCGGGTACAGTTACACCGACACTGACTGGGATACAGATACACCGACACTGGCTGTGGTACAGTTACACCGACACTGTCACTGACTGGGGTACAGTTGCACTGACACTGACTTGGGTACAGTTACACCGACACTGACTGGAGTACAGTTACACCGACACTGACTGGAGTACAGTTACATCAACACTGACACTGACTGGAATACAGTTACTCCGACACTGACACTGACTGGGGTACAGTTCCACTGACAATAACTGGGGTACAATTACAATGACACTGACTGGAGTACAGTTGCACCGACACTGACACTGACTGGGGTACAGTTACACCGACACTGACAGGAGTACAGTTACGCCAACACTGACTGGAGTAGTTACACCGACACATGACAGGTGTACAGTTACACCGACACTGACTGGGGTACAGTTACACTGACACTGACTGGATACAGTTACACTGACACTGACTGGGGCACAGTTACACTGACACTGACCGGGGTACAGTTACACCGACACTGACTGGGGTACAGTTACATCGACACTGACTGGAGTACAGTTACACCGACATTGACTAAGGTACAGTTACACCGACACTGACTGGGGTACAGATACACCGATACTGACTGGAGTACAGTTACACCGACACTGACTGGAGTACAGTTACACCGACACTGACTTCAGTACAGATACTCCGACAGTGACTGGAGTGCAGTTACACCGACACTGACACTGACTGGGATACAGTTACACCGACACTGACTGGAGTACAATTACACCGACACTGACACTGACTGGGATATAGTTACACCGACATTGACTGCAGTACAATTACACCGACACTGACTGGGGCACTTTTACACCAACACCAACTGTTGTACAGTTACACCGACACTGACTGGGGTACAGTTACACCGACACTGACTGGGGTACAGTTACACCGACACTGACTGTGGTAGTTACACTGACAGTGACTGGGGTACATTTACACTGACACTGACTGGAGTACCGTTACACCGACACTGACTGAAGTACATTTACACCGACACTGACTGGGGTACAGTTACGTCGACACTGACTGGGGTACAGTTGCACTGACACTGACACTAACTGGGGTACATTTACACCGACACTGACTGGGGTACATTTACACAGACACTGACTGGAGTACAGGTACACCGACAGTGACACTGACTGGGGTACAGTCCCTCCGACACTGACACTGACTGCGGTACAGTTACACTGACACGAACTGGGGTACAGTTACTCTGACACTGACTGGAGTACAATTAAACCGACACTGACTGGAGTACAGTTACACCGACACTAACTGGGGTACAGTTACACTGACACTGATTGGAGTACAGGTACACCGACACTGTCACTGACTGAGCTACAGTTACACCAACACTGACAGGGGTACAGTTACACCGACACTGACTGGAGTACAGGTACACCGACACTGACACTGACTGGAGTACAGTTGCACCGACACTGACTGGGGTACAGTTACACTGACTGGAGTACAGTTACACCGACACCGACTGGAGTACAGTTACATCGACAGTGACTAGGGTACAGTTGCACCGACACCGACACTGACTGGGGTACAGTAACACCAATAATAACTGGTGTACTTTTACACCGACACTGACACTGACTGGGGTACAGTTACACCGATACACACTGGAGTACAGTTACGCCGACACTGACACTGACTGGGGTACAGTTACACCAACACTGACTGGGGTACAGGTACAGCTAAACTGACTGGGGTACAGTTACGCCGACACTGACTCGGGTACAGTTACACCGACACTGACTGAGGTACAGTTACACCGACACTGACTGGAGTACAGGTACACTGACACTTACTGGGTTACAGTTACACTGACACCGACTGGGGTACAATTAAAGTGACACTTACTGGGATACAGTTACACGGACACTGATTGGAGCACAGTTACACCAACACCGACTGGAGTACTGTTACACCGACACTGAATGGAATACAGTTACACCGACACTGACACTGACTGGGGTACAGTTACACCGACACAGACTGGAGTACAGTTACACTGACACTGACTGGGGTACAGCTACTCTGACATGGACTAGAATACAGTTACACGGAAACTGACTGGGGTATAGTTACAGCGAACCTGTCTTGGGTACAGTTATGCTGAAACTGAGTCGGGTACAGTAACACCGACACTAACTTGGGTACAGTTACACCGACACTGACTGGGATACAGATACACCGACACTGACTGTGGTACAGTTACACCGACACTGTCACTGACTGGGGTACAGTTGCACTGACACTGACTTGGGTACAGTTACACCGACACTGACTGGAGTACAGTTACACCGACACTGACTGGAGTACAGTTACACCAACACTGACACTGACTGGAATACAGTTACTCCGACACTGACACTGACTGGGGTACAGTTACACTGACAATAACTGGGGTACAATTACAATGACACTGACTGGAGTGCAGTTGCACCGACACGGACACTGACTGGGGTACAGTTACACCGACACTGACAGGAGTACAGTTACGCCGACACTGACTGGAGTAGTTACACCGACACATGACAGGTGTACAGTTACACCGACACTGACTGGGGTACAGTTACACCGACACTGACTGGATACAGTTACACTGACACTGACTGGGGCACAGTTACACTGACACTGACCGGGGTACAGTTACATCGACACTGACTGGAGTACAGTTACACCGACATTGACTAAGGTACAGTTACACCGACACTGACTGGGGTACAGATACACCGATACTGACTGGAGTACAGTTACACCGACACTGACTGGAGTACAGTTACACCGACACTGACTTCAGTACAGATACTCCGACAGTGACTGGAGTGCAGTTACACCGACACTGACACTGACTGGGATACAGTTACACCGACACTGACTGGAGTGCAATTGCACCGACACTGACACTGACTGGGATATAGTTACACCGACATTGACTGCAGTACAATTACACCGACACTGACTGGGGCACTTTTACACCAACACCAACTGTTGTACAGTTACACCGACACTGACTGGGGTACAGTTACACCGACACTGACTGGGGTACAGTTACACCGACACTGACTGTGGTAGTTACACTGACAGTGACTGGGGTACATTTACACTGACACTGACTGGAGGACCGTTACACCGACACTGACTGAAGTACATTTACACCGACACTGACTGGGGTACAGTTACATCGACACTGACTGGGGTACAGTTGCACTGACACTGACACTAACTGGGGTACATTTACACCGACACTGACTGGGGTACATTTACACAGACACTGACTGGAGTACAGGTACACCGACAGTGACACTGACTGGGGTACAGTTTCACCGACACCGACTGGAGTACAGTCCCTCCGACACTGACACTGACTGCGGTACAGTTACACTGACACGAACTGGGGTACAGTTACTCTGACACTGACTGGAGTACAATTAAACCGACACTGACTGGAGTACAGTTACACCGACACTAACTGGGGTACAGTTACACCGACACTGATTGGAGTACAGGTACACCGACACTGTCACTGACTGAGCTACAGTTACACCAACACTGACAGGGGTACAGTTACACCGACACTGACACTGACTGGGGTACAGTTACACCAACAGGAAATGGGGTACAGTTACACTGACACTGACTGGAGTACAGTTGCACCGACACCGACACTGACTGGAGTACAGTTACATCGACACTGATTGGGGTACATTTACACCGACACTGCCTGGAGTTCAGTTACATCGACACTGACTGGGGTACAGTTGCACCGACGCCGACACTGACTGGGGTACATTTACACCAACACTGACTGGGGTACAGTTACACCGACACTGACTGGAGTACAAGTACACCGACACTGACACTAACTGGAGTACAGTTACACTGACACTGACTGGGGTACAGTTACACTGACTGGAGTACAGTTACGCCGACACCAACTGGAATACAGTTACATCGACAGTGACTAGGGTACAGTTGCACCGACACCGACACTGACTGGGGTACAGTAACACCAACAATCACTGGTGTACTGTTACACCGACACTGACACTGACTGGGGTACAGTTACACCGACACACACTGGAGTACAGTTACACCGACACTGACACTGATTGGGGTACAGTTACACCAACACTGACTGGGGTACAGGTACAGCGAAACTGATTGGGGTACAGTTACACCGACACTGACACTGACTGGGTTACAGTTACACCGACACTGACATAGACTGGGGTACAGTTACACCGACACTGACTGACGTACATTTACACCGACACTGACTCGGGTACAGTTACATCAAAACTGACTGGGGTACAGTTGCACCGACACTGACACTGACTGCGGTACATTTACACCGACACTGACTGGGGTACATTTACACAGACACTGACTGGAGTACAGGTACACCGACAGTGACACTGACTGGCGTACAGTTTCACCGACACCGACTGGAGTACAGTTCCTCCGACACTGACACTGACTGCGGTACAGTTACACCGAAACGAACTGGCGTACAGTTACACTGACACTGATTGGAGTACAATTAATCCGACACTGACTGGAGTAGAGTTACACCAACACTAACTGGGGTACAGTTACACCGACACTGACTAGAGTACAGGTACACCGACACTGTCACTGACTGACCTACAGTTACACCGACACTGACAGGGGTACAGTTACACCGACACTGACACTGACTGGAGTACAGTTACACCGACATTGACTGCAGTACAGTTCCTCCGACACTGACTTGGGTACAGTTACACCGACAGGAAATGGGGTACAGTTACACTGACACTGACTGGAGTACAGTTGCACCAACACCGACACTGACTGAAGTACAGTTACATCGACACTGATTGGGGTACATTTACACCGACACTGCCTGGAGTTCAGTTACATCGACACTGACTGGGGTACAGTTGCACCGACACCGACACAGACTGGGGTACATTTATACCGACACTGACTGGGGTACAGTTACACCGACACTGATTGGAGTACAGTTACACTGACACTGACACTAACTGGAGTACAGCTACTCTGACACTGACTGGGGTACAGTTACACTGACTGGAGTACAGTTACACCGACACCGACTGGAGTACAGTTACATCGACAGTGACTAGGGTACAGTTGCACTGACACCGACACTGACTGGGGTACAGTAACACCAACCAACACTGGTGTACTCTTACACCGACACTGACTGGGGTACAGTTACACCGACACACACTGGAGTACAGTTACACAGACACTGACAATGACTGGATTACAGTTACACCAACACTGACTAGGGTACAGTTATGCCGACACTGACTCGGGTACAGTTACACCGACACTGACTGGGGTACAGTTACACCGACACTGACTGGAGTACAGGTACACTGACATTTACTGGGTTACAGTTGCACCGACACCGACTGGGGTACAGTTATCGTGACACTGACTCGGGTACAGTTACACGGACACTGACTGGAGCACAGTTACAACAACACCGACTGGAGTAGAGTTTCACCGACACTGACTGGAATACAGTTACACCGACACTGACGCTGACTGGGGTACAGTTGCACCGACACATACTGGAGTACAGTTACACTGACACTGACTGGGGTACAGTTACACCAACACCGACTGGCGTACAGTTTCACTGACACTGACTGGGGTACAGTTGCACCGACACATACTGGAGTACAGTTACACTGACTGGGGTACAGTTACACCTACACCGACTAGGGTACAGTTACACCGACACTGACACTGACTGGGTTACAGTTACACCGACACTGACACTGACTGGGGTACAGTTACCCCGACACTGACTGAAGTACATTTACACTGACACTGACTGGAGTACAGTTACATCGACACTGACTGGGGTACAGTTCCACCGACACTGACACTGACTGGGGTACATTTACACAGACACTGACTGGAGAACAGGTACACCGACAGTGACACTGACTGGAGTACAGTTTCACCGACACCGACTGGAGTACAGTTCCTCCGACACTGACACTGACTGCGGTACAGTTACACTGACACGAACTGGGGTACAGTTACACTGACACTGACTGGAGTACAGGTACACCGACACTGTCACTGACTGAGCTACAGTTACACCAACACTGGCAGGGGTACAGTTACACCGACACTGACACTGACTGGAGTACAGTTACACCGACACCGACTGGAGTACAGTTCCTCCGACACTGACACTGACTGGGGTACAATTACACCGACAGGAAATGGGGTACAGTTACACTGACACTGACTGGAGTTCATTTGCACCGACACCGACACTGACTGGAGTACAGTTACATCGACACTGATTGGGGTACATTTACACTGACACTGACTGGGGTACAGTTACACCAACACTGACTGGAGTACAGGTACACCGACACTGACACTGACTGGAGTACAGTTACACCGACACCGACTGGAGTACAGTTACATCGACAGTGACTAGGGTACAGTTGCACCGACACCGACACTGACTGGGGTACAGTAACACCAATAATCACTGGTGTACTGTTACACCGACACTGACACTGACTGGGGTACAGTTACACCGACACACACTGGAGTACAGTTACGCCGACACTGACACTGACTGGGGTACAGTTACACCAACACTGACTGGGGTACAGGTACAGCTAAACTGACTGGGGTACAGTTACACCGACACTGACTCGGGTACAGTTACACCGACACTGACTGAGGTACAGTTACACCGACACTGACGCTGACTGGGGTACAGTTGCACCAACACATACTGGAGTACAGTTACACTGACACTGACTGGGGTACAGTTACACCAACACCGACTGGCGTACAGTTTCACTGACACTGACTGGGGTACAGTTGCACCGACACATACTGGAGTACAGTTACACTGACACTGACTGGGGTACAGTTACACCAACACCGACTGGGGTACAGTTACACCGACACTGACACTGACTGGGTTACAGTTCCACCGACACTGACACTGACTGGGGTACATTTACACAGACACTGACTGGAGAACAGGTACACCGACAGTGACACTGACTGGAGTACAGTTTCACCGACACCGACTGGAGTACAGTTCCTCCGACACTGACACTGACTGCGGTACAGTTACACTGACACGAACTGGGGTACAGTTACACTGACACTGACTGGAGTACAATTAAACCGGCACTGACTGGAGTAAAGTTACACCGACACTAACTGGGGTACAGTTACACCGACACTGACTGGAGTTCATTTGCACCGACACCGACACTGACTGGAGTACAGTTACATCGACACTGATTGGGGTACATTTACACCGACACTGCCTGGAGTTCAGTTACATCGACACTGACTGGGGTACAGTTGCACCGACACCGACACTGACTGGGGTACATTTACACTGACACTGACTGGGGTACAGTTACACCAACACTGACTGGAGTACAGGTACACCAACACTGACACTGACTGGAGTACAGTTGCACCGACACTGACTGGGGTACCGTTACACTGACTGGAGTACAGTTCCTCCGAAACTGACACTGACTGCGGTACAGTTACACTGACACGAACTGGGGTACAGTTACACTGACACTGACTGGAGTACAATTAAATGGGCACTGACTGGAGTAAAGTTACACCGACACTAACTGTGGTACAGTTACACCGACACTGACTGGAGTACAGGTACACCGACACTGTCACTGACTGAGCTACAGTTACACCAACACTGGCAGGGGCACAGTTACACCGACACTGACACTGACTGGAGTACAGTTAAACCGACACCGACTGGAGTACAGTTCCTCCGACACTGACACTGACTGGGGTACAGTTACACCGACAGGAAATGGGGTACAGTTACACTGACACTGACTGGAGTTCATTTGCACCGACACCGACACTGACTGGAGTACAGTTACATCGACACTGATTGGGGTACATTTACACCGACACTGCCTGGAGTTCAGTTACATCGACACTGACTGGGGTACAGTTGCACCGACACCGACACTGACTGGGGTACATTTACACTGACACTGACTGGGGTACAGTTACACCAACACTGACTGGAGTACAGGTACACCGACACTGACACTGACTGGAGTATAGTTGCACCGACACTGGCAGGGGTACAGTTACACTGACTGGAGTACAGTTACACCGACACCGACTGGAGTACAGTTACATCGACAGTGACTAGGGTACAGTTGCACTGACACCGACACTGACTGGGGTACAGTAACACCAATAATCACTGGTGTACAGTTACACCGACACTGACACTGACTGGGGTACAGTTACACCGACACAGACTGGAGTACAGTTGCACTGACACTGACTGGGGTACAGCTACTCTGACATGGACTAGAATACAGTTACACGGAAACTGACTGGGGTACAGTTACAGCGAACCTGTCTTGGGTACAGTTATGCTGAAACTGAGTCGGGTACAGTAACACCGACACTAACTCGGGTACAGTTACACCGACACTGACTGGGATACAGATATACCGACACTGACTGTGGTACAGTTACACCGACACTGTCACTAACTGGGGTACAGTTGCACTGACACTGACTTGGGTACAGTTACACCGACACTGACTGGAGTACAGTTACACCGACACTGACTGGAGTACAGTTACACCAACACTGACACTGACTGGAATACAGTTACTCCGACACTGACACTGACTGGGGTACAGTTATACCGACAATAACTGGGGTACAATTACAATGACACTGACTGGAGTACAGTTGCACCGACACTGACTGGGGTACAGTTACACCGACACTGACAGGAGTACAGTTACGCCGACACTGACTGGAGTACAGTTACACCGACACATGACAGGTGTACAGTTACACCGACACTGACTGGGGTACAGTTACACCGACACTGACTGGATACAGTTACACTGACACTGACTGGGGCACAGTTACACTGACACTGACCGGGGTGCAGTTACACCGACACTGACTGGGGTACAGTTACATCGACACTGACTGGAGTACAGTTACACCGACATTGACTAAGGTACAGTTACACCGACACTGACTGGGATACAGATACACCGATACTGACTGGAGTACAGTTACACCGACACTGACTGGAGTACAGTTACACCGACACTGCCTTCAGTACAGATACTCCGACACTGACTGGAGTGCAGTTACACCAACACTGACACTGACTGGGATACAGTTACACCGACACTGACTGGAGTACAATTACACCGACACTGACACTGACTGGGATATAGTTACACCGACACTGACTGCAGTACAATTACACCGACACTGACTGGGGCACTTTTACACCAACACCAACTGTTGTACAGTTACACCGACACTGACAGGGGTACAGTTACACTGACACTGACTGGGGTACAGTTACACCGACACTGACTGCGGTAGTTACACTGACAGTGACTGGGGTACATTTACACTGACACTGACTGGAGTACCGTTACACTGACACTGACTGGAGTACAGTTACTCTGACACTGACTGGGGTACAGTTACACCGACACTGACACTGACTAGGGTACCGTTACACCGACACTGGCCAGGTTACAGTTACACCGACACTGACTGGCGTACCGTTACACCGACACTGACCGAGGTACCGTTACACCGACACTGACTGGAGTACAGTTACACCGACACTGACTCGGGTACAGTTACACCGACACTGACTGGAGTACAGTTACACCAACACAGAATGGAATACAGTTACACCGATACTGACTGGGCTACAGTTACACTGACACTGACACTGACTGGGGTACAGTTACACTGACACTGACTGGAGTACAGTTACACTGACACTGACTGGAGTACAGTTACATCGACACTGACTGGAGTACAGTTACACAGACACTTACTGGGGTACAGTTACACCGATACTGACACTGACTGGAGTACAGTTACACCGACACTGACTGTGGTAGATTTACACCAACACTGACTGGAGTACAGTTACACTGACACTGACTGGAGTACTTTACACCGACACTGACTGGAGTACAGTTACACCGACACTGACACTGACTGGGGTCCAGTTACACTGACTGGGGTACAGTTACACTGACTGGAGTACATTGTAGCAGTTCGTGTAGATTGCCACTAAATAAGAGAGTTTGACTTCGACGAACTATAAATAAGTTGTTTATTTACAGGAACAGACTAATTACATCAGGTAAGATGGCTGACTGTAGAAGCACCGTGGTATAGGTCTTGTCCCAGCGGGGACTCCACGAGGACTGAGATCGCACTCCTGTGGGGAGCGTGATGACGTCATCGCTTTTGTGTTGTGACGTCATCACGTTGTTCGCGTTTCCCGCGGTTAGGGCGTCACGTGATGCGCGTCGTTGCATCGCGGGCCGTTGAGGCCGAAGTCGGGAGGCCGGGCTGTGCCGGTGCTTGCCGCGGGAGCGGAAGATCGCGTCGCTCCCATCGGCTGGCCGTTGAGGCCGAAGACGCTAGGCCGGGCTGTGCCGGTGCTTGCCGCGGGAGCGGAAGATCGCGTCGCTCCCATCGGCTGGCCGTTGAGGCCGAAGACGCTAGGCCGGGCTGTGCCGGCGCACGCACATCAGGTTGTACGTGACGTGACGTCAGCGCGCTAGGGCGCGCCTTAAAGGGGCAATGGCCCCAACAGGTAAGTTAAAAGGGCAACGGCACCAAAAGGTAAGTTAAAGGGAACTATGTGTCTTAATGGAAGGGACAACCAGTGGTACCGCCACAACATTTACACAGACTCTGACTCGTGTACAGTTACACAGACACTGACTGGGGTTCAGTTACACCGACACTGACTGGAGTACAGTTACACCGACACCAACTGGAGTACAGTTACACCGACACTAACTGGAGTACAGTTACACCGACACTGACTGGGGTACAGTTACACCGACACTGACTGGAGTACTGTTACATCGACACTGACTGGAGTACAGTTACATCGACACTGACTGGGTTACAGTTACACCGACATTGACTGGAGTACAGTTACACCGACACTGACTGGCGTACATTCATACCGACACTGACTGGGGTACAGTTACACCGACACTGACAGGGGTACAGTTACACCGACACTGACTGGGGTACAGTTACACCGACACTGACAGGGGTACAGTTACACGACTGGAAGAATGTTGCTGTGGTCAGATGTGGTGTGAGTCTGTTAAGGGATTTGTAAATGAGGACGGGAAGTTTAAATCTGATACAGCTGTGGTCAGGGAGCCAGTGTGGATCATTGAGGACAAAATGGGGGCAATGAGGACAGAGTTGATCAGGATAATGATGAGTAACGTAAAGAGTGGAGGACTACTGCCCTCTGCTGGAGAATAGGGGAAATTGACATTAATTATGCTGTAAATGCCTTGATACATAACAGACCATCATCGACCTCATCTCCATATCCCTTGATTCCCCTAGAGTCCAAAAATCTATGTGACGCAACCACATGGAGTTTCCTCTGTATTTTCGCCCAGATATACCTGTAATCTGGCCACACCAATTAGGCAGCTTATGAATTTTTGACGCGAGTTCCGCAGGTATTGACAGTACGCCAGAGTCTCCTCGATCTTTTACATCCGTCCATCAAACCCTGTGTCCGAACGAATCTTCACCCACTAAACTCCCACCACCCTGGACTCTCGAATGTGAGGATCCTCCAATCGCGCTTCTTCTGAGTGGGCGGGGGTGTGGGTGCGTCTCTGAACGTTATTGTAAAGTCCGCGCCTCAATAATACACGGACTTCGGGAGAACAATTAAACAGGTATTTTACTGAACAGAGGGTAACTCAGACTGAAGTACAGAAGCCAGCTAGGGCCTTTTATACAGGGGTGGTCACTGCCGGTACTGCAGTATAAAATCAGTTCTTCTCATAAAGGGAGATACACAACAATTCCTCCCCTTTTAGGTAAACAGTACATAACATTCATTTAACAACTAAATAATAACTAATTACAATTACAATTTTCTCAGTACTATATACATCAACTGAAATAATCATTTATAAGTTCAGTCTTTGAGGAGGCTTCCTAATCCTGACTGGATAGCGCCTTTCTCGAGTATCCTGTTCTTGCGGTGGAGTCGATTCTGGCTCATTGTCATTGGTTGGTTCGTCAGCTTCCAATACCACTGCTTCTGAGGTAGACGCAATCTGTACTTCGGGCTCATTACCAGGTGCACATGCTCGTGGTATAGGTTTGGCTTGTTCCTGTGACTCTAGAATCTGGTCAGCATGGCGTCTCACGATGCTCTCTCCAACGTCCACTGTGTACATTAGTGGTCCCTGCTGTGTGCATATCGTTCTTGGCTGCCATTTTTCTGTTCGGTAGTCGCGGGCCAAGACTGGTTGTCCTATCTTGAAGCTCCTGGTTGGCTTCTCGTTGATGTGCTGGAATTCCTTATCCTCAACATCTCGTCTTATGTTTGGTTTGAGCAAATCCAGGCGACATCTTAGCCTTCGGTTGAAGAACATCATGGCTGGAGCTTGGTTGGTGACTGCATGTGTCGCATTCCGGTAAGCAAACAAGAAATTATCTACCTTGTGTTGTAGTGGTATGTCGTCATTATACATCGCCTTTACTGCCTTTTTAAAGGTCTGAACAAACCTTTCAGCCAATCCATTTGTGGCTGGATGATATGGGGCAGATGTGTAATGTTTCACCCCATTATTCCTCAGAAACCTCCAGAAATCCTCGGACACAAACTGTGGCCCATTGTCGAAGCAAATCTGTTCTGGCAAGCCATTCCTGGTGAAGATGGTCCGTAGGACTGCAATAGTTTTCTCCGTGGTGGTGGAGGACATTTTGATGACCTCTGGCCATTTCGAATGGGCGTCCACGGCGATTAGAAACATTGAGTCCATAAATGGACCAGCAAAATCAATGTGTACCCGTTGCCATGGAGATGAGGGCCACTCCCATGGGTGTAGAGGGGCCTGTGGTGGTGCATTTTGGACTTTCTGGCATCCTGAGCAGCTCTTGGTCAGGTCCTCGATTTGTTTATCGATTCCCGGCCACCACACATAAGCCCTGGCTAGGCTCTTCATTTTTACCCCTCCCAGATGACCTTCATGAAGCTCATTGAGCACTCTGTCTCTCAACTTGGGTGGAATTACCACTCGGGATCCACACATCAAGGTCCCCCGGCACACTGACAGCTGTTCTCTCCTTGGCGAGAATGCTGGTAACAGTGAGTCGCCATGTGCTGGCCATCCCTTCACCGTCAAATCATAGACCCGAGAGTGTGTCGGGTCATTTCGGGTTTCCTTCTCTATACTTGAGTTTGTAACAGGCAGACATTCGACTATGGTCGCATGGAATATCTCAACAGGGTCCACTGCAGGTGCTTCCTCTACCGTAGGCAACGGTAGGAGCGACAGCCCATCAGCATTTCCATGCTGCTTCGTACCCTTGTATTCTATGTCGTACTGATGTGCCCCTAGAAAAAGTGACCATCTTTGCAGCCGTTGCGCCGTCATCACCAGAACGCCCTTCTTTGGGTTAAAAATGGAGACGAGGGGCTGATGATCAGTCAGTAGGGTGAATTTCTGCCCGTGCAGATAGTGATTGAATTTCTTCACCCTCCACACCAGGCTGAGGGCCTCCCTGTCAATCTGGGCGTAATTACGCTCGGCTGAGGTTAACGAGCGCGACGCAAAGGCTAATGGCCTCTCTGAACCATCAAGGAATTTGTGTGACAGCACCGCTCCAATGCCGTAGGGAGACGCATCACATGCCAACCGAATCGGTAGTGTTGGGTTGTAGTGGGCCAATACTTCTTTTGAAGTGATTAGGCATTTACATTTCTGAAAGGCACGCTTACACTCATCACTCCATTTCCATGTTACTCCAGTTTGCAGCAGGGCGTTCAGTGGGTGCAGAATTGTAGATAAATTCGCCAAGAACATATGGTAGTAGTTCACCAGCCCGAGAAACGACCTCAGTTGCGACACATTTTCCGGTGCTGGAGCCTTGACTACAGCCTCAATCTTGTCTGGCGACTTATGCAACCCTTCCTCATCAATCATGTGGCCACAATACGAGATTTGTCTCCTGAAGAACTTGCATTTGGGGCGGTTGGCTCGTAGCCCATATTCCTGCAATCTAGTGAGCACCTGCTCCAGGTTGGCAAGGTGTTCACTGTCATTTTCGCCCGTCACCAGGATGTCATCCAAATAACACTGGGTCCCTGGGATCCCTTGCAGGACTTGTTCCATTGCCCTCTGCCAAATAGCCGGAGCTGATGCTACCCCGAATACCAGTGAATTGTACTGGTAAAGGCCTTTGTGAGTGTTTATCGTGAGGTATTTCCTAGATGCTTCTTCCACCTCCATTTGTAGATACGCTTGGGCCAGATCAATCTTCGTAAAACGTTTCCCTCCAGATAGTGAGGCGAAAATATCTTCTATCCGTGGAAGTGGATATTGTACTATGTGCACGGCTGGGTTCACAGTTACCTTGAAGTCCCCACAGATGCGAACCTTCTTCGGCTCCCCAGGTGTGCTGCTCAATGATTTCTTCATTACAGGAATGATGGGTGTGGCCCACTCACTCCACTCCACCTTGGACAGCACACCTGAACGCTCCAGATTCTCCAGTTCTGCTTCAACGGCTGGGTGGATCACATACAGCACCAGTCTGGCCTTAAAAAAATTTGGGTTTGCGTTATCTTAGATTTTTATCATTGCCTTTACTCCTTTTAGAGTCCCAAGTCCTTGTTGGAACACCTCTTTTGCGTCAGTTAGAATTTGTGACAGACGTCCAGGTGCGACGTCATCATCCTTTTTGTCAGTCACAGTTAGTGCCTGAATGGAATGCCAATCCAGTTGTATTTTTCGGATCCATTCACGTCCCAATAATGGTGGTCCTCCATCTTGTAGTATATATAGATACAGTTTCTGTGTTTCCTTGCCGTTATATTTAACTGGCACCCTTATTTTTCCTCTGGGGTAGACTTTTTGCCCCGTGTATGTCTTCAATACAATGGACGTGTCCTTTAAGGGTATGTGTGAGAATAGCCACTCATAGTCTCGTCGATTCATGACAGTTAGGGCTGATCCTGTATCCAATTCCATCTTTACTTGGGACCCTGCTATCATGAGGGTGACCCAAATGGTTCGGTGATCCTCCTTTGCGATCACGTTGTGTAACTTTAGACAACTTAGTCTCCTGCTCCCGGAGTCGTTATCACTCTCCTGATCTTCCGAACTACTGTCTGTCATTTTTTTTACTTTCTTGTACTTTTCCTTAGTAGTTCTTGTAGTGTTGGTTTTCTTTCCCGACCTGCAGACTCTTGCTATATGTCCCATTTTCCCGCATTGCCTGCATACTTTGTCCTTAAACCAGCAGTCCTTCTGATCATGGGTTGTTCTGCCGCAGCGATAGCACTTTTCTGCTCCATACGCCATTTCGTTAGCGCTGTATTCTTGTGGTTTCTGTTGTATTTCCGCAGCTCCCCGTGCTGCTGCTTCGTAGGATACTGCCACGCTGAAAGCCTGTTCTAGCGTCAGGTCCTTTTTCGAAAGTAGTCGTTTCTGGGTTCCTTCACTCTGGAGCCCGCAGACAAACTTATCCCGTAAGGTGTCTGCCAGTCCTGCTCTGAACTGGCAGTGCTTCGATAACTTGCGTAGTTCCGTAAGATAGTCAGCATTGCTCTCATCTTTGTGCTGATTTCTTTTATGGAACTTGAATCTTTCTGCTATCAGCAGCAGTGTAGGGTTTAGGTGTTCCTGTAAGATATTAACAATCTCCTCAAAACTTTTCTCCATTGGTTTAGCTGGGGTAATTAAATTCCGCAATAGGCCGTACGTTCTCGCGCCCATCAAATTTAATAATACCGACGCCTTCTTTCCATTGGCCACCTCATTTGCCTTGCAGTACACTTCAATTCTTTCCACATACGTGGTCCAGTCTTCTGCCTCGTTGTCGAAAGCAGTGATACTGCCACTTTTCGGCATCTTGGGTGATTTAAAATGGCGCCTCCCGCGCTATTTCTTCTTCCCCAATGGAATAAAATGGCGCCTCCCGCGCTTTTCCTTCTTCCCCAATGGAATAAAATGGCGCCTCCCGTGCTTTTCCTTCTTCCCCTTGCTGCCACGCTGCTCCTAGCATTCTACAGGGTAATGGCGGCGACCCGCGGCTTCGGCGCATCTCACTTTTCCTTCCCCTCGTTTATTTTCTCTCTGCTGCCCGGTTCTTGAGCACCGACCGTGCCCTGTGCGCTCCACCCTCTCTCTCTCTTTTTCCTCCTGGCGACGCTGCGCGGCCCCTTTTTCAGAGCCGCTCGATCGAGCTCGAGCCCGCCGCAGTCCAGAAGGGTCAGCATGATTTGCTGGAACACCTTGACTGGGGAGCCAAGCTCAGCTCTCCACAGCCTCTCCCGCAATTCTCCGAACACCGATAGATCCTTGGGCGGTTGCCCGCGGTCGACGCCCGTTGCTCAGACTTTGACCTCCAAGAAACTTCTTCTCAGGGTGAGGTGATGCAGTACCGCAGGTGAGTTCGAACCTGCTCATCACCACTGTAAAGTCCGCGCCTCAATAATACACAGACTTCGGGAGAACAATTAAGCAGGTATTTTACTGAACAGAGGGTACTCTTTTATTTTATTTCTGAACAGAGGGTAACGTCAGACTGAAGTACAGAAGCCTGCTAGGGCCTTTTATACAGGGGTGGTCACTGCCGGTACTGCAGTATAAAATCAGTTCTTCTCTTAAAGGTACATACACAACAGTTATGACCAGATTTTCAGGTGTTGCGGGAAACAAAGACATTTTACTGGTCTTTAGCAATTTTCTGAATGTTTTTAAAAATTATCCTCACCGGGACCTGCTCTGTATTTTCTGTTTCTTTGAATTAATTTTTTTGGCAAAGTATAATTTGTTGTGTCCGTGTGTTAATAGAGACACTGAAGACAGGAGTTGGTTTCACAGGTGTTTACTGAACAAAGTCTGGAGGGGAACTAACTGATACAACACAATATACAGGCTTATATAGCCCGAGTGGCCATTACCGGCATTACAGTACACAGGGGGCTCTTAAAGGCACATACACTACAATTCCTCCCCTTTTAGCCAACCAGTACATAATATTTTAAGTAATCATTAATTACATGTTACAAGAAAAATAATCTACACATTGCTACAGTTAATCAATTATAAGTCAGTCTCTCTGGAGGCTTCCTGACTCGGTCCGGATAACGCCTTGGTGGTGTAGTAGTTTCTGGTGGTGTAGTAGGTTCTTTTGGCAAGGCTGATTCGGCTTGAATGCCAGTGTCGGGTTCATCGGGTTCCAGTATCACCGGATCGGAGGTAGATACTATGGGTATCTCTACTTCATCATTAGGCGTATAGAGTTGTGGTGTAGGTTGTCCCTTTTCGGATGACTCTATGATTTGGTCAGCATGGCGCCTTATTATGCTTTCTCCAATGTCCACGGTATACATCAGCGGTCCTAGTCGTGTGCAGATAGTTCCAGGCTGCCATTTCTCGGTACGGTAGTCCCGGGCCAAAACTTGTTGACCTATCTGGAAGGTTCTAGTTGGCCTTTCATTCATGCCTTGAAATTGCCGGTTCTCCACGTCCCTTCTGAGGTTTGGCTTGATCAAATCCAGCCGGCATCTTAGGCTTCTATTGAAGAACATCATGGCGGGAGTTTGGTTTGTAACCATATGTGTTGCATTCCTGTATGCAAACAAGAAGTTATCCACCTTATGCTGAAGTTTTATGTCTTCATTACCCATGGCCTTTATGGCCTTCTTGAAGGTCTGGACAAACCTTTCAGCCAATCCATTGGTGCCGGGATGGTATGGGGCGGACGTGTAGTGCTTAACTATGGCAGCACGGTGGCATAGTGGTTAGCACTGTTGCCTCACAGCGCCAGGGACCCGGGTTCAAATCCAGCCCTCGGGTGACTGTCTGTGTGGAGTTTGCACATTCTCCCCGTGTTTGCGTGGGTTTCCTCCGGGTGCTCTGGTTTCCTCCCATAGTCCAAAGATGTGCGGGTTAGGTTGATTGGCCATGATAAAAAATTGGCCCTTAGTGTTAGGGGGGATTAAAGATGTGGGGTTATGGGGTTACGGGGATAGGGCTTGTGTGGGATGGCTGTCGGTGTAGGGACCGGGTGCTAGGGTTTGGATGATCAGCCATGATCTCGTTGAATGGCGGAGCAGGCTCGAAGGGCCGAATGGCCTACTCCTGCTCCTATCTTCTATGTTAACTCCATTGTTTTTTAAGAACTTCCTGAATTCTTCGGACACAAATTGCGGTCCATTATCAGAACAGATCTGTTCAGGCAGCCCATTCCTGGCAAATATGGTCCTTAATACTGTGATGGTTTTTTCCGTGGTGGTGGAGGACATCTTTATTACCTCCGGCCACTTGGAGTGTGCATCAACCGCGATTAAGAACATTGAGTCCATAAATGGACCAGCAAAGTCGATGTGTACCCTTTGCCATGGAGATGAGGGCCACTCCCATGGATGTAGAGGGGCTTGTGGTGGAGCGTTTTGGACCTTCTGTCATCCTAGGCAGCTCTTGGTCATTTCTTCGATGTCTCCATCGATACCTGGCCACCATACAAATGCCCTGGCTAGGTTCTTCATTTTCACTCCACCCAGATGCCCCTCGTGAAGCTCCTTTAGAACTTTATCCTGGAGTTTGGGTGGAATCACCACTCTGGATCCACACATCAATGTTCCTCGGCACACTGACAGCTGTTCTCTTCTTTGCGAGAATGCTGGCAACAGTGGTTCGCTATGTGCTGGCCATCCCTTCACTGTTAAATCGTAGACTCGTGAGAGAGTCGGGTCATTTCTAGTTTCCCTTTCAATGGCAGAATTTGTTACTGGTAGACATTCGACTATGGTAGAGTGGAAAATCTCCACTGGGTCTACGGTAGGTGCCTCTTCTACCGTTGGCAACGGTAGGCGCGATAAACCGTCAGCATTCCCATGCTGTTTTGATCCTTTGTATTCTATGTTATATTGGTGTGCCCCTAGAAAAAGGGACCACCTCTGTAGCCTTTGATGCTGTCATAATGGGAACGCCCTTTTTAGGGTTGAATATGGAGATGAGGGGTTGATGGTCAGTCAACAAGGTAAATTTTTGTCCGTGTAGGTAATGGTTGAATTTCTTCACTCCCCATACCAGGCTGAGTGCTTCCCTGTCGATTTGTGCATAGTTACGCTTAGCTGAGTTCAATGAGCGTGACGCAACAGCTATCGGCCGTTCCGAGCCATCAGGGAATTTATGCGATAATACCGCTCCTACGCCGTAAGGGGATGCATCGCACGCCAGTCTGATTGGCAGTGATGGGTTGTAATGAGCCAAAACTTCTTTGGACGTGATTAAGTCTTTGCATTTATGGAAGGCACGTTTATAGTCTTCGCTCCATTCCCAAATTACTCCTGTTTGTAGCAGTTCATTAAGAGGGTGCAGAAGAGTTGATAAGTTTGGTAAAAATTTATGATAGTAATTTATTAATCCCAGGAACGACCTTAATTGTGAAACATTTTCAGGTGCTGGGCTTTTATGACCGCTTCAATTTTTCCAGGTGACTTATGCAACCCTTCCTTATTAATTATGTGGCCACAATATGATATTTGATTCTGGAAAAATTCGCAATTGGGGCGATTTGCTCGTAGGCCCCGTTCTCTCAGCCTAGTGAGCACCTGCTCCAAATTGGCAAGGTGCTCGTTGTCGTTTTCTCCTGTTACAAGGATGTCGTCTAGGTAGCATTGAGTCCCCGGAATCCCTTGGAGGACTTGCTCCATAGCTCTTTGCCAGATAGCTGGAGCTGATGCTACTCCGAAAACCAGTCAATTGTACTGGTACAGGCCTTTATGTGTATTTATCGTGAGATACTTTTTAGAGGCCTCTTCAACCTCCATCTGTAGATATGCCCGTGCCAAGTCAATTTTGGTGAAACGTTTCCCTCCGGATAGTGAGGCGAAAATATCTTCTATCCTCGGAAGAGGATACTGTACCGTGTGAAGGAGCGGGTTTACAGTCACCTTGAAGTCTCCACAGATGCGAATTTTTCTCTGTTCTTCAGATTTATCATTATTCAACGTTTTCTTCATGACTGGGACGATGGGTGTTGCCCACTCGCTCCAATCTATTTTGGATAATACGCCTGCCTTTTCCAAATTCTCCAGCTCTGCCTCGACTGCTGGACAAATTGCGTATGGCACCGGTCTTGCCTTAAAAAACTTGGGAATTGCCGCATCTTCCACTTTTATTGAGGCGGTGATGCCTTTCAAGGTTCCTAGTTTCTCTTGAAACACTTCTTTGGCGTTGGCCAAGATGTCTTTTAATCGTTCAGGTATGACGTCATCATCATTTTTTTCCTTACTGGTCACCGTCAGTGCCTGAATGGAGTGCCAGTCTAAATGTATTTTCCTGATCCATTCACGTCCCAACAGCGGTGGACCACCATCTTGTAGAACGTATAAATACAACTTTTGTATTTCCTTGCCGTTGTGTACAACAGGCACCCTTATTTTTCCTTTGGGGTATACTTTCTGCCCCGTATATGTTTTCAAGATAATGGATGTGTCTTTTAAAGGTATATGCGGAAATAGCCGCTCGTAATCCCGTCGATTTATGATGGTCAGAGCTGATCCTGTATCTAGCTCCATTTTAACTGGGGATCCTGCTATCGTGAGGGTAACCCAAATGGTCTGGTAATCTTCTTTGGCAATTACATTATGTAATTTGAGACAGCTTAGTCTCTTGTTTTCGGAGTCGCTATCGCTCTTCTGGTCTTCGGAGCTACTGTCCGTCATCATTTGTACCTTTCTGCGC
This sequence comes from Somniosus microcephalus, assembly GCF_052327205.1. NCBI lineage: Eukaryota > Metazoa > Chordata > Chondrichthyes > Squaliformes > Somniosidae > Somniosus > Somniosus microcephalus. The sequence continues at coordinate 83,586,827 of NC_140994.1, read as the reverse complement.
TTTTCTTTATTGATTTTTTTTTTCCTGTCCGTGGATTTTTTTTGTCCAGATCGGCATACCCGTGCAATGTGTCCAATCTTTCCGCATTGCCTGCATGCTTTGTCCTTGAACCAGCAGTCCCTCTGGTCATGGGTGGATCTGCCGCAGCAATAACATCTCTCGAAATCCTGTGTCATTTCATGGGTGCCGAAGTCCTGTGTCTTTTGTTGTATCTCTGCAGCTCCTCTTGCGGCTGCTTCGTATGATACAGCCATACTGAAAGCCTTGTCCAGTGTTAAATCTTTCTCAGAAAGCAGCCTTTTCTGTGTTCCTTCACTTAGGAGACCGCAGACGAATTTGTCTCGAAGATAATCCGCTAGTCCTGCCCCGAATTGGCAGTGCTTTGATAGCTTTCTTAATTTGGTGAGGTAATCAGCGTTACTTTCATTCTTGTGTTGATTCCTCTTGAAGAATTTGAATCTTTCCGCTATCAGCAGCGGTGTTGGGTTTAAGTGCTCCTGTAGGGTATCAACAATTTCTTTAAAATTCTTGTCCTTTGGTTTGGCTGGAGTGATTAAGTTTCGTAACAGCCCGTATGTCTTTGCGCCCATTAGATTTAGAAGTACTGACGCTTTTTTTTCATTTTCTATTCCATTTGCGGTGCAATATACCTCCACTCTTTCCACATATGTGGTCCAATCCTCTATATCATTATCAAAAGCATCAATATTGCCAGCCTTAGACATTCTGGAAAAAAAATGGCGCTTCCCGCGCTTTTCTTTCTTTTCTGCAGAAAAGATATGGCGCTTCCCGCGTTTCCCCGCCGCTGTTGCCGATGACAACGCTGTTTTCCGCGGGTTTCCCTTTTTATTTATTTATTTACAGGTGGAGACTCGTTCCCGCTGGACTCTCTCTGCTAGGTCTGAACGCCGACCTGCTTGCAGCGCCGGCCGTCTCCCGAGTGCTCCCTCCCCGTCTGTTACTGCTTGCCTCCGCCTTCGCTGCTTGGCCCTGCTGCAGAGCCAGCCACTGGAGCCCCAGCCCGACGCACAGGAAGGATTATTGCAGTACCTGCCACCAGCTCGGCTAGCTGGTGAAACCACAGCTTTTTCTTTTTCTTGCTTTTCTTCGACTTTGGACGCCAGAGGAATCGATGTCCTTGAGGTGCTGCCGAATTGCAGGTAAGTCCGTTTCCAATTCATCGCCACTGTTGTGTCTGTGTGTTAATAGAGACACTGAAGACAGGAGTTGGTTTCACAGGTGTTTACTGAACAAAGTCTGGAGGGGAACTAACTGATACAACACAATATACAGGCTTATATAGCCCGAGTGGCCATTACCGGCATTACAGTACACAGGGGGCTCTTAAAGGCACATACACTACATAATTCATGTTAAAATTTGAAAAGATACCCCGATTCCCAGCTTTTAAGCACGCTGTGCCTGATGTGTGTGAATGGTGGCTGAGTGAGTTGAAACAAAGATGATACATACAGTGTAGGTTCAGTCTTTCCTTGGGCCTCAATTCTTTACACTGATTTAAGCATATTTTAAGTTTGGGCATATTCTAATGAGATTGGCAGGATATTTGGGCATTTATCAACATCGGCAAAATAGACGCAGCTTTTAAGGCCAACTTCCGAGTTATGCCAAAGGTGGAAAATCCCAGCCGGATTTTGCATGGAAAGTCCTCTGGCAGGAGATAAGCAGAATCCCAGGAGAAATCTGTAAATGGCAAAAAGCCATTGGTTCATGCTTCTGTGAAATGCCTTGGGACTTTTTTCTGTGTTAAAGGTAAGTTATTGTTGTTGTTGTTTTGGACCGATCTCCTGTCAACATTGCAACAGATCAGTAGAATCCTGACGAAATTCAGAATCAGCAGTTTTAGCATTGATGCAAAGTGGTTATACCTGAGTGTCAATAACTGAACTGACTTCAAAGCAAAGTGGAGTTAGACTCCTTCCTCCAGGAACTCTCACTCTGCTTTAAGAACCTAAGAACATAAGAATTAGGAGCAGGAGTAGGCCATTTGGCCCTTTGCGCCTGCTCTGCCATTCAACAAGATCATGGCTGATCTTTTACCTCATCTCCACTTTCCTGCCCTATCCCCATATCCCTTAATTCCCTTCGTTCTCAAAAATTTATCGACCTCTGTCTTGAATATACTCAACGACTGAGCATCCACAGCCCTCTGGGGTAGAGAATTCCAAAGATTCACAACCCTTTGAGTGAAGAAATTTCACCTTATCTCAGTCCTAAATGGCTGACCCCTTATTCCGAGTCTGTGACCCCATGTTCTAGACTCCCCAACCAGGGGAAACATTTTCCCAGCATTAACCCTATCAAGCTCCTTACAAATTTTATATGTTTCAATTAGATCACCCCTCATTCTTCCAAATGGGAATATAGGCCTAGTCGACTCAACCTCTCCTCATAAGACAATCCCCTCATCCCAGGAACCAGTCTAGTGAACCTTCGTCGTACTCCCTCTAAGGTATGTCCTTCCTTAGGTAAGGAGACCAGAACTGTACACAGCACTCCAGGTGTGGCCTCACCAATGCCCTGTATAAGTCTAGTAAGACTTCTTTACTCTTATACTCTAATTCCTTTGTAACTAAAACTAACATACCATTTGCTTTCTTAATTGCTTGCTGTACCTGCATGTTAACTTTCTGTGATTCATGTACAAGGACACCCAGGTCCCTCTGAGTGCAAACATTTCCCAATCTCTCCATTCAAAAAATATTCTGCTCTTTTGATTTTCCTACCAAAGTGGATAACTTCACACTTCCCCACATTGTATTCCATTTGCCATGTTCTTGCCTACTCAGCCAACCTGTCTATATCTCTCTGCAGCCTCTTTGTGTCCTCCTCACAGCTTACTTTCCCACCTAACTTTGTATCATCAGCAAACTTGGATACGTTACACTCAGTCCCTTCATCTAAGTCATTGGGGCAGTAATTCCTCCCCAAACGCGTGAGTACGGAAGGGGTACTCACGCGTCTGGCCGGAGGAAATGCCGGTTTTTAGCATTCACAGCGCATGCGCTGAAAACCGGCATTTCCTCTCCTCTAACCCAAGAGTTGAAGAGGCTAGCGCGTGCGCTGTAGGGGGCAGCGCGTGCGTCTTGGATTTCCTCTGTTTTGGGGGATTTGCGCATGTCTAAAGGCCTCCGGTCTTTACGCTTGTAAAAAGCACACGTAAGTATTTATTTTTACAGGTAAGTTTTGTTTTAGTGTAATTTCGAAAAAAAAATTCCACAGGTTTATTATTTTAAAGAATCTACAATAAGGTAAGTTTAGTTTTAGACCCTTTTTATTAAAAATTTATTTTTTCACAAAAAAAAATTATTGTTTAAATTTTTTTAAAACTTATTTATACTTAATTTAATGATTGGGATGCTTTTTAAATTTTTATTTAAAGTTTAAATAGTGTTTTGGGCCCCCGTAGTTTTCATGAGTTTGACAGTTCTTTCTCTCAAACTCATGAATGAACCTTCCCCTCCCCTGATTGGCTGCACAGTGCTCACCTGATCCCAGCCGGCACATCGCACTAACTACGCCGCTGGGTCAGGTAAGCACAGCGCGCCGACATCTGAACCGGGCCTGTCACAGGAAATGCAAGCAGGCCCGGGCTTCAGATGTCAGCACGCAGGGTGAGTGCAGATCGGGGGCTTGCACGCACGGCAAGCCCCCGACACCAAGTTCTGGGCCAATAATATAGATTGTAAATAGCTGAGGCCCCAGCACTGATCTTTGCAGTACCCTGCTAGTTACAGCCTGCCAACCTGAAAAAGTCCCATTTATTCCTACTCTATTTTCTGTCCATTAACCAATCCTCAATCCATGCTAATATATTAACCCCAATACCATGAGTCCTAATTTTGTGCAATAACCTTGTGTAGCACCTTATCGAATGCTTTTTAAAAATCCAAATTCACCACATCCGCTGGTTCCCCTTTATTCATCCTACTAGTTACATCTTCGAAAAACTCTTAACAGATTTGTCAAACACGATTTCCCTTTCATAAAACTATGTTGACTCTGCCTAATCATTTTGGGCCAGAAATTCCAGAACGGGGCTTGCAGCGCGTGCAAGCCCCGTATTTACACTTACCCCGCGCTCCTGCCGATCAGCTTCTGGGACGCCTGAACTTGGAGAAATAGAAAGCACATTCCCGGGCAGCGTATGACGTCACACCGCCCAGGAGTGCAGCCAGCGCGGACCCAGGAGCGTGCAGTGTAAGTGAGACACGCCCCTTGAGGTCTCAGTTTCACTGGACACGCCCCCAATGTTTCTGTCAAGCTGCTTTGCTTTTTTACATGCAAAGCAGCAGTTTAAATAGGTTTTTGGAAGTTTTTTGAAGATTTTGGTAACTTTTATAAACTTTTTAAAATGTTTACATTATTTTGAGTAATCTGAAGTAGTTTTAAAGAGAATTAAAGCAATTTAAAGACTTTTAAAAGCCCTAAAAGAATTTTTTTAATTCCATTTATTTATTTAGCAATGTCGTCGTCATACGTGTCTTCACACTGTTCCCTTTGGGGAACTGTATGAAGTGGTGGAAGGATTTATGGCCATGATTAACGCTCATTCCGTGACCGTAACCATCTTTGAACCAGCCATTAGGGCGGTTAGTCCTATGGCGGGAGGGTTTTACGGGCTCCCACAAGCTATACAAGGAGGGGGGGCCACCCACACCCACGGACGCAAATATCCCACTGGATGTCAACCCAGAATTTAGAGCCGGAGCTCCGACTCCACTTGCCGGGACTGTCTGGAGCGGGGTTCGAAACCCTACCCTGATCTGGCCCAGCGGCGGGGATCCTACCGCTATGACAAAGGCCCAATCCGATTAGCAACGTGAAATGGCAGCATAGGGCTCCAGTCACGGGGAGGGAAAAGGCGCAGGAAACGTATGGGTGTCACCTTTTGTGCGGAGTGGGCCTTTTGCGTAGCAGTAAGCATCCCCGCCGCTGGGCCAGAAGGAGTAGGGTTTTGAACCCCACTCCAGACAGTCCCGGCAAGTGGAGTCGGAGCTCCAACTTTAAATTCTGGGTGGACATCCAGCGGGATACTTGCGTCCGTGGGTGTTGGTGGCCCCCCCCCCCCTCAGATGGGTTGTGGGAGCCCGTAAAACCCTCCCGCCATAGGACTAACCACCCTAATGGCTGGTTCAAAGATGGTTACGGTCACGGAATGAGCGTTAATCACGGCCATAAATCCTTCCACCACTTCATACAGTTCCCCAAAGGGAACAGTGTGAGGATACGTCCGATGATGACCTCTTGCGCAATGCACCTCCTTGGACCCTCAGTCGCAGATGCGAGGGGGCAAGTCGTGCAAGTGTTAAATTTTTTATTTTATTGACATGTAAAATGTTGGCCCAATAATTCCCTTCCAAATGCGCTAGTACGGTCGGGGTACTTACGCATCTGGCCGGATGAAATGCCGGTTTTCAGCATGCACAGTGCATGTGGGGAAAACCGGCATTTCCTGTCCTCTGAACGAAGGGGTTCAGAGGCAGAACGCGTGCGACTGCACATGCAGCGCGTGCGCAGTATAATTCGCCGCTTTCATTAATGCTTTCAGTGAGGTCCAGTCATTACAACTTACACATGAAAAAAGCATGGGTACAGTTGCTACAGAGGCTGCGCAGGAAGATATTTCTTATCGTGGAGCTTCTGAAAGTATGTATGTCTGTATATATTCCTTTGCGTGTTATGTATATATTCCTTTACTTATGTGTATGAATGTATTATTTAATTATGACTTTCAGAGAAAATAACTTATTGGAAAATCATAATTAAAAACATACATTCATAGTAAAGGAATATAAAACATACATACATATACGTAAAGGAATATATGTGGACATACATACATAACTCATTCTCACATTCCATTCACACAGCCACAATTGCTCCTTCTACCTACCGTTCTGAAAACCCTTTAAAAAAAAAAAAAATTTTAACTTTAAAACTTACTTAAAATTTCTTAAAATAACTTCCCTCCCTTTCCCAAACAAAAATATTGCATTTCAAAAGCTCCACGATAAAATATATCTTCCTCCGCAGCCAATGAACCACTTTACACTTGCTTTTTTTCAGTGTAACTTCTAAGGACTTAACCTCACGGATTTCATGAATGAAATCCACGAAGTTCACTGCGCAAGCGCTGCCTGTGCAGTCGCACGCGCTCGAGGTCTGGAAATGCCGGCGTTCCCCGCATGCGCTGTTCATGCTGAACGCCGGCATTTCCAACGGCCAGAAGCGTGAGTAAGCCGACCGTACTCACGCTTCTGGCCTGGAATTTCTGGCCCATTATGATTTTCTAAGTGCCCTGTTACCACGTCCCTAATAATAGATTCTAGCATTTTGGCTACTACTGATGTCAGGCTAACTGGCCTATAGTTCCCCCTTTTTTCTCTTCCTCCTTTCTTAAATAGCGGGGTTATGTTTGTTACCTTCCAATCCTTGGGGACTGTTCTAGAATCTAGGGAATTCTGAAAGATTAAGACCAGTGCATCCACTATCTCTGCAGCTACCTTTTTTAAAATCCTACCCAACTCGCTCCTCAGACCATCGTAGTTTCCTTTATTTAAATTGAGGACCCTAGTCTGAGTCAACTACTTCATTCTCCATCTTAAAGCAGAATTCGATCATATTATGATCGTTCCGATCCAAGGGGCCTCGTAAAGCAAGATTGCTAATTAATCCTTTCTCGTTACATAATACCCAGTCTAAGATGGCCTGATCTCTGGTTGGTTCCTCGACATATTGGTCCAGGAAACCATCCCGTAAACACTCCAGGAATTCCTCCTCCACAGTATTGTTACTAATTTGGTTGGCCCAATCTATATGTAGATTAAAGTCACCATGATGACTGCTGTGCTGTGACAGAATGGTTGTGACTAACAGGGATTATGATATAAATCATGAAAAATGTTTGCATCCATTTCTATGTGAAACACTTGTACTATATAGGAACAATTTAGGTTGGAAATAATTTTTTGGCAAATTGGAAGCATTTCTGCAACCGATCCACAGGCAGCCTGACCCCATTCTCAGAAGTTGCTTTCATGAGGGAGAAAGTTTCCATTTTAATCCTACTTATTTCAAATTCGTTTCTTTTTCGATCATGAAAGAACTGAAGAAAACCCCCCCCCCACAATTTTATCATTTGAAGCAGGACAGAATGTGGCTTCTATCACACGAACAAAGGCCTCAAAGAAACAAGCTGAGTAATTCAATAAGCTTTGGAGCAGAGTTGGGTTTAGACAGGTGGTGGAACATTAATACAGGGCTTTGAAGGCTATGCTGTAATGTGAGATTAGAAATAATCTACGTCAAGATACTGGATAGGTTTAAATAACCTACACACTACAAAATTTAAAAGAATTGTTATTGTAGATTGTTACTAGGGATGCAAAGGCCCTAAAATATACACTACTGCCAATCCAAGTGCTTTGAATCTGGGTGATCCTCTCTCCCTTAACCACCACCCACCACCCCCCCCCCCCCAAAAGAATTACCCTCCAATCCGACCCAAGCCAACAGCTCACACACTTCAAACATCAAAGGTTGAGGGCCCAAATTTTCAGGAACAGGTGATGGATTAAAGGCAATGAGCATCTGGATTGACATGAACACAACTTTCCTCATTAATGGGGACAGTTCACACTTACAGCCTATATCGTGGTAAATATAATTCTTAGTGTCCTGGTACCTGGAAAAATATCTGATCCCCCACTCCTGAAAATAAGGAAAATGGCTATGATCTGCCAGAACCAATAGCTGGTATCATTTGTAATTGTGGGAATTGGAATTGTAAAAATGGTGGGAAAAAAAGCCTTTTCTTTTTACAGATGTCTTTTGTTAAGTATCCACTTTTCCTGTGTGGAAAATACATAGTACCTGATGGTGGGGCACAACTGGAGTGATTGAATCATAAAAAGTGAACTTAAGATAGCAGCGTTTTGTTCTTTAGCAACCTTTGCATCAACTTGACCTTTTGAAAGCCAACACATCCTTGACTGAGTCAAGAGTTTGATCCTTAATATTTACCATTAACTTTTCTTCAAGTCGTAATTTAGGGCAGCTTCCCAACAGGAGGCAGTCAGGTCAATAAGTGGGAAAGTTAACAGAAGCATGCCCAGCTTAGCAGCAGAATAAATATATAGTGTGTTACATGGGCTAATGCTCCTATTATAATACAGCACAGCATGTAACTTGGTTAGGCATCATCCGTGGCAGCACACTCGCCCGAGTCAGAAGGTTGTGGGTTGTGTGATGAAATATGTCATTCATCAGACTCTGTATTTAACTACATATATTGTATTGCCTGCTCTTGTGTTTGTATTGCCTGCTCCTGTGTTTTACCTTGTATTGTACATAGTGCACCGCCCCCTTTCTCCCCATTGGGTGTGTCGGCTCCGCCCATACCTGGCCCTACTTAAGACAAGCCCAGGCTTGTCTTGCAGCAGAACAGCAGAATGCTAGGTGAAGACACAGGCATCTTTCTTTGCTAATAAAAGCCTTGTTTTATCCAGTTAACTTTGAGCCTTGAAGTTATTGAGGCGCATCAATTTTATTAGCAAACTTTCAACGATGGATCAACTTTTGAAACCGGAACGCTTGGATTTGGACCCGCATGCTTCGGATGCATCGGCACGGTTTGGACACTGGTTCCAGTGCTTGGAATTTTTTATGGCCAACTCCGAAGCCGTCACAGCCTCTAGAGCCACCGGAGATGTGAAACTCGGGATCCTGCAGAATCGGGTAAGCCACCGGGTTTTTCCACTCATCCAAGACGCCGCCACCTACCTGGATGCCTGCAACATTCTAAAGGCCCACTATCAGCGGCCTACCAACGAGGTGTACGCCAGGCATCTGCTTGCTACCTGCACACAGCGACCCGGGGAGTCGCTAGAGGACTTTCTAGTCACCCTAAAAGTGCTTGGCAAAGACTGCAAATGCAAAGACGTGAAAGCCACGGTATACACAGACGAGCTTATTCGGGATGCCTTTATCGCAGGCCTTAGCTCTAATTACATCCGGCAGAGACTGCTAGAGAAAACGGGCCTAGATCTGACACAGACTGTGGACACAGCGCGATCGCTGGATGTGGCTCAGAAGAACTCTGACTCCTACTCTTCAGGCCGCGCGGCCCATGCCGCCTCGTACGCACCAAGGGCGCCGCCATGTTGGAAGACATCTTCCCCGCCCGGTAGCCCAACACCGTCGGGGCCCTGCTCTCCCCCCAGAAGCCCTACGACCGCCGCGATGCATCGGGGCCCCAAATGCTACTTCTGCGGGCAGCCAAAGCACACCAGGAACCTGTGCCCGGCGAAAGGCACCACCTGCTGTAAGTGCGGTAAGAAGGGGCACTTTGGGAAGGTGTGCAGAGGGAACCCCGCAGGCAAACCCGCCACCGCCGCGTGCGCGCCGTGGGAGCGGCCATCTTGGACGCCATCTTGTCCGACCTCGTGGGGTCCACCATCTCGCGAGCAGACATCGTGGACGCCATCTTACCCGGCCTCGTGTGGCCCACCATCTTGTCCCGATCAGGGCCCTACAGTGGCGTCGATCACAGTGGACCAGTCCAGACCGCACCCACTATCCAAATCGATGGTGGACATCGAGGTAAACGGGTGCAAGGTTAAATATTTAATTGACAGCGGGAGCACGGAGAGCTTCATTCACCCTGGTCTGGTACAACGACTCTCTCTAACTCTAGTCCCTACTCAGGGCACGATCTCTATGGCCGACAAAACGCAGATATCGACTATTGCGGGTTACTGCGCGGTACGATTGTCCATTAAAGGCACTGTAGTGTCCGTGTGTAGATAAAGACACTGAAGACAGGAGTTGGTTCATAGGTATTTACTAAGCAAGTCTGGGGGGGTTTCTAAAGGATATACACAATACACAGGCTTATATAGCCCAAGTGGCAATTACCGGCATTACGCACACCTGGGGCTCTTAAAGGCACATACACCACAATTGCTCTTAAAGGCACATACACCACAATTCCTCCCCTTCTAGCTAACTAGTACATCATATTTTAAGTAATTATTAATTAAATGTTATATGCAAAATAATATACATTGCTGTATTAATTAATTAATTATAAGTTAGTCTCTCAGGGCAGCACGGTGGCATAGTGGTTAGCACTGTTGCCTCACAGCGCCAGGGACCCGGGTTCGAATCCAGCATCGGGCGACTGTCTGTGTGGAGTTTGCACATTCTCCCCGTGTTTGCGTGGGTTTCCTCCGGGTGCTCCGGTTTCCTCCCACAGTCCAAAGATGTGCGAGTTAGGTTGATTGGCTACGATAAATTGACCCTTAGTGTTAGGGGGATTAAATACGTGGGGTTACAGGGATAGGGTGGGATATGTGTTGGTGTAGGGGTTACGGGGATCGGGTGGGATATGTGTTGGTGCAGGCTCGATGGGCTGAAATGGCCTCTATCTGCACTGTGGGGTTTCTGTGATTCTGAGGCTTCCTGACTCGGTCCGGATAACGCCTCGGGGGTGTAGTAGTTTCTGGTGGTGTAGTAGGTTCTTCTGGCAAGGCTGATTCGGCTTGAAGGCCAGTGTCGGGTTCATCGGGTTCCAGTATCACCGGATCGGAGGTAGATATGGGTATCTCTACCTCATCATTAGATGTATAGCGTGGTGGTGTAGGTTGTCCCTTTTCGGATGACTTGATGATTTGGTCAGCATGGCGCCTTATTATGCTTTCTCCGATGTCCACGGTATACATCAGTGGTCCTAGTCGTGTGCAGATAGTTCCAGGCTGCCATTTCTCGGTACGGTAGTCCCGGGCCAAAACCGGTTCGCCTATCTGGAAGGCCCTAGTTAGCCTTTCATTCATGCCCTGAAACTGCCGGTTCTCCATGTCCCTTCGGATGTTGGGCTTGACCAAATCCAGCCGGCATCTTAGGTTTCTATTGTAGAACATCATGGCGGGAGTTTGGTTTGTAACCATATGTGTTGCATTCCTATATGCAAATAAGAAGTTATCCACCTTGTGCTGAGGTTTTATGTCTTCATTACCCATGGCCTTTATGGCCTTCTTAAAGGTCTGGACAAACCTTTCAGCCAATCCATTGGTGGCGGGATGGTATGGGGCGGACGTGTAGTGCTTTACCCCATTGTTCTTTAAGAACTTTCTGAATTCTTCGGACACAAATTGCGGTCCATTATCAGAACATATTTGTTCCGGCAGCCCATTCCTGGCAAATATGGTCCTTAATACTGTGATGGTTTTTTCCGTGGTGGTGGAGGACATCTTTATTACCTCCGGCCACTTGGAGTGTGCATCAACCGCGATTAAGAACATTGAGTTCATAAATGGACCAGCAAAGTCGATGTGCACCCTTTGCCAGGGAGATGAGGGCCACTCCCATGGATGTAGAGGGGCCTGTGGTGGAGCATTTTGGACCTTCTGGCATCCTAGGCAGCTCTTGGTCATGTCTTCGATGTCTCCATCGATACCTGGCCACCATACAAACGCCCTAGCTAGGTTCGTCATTTTCACTCCACCCAGATGCCCCTCGTGAAGCTCCTTTAGCACTTTATCCTGGAGTTTGGGTGGAATCACCACTCTGGATCCACACATCAAGGTTCCTCGGCACACTGACAGCTGTTCTCTTCTTTGCGAGAATGCTGGCAACAGTGGTTCGCCATGTGCTGGCCATCCCTTCATTGTTAAATCGTAGACCCGTGAGAGAGTAGGGTCATTTCTTGTCTCCCTTTCAATGGCAGAATTTGTCACCGGTAGACATTCCACTATGGTAGAGTGGAATATCTCTACTGGGTCTACTGTAGGTGCCTCTTCTATCGTTGGCAACGGCAGGCGCGATAAACCGTCAGCATTCCCATGCTGTTTTGACCCTTTGTATTCAATGTTGTATTGGTGTGCCCCTAGAAAAAGGGACCACCTCTGTAGTCTTTGTGCCGTCATAATGGGGACACCTTTCTTAGGGTTGAATATGGAGATGAGGGGTTGATGGTCAGTCAGCAAGGTAAATTTTTGTCCGTGTAGGTAATGGTTGAATTTCTTCACTCCCCATACCAAGCTGAGTGCTTCCCTGTCTATCTGGGAATAGTTACGCTCAGCTGAGTTCAATGAGCGTGACGCAAAAGCTATCGGCCGTTCCGAGCCATCAGGGAATCTATGGGACAATACCGCTCCTATGCCGTAAGGGGATGCATCGCACGCCAGTCTGATTGGTAGTGATGGGTTGTAATGAGCCAAAACTTTCTCGGATGTGATTAAGTCTTTACATTTATGGAAGGCACGTTTACAGTCTTCGTTCCATTTCCAAATCACTCCTGTGTGTAGAAGATCATTAAGAGGGTGTAGAATAGTTGATAAGTTCGGTAAAAATTTATGATAGTAATTTATTAATCCCAGGAATGACCTCAATTGTGAAACATTTTCAGGTGCTGGGGCTTTTATAACTGCTTCAATTTTTTCAGGTGACTTATGCAACCCTTCCTTATTAATTATGTGGCCACAATATGATATCTGATTTTGGAAAAATTCGCACTTGGGGCGATTTGCTCGTAGGCCCCGTTCTTTCAGCCTAGTGAGCACCTGCTCCAAATTGGCAAGGTGCTCGTTGTCGTTTTCTCCTGTTATAAGGATGTCGTCTAAGTAGCACTGAGTCCCCGGAATCCCTTGCAGGACTTGCTCCATAGCTCTTTGCCAGATAGCTGGAGCTGATGCTACTCCAAAAACCAGTCGATTGTACTGGTACAGGCCTTTGTGTGTGTTTATTGTGAGATACTTTTTAGAGGTCTCCTCAACCTCCATCTGTAGATATGCCTGTGCCAAGTCAATTTTTGTGAAACGTTTTCCTCCGGATAGTGAGGCGAAAATATCTTCTATCCTCGGAAGAGGATACTGTACCGTGTGAAGGACCGGGTTTATACAGTCACCTTAAAGTCCCCACAGATGCGAATTTTTCTCTGTTCCTCAGTTATTTTTCAATGCTTTTTTCATGACTGGAACGATGGGTGTTGCCCATTCGCTCCAATCTATTTTGGATAATACGCCTGCCTTTTCCAAATTCTCCAGCTCTGCCTCGACTGCCGGACGTATTGCGTATGGCACCGGTCTTGCCTTAAAAAATTTTGGAATTGCTGCATCTTCCACTTTTATTGAGGCGGTGATGCCTTTCAAGGTTCCTAGTTTCTCTTGAAACACTTCTTTGGCGTTGGCCAAGATGTCTTTTAATCGTTCAGGTATGATGTCATCATTGTTTTTTTCCTTACTGGTCACCGTCAGTGCCTGAATGGAGTGCCAGTCTAAACGTATCTTCCTTATCCATTCACGTCCCAACAACGGTGGACCACCATCTTGTAGAATGTATAAATACAACTTTTGTATTTCTTTGCCGTTGTATACCACAGGAACCTTTATTTTTCCTTTGGGGTATACTTTCTGCCCCGTATATGTTTTTAAGATAATGGATGTGTCTTTTAGAGGTATATGCGAAAATAGCCTCTCGTAATCTCGTCGATTTATTACGGTTAGAGCTGATCCTGTATCTAGCTCCATTTTAACTGGGGACCCTGCTATTATGAGGGTAACCCAAATGGTCTGGTAATCTTCATTGGCAATTACATTATGTAATTTGAGAGAGCTTAGTCTCTTGTTCCTGGAGTCGCTATCGCTCTTCTGGTCTTTGGAGCTACTGTCCGTCATCATTTGTACCTTTCTGTGCTTTTCCTTATTGATTCTTTTCCCGTTAGTGGATTTTTTATTTTCAGATCGGCATACACGTGGAATGTGTCCCATCTTTCCGCATCGCCTGCATGCTTTTTCTTTGAACCAGCAATCCCTCTGGTCATGGTTGGATCTGCCGCAGCGATAACATCTCTCGAAACCCCGTGTCATTTCATGGGTGCCGAAGTCCTGTTGCCTTTGCTGTATCTTTGCCGCTCCTATTGCACTGAAAGCCTTGTCCAGTGTTAAACCTTTTCCAGAAGATATCTTTTTCTGTGTTTCTACACTTAGGGGATCGCAGATGAATTTGTCTTGCAGAGAATCTGCCAGTCCTACCTCGAATTGGCAGTGTAGGGTATCAACAATCTCCTCAAAATTCTTGTCCATCGGTTCGGCTGGAGTGATTAAGTTGCGTAACAGCTTGTATGTTTCTGCGCCCATTAGATCCAGAAGCACTGAAGCTTTTTTTTCATCTTCTATTCCATTTGCGGTGCAAAACACCTCCACTCTTTCTACATATGTGGTCCAATCCTCTATCTTATCAAAAACATCAATATTGCCAAAGTTAGGCTCTGTTTCGTTATCAAAAGCATCAATATTGCCAGACTTAGGCATTTCAAAAAAAAAGATATGGCGCTTCCCGCGATTTTTTTTTTTCTGTAGCAACGATATGGCGCTTCCCGCGCTTTCCCGCCGCTGCTACCGATAACAAGGCTGTTTTACTGTGGTTTCCGTTTATTCACTGTTGGAGACTCGTTCCCGACGGAGGTCTAAACGCTGACCTGGTTGCCGTGCCGGCCGTCTCCCGAGTGCACCCTCCCAGTCCGTTATTGCTTGCCTCCGATTTCGCTGCCTGTCTCAGCTGTAGAGCCCGCCGCTGGAGCCCCAGCCTGAAGCCCAGGAAGGATTAGCGCAGTACCTGCCACCAGCTTGGCCAGCTGGTGAAACCACAGTTTCTATTACTTCCTTGAGTCTTCTGGATGCTGGAGGAATCGATGTCCTTGAGGTGCTGCCGAATTGCAGGTAAGTCCGTTTCCACTTCGTCGCCACTGTAGTGTCCGTGTGTAGATAAAGACACTGAAGACAGGAGTTGGTTCATAGGTATTTACTAAGCAAGTCTGGGGGGGTTTCTTAAGGATATACACAATACACAGGCTTATATAGCCCAAGTGGCAATTACCGGCATTACGCACACCTGGGGCTCTTAAAGGCACATACACCACAATTGCTCTTAAAGGCACATACACCACAGGCACTGTATATAATAATTTTAAACTGTTAATTATGAAGGATTTATGTGTGAGCGTGGTCTTGGGCCTGGATTTTCAGTGCCACCACCAAAGCATCACGCTCAATTTCGGTAGGTCCCAGCCGCCCCTCACAGTGTGCGGTCTGGCTACCCTGAAGGTAAAGCCGCCTTCGCTATTCGCGAACCTTACCCCTAACTGCCGGCCAATAGCGACCAAAAGCAGGAGGTACAGCTGGGAGGACAGGCGGTTTATCGCGACCGAGGTAGACAGGCTCCTGAGGGAGCGCATTATTGAACGCAGCAACAGCCCGTGGCGCGCCCAAGTGGTGGTGGTGAGGGGTAGCGAGAAGAAGCGGATGGTGATTGACTATAGTCAAACAGTCAACATCTATACCCAACTAGACGCCTACCCGCTACCCCGCATATCCGAGATGGTGAACCAAATTGCCCAATACCGGGTGTTCTCCACTATCGACCTCAAGTCAGCGTACCACCAGCTCCCTATCAGACCAGAGGACCGTTCGTACACCGCCTTCGAGGCAAACGGACGCCTCTACCAGTTCCTCAGAGTCCCCTTTGGGGTGATGAATGGGGCCTCGGTCTTTCAGAGGGAGATGGACCGCATGGTCGATGACCACCACTTGCAGGCAATCTTCCCCTATCTCGACAACGTCACCATCTGCGGCCACAACCAACAGGACCACGACTCAAACCTCGTGAGGTTTCTGAAAACCGCACAAAAACTCAACCTCACTTACAATGAGGACAAGTGCGTTTTCAACACCACGCGCCTCTGCATACTAGGCAGCGTGGTGGAGAATGGGGAAATCGGACCAGACCCCGACCGATTGCGCCCCCTACGGGAGCTGCCCCTGCCCAACACTCCCAAAGCCCTGAAAAGGTGCCTGGGGTTATTCTTGTATTATGCCCAATGGGTCACTAACTACTCCGATAAAGCCCGCCCCCTCTTGAAAGCATCCTCTTTCCCGCTCTCTGCTGAGGCCTATGCTGCCTTCAAAAGCATTAAGCAGGATATTGAGCGGGCCACGCTACAGGCAGTGGACGAGAACACTCCCTTTCAAGTGGAAAGTGATGCGTCTGACTTTGCTTTGGTGGCCACCCTCAACCAGGGTGGGCGGCCCGTAGCTTTCTTCTCAAGGACCCTCCAGGGGCCCGAGATCAGACACTCCTCCGTGGAAAAGGAGGCCCAAGCCATCGTGGAGGCAGTGCGCCACTGGCGGCACTACCTAGCCGGCAAACGCTTCACCCTACTTACTGACCAGCGGTCGGTAGCATTTATGTTCAATAATAGAGGGGGAAGATTAAAAATGATAAGATTCTTAGGTGGCGGATCGAGCTCTCCACCTTCGAGTACGACATCATATACCGGCCGGGGGCCCTTAACGAATCCCCCGACGCCCTCTCATGAGGGATGTGTGCCAATGCCACCGGGGATCGGCTACAGACCCTCCACAACGACCTCTGCCACCCAGGGGTCACACGGCTGTTCCACTTCATAAAGTCCCGCAACTTACCCTACTCGATTGAGGAAGTTCGGTCTCTGACCAGGAACTGCTGCACATGCACTGAGTGCAAGCCTCGGTTCTACCGCCCTGATAGAGCCCACCTAATCAAAGCTACACGGCCCTTTGAGCGGCTTAGCTTAGATTTCAAGGGCCCCCTCCCATCCGTCGACCGCAATGTTTACTTCCTGAACATTGTGGACGAATACTCCCGTTTCCCATTTGCCTTCCCCTGCCCAGACATGACCAGCGCCACGGTCATTAAATGCAACAGCCTGTTCTGCCTGTTCGGTATGCCAAGGTATATCCACACGGATAGGGGTGCGTCCTTCATGAGTGAAGAGCTACGCCAGTACATGCTGTCCAAGGGGATTGCCACGAGCCGTACCACCAGCTACAACCCCCGGGGTAACGGTCAGGTGGAGCGAGAGAACGAGACAGTATGGAGGGCAGTCACTCTAACTCTAAGGACCAAGGGCCTCCCTATCTCCCGCTGGCAGGAAGTCCTCCCTGATGTGCTCCACTCAATATGGTCACTATTGTGTACCGCCACTAATGCCACGCCTCACGAGCTAATGTTTGTGTTTCCCCGGAAATCCACCTCAGGCGTATCGATACCGTCATGGCTCTCCACCCTAGGTCCGGTACTTTTGCGGAAGCACGTGAGGGGCCACAAGACGGACCCTCTCGTGGAGCCAGTGCACCTGCTCCACGCCAACCCACAATATGCGTATGTCCGGCACGCCGACGGACGGGAGGACACTGTGTCCATAAAAGACCTCGCCCCAGCCCGTAACAACAGCAACGACGACAACAACTATTACCCACCCACTATTCTTTCATCACCCCCGGAAGAACACCAGCCAACGGTACCCCCACCACCTACTCCTTCAACAACCCCGGTGGCGCCCCCGGCAGAGACCCAGGAGGTCACCTGGGACACCCAGCCCGCACCGCAACCGTTACGTCGGTCACAGAGGACTATCACACCCCCGGACAGACTAAATCTGTAGAAGGGGTGAATGTGATGAAATATGTCATTCATCAGACTCTGTATTTAACTACATATATTGTATTGCCTGCTCCTGTGTTTTACCTTGTATTGTACATAGTGCACCGCCCCCTTTCTCCCCATTGGGTGTGTCGGCTCTGCCCATACCTGACCCTACTTAAGACAAGCCCAGGCTTGTCTTGCAGCAGAACAGCAGAATGCTAGGTGAAGACACAGGCATCTTTCTTTGCTAATAAAAGCCTTGTTTTATCCAGTTAACTTTGAGCCTTGAAGTTATTGAGGCGCATCAGGTTGAAGCCCCACTTCAGAGACTTGAGCATATAAATTAGCCCAACACTTCAATGCAGTAGAGTGCTGCACTGTCAGAGGTGCTGGCTCTGGTGAACTTTAAAGTTCCCATGGGTTTATTTGAAGAGCAGGGAATTCTCCTGGTGTTCTGGCCAACATTCTACGCTCAACGAGCATCAAGAAAAAGAAGGTTAATTGATTATTCATCTCATTGTTACTTGTGGACTTTGCTTTGCAGAAAATGACAGTAACTACACAGTAATTCAGTTTAGTGAGGCACTTGGAGATGCAATGAGATGATATAAAAGTGTTCTATTTCTAAAAGTCACAACACCTGTGTAAAGTCTGTGTGTTCTAGTTGTAATTAAGAACACAGACTACAAGATTAAAGTTCAACAGGTCTTTACTGGTTGGAGGTCAGGACTATACTAAATACAATCTTACTACACAGTGCTTATATACCGGTGGTCACCACCGGTATTACGTATACAGCAGCCAGAGAAAGTAGTACATCTCTTAAGGTGGAACAGGCTTAAGTCCTCTTAAGGTGGAACAGGTTACATACACCACAACCTGTATATGGAGCCTTGTAAAAATAGTGGGTGTTATCCCATGGCACTGGCCCCATGGCTCATGATATGATCCTTCTACACTCCTGCTACAGTATCTAGAGTTTTCAAAGCTTGAGAATTCTCAGCTGCAAAATATTGCAGAATTTGGGGATTGAGGAAGTGATATAATGCAATCACCTTCACCAAACCAATTGGAGCAGCATGTGACAGTGGAACTTCCTGTTCTATAGAAAAGAAACCGAGGGGTGACTTGATACAGGTCTTTAAAATTATGAAGACTTTGGGGGGGGAGGGAGTCCAAAATTAGAGGTCATAAATATAAGATAGTCACCAATAAAGAATTCAGGAGAAACTTCTTTACCCAGAGTAGTGAAATGTGGAATTTGTTACCACATGGAGTAGTTTAGACAATTAGCATAGATGCATTTAAGGAGGAAGCTAGAGAAGTACATGAGGGAGAAAGGAATAGAAGGATATCCTAATAGGGTTAAATGAAGTAATGTGGGAGGAGGCTTGCGTGCAGCATAAACACTGGCACAGACCAGTTGTGCGGAATGGCTGTGCTGTAAATTCCTCTTTTGATGCACTGTGACTGCTGCCTGTAACCACCTCCCGCCCGCCAATGCAGCTAGTGCAGATTGCAGACGATGTGGAAAACTGGAGGTCGAATCGAGGGCGGAGGAAAGGTGCAGGTGTCTAAGATCACTGCGACTGAGAAAATATAGATACTTAAAAGATTGTTGAGGACTGCACCGGCTTCATTTGAACAATACAAATCAGAAGAAGTTGACAGTTACCTTTTTGAGGAGAACAGACAGCGAGCTTTCTACAAGTTGTGCAGAAAGAGAATGCATTAATTTTTGAGATGACAGTACTCCACCAAATGGTTGAACTCACATTATAAGGCAACACACAACACCGACCAAAGGAAAAAGCTCCACTGCTATGTGTTTCACTCAGCCCAGTGATGACTTTGAACTCTCTGCCTATTATTGTGACCTCAGGTGAGGCTGAAATGTGTGACTGATTTCTTCAGCACTAATGTTATTAAGTCTTCAAGTGACGATTGGCGTGTGACTGCAAACGATGGTTTGTCACTCAGTCTTGCACTGCAGGTAAGGGGGTAATTCTGCAAAAGAAAAATCAGTAAGCAGTACGAGAAATTAAAGCTGAAGTCAGAGCTGACTGAAAACTCTTAATACCATTTCTGTGTTTTAAAACATTTGGATCCATATTAAAGTTTATTTGTCTTCTTTTCTCCCAAGTTTTAGTGAGTCCCAAGCACAGCTCATTATCCTATGAAGGTAAAATAGTGATTGCAATCCCTAACCTGGGATCCCATGATAAGCAAAATTGAAACCTGCAACAAGGATGTGGGACTGCAAACCTAATGTAATCCAAAATGTACAAAATACAAAGGCGTACTATAAATACAAAAGAAAATTACAAATATATGTAAGTATAATTATAAAAATGTTCTATATAAAAGGCATGCAACTGCTTAGGATATTTTCAACATTACTCAGTAATTGTAGAAGAATAATGTGAAGTATTTTCTTAAAACCCAGCATGATTGACAACAGTCTCAAATAAATTCATCAATACCCCACATAAAACATGTACATTCAGATATCTGATAAATCAATTTTATTGGAAAATGTAAAACCCCTTTCAATTTCATTGTACAAAGCAGGTAACACTTGTACTTAAACAAACTGAAGCAAGCTATATTTTAAAAAAATACATAATTGAATGTATATATTTATATGTATTTACATAGAATATTAACTTTCTTGGTACTAAGTCATTTTGCTTGCAAAAGTTCACCATAACAAATTTAACAAAACAAGACAACTTTTCTGAATAAATTACAGCTTTGTAAATGTTTAAATTTGACAATGAATACTTAATAAAAAGCTGATGTGTATAGTATCCCCATCCAGTCATTTTCTCTGTATTATAAGGAACTTCAGAAATGAGTCGTTATTTGGCAGTACTTTAAGATATGACATGGATAGCTGTGCGATTCAGCAATAAAAAAAAAATAGGCATAGCTGGTAGGTGCGTCTGCCTTCTCACAGTAACTGTCTCAATGTAGTGAAAAATATCCATTTTATCAAACTAAACTGTACAAATCACGTTTACATTAGATCTATAATACGGCATAAAATTCTGTAATATTTTGTCCAAAAATAAATACATTTGTCATTTTCAAAATGTACAATATAATACATGGAACAGCACAGTGCTATTTTCCTGCAGATTATTACAGGCAAAGTTTGTTTTTTTATAATTACACTAATTTTGATGCATTGGCCAATTATTACAGTATCCACAATGCCCAATACCATGGTTACAAATTTCCTTGGCACTGCAGATGTGTTTTTAAACAAGTGATCATGTAAAGTCACAAAAATATGAAAACATCAAGCGTTCTGTTGTGTATGTGACACCTTCTCTTCATGCATTCTCAGAGTCCCCACAGCATCTTTAATCGAATGGTAAATTATATTTTTTACCTGCAAAGAAATTGAGACATTAAAGAATTGATTATAGTAAACAATTTAAGTACACTTTACAAGTACTCTAAATAATGGTTATCATTTTAAAAAAGGGGTAGAAAATATGGCTGTTAGTATAGATTGGAATTTTACAGAATTTGGAGGCTTGTTATATTAGGATGATGATTATTACTAATGAAATATATTAATTAGGCCCAATTTAAATATATATAGAGTATTACAATCTAGCATTTCTCCTATAACAAAACCTGCACGTTTTATTTTTATGAAGAGCCCATAAATTAGTTGAACAGTACACCATAATAACTGTTTTTCAGTCTGTCATTCACCATAATTTAAGTCCATCTTCCACATATCACATTGTGAGTCAGCAAGGATCGTGTTTAACCCTACATCACAACCAAAAAAGGATAAGAGGGCAAGAAATATGACAGGGCAAGTTTAATTTAGGTTTTATTTTCTATAAAGTGATTATTTTTGTCGTTTACGATTAGTACAACAATAAAGCTACATTGGATATTAGAGTAGCTTCATTATTGTAATATTAGTGTGCATTTTAGCACAGTGTGTGAAGAGAAGACAAACAATTGTATGGCTCACAGTGATAGTTATTTCTCTGGACCTGCCAGCAGTTTAAGGGTTAAATGCATGTAACACATGGCATTATATTTTACTGTTTTGATGAAACCTGTTACAAGCATGGACATTGTAGTCTGCAGGGGTAAATGCTCTGGGCTGTGGTTAATGCCATTCCACCACTGACAATATTATTCCAGTCTCTCCACCAATAGAATCCCTACACACAGGTCCTTTAAGTGCCCTACACAAGAGCCAATGAAAGCTACCCAGCTGAGGCAGGAAATGGTGGGAAGCAGAAAGGATCAATCCATAACTGAAAACTGGAAGGGTTGATGTAGCATTTTACTACCAACAGATGGTGATATTGCATTGTGACCCAGTGGTGCAACACCTTATGTGGCTCCATTCCTGTCCCATTTTAAAACTTGTTAACATTTAACCCTGGCACTTAACTTCCAACAAGAATTTTGCTAGTTAAGAGCTAGACAATATATTCAACCGGACGGACGTATGGCAGGTAACATTCAATACAGGTAAACGCAAGGTCTTAACACACTGGAAGAAATAATGGGGGACATAGAGAAAAAGACTTGCATTTATATGTCACCTTTTACGACCTCAGGACATCCCAAAGCTTTACAGCCAATTAAAGTACTTTTGAAATGTAGTCACTGTTGTAATGCAGGAAACGCAGCAACCAATTTGCACACAGCAAGCTCCCACAAACAGCAATGTGATAATGACCAGATAATTTGTTTTACTGACGTTGGTTGAGGGATAAATATTGGCCAGGGCATCGACATATTAATGAATGGTGTTGAACTAGCTAGGGGAGAGGCTGGAAGAGATGTGGGAGTGATGTGCAGAGCAGCAATCAAAACAAGCAGTACGGAGTTATATTCCCAGATCAGCAGAGTACAATTCTGAGGCCATCCTGCTGAAAGTGTGTAGTGCTATGTCAGACTACACATTGAACTTTGTCTTCACTTCTGGTTAATGAGGCACAGGGGAAAGATCCAAACCCTGGAAGCTGTGCAGAGAAGGACAAGGCTAACCTCAAGTGTTGAAAGAAGGAAAGTTTAGAAAAACCTGGACTCCTTGGCCCCGAAAGGCGGCAAATGAGAGGGAACCTCAGAGCGAATACCTCACAACCATAAGATGACCAAGTGGAATTTAAAAAATAGGTAATCCTGTGCACGATTTCAGGTTAAATGTTAACTGCAGGACAAGGGGACAGTGGAACATCTAATAATGAGAACACCAAGCACCATGGAGCCCTATAGCGGCTCGGTGCACAGCACTGAATGTTCCACTCATGCTTTCTTCTGAAGAGGGGAGGGAAGGGAAAATGCTTTTCAGAAAATTCTAAGCAGCAACAATTACTAAAAGCAGCATTTTTTTTGATGAGGGATGAACATTTTCAATGCATTTTATGTTCCTACCTTTCTCCTTGTATAATCAGTGTTCGGAATCAGTGTTGGACTCATTTAGCCTATGTTTTTATGGCAAGAAAGTGGGGGCGGGGGCAGAGGATGAGGCAAAACAAAGTTCTGTGGGGCAAATCAGGCTGCTTTGTGGGGAAAATGTAATCCGTGCACGTGCTGATTCAGGACCGTGCAGCAGATGTAATTAAAGGTGATCGTGCTAACAAAAAAGACAGTGCATAATACATGAGGAGAGGGGGAGATGCGCAAGGAAAGAGAGTCAGAGAGTCATAGTCATACAGCACAGAAAGAGGCCCTTCGGCCCATTGTGTCCGCACCGGCCATCAAGCCCTGTCTATTCCAATCCCATTTTCCAGCACTTGGTCCGTAGCCTTGTATGCTATGGCGTTTCAAGTGCTCATCTAAATGCTTCTTGAATGTTGTGAGGGTTCCTGCCTCTACCACCCTTTCAAGCAGTGAGTTCCAGATTCCAACCACCCTCTGGGTGAAAAAGTTTTTCCTCAAATCCCCTCTAAACCTCCTGCCCCTTACCATGAAACTATGCCCCCTGGTTATTGACCCCTCTACAAAGGGGAAAAGCTCCTTTCTATCTACCCTATCTATGCCCCTCATAATTTTGTACACCTCAATCAGGTCCCCCCTCAGCCTTCTCTGCTCTGAGAAGCGCGCGAGGGGGAGAAGCGCGCGAGATATGCGCGAGGAGAGCGGGGGAGATGCGCGAGGAGAGCGGGGGAGATGCGCGAGGAGAGCGGGGGAGATGCGCGAGGAGAGCGGGGGAGATGCGCGAGGAGAGCGGGGGAGATGCGCGAGGAGAGCGGGGGAGATGCGCGAGGAGAGCGGGGGAGATGCGCGAGGAGAGCGGGGGAGATGCGCGAGGAGAGCGGGGGAGATGCGCGAGGAGAGCGGGGGAGATGCGCGAGGGGGGAGGAGGGAGATACACGAGGCCAAGGAGAACAGAAATGTAAACGTAAACATTAGATGAGAATCACATGCCAGTATAACTTCAGCAAACCACCACAAGGACTACAAGTAAGAGAGGAAATAGTAGCGGGTCTGAACATCATTTTCCAATCTTCTCTGGCAACAGGTGCGGTGCCGGAGGACTGCTAACATGATACCGTTGTTTAAAAAGGGAGAAAGGGATAGACTGAGTAATTACAGGTCAGTCAGCCTAACCTTGGTGGTGGGAAAATTGAATTATTGGAAAGAATTGAGGGACAGGATAAATCTTCATTTAGAGACACGGATTAATCAGGAACAGTCAGCATGGATTTGTTAAGGGAAGGTTGTGTCTGACTAACTTGATTGAATTAACGAAGAGGTAACAAGGAAGGTCAATGAGGGTAGTGGGTTTGATGTAGTCTATATAGATTTTAGCAAGGCTTTGATAAGGTCCCGCATGTCAGACTGGTCACGAAAGTAAAAGCCCATGGGATCCAAGGCAAAGTGGCAAGTTGGATCCAAAATTGGCTCAGAGGCAGGAAACAAAGGATAATGGTCGAAGGGTGTTTTTGTGACTGGAAGGCTGTTTCCAGTGGGGTTCCGCAGGGCTCAGTGCTGGGTCCTTTGTTTTTTGTGGTATAAATCAACGATTTGGACATGAATGTAGGAAGTATGATTAAGAAGTTTGCAGATGATACAAAAATTGGCCGTGTGGTTGATAATGAAGAAGAAAGCTGCAGACTGCAGGAAGATATCAATGGACTGGTCAGATGGGCAGAACACTTGCAAATGGAATTCAATCTGGAGAAGTGTGAGGTAATGCATTTGGGGAGGGCTAACAAGGCAAGGGAATACACTATAAATGGTAGGACACTGAGAAATGCAGAAGATCAGAGGGACCTTGGAGTGCATGTCCACAGATCCCTGAAAGTAGCAGGACAGGTAGATAAGGTGGCTAAGACGGCATATGGGATACTTGCCTTTATTAGTCGAGGCACAGAATATAAGAACTGGAAGGTTATGCTTGAACTGTACAAAACACTAGTTAAGCCACAGCTAGAATACTATGTGCAATTCTGGTCACATTACAGGAAGGATGTGATTGCAATAGAGGGGGTGCAGAGGAGATTTACAAGATTGTTGCCTGGGCTGGGAAATTTTAGCCATGAGGAAAGATTGGATAAGCTGGGGTTGTTTTCTTCGGAACAGAGGAGGCTAAGGGGAGACCTAATTGAGGTGTATAAAATTATGAGGGGCCTAGATAGAGTGGATAGAAAGGACCTATTTCCCTTAGCAGAAGGGTCAATAACCAGGGGGCATAGATTTAAAGTCGGAGGTTTAGAGGGGATTTGAGGAGAAATGTTTTCACCTAGAGGGTGATGGGGGTCTGGAACTCACTGCCTAAAAGGGTAGTAGAGGCAGAGACCCTCGTCACATTTAAAAAGTACGAGGATATGCACTTGAAGAGCCGTAACCTACAAGGCTATGGACTAAGTGCTGGGAAGTGGGATTAGGGTGGATAGCTTTTTGCTGGCTGGCACGGACAAGATGGGTCGAATGGCCTCCTTCGGCGCTGTAAATTTCTATGATTCTATTGTGGGGGACTACGGTCTCCCACGTAAAGAAATAGGCAACACAGCGAGCTACAAGAAATAGGTCTTTACTCCAACTCTCACAATACAGTACTGAATTCGTGAAGCCCGCGAACCTGTGATGACTCACAGATTGGTCACCTGCTGGGACCTAATTGGTTTTCCTTCTATCAGCAGCAGGCAAGTCTGAACGTGCCTTATTCCTCTCAGCTTGCAACTGTCTTGCGGGGGGAGGGGAATACAGCAGTTAAAAGGGGATTATACAGGTTTATCTACATACACACAGTGTTTCCCCAATGTGGCAACGCCACATACGCCCCCCCAGAATCCTCGTTAACTGTAAAAGTCAGTCTCTGCAGAGGTTTGACCAAGCGGCTGTAGTAGCCATCTGGCGTGTGAGGAGGGCTGTCTGGGAGGTCGGCCGGTTGGTTCGTCGGCTGGTCTGCCGGTGGGCTGGTGGGGCGGCGGCCGGAAAGTAAGGTTCTGGCGTGTCTTGGTCCTCTTGTGGGGCCGCCGCCAACACGGGAGGTCTGCCCCGCCGTGGGGGAAGAGCCGGCCGAAACGGGAAGCTGAGGTCCAGGTGCGCCGGTTTGAGGCGGTCTACTGAAATAAGGTCCGGCTTCCCGCCGACATCGATAAGAAAAGCTTTGTCCCCCATCTCCAATACTGGGAAGGGGCCGGTGTATGGTGCCTGCAGTGGGCCTCTGTGCGTCCCGGCGCACGAAGGTGAACTCCGCATGTCGTAAGTCTCGAAGCATGTAGGACGGCTGCGGGCCGTGTTGCGAAGTGGGCACTGGGCGGAATTGCTGGGCCGCGTCCTGGTGCAGGGAAAGCTGTCTGGCGGCCGACCACGGCTCCGTTGTCAGGGGGAGGAAGTCGCCTGGTACTCTGAGCGGTTGGCCGTAAACCATCTCGGCCGCAGAGGCGCGGAGGTCCTCTTTGGGCGCGGTACGCAATCCCAGGAGAACCCAGGGTAGTTTGTTAATCCAGCTGGTGTCGACCAGGCTGGCGCGGAGGGAGGCTTTCAAAGAACGATGAAAGCGCTCGCAGAGCCCGTTGGCCTGCGGGTGGTAGGCTGTTGTCCTGTGCAACTTGGTGCCGAGTCGGCGATGATGGCATTCCACAAGTGGGAGGTGAACTGGGGGCCTCTGTCCGAGGATATGTCGGTCGGCACGCCGAACCGGGCCACCCATGTCGAGACGAATGCTCGCGCGACGTCGGTTGTGGTGGTGGAGGCGAGGGGAACCACCTCAGGCCATCTGGTGGTGCGGTCGACGATCGTGAGCAGGTGTGTAAAACCGTGCGACGGCGGCAAGGGGCCTACCAGATCGACGTGGACGTGGTCGAAACGCCTCTCGGGCACCGGGAAACACTCCAATGGCGCCTTGGTGTGCTGCTGGACCTTAGCGCGCTGACACGGCACGCATGTGTTGGTCCAGTCTCTCACATCCTTGTGGAGTCCAGGCCAGACGAACTTGACGGACATAAGTTTCTGAGACGCACGCATCCCTGGATGTGAGAGGCCGTGGATGATGTCGAAAACTCGCTTGCGCCAGGCGGATGGAACGACCGGCCTAGGCGAGGGGACTGAGACGTCGCACAGGAGGGTTGTGCCGGCTGCGTGGAAGTGGATGTGGGCCAGGGTGAGGCTGGTAGTTGACGTCCTGAGGGCCTGGATCTCCGCGTCGGTAGCCTGGTCTCTCGCCATGCTGGTGTAGTCGACGCCCAGGTGCACTGCGTGGAGCGAGGGTCTTGAGAGGCAGTCAGCCACCAAATTGACCTTGCCGGTGACGTGGCGGATGTCCGTGGTGAACTCCGAGATGAAGTTGAGTTGGCGCTGTTGGCGCGCGGACCAGGGTTCGGTTACTTTGGCCATGGCGAAAGTGAGCGGCTTGTGGGCCACGAATGCGGTGAACGGCCGGCTTTCCAGAAGGAAACGGAAGTGCCGGATTGCCAGGAACAGGAGCTCTCTGTCGAACGTGCTGTAAGCCTGCTCGTTCTTGCGCAGCTGTCGGCTGAAAAATGCCAGTGGCTGCCATGCGCCTTCGACCCACTGTTGCTGGACGGCGTAATCCGAGGCGTCCGTGGTGAGGGCGGTCTTGGCGCCCGGGATGGGGTGGGCCAGTAGTGTGGCGTTGGCCAAGGCGCTTTTGGTCTGGTGGAAGGCTGTCGCCATCTCGCTGGACCAGGTGAGTTGCTCTTTGCCCGTTTTGCCCCTGGTGGCTTCGTAGAGGGGGCGCATGAGTGCGGCGGCCTTGGGCACGAACCGGTGATAGAAATTGACCATCCCCAAAAATTCCTGCAGCGCCTTAACCGAGGTGGACTGGGGAAAGTCCGCCACCGCCTGCACCTTGGAAGGTAGGGGAATGGCTCCCCTTGGCGAGATTCTGTGGCCGAGAAAGTCAATTTGGGCTGCTCCGAACTGGCATTTGGCTGGGTTGACGATTAGCCCGTGTTGGCTGAGGCGCTGGAAAAGGGAGCGCAATTGCGCGATGTGCTCGGCCTTGCTGGTACTGGCCACGAGGATATCGTCCAGATAGACGAACAGGAAGCTCAGGTCCCGTAGGACGGAGTCCATGAGCCGTTGGAAGGCCTGTGCGGCATTCTTAAGCCCGAAGGGCATGCGCAGGAACTCGAACAGTCCGAAGGGGGTGATGACCGCCGTCTTCTGGACATTTGCGTGGTGGACGGGGACCTGATGGTAGCCGCGAATCAGGTCGACCTTGGAAAAGACGGACTTTCCTGCTAGGTGTGCCGAGAAGTCTTGGATGTGCGGAATGGGGTATCTATCGGGTGTGGTGGCGTCGTTGAGCCGTCTGTAGTCGCCGCAGGGGCGCCAGCCACCGCCCGGCTTGGGCACAATGTGGAGGGGGGGGACGACCAAGGGCTGTTCGAGCGGCGGATGATGCCCAGTTTTTCCATCGTGGCGAATTCTTCCTTGGCCACCGCCATCTTGGCTGGGTCCAGGCGTCTGGCTTGAGCGAACACTGGTGGTCCCGTAGTGGCGATGTGGTGCTCGACCCCATGCTTGGCTGCCGCGGCTGAGAAGGTCGGTTGTGTGAGCCTCGGGAAATCTGCGAGTAGGCGGGCGTAGTCGTCACGCGCCAGGGCGGAGCAGGACCCGACGAGGGCCGGGCTGTTGCTCTGCTGGCAGGCCAGTGAAGCGAAAGTTGCTGCGTCGACCAGGAGTCCGTGGGCACAAAGAAAATCGGCGCCCAGCAAAGGATGTGCCACCGAGGCCGTCACGAAATCCCACGTAAATCGCTGGCCGTTGAAACAAACCTCGGCCCGTCGCTTTCCAAAAGTAGCGATGGCTGCACCATTTGCCGCCACGAGGGGTGGGTCGCTGCGGCCTGCCTGGATGTCGAGCTGGGAGGCAGGAATTATGCTGCATTGGGCTCCGGTGTCGCAAAGGAATCTGCGCCCTGAAAGAGAGTCGGTTATGTACAGCAGTTTACCTGCGGTGCCGATGGCCATCGTGGCGGTGGGGGTGCGGGCGAGCGGGCCTAGGCGGCGGCGGCGCGGGGCTGGTGCGTTGGGCCGGGCGACCATCTTGGTTTGATCGAAAGAGCAGGGTGCTCTGCAGCGTTGGGCCTTGTGGCCGAAACGCGCGTGGTAGTAGCATAGTTCTGCGGCCTGGCGTGGCGGCGCGCGCTCGGTGGTGTCGGGGAGCCTCCCGGCTGCACAGCCGAGTTGGGTGACGGCGAAAACTTTGTCCGCGGCGGCTGCCAGTTGTACGCAGTCCGTGATCGGGGACCCCGCGAGGGCAGTCTGTACCTGCTGAGGAAGCAGGCTGAGGAAAAGGGCCCGAAACAAAAAGCACTGCGGTTCAGAGCCCAGGAGCGCAAGCATCCGGCTCATCAACTGGGTCGGGGTAGAATCGCCGAGGCCTGGTAGTGAGAGAAGCCTGCGGGCCCTCTCCTCCTTGGACAGGCCGTAAGCCTGCAGCAAGCGGCCCTTAATGGTTGAGTACTTGCAGTTCCCCAGCAGGTCGAGAACTTTGGCGGCGGTAGAGCTTGCTAGTGCTGAGACTACGTGGAGGTACCTTTCTTCATTGTCTTGAACCCTGCGAAGGGTGAATTGGGCCTCCGAGTGCGCGAACCAAGCTGGTGCTTGGTGTTCCCAGAAGGTGGGGAGCTTCAAGGACGCGGCGCCGGCCGACATCAAGCTGCTGCTGGTTGCCATCAGGTCGTTGCTGGCCTCTGTAGGGCTGTGTGAGTCGGGGGCTTCGGCCGCCGACATTCGGGGTCACCAATGTGGGGGACTACGGTCTCCCGCGTAAAGAAATAGGCAACACAGCGAGCTACAAGAAATAGGTCTTTACTCCAACTCTCAATACAGTACTGAATTCGTGAAGCCCGCGAACCTGTGATGACTCACGGATTGGTCACCTGCTGGGACCTGATTGGTTTTCCTTCTATCAGCAGCAGGCAAGTCTGAACGTGCCTTATTCCTCTCAGCTTGCAACTGTCTTGCGGGGGGAGGGGAATACAGCAGTTAAAAGGGGATTATACAGGTTTATTTACATACACACAGTGTTTCCCCAATGTGGCAACGCCACACTATGACTTCCAGTTTAAGAGAACAAAGAGGAAGAATCAGAACAGTGAGAATGCAGCAAAGAAGTTCTGAAGCATTTCATTTATTATCTTCATATCTTAGGACTGGGAGGGTATCCAAATGATGGTCATGTGTAAAACATCAATACATCATCAGAAATAATTAAAAATATTTCTGTAAACCAGTAATATCCAATACGTTACCCGCATGTGGCTAATTGCATTTTTGATTAGCAAATATAAAAAGTGAATAATCAACAACATCGTTAGGCTTGTGATCTCAATACTCATATTTGCACGGTGTATGCATGTGAACTTTAACCTTTTTGTGTGCTTCATGGTAAAATGCTAAGAGGAAAAGCAAAGTGTACGAGTGTTTTTTGATCGTTGTGAGTGCTTCACTTCCTTGGTCACTGAATGGTGGCAGATGTTTATAAAGTAATTATGCAGATAATTTAGGGATCAAAAAGGAGATCTTCTTGTGGAGGCAGAGGGCATGACTGAGGTACTAAATGAGTACTTTGCATCTGTCTTCACGAGAGTAGACGATGATGCCAATGGAGCAGTAAGGGAGGAGACAGTAGCGGTGTTGGATAGGATAAAAATAAAGAGGAGGTACTTAAAAGGTTGGCAGTCCTCAAAGTAGAAAAATCACAGGGTCCGTCCGGATGGGATGCATCCTAGGATGCCAAGGGAAATAAGGATGGGAATTGCGGTGGCTCTGGGGCCACATTCTTCCAATCCTCCTTGGATACAGGGGTGGTTCCACAGAACTGGAGGATGCATATGTTACACCCCTGTTTAAAAAAGGGGAGAGGGATAAACCCAACAACTAGAGGCCAGTCAGCCTAATGTCGGTGGTGGAGAAACTTTTAGAGACAATATCCGGGACAAAATTAACTGGCATTTAGAAAAGTATGGGCGAATTAATGAAAGTCAGCATGGATTTATTAAGGCAAATCATGTTTAACTAACTTGATTGAGTTCTTGGATGAAGCAACGGAGAGGGTTGTTAAGGGTAGTGCGGTTGATGTTGTGTATATGGACTTTCAAAAGGCATTTGACAAAGTACATCATAATAGGCTTGTTAACAAAATTAAAGCCCATGGGATTAAAGGGACAGTGGCAGAATGGATACAAATTTGGCTAAGGGACAGAAAGCAGAGAGAAGTGGTGAACGGTTGTTTTTCAGACTTGGGGGGGGGGGGGGGGAGGGAAGAAGAGTATACAGTGGTGTTCCAGTGGTCGGTATTAGAACCACTGCTCTTTTTGATATACATTAATGACTTGCATAATTCCAAAGTTTGCAGATGATTCGAAACTAGGAAATGTAATAAACAATAAGGCAGATAGTAACAGACTTCAGGAGGACACCGGCAGACTGGTGAAATGGGAAGACACATGACAGATGAAATTTAACAGAGAGAAGTATGAAGTGAGACATTTTGGCAGGAAGAATAAGGAGGCAATATAAACTAAATGGTACAATTTTAAAGGGGGTGCAGGAACAGAGATATGTACACAAATCCTTGAAGGTGACAGGACAAGCTGAGAAGGCTGTTAAAAAAGCAAATGGGATCCTTGGCTTTATTAATAGAGGAATAGAGTACAAAAGCAAGGAAGTTATACGAAACCTTCATAAAACACTGGTTAGGCCTAAACTGTAATGTGTTCAATTCTGGGCACCACATTTTAGGAAGGATGCCAAGGCCTTGGAGAAGGTGTAGAAGAGATTTACTAGAATGGTACCAAGGATGAGGGACTTCAGTTATATGGAGGGACTGGAGAAGCTGGGGTTGTTCTCCTCAGAGCAGAGAAGTGAAGAGGAGATTTGATGGAGGTGTTAAAAATCAGGAACGGTTTTGATAGAATAAAAAATAAACTGTTTCCAGTGGCAGAAGAGTCGGTAACCAGATGACACAAATATAAGGAGATTGGCAAAGAACCAGAGGCGACATGTGAAAACATTTTATTTTTTAAACAGTGAGTTGTGATCTGGAATGCACTGCTTGAAAGGGTGGTGGAAGCAGATTCAATAGTAACATTCAAAAGAGAATTGGACAAATACTTGTAGGGAAAAAACTTATAGGGATATGGAGAAAGAGCAGGGGAGCAGAATTAATTGGATAACTCTACCAAAGAGCCAGCACAGGCGCGATGGGCCGAATGGCCTCCTTCTGTGCGGCATCATTCTATGATTCTAAGATGTGAAGTGCATTTACCTGCACGTGTTAAAGGCGTTTTCTACTAAAATTAGTGCATGTGGCTAAAACGGTGTCACTGTAGCCACAATTCTATTGGACAAAGCTGTATATATATATATATATAAAAAATCTAACGTACAACTCCAGCGATGAGAATGACAAATATGTATTTTTATTGGGGAGGGGGGGGAGGAAACAGAGGAACTTTCCTGCTCTGCGTCCCAGACGCCAAGGTTCAGCTTGGTGCAGCCATTAAGCCATTGCTCATACATCCTTATAATGTAACTGAAGTAACAAAAAAATGGTGGTTATTAAATGTGAAAGTGTAAACTAGCAATCCAATAAGAAATGTAACAACAATTTTATATTCCCAGATCTGAAGTCCAATTAACACTTCCTCTTGAAAAAAAGATATTTCTATCAATCCTCAATTGGAACTGACCAGCTAATGACATAGCTGCCAGTTTGGGCCTGCAACAGGTGGTGAGAGAACCAACACGAGGGGAAAACCCTACTTGACCTCGTCCTCACCAATCTACCTGTCGCAGATGCATCTGTCCATGACAATATTGGTAGCAGTGACCACCGCACAGTCATTGTGGAGACGAAGTCCCATCTTCACACTGAGGACACCCTGCATCGTGTTTGTGTGGCACTACCACCGTGCTAAATGGGATAGGTTCAGAACAGATCTAGCAGCTCAAAACTGGGCATCCATGAGGCACTGTGGGCCATCAGCAGCAGAATTGTATTCCACCACAATCTGTAACCTCATGGCCCGGCATATCCCTCACTTTATCATTAACATCAAGCCAGGAGACCAACCCTGGTTCATAAGAACATAAGAAATAAGGAGGCCATGCAGCCCCTCGAGTCTGCTCCACCATTCAATAAGATCATGGCTGATCATCGACCTCAACTCCACTTTCCCGCCTGATCTCCATATCCCTTGATTCCAAAAATCTATCTATCTCAGCCTTGAATATACTCAAAGACTCAGCATTCACAACCCTCTGAGTGAAGAAATTCTTCCTCATCTCAGTCGTAAATGGCCTATCCCTTATCCTGAGACTTTGCCCCATAGTTCTAGATTCTCCAGCCAGGGAAAACAACCTCTCAGCATCTACCCTGTCAATCCCCTTCAGAATCTTGTATGTTTCAATGAGATCACCTCTCATTCTTCTAAACTTCAGAGAGTATAGGCCAATTCTACAAGCTCACCACCACCTTCTTAAGGGCAATTAGGGATGGGCAATAAATGCTGGCCTTGCCAGCGACGCCCAGATCCCATGAACGAATTTTTAAAAACTGGTTTGAATCAGGAAAGTCCATACCTGTAGTTTATCCTCATAGTTTATCTCATGTTTTGACTGGTGTCTCAGCTCCTGTGTTAGATGGAAAGACTGCACTGCGTGCTCTGGTGACACAAAGTCTTCAGAGACCTGAATGCAACTGTAAATACTCTGCATCTGCAAAGCATAAAACCAAACACTGTTCGATGAACCCGACATACATAATTAAATTATGCACAAGTATGACTTGGCAACACAAACTTTAATAAAAACACGATTAATGCAATGTTACTGCTTTTTAAAAGTAATATGTCACACAAGGAGTACAGAGATGTTCATTGTGCCCCCATTTTGGACACAGCCGATTGATATTAAAATACTGAATGAAGATGTACATTGTCACAGTCTGTGTGAAAAGCGTGCCTGAGGTTTGCTAATGGATTTGCTGTGTTTTGAGTTCTATCCTCAAAATGAGGAGACACGTAGAAACGAAGATGTGAACCTAAGATGTATTGGCAGAGACTGCCCTGAATTACCTGACGCAGTGCCCCTGCTGGTATTAAGAATGCATCACCCAAGAACTGGAAGATGGACCAGCTGTGTATTCCACATTCTTCATAGAGCCTCCGGCGCAGTTTCTTGTTCAGGTAACAGATCTGATCACGGACTGGATCATGTTCAATTGATTCCTGACCCAGTTCCTCATTAACCTTTTGATGGGACATAACAGAGAAATAAATTTTCTATTATCCATGTGTTACACTCAGCCTGTCAAATACATCTCTAATAAGTAATAAAAGGGATTCTTGTCCTAGGCAGGCCCTGATTTCATAGGAAACTATTCTTACTTTGACACTGTTGGGTAACACAGAAGTAAAATGAATACAACTTCTCCCAGGGAATATAAACATTTAGTTGGGTATGAAATGTGGCACTGACGGGGTCATTATAGCAAGTCATCTTGTTTTAATAAAATTCCCTTTAGACTGAAAGGCTTGAAAACTGTCAAACAATGCAGTTACAGTCAGGGAACAGTTAAATTCTTTAATATCATGATAACGCGATTCTAGTTTGTGGTTCATTATTTCAATAGAAATGGAAAGGAACCAACGTAAATTTCTTCTGTCTACAAAACCACAATACATAACCCATTTCCAAAACCATCCAACATTGCTGACATTTTGGTGCCATACTACAATAGCATAATGGTTGCATTTAAATTATATTCTTCCACTACAGATAACTGCACCTTCCCTGAAGTTGTGTGTGTGATAAATGTATAACCTGCTCACCTTCTGCAGAAACTCCCTTATTTTGTTTGTATCTTTGGCTGAAAAAATGTGCCACAAAGCACCTGGTGTCTCATTACTGTCCTTCAATCTTTTCTTTGTGTTTTCATCGATTTCTTCTTCCTCAATTTTCTTCAAGATAGCTAGAAAAACATGAAATGGATGTTTTTGCTAATATTCCATAGCACAAGCTGAACGATTTTATATTGAGTGTATAAAATGTTTCCAATGATCTAAAAAAGATACTTTACCTAGCACATGTATAGTTGTTCTCATTCTTCAATCTAAATACGTCTCTACAATAGATTATCCCAAAGTCAACAAATTCCACCAAGGATGTGGGAAAACATTTCTTCAGAGAACAAGTATGCAAATTCAAACAGTGATGTAAAATTCCCTGATCTTGTGGGTGATTTTATTTTATTAGTGAGTTTTCTCCTGCTGCTGTGATAACATAACGTACTGTTAAAGGAAGATGGTATGGAGGGAGTCCTTTCAGTAAAAAAATTCTTTACCGCCATCAAAGTATTAAAAAGTGAGTTACAAGTCTCCTACCTTGAAGGAGATGTCAATGCTTTTTACTATTTAAGTTCTCCCCTGAGACCCGCCACTTTGGTTTTCTCTTGCACCACAAAGTCACTCTGATAATCTAGGTTACAGGATGAGTCTGGGAGTGGCTCAATAGGGTAATAGAGAAATTGGTATTCGGGAATTGGCCTAGATTCCAGTCTAGAAGTAGGTAGCAGTGCTGTTGCATACTTGGCTTGATGGGCAGGGATCAGTTGCTAATAATGCTCCACAGGTCATAAAAAAGTAGGCTCTAAAACCATCTTCTGCCATTTCAAAAACCATCAAGTTAATCAGCCATTAAGTTGACAAGAATGCAGGAAAGAACGATGAAATAGTGACAACTGGACTAATGTGGACTACGGCATGGAACAGTTCATGATGATCATCATTACCACCTCTTCTAAGTGGCTAATAACTGCATGCGGAACCACACAAAGAGTGAAATCTTCGGACTAATGCAGTGCCCAAGGTAGTCATCACTGATGGGCATTCCCTCTGATTCCAAAATAATTAGGTCAGTCATGCCCAAATTCTCATGCACAATATTAAAGTTCAGGTGAAAGCAGAAAGTGGGTCAACAGAATCAGACTATTCATTGACATCGACATTCAAGAGTATTGTAATTCTAAGATAATTCCTTCAATGCAGCGAGAACTACCTAGGATGATGTCTACCAGAAGGAGCGCTCACTGATTTAACATTCTGTTGACCCTGCCATCAGTTTATCTTGCTGATGAAAGGAGTCATTTTGGCATGCTCTCTCCACTGTCTGCCCCCTGCCCTTCACCTATATGCTTGTCTTGCCTTGGTTTGGAAGATAAAGACCTGCGTTAGTTCTCACGATACATGCTCCTCCTGGTTAAAAGATAAAGTTTGCCATAAGAGGAAGTTTAGTTGGATGAGTTATAAAACTACTTATTGCTTCTATGACCCCTCCTTGATGATCCCCAATTTACAGAGAAAGAAAGAAATTGCATTCATTGAACACCTTTATCGAGCCCTTAGACATCCAAAGCAATTCACAGCCAATTAATTATTTTTGAAATACCGTCACTGTTAGACACAAAGCTGGTTTATTCTAGGACCAGCTTGGAAAGTAACACAGAATTCAAGTAGTATATCATATACCCGCCCCCTGTCAGAATGCTGGTTCTGGCCATGAGTGACTGGGAAACCATTGTAGAGATGGGTTAAATTTTAAAACAAGAATTAATATAAATCACAAAGCCTTTTGGAAGTATGCTAAATTCTCAACTACAAGCCCAAGACAAATGTAATGCTGCGAGAGAAATATGTCTCATTCATACAAAGAGCACAAAGTCACAGCTGTTACTATGTGAGGAAAATAGTGAGATCCAAGGGGCTACATTTTCCAACCATTATGAATGGGCAGAATATTCAGCCCAATAAGGCACACAATGGAAGGGAAATCACGTGCTGGGATAATACAGCATGTATTCACAGGGGTAATCACAGGGAGTGGCGTGGAATTAGTTTTCAAACCCAAATCAAGTGAACCTACGAAAAGGCTCAATTGTACTGCAAAGTCACCATCTCGAGCAGCTCCCCACGCCAGCAGAATTATGTGATACCAGATTTGGGGCTGTGGTCTTTATTACATTATGCTATTAATGTTATTACAAGTTTCATGGTAACAATTGGATGAAACAAGAAAAAAAACCTTTATTCTTTACATCCAAGTTAAAATAGTACAGGTAGACTATCCTTTATCCGAAAACCTCGGGACCAGCCGTGTTTCGGTTTTCGGAAAATTTCGGATTTCAGAAGGTATTTTATAAAACTGGGAAATTTGTCGGGGGTGGGGGTCGGCGGGGGGTCGTGCGCACGACTTACGCTGAACGAAAACACTTTCGGTTTTCAGAGGATTTCGGTTTTCGGAAGTGCGGATAAAGGATACACTATCCCTTATCCGAAAGGGTGGGGGTCGGCGGGGGGGGGAGAAAAGAATATCGGACAGGCCGCTGTATTGTTGGGTTCACTCTCCCGGTATACCTCCTTCACAACTGCCCGGCTCGGCCTGCAATCTCCTACCCAGGAGGGAACTCAGTGACCCTCTGCCCTGCTCAGCGTAAGTCGTGCGCCACTCTGGTCATGTCGTGCGCATGACTTACGCTGAACGAAAAAACCTTCGGTTTTTAGAGGGTTTCGGTTTTCGGAAGTTCGGATAAAGGATAGTCTACCTGTAATATATATGCAAATTTCTCTATGGCCCTAGATTTCCTGGAAATCAAAAAACAATCATGCAATCTGCATTGTAAATTTTATATATTAAGGACAAATTTTCCTTCAATAGCCCACCTCATGGACCATAATTACTGTTTTTTTGTTTCAAACAGGTAACTCACCTCAACTCAATCTAATATGAAACCAGCTATCAATCAAGAGTAGAAAAGTTAAAGAAAGAAATATTTATTCAATTGATTGTGGGGCCTTGGCTGCCATGTTTACCTACATTGCACAGAGACTGCACTTCAAAAGAGTAGTACTTAGTTGGCTATGAAGCACTTTGAACATCCTGAGGGCATGAAAGGCACTATACAAATGCAACTTCTTTCTTTAATTTAGTCAGCAATTTTTCTAAAATGTGTTTTACTGGTCTCTCAGTTAATGTTAAGAAGCAGTTCTCAATGTATTCGGGTCATTACACACAATGGATGGACAATATTTGATAGTTGTGGTAAACCACTGTTTGTATTCCACTGTGTACATGCCTGGACATGCCTCGGCTGACTCCTCCCACAAGTCCTCGTATAAAGGTGACTGCTCCCCAGCCCTTTGTATTTCTGGACCGGTCGACCACTCGAGGCAGACCTTCATTCTTTTGTTAATAAAAGCCTTTAGTTACTCTCTTAACTCTCAGTCTTTTATGAGTAATTGATAGCGCATCAATAGTCTGGGCCACAGATGTCACCAATGGTGTTCCTTGTTTAGCTGTTTCAGAGGCATGTTTAAGATTAGTGGAGGAAGGGAACATGAACAGTTTGTTATACAAACTTGGGAGTTCAAACGTTTACTTACTCGGTTGATCTAGTAATATTTAGTGTTTATAATCATCACTCCAGAGACTTGAGCACAAAATCTAGGCTGACACCTCAGTGCAGTGCTGAGGGAGTGTGGTAAACCACTGTTTGTATTCCTGTTTGTCCTGTTTGTATTCCACTGTGTACATGCCTGGACATGCCTCGGCTGACTCCTCCCACAGGTCCTAGTATAAAGGTGACTGCTCCCCAGCCCTTGTATCCTGGGCCTGTCGACCACTCGAGGCAGACCTCCATTCTGTTGTTAATAAAAGCCTTTAGTTACTCTTCTAACTCTCGGTCTTTTATGAGTAATTGATAGCGCATCAATTTTATTAACAACATTTTTATAATGGAGAAGATCCTCACACCAGCATGCCTGGACTTAGATCATCGGGAGGCGGACTCATCCACCAAGTTTACTCACTGGCTTAAGTGTTTCGAAAAATTCCTGACCGCCTCCGAAGCAATCAAATCGGACGAGGACAAACTGGATGTCCTGACCTCCAAAGTGAACCACCGAGTGTACTCGGTCATCCAAGACGCGAACTCGTACGCGGACGCTATCAAGCTCCTCAAGGACCAGTACACGCGCCCAGTGAACGAAGTGTACGCCAGGCACCTTCTGGGGAGTCGTAAACAACAACCTGGGGAATCGACCGTGGAATACCTTCAGGCACTGTCTGTGCTTGGCCGGGCCTGTGGTTGTAAGGATGTAAAGGCCGCCGTGTACACAGAGGAACTTATCCGGGACGCTTTTGTAGCGGGCCACAGATCCAATTACACCCGACAGCGACTGTTGGAGCAGAGTAACCTCGACCTCAACAAGGCCTCTGAACTCGCACTATCGTTGGATGCAGCCTACCAGGGCATGGATGCCTACTCCTCTGCACCGTGGACGCCGCGGGGAATGACAGCCTGGGACACGGTAGGACCGCCTCATAGCGCCGTGCCACCCCAGCCACACCCCAACAACGGCCCAACTACCGCAGCAGTGTCCCAAGGCCAGACAGCAGTGCCCCAAGGCCAGAAATGCTACTTCTGTGGCCAGGCAAAACACCCCAGAGCGCGCTGCCCGGCGAAAAACGCGATCTGCTCGGGCTGCGGGAAGAAGGGACACTACGCTAGCGTCTGCAGGGCCAAAGCCACCCCGAACCCCAGCAGCGCCGCGTGTGGGCCATGCGGGCCGCCATCTTGGACCTCCCCGGCCATGTGCGAATCACCGGTACAGCAGCCATTTTGGACGCCTCCAGCCACATGGGGATCATGGACGCCGCCATCTTGGACGACAGCCGGGACGCAGCAGGCCCCCGACACCGCCTCATCTGATACCCGCAGCGACACACCGACCCCTACGCTGGCATCCGTTACACTGGACCAAGCGAGACCGCACCAACTGGCCAGTTCCACAATGGACATTAAGGTAAATGGTCACGATACAATCTGCCTTTTTGACTCTGGGAGCACGGAGAGCTTCATCCACCCCGACACGGTGCGGCGTTGCTCTCTCCCAGTCCTGCCTGCACAACAGCGGATTTCTATGGCCTCCGAGTCCCAGTCGGCGGACATCGGCGGCTACTGCGTGGTGACACTCGTAGTAGACGGGACCGTGTACGATCATTTTAAACTTCTGGTCCTGCCTGACCTCTGCGCTGCCGTCCTGCTGGGGTTAGATTTTCAGTGCCACCTTAAAAGTGTTACGATGGCGTACGGTGGACCCCTACCCCCACTCACAGTCCGCAGCCAGCAGCTTCCAAATTGCCCGCCGCGCACCAGGTGCAACCTCTCCACACTCAGAGTCACCCCCCCACCACTGTTTGCTAACCTCACCCCCGACTGTAAGCCCATCGCCACAAAGAGCAGGCGATACAGTGCCGGGGACAGGGTTTTCATTAAAACCGAAGTGGAGCGGCTCCTGAAAGAAGGGATTATTGAGGGCAGCACCAGCCCCTGGCGAGCCCAGGTTGTGGTCGTTAAGACCGGCGAGAAGCAGCGCCTGGTCATCGACTACAGCCAGACAATAAATCGCTACACCCTGCTGGACGCCTACCCACTCCCCCGTATAGCTGATATGGTCAACCAGATCGCGCAGTACCGCGTCTTCTCGACCATTGACCTGAAATCAGCGTACCACCAGCTCCCCATCCGCCCTGAGGACCGCCAGTACACTGCCTTTGAGGCAAACGGCCGCCTCCATCACTTCCTTAGGGTTCCCTTTGGCGTCACCAACAGGGTCTCCGTCTTCCAAAGGGAGATGGACCGGATGGTAGATCAAAATGCGTTGCAGGCCACTTTCCCATATCTGGACAATGTGACCATCTGCGGCCGTGACTTGCAGAACCATGACGCAAACCTCGAAAAATTCCTCCGCACCGCCCAACTCCTAAACCTGACATATAACAAGGAGAAGTGCATATTCCGCACAAACCGCCTCGCCATCCTTGGCTGTGTTGTGGAACACGGAGTCATCGGCCCCGACCCCGACCGGATGCGTCCCCTTATGGAACTTCCACTGCCCCACTGCCTCAAGGCCCTGAAGAGGTGCCTAGGGTTTTTCTCCTATTACGCCCAGTGGGTCCCCTACTATGCGGACAAGGCCCGTCCGCTGATCAAGTCCACCTCTTTTCCCTTGACGGCAGAGGCCCGCTTAGCCTTCCACCGTATCAAGGAGGACATTGCCAAAGCCACCATGCACGCAGTGGACGAATCCATCCCCTTCCAGGTGGAAAGCGACGCGTCCGACTTTGCCCTGGCCGCTACCCTCAATCAGGCGGGGAGACCCGTGGCCTTCTTTTCACGAACCCTCCAAGGCCCGGAGACTAGACACTCCGCTGTTGAGAAGGAGGCTGTGCGTCATTGGAGGCACTACCTGGCCGGAAAACGATTTACCCTGCTCACTGACTAGCGTTCAGTTGCTTTTATGTTTAACAACAAGCAGAGGGGCAAAATCAAAAATGACAAGATCTTGAGGTGGAGAATCGAACTTTCCACCTACAACTACGAGATCTTGTACCGGCCCGGGAAGCTAAATGAACCCCCGGATGCGCTATCGCGTGGCACCTGCGCCAGCGCGCAGATCGATAGACTACGGGTCCTCCACAATGACCTCTGCCACCCGGGGGTCACCAGGTTCTTCCACCTCAAGGCCCGCAACCTGCCTTACTCTATTGAGGAGGTCAGGACCATGACCAGGAACTGCCAAGTCTGCGCTGAGTGCAAACCGCACTTTTATAGACCAGACAGGGCCCACCTGATAAAAGCCACTCGCCCCTTCGAGCGCCTGAGCGTTGATTTTAAAGGGCCTCTCCCCTCCTCCGACCGCAATGTGTACTTCCTCAATATTATTGATGAGTACTCCCGTTTCCCGTTCGCCTTCCCCTGCCCGGACATGACCAGTGCCACGGTCATTAAATGTCTGAACAACCTCTTCACCCTGTTCGGCTTCCCCAGCTATA
The DNA here is from genome assembly GCF_052327205.1 of Somniosus microcephalus. Lineage (NCBI taxonomy): Eukaryota > Metazoa > Chordata > Chondrichthyes > Squaliformes > Somniosidae > Somniosus > Somniosus microcephalus. The sequence goes on along the minus strand of NC_140994.1, from coordinate 83,544,978 downwards.
TCCATAGCGACCGGGGCTCATCGTTTATGAGCGACGAACTCCGTCAGTACCTGCTAACTAGGGGTATTGCCACAAGCAGGACCACCAGTTACAACCCCCGGGGGAATGGACAGGTGGAAAGAGAAAATGCGACAGTTTGGAAGGCCGTCCTGCTAGCCTTAAAGTCTAGGGGCCTTCCAACCTCCCGCTGGCAGGATGTGCTCCCCGATGCGCTCCACTCTATTCGGTCACTGCTCTGCACTGCCACTAACGCCACCCCTCATGAGAAAATGTTTGTCTTCCCAAGGAAGTCCACATCGGGGACATCGCTACCGCCATGGCTGACGTCCCCAGGGCCGGTCCTACTGAGAAGACACGTGAGGACCCATAAAACGGACCCCCTGGTCGAGAGGGTCGACCTCCTCCACGCCAACCCCCAGTATGCTTACATCGCATACCCGGACGGGCGGGAGGACACAGTCTCCATAAGAGACCTTGCACCCTCGGGGACCGCAGTAACCCACTACCCACTACCACCCCCCCCCCACGATCCGATATCCAGCCCCAGCAGACGGCAGGCCTGGGCCCCGCGACCCGCTCGACATCTACGAGGACGACACGCCTGTGCCACAGCCTACGCTGGACTCGACGCTGGAAGCTTCACTACCCCTGCCGTCGCCACGCCGATCACAGCGGCAGACAAGACCTCCGGAGAGACTCCAATACACTAACTTTTAATACACTTCACCCCGCCGGACTCAATTTTAAACAAGGGGTGAATGTGGTAAACCACTGTTTGTATTCCTGTTTGTCCTGTTTGTATTCCACTGTGTACATGCCTGGACATGCCTCGGCTGACTCCTCCCACAGGTCCTAGTATAAAGGTGACTGCTCCCCAGCCCTTGTATCCTGGGCCTGTCGACCACTCGAGGCAGACCTCCATTCTGTTGTTAATAAAAGCCTTCAGTTACTCTTCTAACTCTCGGTCTTTTATGAGTAATTGATAGCGCATCAGGGAGTGCTGCAGTTTTTCGGATGAGACGTTAAAACGAGGCCCCGTCTTCCCTCTCAAGTGGATGTAAAAGATCCCATGGCACTATTTCAAAGAGGAGCAGGGGAGTTCTCCCTGGGGTCCTGGCTAATATTTATCCCTTAACCAACTAAAAGTGATGATCAGATCATTATCACATTGCTGTTTGTGGGACGTCTTTCATAGAATCTTAGAAATTTACAGCACAGAAGGCAGCCATTCGGCCCATCGTGTTTCCTACATTACAACAGTGACTATAGTTCAACAAGGACTTTGTTGGCTGTAAAGCACTTTGGGACATCCTGAGGTCATGAATGGTGCTATATAAATAGGTTCTTTATTTAAACAATGCAATAATTGATGACAATAGTGCTACTTTTAAACCTCTCTCCCTTTGGAAAAAAGTGTCCAGCTTTGTGTTTTCCCCAGTGTCACAACCACAAAGTGGAATTTGCTGTGGGTAACCACAAGTGTGAACCACATATATCCTAAAGCTCTGTGGTACAGCATGTTGAAACATCAATTTATCTGTAGCTTTCTGTGGACTACACATGTCTGTGGACACTTCCTGTCAACTTTTTCCATTATAAATTCCTATGTCTACATTTATAATGGACATATAAAAAAGTCAGAACGTACATCTCAAAAATGTGGACTGAATCACATCTGCACACAACAGTCCAATTGTCCTATCACCATGTTTCACTTGAAGATTACATTTGGCCTTGATTTCCATAGTACAACGCTACAGGGGATCGAATAGTTGTCCGTTTTAATGTGCACAACTTTTAAATGAAACATGAAACCATTGTCTACTGCTACACAGGAATGTACTGCTGATTTTCTTCATCTGGTGAGTTACCAATAGAAAGGAAACGGAAACTGCCAAAGGCACAATTTGCTTGGTGCTGAATTTGCTTATTACTGAAGTACACCTCTTGGCGGAAAATCAATACCGCCAGATGGATTCTCCCTCCAGGTTCTGCAAGTTTATCCTGTGCCTAACTGAAGGTCCTAGGTTCAACTCCTAGTCTGTGCTGGGCTAATTGCAGGTGGGATAAAAGCCGAACACGGCGGGGGCAGTAAACTGGCCATAGCATATCGGCCACCGGTTATACACCTGCCTGATTTTCCTTTCCATTGAAGTCAGTGGAAAGGAACAATGGGTGGGTAGTATAATAAGTGGCTGACCTGTTAACGCCAGTTTACTGCCCCTGCTGAAAGGTAAAATTACCCCCAGCACCTGTGAGCTAGGGAAGGGAAAATCAAGTAGGGTTTGGAAACTCATCGAAGGTTCTTGTCCTGATTGCTATTCTGCAACACCTGCTGAAAGTACATGTGCTGGGTGAGGACAGGATCAGGCTTGTATTCAAAGCTGTCAAGGCTCACATTCATTGTCCAGAAATGGATAATGGTCAGCTGAGCGTGTGCTGGAGGGAAAGTGGAACAATATTCCAGAAAGGAATATTCCAAAATATTAAAAGTCTTCAGGAGAGGAGGGAAGAAAATTGGTGATTTAAAAAAATGTCTGCAGGCTTCCTGACCAGCCCTCCAGCCACTGGCTTTGGGGGAGTGTGGGGGGGGGGGGGGGGGGGGGCGGTCGTCAAATATGGGAACAAACAGTTAGCTTTTTCAATTTTATCCTTCTACTCAAAATATCCTACTCTCCTACAAAATTTCATATTATTTACTAACTTAGATGTTCTACTTTTAATACCTTCACTATCTTCAGTAACCCAAGAGCTGGGACATTAGTCACAAGCCTGGGGAGTCACTTTCTCGAGAGCCAAGATATACAACACTCACCACCTTGCTCTTTCCCATCAACCCTGGGACCTGGGACAATATAGAATTGCTCTACCAACTGCCAATTTTGGAAAGCACCGAAATTGTTGGGAAAACTGTTGTCTGTGGCCCAGGACATGAACTATGGCAGTGGCTCGACCGCGAGTCCAGAGACATTGGTGCAGTTGTTCAGCAAGTTACAGGTGGTAAACAAATAGGGAGAGACTTTCCTCTTTGGCCACAATGGCACCGTTTTGAAAAGTGTTTCCCCCCACTCCCCTAGTTTCCGCTCACTCATTTGCATATCGCCAAAGGCAAAATCTGCCATGAACCAGCGCAAATCGGGAAGCGTTTTAAAACTTATTTTAAAAATTTTGCTTTAAAAAAATTTCCCTCACATTTAAAAGTGGTAACTTAGTGAAGTTTGATTGTAACTGCTGAAAATGGGTTTGTCAAAAAAATAAGCATTTTTAATCAGTTTCAATCCACCACCTGAGTAACCCGATTTTAAATTACTGAAATTCACTTAAAAAGTGAAACTATTTTCTAGTTTTATTGGGATTCATTAGTCAGTTTCTTAGCAAATTAAAACAAAACTCACATTTAAAAATGTACCTTTGTGTCCTTGCGCCCAGAAGAACCAGTTTAATTTTTAAAGTCTCCCTGAAGGCCTGCAAATGAGCGCAATTAGCGCAAACTTCCAATGGTGATTAATTCAACATGGGGGGGCATGTCCAGTTTTGTGGGCGGGGTTGGCGTCCAGCGCGACGTTTTTAAAACTAGCGCAAAAATCGCGGAAATTTGAGTTGCAGCAAACAAATTGCGTTTAAAATTCTGATTTTTTTTGCGCGCCAACTACAGCTGAAATGCACCAAAAAAACCATGCCACCGAGTGGAAACGCCAGGCCATGGCACTTAAAAAGTGAGATTACCATTCCTCTGGCATACATGGAAATGGCTCTGGAGAAGCTTCCTGGATTTGCAGTTTGAACCTGAGCTGCTGTGCGATAGTCCAGGGGTGGGGATGCCTCTAGTGGAGTGATCCTGTGTTGGGAGTGCTGTGGTGTCTGGCTGGAAATCTCCTCTGGCTGAGAGCAGGGGTATTCCAATTTTGCCTAGTTTCTACCTGAAGTCATTACTAGCTTGTTATGGTATAGTGGGGATATTCTCTTGTCTATGTCATGCAGGAAGGACCTAATGGCCTCGGGATGCCGAAAGGTGTGGAGTCTTCTTTCAGGATTTGAAGCTTGGCGGGTTACAGAATCTTATATTCAATGCCCTTGCTTCAGAAGGTTGTTCTGGTGCAAAAAAAGTTAAATTTGGTGGGCGTGCAGTTGCCATACGAGGGCTTTAATAATTTATTTTTCGTGGAAATTGCTGGCGCTCACTATGAAGCCACAAGGCAAGGGTCTTGTGGGCTCTGTCCAGAGTGAGATCAAGAAAGTGTCGAGCTCCAGGATGGATTCTGCGATGGTGGCTATGGACCAGTTCGGACACATTGCATGGGTCTCAGTTACACATTTGGTGAAGGGGAATTGGCCTGTTTTTCTCTGCCACCTCAGAAGTGTTCAAGATGTGTATATTGCTGTAAGGGGCTCAGTTGCCAAGATATTGCTCCTTCTTTCTGTTCAGTAATTGGGTTCTGCAGTCTGATCTCCTTAGGCTCCTTCAGCATTACCAAATGGTGCTCGGTTTGGAAGTTTTCAGCAGGGAAGTTGTGGATTTCCACAATCACTGCATTGATAAGGTGTCATCTTGGCGAGTACATTTGTGTAACTGAGTGGGTCTTGTCTGAGATCTGCCTCAGGTTGCAAGGTCATGGTGTTACTCCTTAAGATGCTGCCAGTGCGGCATAGTTTCCAGGTGGTCTCTATGGGAGGTGGTGCTGCAGTTGGTGTTCATCCTTGCAAACTACCGCCCCATCTCCAACCTCCCTTTTAACCTCCTCCAGCCCTACAGCCCTCCAAGATCTCTGCGATCCTCCAATTCTGGCTGCTTGCACATGCCTGATTTCCATCCCTCCACCATTAGCGACAGTGCCTTCAGCTGCCTAGGCCCGAAGCAGTACTGTTCTCCCCAATTCTCCAGTGGTCAATTTAGTGGAAAAATAGAGTACGCCTTAGCTAGCATAGCAGCGGATCGGGAGCAGCGCAGCCAATGTCTGATACATATCCAAGGTACTAGGGCCAGACACAGAACGGTTGAAGAGGTCATTTAACAGAGATGCATTCAGGAGCAATGGCCCAATCTGAAAACGTGGGATGGGTCACAGTGTGTATGGACAGAATGTCCGGGTCGGATTTAATTTCACTGATCAGTTTGTACTGAAACCATAGCATAGAACAAACATATAAATTGTCATTAAGGAGTGACCGAAATGGATAGGGTTATCTCCGGAACTACATTCAGTCCCGAACCTTATTTTATTACTGGCTGCAATCCATGCTTAGCACATAAGCTCAATAAATAATCTAAAAATATCAGTAGGGGGAAAATTAGTACATGCCTGGCTGTCAAAATACTTACTTTATTACTTAATTGAGGTTTAAGATTACAATGAAGTTCCGAGAACAAGCCAGTAAAAAAGTTGGCATCAGGCTACCTGCTGAGCGATTGAATACTTCATTGATTCTGAGCCCTCCAGCACCATTCTGTAATGGTGTAAGTGGCGATTCCAATGACCTTAATTCAACAAACTCGATTGTGCTATTGATTTTAATGGGGAGCGGAGCTTATGATAATTAGCTGTTCAACTTTTTTGGCGAGGGTCTTTGGGGAGCAGCATGAAAGTCCCAGCAAATTATGGCATAGTGCACTTAACGGTATAAGCCACTCACGCCATAATTTTCTGGAAAGTCTCCACCGTAACAATGGTGTATGCCGTAGAGGTTTTCAGCAAATTCAGGGCCATGAACTTTGTGTTGCTGGGTACTGTTGGCCATCAAATTAGAGTTAGTCAATTGAAGCCAGTTGAGGTGGATGCACTTTGTGATCTGATTAAGGTTAAGACTTTTGCAAACCAATACATGTTTATTTAAACTTCACTGCTACAGCAATCTGTTTCCAATTTTTGGTATGTTTAACATTGGTGCTACTTTCAGTCTAGGTCACGGATAGACAGAACAGCTGAAAATACTGCAGCAGTGATACCTTAAAAAAACCTCCCAGTTCACACACAGTAAAACAGAAGCTTTGAGATCATTACCTGCTCTGTGATTGTTCCCATTTCCTTTTGGTACACCAACATAGACAAGGACATTGACTACATCAGCAATGTCTAGGTGGAGGTTGGTAGTTCCATGTTCCTTAACTGTTGTCTGTCCTGCAAATGATACAATCATTTAAAAATTAGTCCTTTCCAACCAAAACAACATATTGTGTACACTACAGGATGTTTTCTGCTTACCATAAGCACTGTACAGTTTGGGTCCTAAATCTGGTCGTACAAAGAAATTTGGTAGCCGGGATGCCAGGTTCAGATTTCCTTCAGGATCACAATACTCTGGCAGTGGCAAACTTTTCATAAGGTCATCATACCTACAAGGAAGGGAATAAAAGACACCTTATAGGTTCTGTATGTGTTGGAAAAGAGACTTTGCAATGACTTAATAACCAAAAAATACTGATGTGCATGCAAACATTTTTCACACCAAAGAAGGATTCAACTGCAAGGTATAATAACAATAGGTTATTCATGCCGTGCTGTATCACACAAAGGAGAACATTAAAATAAGTTACTGAGGAAAGCTGTTAAAACAAATACCGTACAAGGATTCAAGACACAGCTGGATGGGTTTCTGGGATGGGTTTCTGGAAACAGAGGGGTCTGACCAATATGGTGAGTAGAGAGGAAGGTGGGGCTCAATGGCTTTTTCCGATAATTTTCTACATCCTTTATATTTAAATAAAAGTCAAGGTAGTGCAGCTCCTATTGCGCAGTGTGTCATAGGCAGGATATGAGCTCACCTATTGCACTTCCCAAGTTCCTAATTTTATCCATGCCACCAGTGGCACATTTTTACTGGGAGGGAAGAAAGTAACTGTAACACATATCTTAGAGGAAAAGCCACTCTGATGCCCTTTCATGCTCTTCAAAACGACAGGTCATAGAGTGCCATTGACAGGTCATAGAGTGCCATTGACAGACCATAGAGCGCCATTGACAGACCATAGAGCGCCATTGACAGGTCATAGAGCGCCATTGACAGGTCAGAGTGCCATTGACAGGTCATAGAGCGCCACTGACAGACCATAGAGCGCCACTGACAGGTCATAGAGCGCCACTGACAGACCATAGAGCGCCATTGATAGACCATAGAGTGCCATTGACAGACCATAGAGTGCCAGGCCATAGAGCGCCATTGACAGACCATAGAGCGCCATTGACAGACAAGAGGGAGCATGTTGTCGCCCACTCCCTTTACTTTGGAATGATACACGCTGTAGACAGGCCGAAAAAGGAAGGAGAAATAAAATGTGCCAATACGACTAGATTAAAGTCAGAATGGTCAGTTAAAATTCAGAATGCATTTTCAACTGAAGCTTTTACCTAGAAGGCATCATGGTTCTGAAATCTTCACCAGAGGGCCAATCCTTCAGCTTCAGTAACATAGACTCCCCACTCTTGGACTTCAATTGTTCTGGACAGAGAATAAAGACTTCAATCATTCTAGATAGAATATAAATGCACTAAGCTCCCAGAGCATGAACTGTTTTGGTTCTTTCTGCAAGATATTTTCATAACAAAGATTCTTTAGTGACCTTCAAATCTTTAATCTACAATTGCCTTTGGAAGAAAGCATATTTGACCATGTGGGGAAAAAAAACAAAAAACACTTGGCAAATGAAATCAGGAACCCAAAACAGTTAATTTAGTTTAATTATTGGCTACACCCACAACAGTTCTGAATCAGCCACTGATACCATGTGAATGACACTTACTGGTTAAATCTTCAAAACCATCCCAGAAGTCTTGAATCCTTACACTGGAAATTATACTGCCATCTTTGCAGTTAATCAGGTCAACCTTCTGGTCTCCGAATTCCTCACTAAAGCTTTCAGGTTTCCATATGTTGGAGTTTAGTTTTTTATGCACACCAGACACCAGAACAGGCTGAAAGGTAAGATTTTTAAAGGGCGGGGAGAAGAGGGAAGAAAGCAGATTTTAAAAAGAATATCTTTAAATAAAAAACAATAGTAGGTGTAATTTCTAATGATTAATTTCAATATATATTTGCATCAGATTCTTATAGGTCAATAAATAAATCATGTCAAATTTAATTTAATGTTGGCTAATGGTGAACACTAGAGAACAATGTCTAAATTTTCAATTATAACATTGATACTTTCAATTAAAGCATAATAGCATCAACCTTTAAGTGGTTTCATAAAAATGTATCCATATCAATAGCTACAAACCTAAGCCCGGTGGTAACGTACTGATTATTTATATCTGCTTTGACTTCCTGAATCTCATTTTGTACAGACCTGTTCTCGCCTCCAGCATTCCCTGAATATCTTCCAATTGCTGGGGTTTCCAGGATCTTGGAGCCAGAGCAAGCATCCATCACAAAGCCAAGAATGCGGTATTTCAGAATGATTCTTGCTGATCGTATCTAAATTGAGCTTTTTAACTTCTCTCTGCGAATTCTGCTTTGTTGCTTCTTTCCCACTTAATTTCACTGATTTACTTGCTGGGATCTTTTTTCCCACAACTGACGCAATTATGTCATCCAAGAGGTTTGGCATGCTTCTGGTGCCTCTGCCACTCTACAAGGAAATGTATAAAGGCAGTATTCTCAAATACTCATCGAGTATAGCAATTAAGCCATTACTATTTTGTGCTAACGATGAAGGTTACTGAGCTCACAAGATCATTTTGTCGATTTAAACCCACTTAGTTATAGTAGAAAACAGGAGTTGAATCAAAATGATTTGGTTGCTTGTCGCTGTAGCTGTCGGAGCTGCCCTATTTCAAAGAGCAGGGGAATTACCCCGGTGTCCTGGCCAATATTTATCCCTCAATCAACATCATAAAAACAGATCATCTGGTCATCATCACATTGCTGTTTGTGGGAGCTTACTGTGCACAAATTGGCTGCCGCATTTCCCACAATACAACAGAGACTACACTTAAAAAAAAAGTACTTCATTGGCTGTAAAGCACTTTGAGACATCCGGTGGTCGTGAAAAGGCGCTATATAAATGCAAGTCTGTCTTTTTCTTTCAACTGCACTGGTTGCAAAAAACTGAAACAAAGCACATCTTGCAACTGACCTTCTAAGAGTTGGTTATAGAAGACACAATTTTGACTCTGCATTGCCACCACTAAACTGGCGGTGTTGAAAGTAAAGTTAATGGTGGGCAATAAATATGGCTGCCTCTTTCCCAATTCATGTTCTGCTACTTCTCTCTATTTCTATAACAATTTCAGAGCAAGTACTGGTGTCCAGGGCCCTTCTGAAACAACTTGTATTTATATGCATCTTTAACGAAGTACAACATCCCAAGGCGCTTCACATGAGTATAAGACAAAAAGTGTAAAACTCAGTCAAAAATAAGATTAGCGCTTTGAAATGTTCTAAGGTAAACTACACATACACCATTACATAACCACTTCCACCCTCACAATACCCTTTAATAGCTTACACCAAGCCAGTTTTATACCGTTAAATAAAGGACTATGGATAAAATTAATGCTCCTAAAAGCTCTTGAAATAAAGTACAGGTAACACAGTAGGTTATTGCGCTGTCAGCAGCTATGTTTTTTGGTTTTCATTTTTACCCTCCTACTAGTGCAGCTGCTCTGCATTTAGAAATGGTGGTACTGCAGAAAGTCAATTCTATGAACTTCTGTATTATTAAATCTCAGCAAGTACTTACAGGGGTCCCTGCAGAAAACACTGGGGCAAAGGCAATGCCAGCATCAGTTGAGCCTAACCGCAATTTGCCAGCTGTTGTGGTAAGCAAATCCCGTAGAGTTGAGCCCTGTTCGCTGCTGAGACACACAGTAGATTTGCAATTCTCTGTCTTGTCCACTTGGTTTAATTCAATCTTCACTGCCCTAGACACAGGTACTTCTTTGGTTGCTGTAACCAAACCAAAGGAACACAGATATTTTAGCGTGCAAATATAGAGTAGCCTTATACTAACATCACAATATTGTTGCAGTATGGAAACAGAACCATGAAGTAACTTAATATGTAGAATTACTAAAACCAGCTGACAATTAGATTTCAATATCAGGATAATCTGAATGGAACTAACGTACAGTGTAAAATCTGAAACACATAAGTGTAAAAGCTTTTTCACAAAATGCTAACATTCTAATATGCATTTGATATTGCAGAACGGTTTTTATGGGAAGTGGTTCTATAAGATAATCAGATTTCCTTGCTGCCCAATCTGCCCCATTTATATTAGCATAGGAACATATCTCAAATGACTTATATACTGTATCCCAAAATGTTAGCACATATACTAGTTAGAGCAAAGTCACAAATGCAACTTTGCAGACTTTACCCAATGCAGGAAAATCCACACAGAAATGCCAAAAGTGCATCTTCTGGCAGCTGGAAGCACCAGGCAGCTGGAAGCACCAGGCAAAACCCTTCTTAAAGGCCATCCTGGTGCCTCCAATGGCACGGGCGTCACTTTGTTTATTTTATTGTGTAACCACCAGCAGCATGCTTGCCTTTGGAAGCATTCTAATAAAGTAAATGGGCTATAAATAGTAGCTCCACAAAATAAGCTATGTTGGTTAGAATTAAGGAACAATATGCTGCTGGGTATATACTTCAGGCCACCAACTAGTAGGAAGGAGATTGATGAGCAAATGTCTTGATCAGTATGTTTCCAGCCTAACAAGGAAGGAAGCAGTGCTGGATCTAGTTCTTGGGAATGAAGTGGAGCATGTGGATCATGTTTCAGTGGGAGAGCATTTGCAAAACAGTGATCACAATATTAAGTTTAGAGTATCTTATGTTCATTAATAAATAGACATTCTTATTATGAACACAGCTAGCTTTTGCTAGACACTTTTATTGAGCACATGTGGACTAGGTACAGTATCTGTAGAGGCTTCCATCTTGACTGTTGCCTTGTGGGTAGCCTAGTGCCTCATGGGTAATGTAGTCTTATACATACAGCTATATACAGCTCTATGGCTCCACCTAGTGTCCACTATAGAATGACATGTTATTGATCATTACATCCCCCTTTCTTTAAGGTTTAACAAAATCAATATCAATCAACTTTCAAGAAAACAATAAAGATAATATCAGTAACACTTTTGTTAGTGCTCTATAAACATAAACATTTTCAAAACAGTCAACACATTTTCAAAGCTTTACATTGTACTCAAAGATTAAGTCTATCAGGCTTTTTTACTTCACGTGTGGATCTTCTCAACACGGGTAAGTCTGATGTGTCTTCATGAGATTGTTCTGGCGGTGAATGACAAGATGCAGTTGCAGCATTGTCATCAATCTGCTCTTGAATAGTCTCGTGTTTTTAGGAGGGAACGGCGGTTCCTCCTGAGAATCTGTCCTTCCTCAGTTCTAACAGTGTATGACCTTGGTCCTACTTCCTCAAGAACTGTAGCTTTCCTGTTGCATGCATCTGGATCCTCAATCCTGACAACATCATCCCTTGTCAATGGTTTTAGAGTTTTGGATGACTTGTCATAGTATGATTTCTGTTTCAGCTTTAACAGTTGAAGTCTGTCTCAGTTCCTCACTTTGCTGTTCTTTTGCACAGCAGTGTAGCGTGGTGCGCAACTTGTGACCCATTAGTAGTTCAGCAGGTGAAGAACCACAGTCTAAAGGCGAGGCTCAGTAGCTCAGCAGGGCGAGATAAGGATCAGACTTGCTTTCTGTCGCTTTCTTCAGTAGCTGCTTGAGAACTTGAACACCTTTCTCTGCCTTACCATTTGACTGAGCATACAAAGAACTGGATGTGATGTGCTGAAAGTCATAATGTGCTGCAAACTGTTGCCACTCCTTACAGTTGAAGCACGGACCATTGTCGCTAATGGCAATCCTGGGAATTCCATGTCTGGCGAAGATGGATTTCACATGCATTATGACACTGCTTGCTGTGGTGCTTGAGAGCAGCGCCATCTCAGGATAGTTAGAATAGTAGTCAATCACTATTAGATAGTCTTTACCATTTAAATGAAAAAGGTCCATACCAACCTTTTGCCATGGTGCTGTTGGTATGTCAGCTACTATCATTGGTTCCTTTGTTTGTTTGTTTTGGTGTTTCTGACATGTCTCACATTTGCCTATCATGTTCTCAATGTCCTTATTTATGCCAGGCCAATAAACAGTGTCTCATGCTCTCCTTTTGCATTTTTCAATTCCGAGGTGTCCCTCATGAATCCTTTTGAGCATGTCTTGATGTAGAGCCTGTGGAATGACTATTCTGTTCTGTTTTAGTAATAGTCCACTTGCGACACTCAATTCTGACCTTATGTGAAAATATTTTGGACAGGAACCTTTTGGCCAACCATGAATGTTCTCTATTACTGTTTGTAACACTGTATCTTTTACTGTTTCTTCTGCTATTTGCTTTGATTTTGTGTCTGACACGGGCAGCACAGCAGTGACCATACTCACATGAACATCCACGTCTTCTTCAGTAGAGCTCACATGACTCATTGTGGGTGCTCGGGATAGTGCATCTGCTAACACTATGTATTTGCCTGGTGTGTAGATCAGTTCAAAGTCATATCTTTGCAGCTTCATCATGAGTCGTTGAATCCTTGGAGACATCTCATTCAGGTTTTTTTTAATGATGGCAACCAGAGGGCTGTGGTCTGTCTCAACTGTGAAGGTGGGAAGTCCATATATGTAGCCATGAATTTTTCTAGTCCAACTACCAAGCCTAGACATTCCTTTTCAATCTGGGCGTATCGACACTCCGTATCAGTCATAGACCTGGAGGCATAGGCAACAGGCTTCCAATCTTCACCCTCTGCTTGTAGCAAGGCCGCACCTAGGCCATCTTTTGATGCATCCGTTGACACTTTGATTCTTTTTGTTGGGTCAAAGAAGGTGAGTACAGGTGTGGTTGTCAGCACTGTTTTGAGGCTTATCCACACTTGTTCATGTCTTTCTGTCTATGCAAACTCATTTGTTTTATGTAGCAGGTCTCGCAGACAGGCTGTCTTGGCTGACAAGTTAGGAATGAACTTTCCAATGAAGTCTATCATCCCCATGATGCATAGCACTCCTTTTTTGTCAGTGGGTCAGGCATTTTGAGTATGGCGTTTACTTTTTCCATATCTGGCTCCATTCCTTTACCAGATAGATTATCTCCGAGGAAAGTGACTTCCTGGACGCCAAACTGACACTTGGCTTTGTTGAGCTTCAGTCCATTCCGGCGTATGCTCTGTAGCACTTTAGTCAGTCTCTCATTGTGTTCTTTCAGTGTGGAGCCCCAGATGATGATGTCATCAGCATAGACCCAAACTCCTTCCAGACCTTCAATTATGCGTTCCATCGCTCTATGAAAGATTTCAGATACAGATATTATCCCGAAAGACATTCTGAGGAAACAATACCTGCCAAATGGTGTGTTGAAGGTACAGTATTTGGTGCTCTCTTCATCCAGTTTTAGTTGCCAAAATCCTTGTGAGGCATCGAGCTTTGTAAAGTATCTGGCACCTGACATTTCACTGGTGATTTCTTCTCGCTTGGGAATCTGGTAGTGTTCACGTTTTATGTTTGCATTTAAGTCCTTTGGATCCATGCATATTCTTAGATCATTGTTCTTTTTCTTTACACATACCATGGAGTTAACCCAGTCTGTTGGCTCTTCGACTTTCCTGATGACTCCTAGTGTGGTCATTCTGTCCAGTTCTTTCTTGAACCGGTCACGCAGGGGTGCTGGAACTCTTCGTGGAGCATGTACCACTGGCTGAGCATCCTCCTTTAGCTGGATCTTGTAAGTGAATGGTAGAACTCCAAATCCTTTGAACACATCCTGGAAATTATTCACTACAGAATCCACCGAGTCATCTGGTCTGCTTATGGCACAGTTTATACGGTACTCTCTTGACCAGTTCTAAGTCCTCACAAGCTTTGTCACCCAGTAGTGAATCAAGTCCTTCAGCCACAACAGAAAACATGAGATGATGCACTTTGTCTTTGACTGTCACTTTGAGTCTGCATACACCTAAGCTATCTATTTTCTGTCCATTATAGTCCTTCAGTAGTACTGACTTTTTCTGTATTTTGGGCTTTTCTTTCATATTGTTAATGTCACTCATGCTGATTAAGTTTGCTTTTGCCCCAGTGTCTAGTTTCAAGGTAACTAATGCTACATTTACCTGCAGTGGGATCATCCATTTGTCCTCTTTTACTGCATTAACTTTATGTTCAGCATTGTCCATTTCTGAGGGCTGCACATTTTCTGTATCCTTTTTGATATTGTCACATGACACCATTCCTACAAAAAATGTCTCACTTAAATCAGTGTCCTCAATTACATGAACTCGTTGCCCTTTCTTAGTTTTTACTTTTGAAAAGCATTGTTTGGCAAAGTGATTCTTTCCATTACACTTTGTGCACATTTTTCCAAACGCTGGGCATTGTCTTAACTGGTGTTTGTAACCACAGCGTTTACAATTTAAAATTTCATCCTCCGATTGGTTTTCATTTCTGTTCTGCCCACGTTTCTTCCCCTTGTAGGACACAGCACCGACAGCAGCATTATCACTCATTACAATCGCATCATTATTGATTTCACTGAAAGTCTTCGCGTGCTTTCGAGCTAGCTCGCTGGCTTGGCATATTTTCACCGCATTTTCCAAATTTAGTTCGGTTTCTCTCAACAGACGTTCCCTGACTTTTTTTTATCATGAATACCAAACACAATCTAGTCACGAATCATGGATGCTTTGAGCTCAGAGAAATTACATGTCTGTGCTTTCAGTTTCAGATCAGTTATAAAGCTATCAAAAGTCTCATTTTGCTGCTGTGTCCGAGAACAGAAGATGTATCTTTCATAGGTCTCATTCTTTTTGGGAGAGCAATGTGCATCAAATTTTTTTAGCACATCTTCTAATTTTTCTCTGTTCTCCTCTGGATTAAATACAAATGTATTAAATACCTCTATCGCCTGTGGGCCTGCAACCGTAAGCAGCAACGCTATCTTCCTTGCGTCTGGCTTCGTACCGAATCCGATGGCTGCAATGTAGAGTTCGAATTGTTGTTTAAGAGTCTGCCAATTGTAGTCGATGTTTCCTGTGAGTTTCAAACGCTCTGGTGGCTTCAAATTCTCCATGTCGCTTTTCACAATTTTCAGCAGATCTTCACCATCCTGGTACCATCTTATGTTCATTAATAACTAGTAGTTTTCATTAAGAACACAGCTAGCTTTTGCTAGACACTTTTATTGAGCACATGTGGACTAGGCACAGTATCTGTAGAGGCTTCCATCTTGACTGTTGCCTTGTGGGTAGCCTAGTGCCTCATGGGTAGTGTAGTCTTATACATACAGCTATATACAGCTCTACAGCTCCACCTAGTGTCCACTATAGAATGACATGTTATTGATCATTACAGAGTAGTTATGGAAAAAGACAAGGATAAATCAAATGTATAAATATTCAACTGGAGGACGGCTAATTTCAGTGAGTTGAAAAGGGATCTGGCCCAGGTGGATTGGAATCAAAGATTGGCAGGTAAAACAGTAAATTAGTAATGGAAAACCTTCAAAGAGAAGATAGTTTGAGTACACACCAGACACCTTCCCATGAGGGGCAAAGGAAGGGCATTTAAAGCTAGAGCTCCCTGGATGATTAAAAATATAGGGGGGAAAATTGGGTTGGTTTGCGCCTCTCATCATCGCCGTGCGCAACGTCCCGGTCGCAAACTTCCCTTGCGCCCCCTGACCGATCGCCGGACGATGTGCGACAGGATCAGGGGGCGGTTTTGCAGCAGCGCAAGTGTTGGGCGGCCATTTTTATTTTGGCCAACTGTCGATCATACTTCAGTGCCGAGCTGTTTTCACGGCACCCCGCTCCTCGGTGGTCCGGCACTAGGCCCCTCCCCTTTAATCAGGGGAAGAGGCCTGCAATGACTTTGCCACCTCCAGTGCTTTGATCACTGACAAGGACATCTCATTTCCTTCAATCCACATCTCCCTGCCGACTTCCAAGCCATCCATCATCACCTCTTTAAAAAAAAAACCTTTGCACGCTGTCCTTACTGATACCCTAAATGACTCTCGGCCCTCCAGAATATCGCTACCTGCTCAACATCTTCCATGGTTCTGTCTGTAACATTCATATTCCCACTAAGGCCAAGTATCGATGCTAACTGTGGGAAACAATTCCAAAACTCCTCCAGCCTGCACAGTCACCATTGTACGCATGGAGCTAAGACACTGTTTGCTAGCTGATTGGTTCCCTCCATTGTCGTCTTCATCAGAAATTGGAATAAACTGGTCTTTTTCCGAGTGGCAGGCAGTGACTAGTGGGGTACCGCAGGGATCGGTGCTTGGACCCCAGCTATTCACAATATATATTAATGATCTAGACGAGGAAATCAGATGTAATATCTCCAAGTTTGCAGACGACACAAAGCTGAGTGGGCGTGTGTGCTGTGAGGAGGATGCAGAGAAACTCCAGTACGATTTGGACAGGTTGGGCGATTCGGCAGATGCAGTATAATGTGGATAAATGCGAGGTTATCCACTTTGGTGGCAAAAACAGGAAGGCAGATTATCTGAACGGCAATAGGTTGGGAAAAGGGGAAGTGCAACGAGACCTGGGTGTCCTTGTGCACCAGTCGCTGAAGGTAAGCATGCAGGTGCAGCAGGCGGTTAAGGCGGCAAATGGTATGTTGGCCTTCGTAGCGAGAGGATTCGAGTACAGGAGCAAGGATGTCTTGCTGCAGTTGTACAGGGCCTTGGTGAGACCACACCTTGAGTATTGTGTGCAGTTTTAGTCGCCTTATCTGAGGAAAGGATGTTCTTGCCATGGAGGGAGTGCAGCGAAGATTCACAAGGCTGATCCCTGGGATGGCAGGAATGAGTTATGAGGAGCGATTGGGCTTATATTCGCTGGAGTTTAGAAGAATGAGAAGGGGTCGCATTGAAGCTTATAAAATTCTAACAGGACTAGACAGACTAGATGCAGGAATGATGTTCCCGATGGCGTGGGAGTCCAGAACCAGGAGTCACAGTCTAAAGATAAGGGGTAAGCCATTTAGGACAGAGACGAGGAGGAATTTCTTCACCGAGAGTGGTGAACCTGTGGAATTCTCTACCACAGAAGGCAGTGGAGGTCAATTCATTAAATATATTCAAGAAGGAGATAGATATATTTCTTAAGGCTAAAGGAATCAAGGGATATGGGGAGAAAGCAGGGACAGGGTACTGAATTTGGATGATCAGCCATGATCTCATTGAATGGCGGAGCAGGCTCGAGGGGCCGAATGGCCTACTCCTGCTCCTATCTTCTATGTTTCTATGACGCGGCGCTATGTGCTGCTGCGCGTCGCGCCATGACATTGAGTAGTAGTGCTCCAAGTAGGAGGTGGAGCACTTTCCAGTAGCACTCCACCTCCTGCTTGGGGTGCTACTACTGAATTTACGGCGGAAGGACGCTAACTTTTTCGGGGCGCCCACCCAATTTTTCCCCCATAGAGCGTAAAATGAAACAGGAAAAGGAAGCTTATGATAAATGTCGGGTTCATAATTCAGTAGAGAATTAAGCTAAATACAAAAAGTGCAGGAAGAACTTAAAAAGTAAGTGGGGCAAAGAGAATAGATGAGTGGGTAACATAAAAGACCGAGTCTCTCTCTCTCCCCCCTCACCGAGTCTCTCTCTCTCCCCCCTCAGTCGCTCTATCTCTCCCCAGTCTCTCTCTCTCCTTCCCTCTCTCTCGTCTCCCCCCCAGGCTCGCTCTCTCTCTTGCATCACGGGGGGCGTTTCATTCCATGTGTGGGCGTGCCTAATCCTGCAGCCTCCCGAAATGTCACCGCTATTTTTTTTTTTTTTTTTTTTTTTTTTTTTAAAACGCCGACAGCGACAGCACCAGCACAACAAACCCCCACAGTGCGGCTCCGGCAAAGTATCCCGCTCCCAGCCCGCCAGAGCGGGAGGTGAGTTGGGGTCACTCGGGCCGGGCCTCACAACCGCTCGGCCTGAGACACAGAGCGGGGGAGCGGCAGCAGCTGGCCATAAACCGCGCGGCCCTGTAAACTGCCGTTTTACAAAAAAGCCTTGGCAACGCCGGGCTTCCCCCAGTCGCTCTCTCTCTTCCCCCCAGTCTCTCGCTCTCTCTCTTCCCCCCAGTCTCTCTCTCGCTCTCTCTTCCCCCCAGTCTCTCGCTCTCTCTCTTCCCCCCAGTCTCTCGCTCTCTCTCTTCCCCCCAGTCTCTCGCTCTCTCTCTTCCCCCCAGTCTCTCGCTCTCTCTCTTCCCCCCAGTCTCTCGCTCTCTCTCTTCCCCCCAGTCTCTCGCTCTCTCTCTTCCCCCCAGTCTCTCGCTCTCTCTCTTCCCCCCAGTCTCTCGCACTCTCTCTCTTCCCCCCCAGTCTCTCGCTCTCTCTCTTCCCCCCAGTCTCTCGCTCTCTCTCTTCCCCCCAGTCTCTCGCTCTCTCTCTTCCCCCCAGTCTCTCGCTCTCTCTCTTCCCCCCAGTCTCTCGCTCTCTCTCTTCCCCCCAGTCTCTCGCGCTCTCTCTCTTCCCCCCAGTCTCTCGCTCTCTCTCTTCCCCCCAGTCTCTCTCTCTCTCTCTTCCCCCCAGTCTCTCTCTCGCTCTCTCTTCCCCCCAGTCTCTCGCTCTCTCTCTTCCCCCCAGTCTCTCGCTCTCTCTCTTCCCCCCAGTCTCTCGCTCTCTCTTCCCCCCAGTCTCTCGCTCTCTCTCTTCCCCCCAGTCTCTCGCTCTCTCTTCCCCCCAGTCTCTCGCTCTCTCTCTTCCCCCCAGTCTCTCGCTCTCTCTCTTCCCCCCAGTCTCTCGCTCTCTCTCTTCCCCCCAGTCTCTCGCTCTCTCTCTTCCCCCCAGTCTCTCGCTCTCTCTCTTCCCCCCAGTCTCTCGCTCTCTCTCTTCCCCCCAGTCTCTCGCTCTCTCTCTTCCCCCCAGTCTCTCGCTCTCTCTCTTCCCCCCAGTCTCTCGCTCTCTCTCTTCCCCCCAGTCTCTCGCTCTCTCTCTTCCCCCCAGTCTCTCGCTCTCTCTCTTTCCCCCCAGTCTCTCGCTCTCTCTCTTCCCCCCAGTCTCTCGCTCTCTTCCCCCCAGTCTCTCGCTCTCTCTCTTCCCCCAGTCTCTCGCTCTCTTCCCCCCAGTCTCTCGCTCTCTCTCTTCCCCCCAGTCTCTCGCTCTCTCTCTTCCCCCCAGTCCTCTCGCTCTCTCTCTTCCCCCCAGTCTCTCGCTCTCTCTCTTCCCCCCAGTCTCTCGCTCTCTCTCTTCCCCCCAGTCTCTCGCTCTCTCTCTTCCCCCAGTCTCTCGCTCTCTCTCTTCCCCCCAGTCTCTCGCTCTCTCTCTTCCCCCCCAGTCTCTCGCCTCTCTCTCTCCCCCCAGTCTCTCGCTCTCTCTCTTCCCCCCAGTCTCTCGCTCTCTCTCTTCCCCCCCCAGTCTCTTGCTCTCTCTCTTCCCCCCAGTCTCTCGCTCTCTCTCTTCCCCCCAGTCTCTCGCTCTCTCTTCCAACAACATGCCCTCAAAAAAGCCTTGGCACCGCCGGGCACCCAGAGCTAGTATCTAAGTTATAGAGCGTACCTACACGTGTGTTACATCAAAAGAAAGCTAACGATTCCGGACCGGTCACAGGCGTATTTACGTTTCGGTGAGACAAAATTTGTGCCCACGGTATCCCCAAAACGTTCAAAATTCCGCTCATTATCCCCTCATTAGCATTGAGTGACTGTGATGTCGAAGAGCTGCTATGATGTCAGAGCAGTTTTTGTGCTGTCATAAAGAAATCAATGCTTTCACTGTGCCCAGCCTACTCAGCTGGAGTGACTCAGGCTGGGCCTCTTCCTCTCTTCTCTCTCTCCCTCTATCTATCTCCCAGTCTCTCTCTCTCCCCCCAGTCTCCCAGTCTCTCTCTCTCCTCCAGACTCTCCCTCCTCCAGTCTCGCTCTCTCTCCCCATCTCCCCAGTCTCTCTCTCTCTCTCTCTCTCCCCATCTCTCTCCCCCCTCAGTCGCTCTCTCTCTCTCCCCCAGTCTCTCTCTCTCCCCCTCTCCCCCCGTCTCACTCTCTCTCCCCCAGTCTCGCTCTCCCCCCAAGTCTCTCTCTCTCCGTCTCTCTCCCCTCCAGTCTCTCTCCCCTCCAGTCTCTCCCTCCCCCAGTCTCTCTCTCTCTCTCTCCCCCCCACTCTCTCCCTCTCCCCCCAGTCTCTCTCTCCCTCCACTCTCTCCCTCTCCCAAGTCTCTCTCTCTCCCCCCGTCTCTCTCTCCCCCCCTTCAGTCTCTCTCTCTCTCCATCTCCCATTCTCTCTCTCTCCCCAGTCTCTCTCTCTCTCTCCCCCATCTCTCTACTCTCTCTCCCCCTCAGTCGCTCTCTCTCTCTGTCTCCCCAGTCTCTCTCTCTATCTTCCCGTCTCTCTCTATCTCTCCCTCTCTCCCCCCAGTCTCTCTACTCTTTCTCTCTCCCCCGTCTCTCTCTCTCTCTCCCCCCCAGTCTCTCTCTCTCCCCTTCCCTCTGTCTGTCTCTCTCTCTCCTTCCCTCTCTCTCTCTCTCGTCTCCCCCCAGTCTTTCTCTCTCTCTTGCATCACGGGGGGCGTTTCATTCCATGTGTGGGCGGGCCTAATGCTGCAGCCTCCCGAAATGTCGCGGCCATTTTTTTAATACCAACAGCGACAGCACCAGCACAACAAACCCCCACAGTGCGGCTCCGGCACAATATCCCGCTCCCGGCCCGCCGGAGCGGGAAGTGAGTTGGGGTCACTCGGGCCGGGCCTCACAACCGCTCGGCCCGAGACACAGAGCGGGGGAGCGGCAGCGGCCGGCCGTAAACCGCGCGGCCCTGTAAACTGCCATTTTACAAAAAAGCCTTGGCAACGCCAGGCCCGCCCCACCCCCCCCCAGCTAGTCTATATATATAAAAGTACCTCGTCTGTCTGTCTGTCTGTTCTCTATACACGCAAAAGTTATAGAGAGGTGTTATACACGTGTGTTACATCAAAAGAAAGCTTACGAATCCGGAGCGGTCATAAGCGTATTTACGTTTCGGTGAGACAAAATTTGTGCCGACGGTATCCAAAAAACTTTCAAAATTCCGCTCATTATCCTTTCATTAGCATTGAGTGACTATGATGTCGAAGAGCTGCTTTCTCTATACGTTTGAAAGTTATAGAGTGTACCTACACGCGCGTCACATCAAAAGAAAGCTTACGATTACGGACCGGTCATAGGCGTATTTTCTTTTCCGTCAGACAAAAATCATGCCCACGGTATCCCAAAAACGTTCAAAATTCCGCTCATTAAATGGGAAAAGTTCCGCTCATTTGCATTGAGTGACGTGAAGGTTGACCAATCGTGCGGTCGAGCGACCTGACAGTTGACCGACAGTTGACCAATCGCTGCGTCTCGGGGGGCGGGTTCATTGCGCGTTGCGGGCGGGCCATCCTACAGTTGAGTGTTGAGTGACAGGACGATTGACCAATCCTACAGTTCAGATGACCTGATGGTTGACCAATCGGTGCGTGTGGGGGCGAGCCTTATCATTCTGAACCGAGGTGAGTGGCCGCCATCTTGATTCTTCACGATTTTTCCCCCACACTTTCTGTGTGTTAGGGAACTAAGGTAAATATTTGAATTGTGTGTTAGGGAATTAAATAACAATTTATTTGAGTAGGAAATGAAGTGATCCCCTGCCCTTCACCCGCAGGCTCGCCTACTTTGACGGCTGTTTCGAGCGGTTGTGCCGGCGCCGGGCGCGGCCTAGCAGCCCGAGAAGCCTGGGCCTCGAGTTCAGCGCTCCGTTCTAACCGCCGCCGTTCCCCCCCCCCCTCCTCCTCCTCCTCACCCTCGCGCAGGGGGGGCTCGGGGCTGCTCTCCGCCCGCTGCAGGAAACCTGAAGCTGAAAAAATTTCTCTCTCTCTCTCTCTCCTCTTCCCTCTCTCTCTCTCCTCTTCCCTCTCTTCCCTCCTTCCTCCCCTCTCTCTCCTGCCGTGAGTGCGGGACCGGCAAAACCGGCACTTTTGAAACAGCTGTCCCCGATCGCAATCGGGACACG